>NC_061818.1:17612012-18812012 GCF_021462225.1 Girardinichthys multiradiatus
CCTCTGTGCATGAAGAGTTTTAACATGGAATCACCACAGGGGGAGCCATCAGACCACTGAATCACAAATTTTTAAAAAGCATATATTTTTATGCCAAAGTTTTAAATGCAAAGCCACATTGTAAAATATGAAGAAAAATGATAAAATAATCATGAATTGCTGTATGTTAAACCTTGACCTCAAAGCTGTTAGCTTTCCCAAAATGGGGCATTTTTCCCAATAAAATATTTCAGAATGTGTTTTTTTTTTCAGTTAAAGAGAGAAATTCATCTACTGTCATTTTGTTTTAGAAATTACATGAAGAAAATGAATGAAATATTTGAGCTGACAATGAGTCAATAAATTGTAATAAGATATTTTCTGTGTTACCCATATATTAATGAAAATAATTTAATGTCCACATTGCAAATTCAATCATACTGTTCCCCCAAGCTGAGTGAAAGAACAAACACATTTAAAACAACAGGTAGACAAATAACTTATTGGCTGTTCATCGGTATTTAGATAAAGTTTAATCATTCAATGACTTGATCTGATGCTGTGAGCTGCAGAAGAAGAGAAACTCCTGATCACCTTCAACACCAACATGTTCTCTGTAGCTCTGCTGCTGCTGGCTGATGGATCCTGTGAGCAGCAAGAAAATGTTGCTATTTCCAAAAAAACACAAAACCAAACTAGAATATGTATTTATTTGGTCTTTTATGAACAAATCTTTCAAGAACATTCCTTTTTTTCATTTTACAATAGAGACTCATCTTGCCAAGTAACAAAAATGAACATTAGACTAAAGAGACAAAATGTTGTTTTGTACACCCACTCTACAAATTACCGGAGAATTTGTAACAGGACTGGATCTACTTTCTTAAAAGGAAATAAGGAAGAATGAAAAAGATAATCTTTCCATTCTGAGATTATAAAAAAATACCTAATAACTAAAAACAGCTAAATTGTACAATGCAATTTATTTATTTATCGTTTCTATATTCAGGCCAGATGGACAACAGAAGTCAAATATTGTTTTAAAGAAAAAAAAAAGTCCAGCAGATTTCTAAAGATAATCATTTTAAAATGTCTAGTTTGATCGGTGAATATTTTACTGTCATTCCATAAAAAAATGCATTTATCGTTTTCTTTTTATGCTAAACCAAGATGTTGTAAAACACAACATAAAGAGTTAAAAAAATGTTTCAAAAGGAAAAAACTCTCCTTAAATGGAGCCCTTTCTCAGTACATCAAATCCCTCCTTCTTCACATTAATGCAAATCTCTGCTGTGTATTTCTTTCCTGCTGACTGCTTCCTAA
Organism: Girardinichthys multiradiatus; assembly: GCF_021462225.1. Taxonomy (NCBI): domain Eukaryota; kingdom Metazoa; phylum Chordata; class Actinopteri; order Cyprinodontiformes; family Goodeidae; genus Girardinichthys; species Girardinichthys multiradiatus. The sequence goes on from NC_061818.1 coordinate 17,613,315, forward strand.
TTTGTGTCTCCAGCCTCAGGATGATGAACATGCTCACGGTTCTTCTTCTTGTCCTCTCTCTGAGATGTAAGTTCTCCCGCTTCCTTATGCTTTACATTATATTACTGGCTAAATGTGAGTACCTTTATATTTCTCATCATTGTTTTCTCTATTTTAACCCATCAGGTTGCACAAGTCAGAGTATGGAGTCCATTCCTTCCAGTTCAGTGGTGAAAAGTCCTGGAGAGACTCTCAGTTTGTCCTGCAGAGCATCTGGCATCACAATTAGCAACTACGCTATGCACTGGATCAGACAGCCTGCAGGAAAAGGACTGGAATGGATAGGAAGAGGGTTCAATGACCCCAACAGTAACACATATGCCAGCAGTGTGGGGGGAAGAATTGAAATCAGAAAGGACAGCAGCAACAACATGGTGCATCTGAAACTGTCCAACCTGAAACCAGAGGACTCTGCTGTGTATTACTGTGCCAGGGAAGCACAGTGTTTCATGTGAGCACAATGGCTGCACAAAAACTACATGAACTATATTGTTTGTGAGGGCCTGAAGAGGGCAGTAGAAGACTGATGACACCAACAGACAGAGACATGCTAGACTTAAGAAGTATGAACTTGTTTTGATAATTTATAGTAAATTATTTCCAAAAGCTTTATACAAGTACATATAATATTACTTTTAAGTATTAACATATTTCATATCAAAAGATATTTCCAAACGGTTTCTATTTGTAAGCGGAGAAGCCATCTTCATCTTTTTCCTTTCTGTAATTACGTCTATGCAAAATATGCCATGTTTGTCTGGCTACTGTACCATAAAGACCTGGATTGCATTAGCAATGATGGATCCTATTGATTGCCCCCTATTTCCACAAGTTACCACTGGACCTGATTACTCCGTTTAGTTGGGTAACCAGATCTAGGGAGGGTTTCAAACTTCTTTCATTTAAAAATATTATAGAACAAAGTCCTTTGATTGAGTGATCTTCAGTGTTGCTGAAACATTTCTGTATCCTTCAGCACATTTGTCCTTTGACACAATCGAGTTTCAAAGGTCTAGAGATAGTTCCCTTAACTTCATTCAGCTCTGATATGTATTGTGTACTTAAGACCTCATACAAACAAGTGGGTATTATTGCAAATCATGTTTGACCATCTCAGATAGATTTAGCTCAAATTACTCAAATTACTAACCACTAGAAAACTTACATAAATTCAAGGCCTTAGAAAAACTGGAACAAACACACAACCAAACACAACCTGCTGGACCAAAGTTCAAACTAGAACTTGGGAGCAGCATGATGATAAAAGAGTTTAATAATAACAAAAAGAAAGAAACCTACAGCATGACCTGAAGAGAACAGGGCATAGAGTATGGGCAGAACGGAAAAATCACCGGCATGGCAACTGAATACAGAGCAGAAGGAAGAGAGACTAATTAAAATTAATAGAGTTAAACAGAGATCCATAAAAAACTATTTAATAAAGGGAAAGAAATAACAGAGATGCAATAGAAATAATACCCGATGTACAAAAAACAGAACACAAGAATAAACTAAGAACCTAAACACAAATTAATGAGCTAATATGGAAACACCTTGCAAACAACAAGAACACGGAGAAATGAACTGAATAAGGCAGAACCTAAAGAACATGATCAATGAAGATGATCAAAATGCAAACACAAACCCAAAAGAAAACCATCCGTGGACTTTGACATGGTCAGTGTTAATATTAAAGGTCTAAACCTACAAGAAAAGTTTAAAATGCTTCCAACATGGTGGTCTATTCAGAACACATCGCTGATCAACAGGCTAATGATCCTCTTCATAACGATGAGCATTTAATCTTTTATGCCTTGGATTCTATATTTTTGTTGACATCACATGACATGAGGTCTTATGTATTTATAGAGTTTTAAATAGTGGTGGTTAAACATTGATTCATGGCTGTGAACTGCCTTTTTGAAAAATAATAGTTATTAATCAGCAAGTAGTACAAAACTGTGAAGAAGAGTTTGTAAATTCTTTTTTAATATAAAAGTGTGGTGAAGAGAGAGCTGAACCGATAAGCAAAGCTCTCGATTTACCGGTCAGTCTACGTTCCTACCCTCACCTAAGAACCAAAGAACAAGATCCTGGATACAGATGGCTGAAATGAGGTTCCTCCGTAGTGTGGCTGGGCACTCCCTTAGAGATAGGGCGAGGAGTTCGGCCATCTGGGAGGAGCTCGGAGTAGAGCCGCTGCTCCTCCACATAGAGAGGAGCCAGTTCAGGTATATCACACTGTACAAAGATTCACTAAATAACAAATTCAGCATCAGTTTAGATGGCTCCAGTAAAACAGTGACTTTAAATGGACATAATATGCAGCCTGAAGACTCTGCTGTGTATTACTGTTCCAGGAAGGTCCACAGTGGCACAAACAAGCAGTAAAGTACAAAAATCTCTCAGAGTCTGAGCATCCACTCACCAGCCACTTTATTAGCTACACCTTGCTAGTACCGGGTTGGACCTTCAGAAATGCCTAATCCTTCGTGGCATAGATTCAACAAGGTACTGGAAGTATTCCTCCGAGAGTTTGATCCATATTGATATGATGGCATCACACAGATGCTGCAGATTTGTCGGCAGCACATCCATGATGCGAATCTCCCGTTCCACCACATCCCAAAGGTGCTCTATTGAGATCTAGGGACAGTGGGGGCCTTTTTAGTTCAGTGAACTCATTGTCATGTTCAAGAAACCAGTCTGAGATGATTCGTGCTTTATGACATGGCGCATTATCCTGCTGGAAGTAATCATCAGAAGATGGGTACACTGTGGTCATAAAGGGATGGACATGGTCAGCAACAATACTCATGTAGGCTGTGGCGTTGACACGATGCCCAAAGTGTGCCAAGAAAATTTACCACACACCATTACACCACCACCACCAGCCTGAACCGTTGATACAAGGCAGGATGGATCCATGCTTTCATGTTGTTGACGCCAAATTCTGACCCTACCATCCGAATGTCGCAGCAGAAATCGAGACTCATCAGACCAGGTAACATTTTCCAATCTTCTATTGTCAAGTTGTGGTGAGCCTGTGTGAATTGTAGCCTCAGTTTCCTGTTCTTAGCTGACAGGAGTGGCACCCATTGTGAACTTCTGCTGCTGTTGCCCATCTGTCTCAAGGTTCGACATGTTGTGCGTTCAGAGATGCTCTTCTGCATGCCTTTGTTGTAACGAGTAATTATTTGAGTTACTGTTGCCTTTCTATCAACCCAAACCAGTTTGGCTATTCTCCTCTGACCTCTGGCATCAACAAGGCATTTGCGCCCACAGAACTGCCAATCACTGGATATTTTCTCGTTTTTTCGGACCATTCTGTGTAAACCCAGGAGATGGTAGTGCGTGAAAATCCCAGCAGTTTCTGAAATACTCAGACCAACACCTCTGGCACCAACAACTAAGCCACGTTCAAAGTCACTTAAATCCCCTTTCTTCCCCATTCTGATGCTCGGTTTGAACTGCAGCAGATCGTCTTGGCCATGTCTACATGCCTAAATGCATTGAGTTGCTGCCATGTGATTGGCTGATTAGAAATTTGCGTTAACAAGCAGTTGGAGTGGTGAACCTACTAAGGTGGCCGGTAAGCGTATATTCTACTAATTATGAACCAAAGAAGGCACTCCTATACCACTTAAGATTTAGACCAGGTTCAAAGAGAAAAATCTCAAATTGTTTAGGATCTGTGTCAAATAATAAAAAAGAAAGTTTGTAAAATTTTGATGAAAATAAATTAATTCAGAACCTGGTAGATTTTAAAATATTTTCTGCTGCAATTAATGAAATGGTGTAAATCCAAACATATTTAAACTGCTTGTTTCTGACATTTTTTGTATTTTAGTTCCGTAATGCTCTTACCTCATGTTACTACAATTACTACATGCAGTAGATTATGTATTCAGAAGTTAATGATACACATTAGCCTTATTACACCACTTTCAACTGATTAATGCATGTACATCTTTCAGTTTTCTTGTTTTTCTTTACTTTATTCCACTAAAATCTGGCAAGTCACAGCATAAATACAATCATGGAAAAGCCTGAAAAAGTACTGAGTGTATGTCTTTAAAAAATGGCCAACAAACAACAACAAAAAAAAATCCTAAATGTTGCTGATGGCCTTCTGCTGCCTCCTTGACCAATTTACGTCCAATGTTTTCACCAAAGGAGAAAAATAATTTCTTAGTACTGTCACCATTGTTTCATTCTCGACAACTTCACAATTATCTTCATTTTGTCGTGGAACTTGAGTTCCTGCTGATTTTTATACTCTTCCCCTAACAGATACCTTTGGACAGTAACATACTTTTGACATACTTCAACTGTTGCTTTTCATCTCTGATCTGTGGCCAGAGATGCTAGATACACTGACATCACTGTTATTGATCAGATTCATTTTATATAATCAAACAGAAAAAAATTACACGACACAATGTGATTACAATATGATATGGTTATTCCTCTGTCACAATGCAGTTCAACTCACAGGTTTTATGGTAACATTGCAATTTGATGAGATTTGATGTGATTTATGACAAAGCAAAGAGATTTTACTTTGAAATCTAGTAAACCTAGTTAAATAATGAAACTACTGTTCACTAATATGACTTTTGAGAAACATGTATTGTGTAAGAAATCAAGTGCACTTTTATATAATTTGTGTTATAATGGACAAAACAATGAGAGTTAGTCTGTCATCAGAGCCGGGCCAAGGGACGAGCAAACTTGGCACCTTAGGTACTAATTTTATCATAATCAATGCTCTCAAGTATGTAATGAGCAGAAATTAACTGCAAATGGGTCCCCAGATGAAACTCTGCTTATGGCCTCATTCAGTCACTGTGCATCATTATAAAATCTTTCCAACCAGCAGATTTTCTTAACACTCATTCAGTAAGTCAGCAGTGAGCAGCAAAATGCATTTTCTTCCTTATGAGCAATAAACATAAAATAGTTTTTAAAGAGTTTTATTATTATTATTTACTGGGACGTCTTACTTTATAAACTCTTAAACGTTTGTTGTTCCAGTAAACTTGCACTAGTACTACTTGTAAAATTTAAATTAAATAACAGTGATGTTGCTCAGCTGCAGGAGAATATTGTAGGGGTCAAGACATTGTGAACAGGTACAATATTTTCTGTGATTTTTACAAAATTTATGCTGCATTAAATATAAAATTATGTATCATTGTATCATTTTTACATTATAAAGATCTCTACATAATTGTGTAAACTGTTATATACACCATATGGTAAAATATACCAAGATAAATGAGATTCATAACTATAAGAATATTGTACACAACAAAATCAGCGATAAATCCGTTCAAAGAATAGAAAATAACAATCTAACATGAACACTGTAAATTCAGAATTACTGTTGTTGCATGCTGGTTAAAAAAAGATAAAACTTCCTGCAATATGTGGTCAAAAATACTGAGAGGTGGGGAGCTGTCATTATGCAAACAAGGCATTTCCAGATTAAAGACTTGAGCTGATGCTGTCAGCTGCAGAAGAAGAGAAACTCCCATCAGATCATCTTCAACTCCAACATGTTCTCTGTAGCTCTGTTGCTGCTGCTGGCTGCTGGATCCTGTGAGTCTCACTGAGGATGAAGTTACACCATGATCACTCTAAATTGTTTATGTAGTTATCCTAAACTTAACATTTTCCTCCACAGGTGTAAAGTGTGAACAGCTGACACAGCCAGCTGCTGTGAATGTTCAGCCAGGTCAACGTCTGACCATCAGATGTCAGGTCTCTTATTCTGTAAGTGCCTGGACAGCTTGGATTAGACAGGCTGCTGGGAAAGGACTGGAGTGGATTGGGATGAATGATAGTGGTGGAAACCCACGCTACAAAGATTCACTGAAGAATAAATTCAGTATTGATGTAGACTCTTCCAGTAAAACAGTGACTCTGAACAGACAGAACATGCAGCCTGAAGACTCTGCTGTTTATCACTGTGCAAGATACCCTACAGTGACACAAACAATCGACAGAGCTGTACAAAAACCTCTCAGAACCTGAATATGTCTGTTATCACTAAACGACCAGAAGAGGCGCTCTTAGACCACAAATGAATTTCCACTATTCTATAAAGGAAACTCCTACACTTTTCCATCTGTATTAATATTTTGCTAAATTCTGAAAAGCAAATAAACAATATCGACAAAAAACAAAGTAAAACTAACAAGAAGCTAGACTTTGCATTTATTTTATTGCAAATGATTTAACTGCCCACTTACAGCTCTTTATGTAACATTAGAGATTCATCTTGCCACCTACCACGATTATTGTTTGGCTAATAAGACAAAATATTTTTGCCCCTCTTCGTCAAAGTTGTACCAGGATTTACTTTCTTACATGTTAGTTGTAATATATTGTAGTCTTTTGAGAAGAAATGTAAACATTTTATTTAATGTGACATGATTCTACTGTTGATTTGAAGTGGATGCAATAAAACAAAGAATGTAAAAGAAAATCTTTGTTATTGGTAAGATTAAACAACCGTCTGATGAGTCTCGATTTCTGCTGTGACATTCGGATGGTAGGGTCAGAATTTGGCGTCAACAACACGAAAGCATAGATCCATCCTACCTTGTATCAAAAGTTCAGGCTGGTGGTGTAATGATGTGGGGGATATTTTCTTGGCACACTTTGGGCCCCTTAGTACCAATTTAGCATCGTGTTGCACACTGTTGGAATAATTGAATATAGATTTGTCTTATATTTTCTCCTATTCTTTAACTTAACTATTTGATTATATAACCTTTCATGATGTATGTGTGAGAAAGGATGTGTGAGTTTGTCTGCAGGCAAAGATCATAAATGGAGCTGAACTAGCAGAGAAGGAAGCAGTCCAGTTGAGGAGGTCATAAAGATGAAGGAGGTCATAAAGATGAAGGAGGTCATAAAGATGAAGGCTGATTACACTCGACAAAAGTCACAACTGACCCTACCAGTTGTAGGAGACTGTGGGAAATGTGTTGTTAATGTATAAAGCTGTTTATGACCTGTTTACGATGCAGTTGTTGTTTTCCCCCATCCTTTAGAGAACAATGTTTTTGTAACCTAGGGACCCCCGAAAGACAATAAAAAGAGGAAGCGGTCGGATAGGCTTCAGAGCGGTGCGAGATCTGTAACTGAGCAAATCTTGACTGTCTCTCCTCGCAAAGCGAGTAAAAGGAACTAATACTTTGTCTCTCTTTTCTTTTTGTGTTGTTATAAATATTGTTAGGTTGGTTAAACCTGACATTAATTTGGTCCTTCGAGAGCCGGATTCCAACTACGCCTGATGGTTCCAGCGGGTCGGTAGACTCCAGGAAAAGACCGTGCGCACGGCTGTTTTCATCAGGAAGACACACAGACCCTTTCCGGGACTGGATTTCAGCCCGCCCGCTGGAGTCTGACGGCTGACGGAACTCTGAGAGAGAGAAGAGAGGACAAAGTGGTGAGTTGAATCTGGATTTAAAACAAAAGTGTGACGAATGACTGGGGGTCATTGCGTGAAGTGAAACCCTGTGAACCTAGGCACTGACAGGTAACAGCAGTGCGCCGGAGTTCTGCTTAAAGTATTAGTAAAACTACTGAAAATTCCGAGGTTATAGGGGACGACAGAGTCCTCTTAAGTATTAAGAAAGTAATACTAAAATTCCGTGTTTCCAGAACGGCGGAGTCTGTGTTTAAGTATTTTAAACAACAAAAAATACTAAGTAAAATCCGCGTTTAAATGTGTGTATGTGAGAAATAAATGGAGGATTTAAACCACTAGGTTTTACCTCATACCAAAACAGTAGGATTGTAAGTGACTAACTTTTGTGGAAGCAAAGGCAAGAATTCTCCACTCGAAAGAGTTGAAGTGAGAATTACCACAAAAGGAGATTTTTCTGTCACCCAACTGAAGAGAAAAATCCAGTATTTAGAATACCCTAGGTATATATATGCTGGACCAAATTTAAATCAAAACATGGGAAAAGGGGCTAGTAAAAATAAATTGGAAAACGAACTACAATGCAAAGATTGGAAGTTCATAGAAGCACAAGATCCGAGTAAATTTAAATATTTAGATAAATGGATAACCACATATCATTATGATGGTCGTTTAAACTCTAAAAAATTTGTTAATCTATAGGATGCAATAATTAAAAGTACATTAAAGTAAACGTGATTTAAGAAAAATGGACAAAGCAGTAATGTAGATGAGGATGTAGATTATTGCTTAAAAATAACTAAAAAGAGAGAAATGTGATGCAGGAGACAAGAATGGACGTTTTTGTGGAAAGCAGAAAAGGTCAGAGGGCTAAGAAGTCATTTTTGATAGACTTGCAAAGTGGAATAGCAGGACAGAAGAAGGGGAGTAAAAGAGCAGGTGGAAAGTTTTTGTTTTGTACCAAAGATCTGATGAGGTTTGACAGGATAAGATGGGCTAAAATGAGTCCCTTTGGTGAATAAATCCATCCCCACCATGGCTGTACCTCATGTATGTTTTATTTGTGTTTATTTTTTATTATTATTGTTTTGAGACGCTGAAGGCTGTTGATACAGTGTGTCACTGAGGTTCATGGCATGACATGGGTTTTTTCTGTGTAACCTTAGAAAATATGTTACTCTTTTTAATAGCCAGAGTGAAACAAAATGAGGAATAACCTTTTGAAGAATATAGGATTAGACTGACAAAAGTGTTTAAAATACATAGTGGTCTACAATAAGCAAGGAGCTTATTGACAGCAGTTAAAAAATGCACTACATGCTGGTTCCAGGGATGCAATTAATACCTGGGTAAGGAGATATTTTATAGGGTTCCCCACAGCAAATCTAGAAGACTATGTTAATCATGCCCTCCATGCAGAAAAAGTTATGAAGGAGATAAAAAAAAAAAAAAAAAAAAGGGAAATAAATAATTAAATAGGCAACACCTTTTTTCAGCAAGAAGAAGAAGAAGAGCAGAATTTATTATTAAAACAACAGAGGAAGAGAAACATTTAGAGGCAGAGGACAAAAAACCGCAGGGGTCAGAGAGGAGTGAGCAGAGGAGATTACAGACAGTACACATCAGGGTGTTGATGTTAAAAAAGGAGTAGGACCACCTTATTACCCTTTGAAATATGATGCTCGTGAAGGAATAAAACCAGTAATAAAGGATTTAATAACTGTAGGGGTGATAATAAAATGCGAGGCTTCATCATGTAACACCCCCATTTTTCCAGTTAAAAAACAAGCTCCGTCAACAGGAAAGATAGGCAGTTCTGGTTTGCATTTACCTTTAAGGGACAAAGATATACTTATACCAGACTACCTCAAGGTTACTGTGAAAGTCCAACTATATACTTTCAGGAAATGAGTGCAAGTATGGCCAAGTTTGACCCTCCAGGAGGTAGTCAGGTTTTACTATATGTTGATGATGTGCTACTAGCCTCTCCTGATGAGGAGAACTGTAAAAATGATACAATAGCATTATTAAAACATTTAGCAGAAGAAGGACAAAGTTAGTAAAAAGAAACTTCAGTTGTGTAAAAATGAGGTTAAATACTTAGGTCATAATTTTAGCGCAGGGGGACGCACAATTGTAGAAGAAAGAAAGACTGCAATATTACAAGTTCTAAAACCAGTAACAAAAAAGCAAATGATGTCCTTCTTTGGACTAACTAATTATTGTAGAAACTGGGTGCCAAATTATGCAGAAATAGTAACTCCATTAAACAAATTAATGTATGAGGAAGAGCTGAAAATGATGTCTAAATTGAAATGGAGTGTAGAAGTTGAAGAAGCATTTACCAACATAAAACAAGTTCTAGTTTCCAGTACTGCTTTAGCATTACCAGATTATAGTAAACTGTTTGTTCAGATGGTAGATTGCAAGGGACATTTTATGACTTCAGTTCTGGTTCAACAACATGGAGATAAAATGAAAATAATAGCCTATTTCTTTTCAAAACTAGATAGTGTTGCGTGTGTGCAACCATATTATGTGAGAGCTGTAATTGCAGCCTAAAATGACAGTTGCATTGCTGCAATAGTGTTGTTTCACCTTTTAACCTTAAGAGTTTCCCATGCAGTTTCAGCATTAATACTGCAGAATTAGGAAAAAAAAAATTAGAAGTGATTTGCAGGATCACAAAATAGTTTATGTGAATGATTTCTCTAAAAAGATGAGAGGGAGAAGACACAAACAGGATATGTATTGGTGACAAAGGATATAGTGTTAGAAAAGATGCAACAACAAAGCTCACTACAGGAGATAGAAATGTGGAAAAAACATGGAGCTGAATTAAAAGATGAAAACTATATTTGACCAGATAATAAACCTGTCCTACCAAAGAACCTATAAATGGAAGCAATGTTTGAGCCATCGTGTTTCATAATGTCTCAACAGGGGGGAATAGTAGGACAGATATATTAATATTATATAACATATTGATTAAATTCTAAAATTCTTATTAAAAAAATTTTTTGTAAAACATGTTTAGCATGTGTAAAACATTATCCACAAGGGAATTTAAGACAACAAAGGGGACAATTTGCAAAACTAAGATACCCTTTTCAAACAATTCATATGGATTTTATTGAGTTAAATCACAGTGAAGGGAAAAAGTTTTGTTTAGTCATTATAGATGCATTTTCTAAACAGATAGAACTATTTCCAACTAAACATTACAACTACCTCAGGGTTAACACCCTATGAAATGTTATGTGGAAGACCATACAGATTACCACAGTTCAAAAATAAGTGGGAGTTAGATGAAGAAGCTAACCTAGTTGATTATATGAGGAGTATGTTAGAAACCAACAGAAATAAATTTAAACTATGAGAAATGTTCTATTTCCCAGCAGGAAAACTAACTAGTGAAACCAGGAGACTGGGTGTTAATAAGAAGTGTAAAGAAGAAGCATTGTTATTCACCTAAGTGGGAGGATCCATATTAGGTATTATTAACCACTGCAAGGGCAGTAAAATAACTGAGAGATCAACCTGGATTCACCTTATACATTGTAAAAAGATCATTTCGGTTGAAAGCTCCGTCAGGGGAAGTGATTTATAGACTGATAATAGGGTGGACCCAGACATTTAGAGTCTGGAGAGATCCGAAAGTCAGTGAAGACAATTAAGACACTGGAACCATTTAGAGGAGTGAAAATTTCAGCCAAAATGATTTCTAGATGGATGAGCAATGTTTTCCGATGCTGTGCGTTTATATATATTTTTTTATATTGATTTTTTTGTTTTTCTGGTATTTCTGGGAACCAGTCAAAATGAATTAGAATGTAACATCTGTTATGAGTCATATGAAACAAGTAGCGCTAAATCAAGGAAGGCAAGATAACCTAACTATGTGCACTAAACAAACTTTTTATACTTATGGTATTCAAGTGTGTGTGAAATCTAAAACAATAGCTGTGGTGCTGATCCCACTCATTAGCTTGACTAAACGAGGAAGGAAAGGACAGGATTATAGAAGTTATAAATGGTACTTAACTAATGATAGAAGAAACACCTCATGGTCTATGATGGTAGCTGATGAAGGAAATAATTGGACACCAGAGCGGTGCACCACTGCTTATGCTAGTTATTAAAAGAAGTTGTTTAAGTTCCATAAAGCTGATAATGTAATCCAGGTAACAGAGCGAAGAGAGTGAAAATTATGTTAGGAAACTTAACCACAGATGACTAAGTTCCAGGTTATTACAGGAGTATCGGGAACAAATAATAACTGATTATTGATGGTAGAGCAAGCGGCTAACATGACTAAAAGAGATTGTGTTGTGTGTTTGGGTTCAAGGCTTTTATTATAAATAATTCCAGCTTTGATACCACAACTCTGTGGAATGGAAGTAATGAATCAAACTAATCCTAATGAAATGTGTCAGCACAAGGATTCTGTTTTTTCTGTAATTAGAGCAGATAAGGATAAATCAGTTTTCCATAAGTGAGTCACCACTGGACACTATACCTGTATAAATATGACAGAGAGAGGCAATAAATTTGGAAATCTCATTGCAGTATGGTGTATTACAATTGTAAAAGTAAATAAGTGTTTTAAACTAGTCTCTAGAGGAGACATTTGGTGGTGGTTGTTTGATTGATCACCTTCAAAAGTAACAGGACTCTGTGCTTAATTACATTATGGTTATATCCTATGTTAGTAGATGAAGTAACACGTGGACTATCTAGTGTAACCCCACATGATTGGAATAATAGAAAGCGCAGAGCTGCAGCTTGGCAGACTGAGGGGACTCTACTTACATTGATGCTATAGGTGTACCCCGTGGGGTACCAGATGCGTATAAATTGGTTGATCAAGTAGCTGCAAGATTTGAATCAAGTATCTGTTGGTAGTGTACGTTGAACAACAATGTAGACAGGATCAACTATATTCATTACAATGTACAAAAACTAGGAAATTGGACAAAGCGGGTTTGAACTGTCCATGACTAATTGGCTTCAACTTCCCTGATAGCATTCCAGAATAGAATTGCTTTGGACATGTTGTTTGCTGAAAAAGGAGAAGTTTGTGCTATTTTCGGAGAAAAATGTTGCATATTCACACCTAACAACACTGCTGCTGGCTGATGGCAGCCAAATGAAAGCCATAGAAGGTTTGAGATCTCTAAATGGCAAAATGAAAGAGCATTCTGGAGTAGACGCCTCGATGTGGGACTCCTGGCTGGATATGTTTGGGAAGTATAAAATTTAGTATCATCAGTAATAATTTCCTTTGCAGTGTTTGCTGCAATTTTGACATTGTGTGGATGTTGCTGTATACCCTGTCTCCGTTCTCTGTTTAATCGTCTCATTACCACAGCTATTTTCTCCTATGGAAAGCAGAGTTACACAACTCTATCCGTTATTTAAACATCAGGATGATGAAGATGATGAGGATGAGACTGACCAATTTTCTGACCTGTATGCAGATCCATTTCTATATGATTATGTGATTTAAATGTCAGTACCTCTTGTCTTTGTACTCATGAAGATAAACTTACAGTTACAAAATTTGACAGAAGTGGCTGTTAAGTGATATGAGAATATGAGCACATATAAGACAAACAGGGGGGAAATGTTGGAATAATTGAATATAGATTTGTCTTATATTTTCTCCTATTCTTTAACTTAACTATTTGATTATATAACCTTTCATGATGTATGTGTGAGAAAGGATGTGTGAGTTTGTCTGCAGGCAAAGATCATAAATGGAGCTGAACTAGCAGAGAAGGAAGCAGTCCAGTTGAGGAGGTCATAAAGATGAAGGAGGTCATAAAGATGAAGGAGGTCATAAAGATGAAGGAGGTCATAAAGATGAAGGCTGATTACACTCAACAAAAGTCACAACTGACCCTACAAGTTGGAGGAGACTGTGGGAAATGTGTTGCCAATGTATAAAGCTGTTTATGACCTGTTTACGATGCAGTTGTTGTTTTCCCCCATCCTTTAGAGAACAATGTTTTTGTAACCTAGGGACCCCCGAAAGACAATAAAAAGAGGAAGCGGTCGGATAGGGTTCAGAGCGGTGCGAGATCTGTAACTGAGCAAATCTTGACTGTCTCTCCTCGCAAAGCGAGTAAAAGGAACTAATACTTTGTCTCTCTTTTCTTTTTGTGTTGTTATAAATATTGTTAGGTTGGTTAAACCTGACACACACCATGTCCATCCCTTTATGACCACAGTGTACCCATCTTCTGATGGTTACTTCCAGCAGGATAACGTGCCATGTCATAAAGCATGAATCATCTCAGACTGGTTTCTTGAACATGAGTTGACTGTACTCAAATAGTGTCAGAGTTAGACATAATGATAAACTCAGAGAAGGTATGCAATGAAGACACAAGTGAGTTAAAGTTATATTTGGCTGGCCAGGGAGAGACAGTCTATTCTCTCAGAGGAGCTGCCCTGTGTCACAGCCTTTTATTAAAAAAAGAAAAAATAACACTCATGTTACAGCATCGTGGGTGTGGCTACACACAGTTTCACAAATACAGGTCCTACTGAATAAAACTGGAACTGGTTCTGTCCAGATACTGATACAGCACACACATCCACATCTGGCATCCAAGGCCAAGGGTGCGAACAGCCTGCTTCCCAAACTCCTCCACACACACACACACAAATACACACACACACACACACACAAATTCCTGCTCAGTCTGCATAGCAACCACCCAAATGCAACTCTAAGACAAGATGACAATTTTGTTAATAGTTCATAAAAGTACTTCAAAGATAAATGTAAAAAGTATTCAAAGTTCACCAAGCTAAAGAAATAAAAATGTGTTTTAATAGTAAATCATAAGGATAAAGAATCTATTTAAACTAAGCAATGATAATTTATGTACAAATCTTCCAACAAAAGGCCTCCACAGTCATCAGATCTCAATCCAATAGAGCACCTTTGGGATGTGGTGGAACGGGAGATTCGCATCATGGATGTGGAGCCGACAAATCTGCAGCATCTGTGTGATGCTATCATGTCAATATGGATCAAACTCTCTGAGCAACGTTTCCAGTACCTTGTTGAATCGATAACACGAAGGATTTTAAGGCAGTTCTGAAAGCAAAAGGGGGTCCAACCCGGTACTAGCAAGGTGTACCTAATAAAGTGTCCGGTGAGTGTATCTTCTAAGAGTGGCATATAAACTGAACACACATGGTTTGGGATTTCCTGTTTTTCAGAGCTTCTGTCAACATCTTTGTGTATAAGAAAGTTTTCCTTGTTAGCTCTTTTACAAATAGCTTTAGAATGTATATCATTACATATCCTCCACATCGAGAAGAGCCAGTTGAGGTGGCACGGGCATCTATACCGGATGCCTCCTGGATGCCTTCCTCGGGAGGTGTTCCAGGCACGTCCCACCGGGAGGAGGCCCAGGGGACGGCCCAGGACACGCTGGAGGGACTATGTCTCTCGGCTGGCCTGGGAACGCCTTGGGCTCCCCTCGGAGGAGCTGGAAGAGGTGTCTGGGGAGAGGGACGTCTGGGCGTCTCTGCTGAGTCTGCTGCCCCCGTGACCCGGTCCCAGATAAAGCGGAAGACGACAAGTACGAGTACGAGTGTATATAGTTAATAGAATGCAGCCTTTTCCTTCACATTCTCT
Source organism: Girardinichthys multiradiatus (assembly GCF_021462225.1). NCBI lineage: Eukaryota > Metazoa > Chordata > Actinopteri > Cyprinodontiformes > Goodeidae > Girardinichthys > Girardinichthys multiradiatus. Next base: position 17,628,452 of record NC_061818.1, read on the forward strand.
ATAATGTATGTTTTAAAGTGACATATTCACCTTTATTTTTTTCCTAAAATGGCCTGTTTTGATGCAATTAACATAGAAATACCTGTTCATCATCCCTTCATATTTTATGTTTTTTAATGTTGAATCAGACTGTCAGTACATTAAGTCCCTCCTTCTCCATTATCATGCAAATCAACAATCTCTGCTGTGCATTTCTGTCCTGCTGACTGGTTTGTAATTTGTGTCTCCAGCTTCAGGAAGATGAACCCACTCACTGCTCCTCTTCTTGCTGTCTTTCTACAATGTAAGTTCGTTCGTTCGTCGTCTTCCGCTTTATCCGGGACCGGGTCGCGGGGGCAGCAGACTCAACAGAGACGCCCAGACGTCCCTCTCTCCAGACACCTCCTCCAGTTCCTCCAGGGGGAGCCCAAGGCGTTCCCAGGCCAGCCGAGAGACATAGTCCCTCCAGCGTGTCCTGGGCCGTCCCCTGGGCCTCCTCCCGGTGGGACGTGCCTGGAACACCTCCCAAGGAAGGCGTCCAGGAGGCATCCGGTATAGATGCCCGAGCCACCTCAACTGGCTCCTCTCGATGTGGAGGAGCAGCGGCTCTACTCCGAGCCCCTCCCGGATGGCCGAGCTCCTCACCCTATCTCTAAGGGAGTGCCCGGCCACCCTACGGAGGAAGCTCATTTCAGCCGCTTGTATCCGGGATCTCGTTCTTTCTGTCATGACCCAAAGTTCATGGCCATAAGTGAGGGTAGGAACGTACACCGACCAGTAAATTGAGAGCTTTGCTTTTCGGCTCAGCTCTCTCTTCACCACAACGGACCGGCACAGCGCCCCCATTACTGTGGCAGCCGCACCGATCCGTCTGTCGATCTCCCGCTCCATTCTTCCCTCACTCGTGAACAAGACCCCGAGATACTTAAACTCCTCCACTTCAGGCAGGAACTCCCCTCCAACCTGAAGAGGACAAGCCACCCTTTTCCGGTCGAGTACCATGGCCTCGGACTTGGAGGAGCTGATCCTCATCCCAGCCGCTTCACACTCGGCTGCGAACCGCCACAGCGCATGCTGTAGGTCTTGGCTAGAGGGGGCCAGCAGGACCACGTCATCTGCAAAAAGAAGAGACGAAATCCACTGGTCCCCAAACCCGACCCCCTCCGGCCCTTGGCTGCGTCTAGAAATCCTGTCCATAAAAGTTATGAACAGGACCGGTGACAAAGGGCAGCCCTGCCGGAGTCCAACATGCACCGGGAACAGGTCCGACTTAGTGCCGGCAATGCGGACCAAACTCCTGCTCCGCTCGTACAGGGACTGGATGGCCCCTAGTAAAGGGCCCCCGATTCCATACTCCTGGAGCACCCCCCACAGGGCATCACGAGGGACACAGTCGAATGCCTTCTCCAGGTCCACAAAACACATGTGAACCGGTTGGGCAAACTCCCATGAACCCTCGAGCACCCTGTAGAGGGTATAGAGCTGGTCCAGTGTTCCACGGCCGGGACGAAAACCACACTGCTCCTCCTGAAGCCGAGGTTCGACTATCGGTCGGACTCTCCTCTCCAATACCCTGGCGTAGGCCTTACCAGGGAGGCTGAGGAGTGTGATCCCCCTGTAGTTGGAACACACCCTCCGGGGGACCACCACCCCAGTCTGCCAGTCCAGAGGCACTGTCCCCGACCGCCACGCAATGTTGAAGAGATGTGTCAACCATGACAGCCCTACAACATCCAGAGACTTGAGGTACTCAGGGCGGATCTCATCCACTCCCGAAGCCTTGCCACCGCGGAGCTTTTTAACCACCTCGGTGACTTCAGCCTGGGTGATGAAAGAGTCCGACCCCGAGTCCCCAGCCTCTGTTTCCACCACGGAATGCGTGATGGCAGGATTGAGGAGATCCTCGAAGTACTCCTTCCACCGCCCGATAATGTCCTCAGTCGAGGTCAGCAGCCTCCCACCCCCACTATAAACAGTGTTGGCGAAGCACTGCTTTCCCCTCCTGAGGCGACGGACGGTTTGCCAGAATCGCTTCGAGGCCAACCGGTAGTCCTTCTCCATGGCCTCACCGAACTCCTCCCAGGCCCGTGTTTTTGCCTCTGCCACAGCCCGGGCCGCAGCACGCTTGGCCTCACGGTACCCGTCAGACGCCTCAGGAGTCCCACAAGCCAACCACAGCCGATAGGACTCCTTCTTCAGCTTAACAGCATCCCTTACTGCCGGTGTCCACCACCGGGTTCTGGGATTGCCGCCGCGACAGGCACCGCAGACCTTACGGCCACAGCTACGGGCAGCAGCATCGACAATAGATGCGGAGAACATGGTCCACTCGGACTCTATGTCTCCAACATCCCCCAGGATCTGGTCGAAGCTCTCCCGGAGGTGGGAGTTGAATACATCCCTGGCCGAGGGCTCCGCCAGACGTTCCCAGCAGACCCTCACTATGCGCTTGGGCCTGCTAAGTCTGACTGGCTTTCTCCTCCTCCAGCGGATCCAACTCACCACCAGGTGATGATCAGTGGACAGCTCAGCCCCTCTCTTCACCCGAGTGTCCAAAACATGCGGCCGAAGATCTGATGATACGACAGCAAAGTCGATCATCGACCTCCTGCCTAGGGTGTCCTGGTGCCAAGTCCACTGATGGACACCCTTATGTTTGAACATGGTGTTCGTTATGGACAAACCGTGACTAGCACAGAAGTCCAATAACAAAACACCACTCGGATTCAAATCGGGGAGGCCATTCCTCCCGATCACGCCTCTCCAGGTGTCACTGTCGTTCCCCACGTGGGCGTTGAAGTCCCCCAGCAGAATAATGGAGTCCCCGGGAGGGGCACTATCCAGCACCCCCGACAGAGACGCCAAGAAGGCCGGGTACTCCGCACTGCCACTAGGCTGAAATGATAGTCAGAGACCTCTCCCCAACCCGAAGGCGCAGGGATACGACCCTCTCATCCACTGGGGTAAACCCCAACACGAGACGGCGGAGCTGGGGGGCAACAAGCAAACCCACACCAGCCCGCCGCCTCTCCCCGTGGGCCACTCCAGAGTAGAACAGAGTCCAACCCCTCTCAAGGAGATGGGTTCCAGAGCCCACGCTGTGCGTGGAGGCAAGCCCGACTATTTCTAGTCGATATCTCTCGACCTCCCGCACAAGCTCAGGCTCCTTCCCCCCCAGTGAGGTGACATTCCACGTCCCTAGAGGCAGCCTAAGCATCCGGGGATCGGACCGCTGAGGTCTCCACCTTCGTCCGCCACCCAATCCTCTGTGCACCGGTCCCTCACGGTTCCCCCTGCAGGTGGTGGGCCCACTGGGGGATGGCCTCGCGTCTCTCATTCGGGCTTGGCCCGGCCGGGTCCCGCAAGGAGCAACCCGGCCACCAGGCGCTCTCCGACGAGTCCCGACCCCAGGCCTGGCTCCAGGGTGGGACCCCGGCTCCGCCGTACCGGGCGACGTCACGTGCCTCAATATTTTTTTCTTCATGAGGGATTCTTGAACCACTCTTTGTCTGACCCATCACCTAGAGCCTGTTTGCCATGGGAGACCCTACCAGGGGCATTTAGGCCCCAGACAACATAGCCTCTAGGATCATTTGAGCACTCAAACCCCTCCACCACGTTAAGGTGATGGTTCAAGGAGGGGACAATGTACGTTCTATTGCTTATATTACAGGGTTAAATAAATGTCAGTCCTTTTGCCATTTTCCTTGTCGTTTTCATGTGGCTCCTCACTTTTTATCTCATCAGGTTGTACGGGACAGACTATGGAGTCTATTCAGTCTAGTTCAGTGATAAAAAATCCTGGAGAGACTCTCAGTCTGTCCTGTAGAGGATCTGGCTTCACATTTACCTGCTGTACTATGAGCTGGATCAGACAACCTGAAGGAAAACAACTTGACTGGATAGGAATAGGATTGTCTATTCCCAGCAGTAACACATATGCCAGCAGTGTGAGAGGACGCATTAAAATTAGCAGAGATGACGGTAACAGCATGGTGCATCTGACAATATCCAGCCTAAAACCAGAAGACTCTGCTGTACTGGTCCTTCTCAAAATATTAGCATATTGTGATAAAGTTCATTATTTTCCATAATGTCATGATGAAAATTTAACACTCATATATTTTAGATTCATTGCACACTAACTGAAATATTTCAGGTCTTTTATTGTCTTAATACGGATGATTTTGGCATACAGTTCATGAAAACCCAAAATTCCTATCTCACAAAATTAGCATATCATTAAAAGGGTCTCTAAACGAGCTATGAACCTAATCATCTGAATCAACGAGTTAACTCTAAACACCTGCAAAAGATTCCTGAGGCCTTTAAAACTCCCAGCCTGGTTCATCACTCAAAACCCCAATCATGGGTAAGACTGCCGACCTGACTGCTGTCCAGAAGGCCACTATTGACACCCTCAAGCAAGAGGGTAAGACACAGAAAGAAATTTCTGAACGAATAGGCTGTTCCCAGAGTGCTGTATCAAGGCACCTCAGTGGGAAGTCTGTGGGAAGGAAAAAGTGTGGCAGAAAACGGTGCACAACGAGAAGAGGTGACCGGACCCTGAGGAAGATTGTGGAGAAGGGCCGATTCCAGACCTTGGGGGACCTGCGGAAGCACTGGACTGAGTCTGGAGTAGAAACATCCAGAGCCACCGTGCACAGACGTGTGCAGGAAATGGGCTACAGGTGCCGCATTCCCCAGACCTGGGCTACAGAGAAGCAGCACTGGACTGTTGCTCAGTGGTCCAAAGTACTTTTTTCGGATGAAAGCAAATTCTGCATGTCATTCGGAAATCAAGGTGCCAGAGTCTGGAGGAAGACTGGGGAGAAGGAAATGCCAAAATGCCAGATGTCCAGTGTCAAGTACCCACAGTCAGTGATGGTCTGGTTGCCATGTTAGCTGCTGGTGTTGGTCCACTGTGTTTTATCAAGGGCAGGGTCAATGCAGCTAGCTATCAGGAGATTTTGGAGCACTTCATGCTTCCATCTGCTGAAAAGCTTTATGGAGATGAAGATTTCATTTTTCAGCACGACCTGGCACCTGCTCACAGTGCCAAAACCACTGGTAAATGGTTTACTGACCATGGTATCACTGTGCTCAATTGGCCTGCCAACTCTCCTGACCTGAACCCCATAGAGAATCTGTGGGATATTGTGAAGAGAACGTTGAGAGACTCAAGACCCAACACTCTGGATGAGCTAAAGGCCGCTATCGAAGCATCCTGGGCCTCCATAAGACCTCAGCAGTGCCACAGGCTGATTGCCTCCATGCCAGGCCGCATTGAAGCAGTCATTTCTGCCAAAGGATTCCCGACCAAGTATTGAGTGCATAACTGTACATGATTATTTGAAGGTTGACGTTTTTTGTATTAAAAACACTTTTCTTTTATTGGTCGGATGAAATATGCTAATTGTGTGAGATAGGAATTTTGGGTTTTCATGAGCTGTATGCCAAAATCATCCGTATTAAGACAATAAAAGACCTGAAATATTTCAGTTAGTGTGCAATGAATCTAAAATATATGAATGTTAAATTTTCATCATGACATTATGGAAAATAATGAACTTTATCACAATATGCTAATATTTTGAGAAGGACCTGTATATTACTGTGCCAGAGAAACACAGTGGTTAATGTGAGCAGAGAGGTTGTACAAAAACCACACAAAATACATCCCAAAGAGGTCCTGTGGGGGGCAGCAGTAGATGTGAAGTTTGCCAACACTGTGGTATACACAGTGAAAAACTGTGAATTAAATTATAATCTTTATTGGAATTTTTAGAAAGTAATTTTAGAAAAGTCTGAAAATAGGTGTTTGTGTATGTTATTTTCTACTCAGTCACAAAGTATTCAGAATGTCACTATCTGTGAGACACTCACTGAATGTTTGAGTGCTAACTTTTTTTCCTAACAGCTGAGATAAAGAAATGAATTTCCAAATGACAATACTTCATGCCTGATGAGTTTCAAGATATTGTTAAACATATTCTGTAAATCAGATATCAAACAAACAGACTAACTTATAAAGAATATTAAAACTCAGTTTAAAAAATATTTGGAATATGTGTATATTAGGGTGATTTTACTATTTTTACATGAATACATACAGGTCCTTCTAAAAATATTTGCATATTGTGATAAAGTTCATTATTTTCCATAATGTCATGATGAAAATTTAACATTCATATATTTTAGATTCATTGCACACTAACTGAAATATTTCAGGTCTTTTATTGTCTTAATATGGATGATTTTGGAATACAGCTCATGAAAACCCAAAATTCCTATCTCACAAAATTAGCATATCCTTAAAAGGGTCTCTAAACGAGCTATGAACCTAATCATCTGAATCAACGAGTTAACTCTAAACACCTGCAAAAGATTCCTGAGGCCTTTAAAACTCCCAGCCTGGTTCATCACTCAAAACCCCAATCATGGGTAAGACTGCCGACCTGACTGCTGTCCAGAAGGCCACTATTGACACCCTCAAGAGGATAAGACACAGAAAGAAATTTCTGAACGAATAGGCTGTTCCCAGAGTGCTGTATCAAGGCACCTCAGTGGGAAGTCTGTGGGAAGGAAAAAGTGTGGCAGAAAACGCTGCACAACGAGAAGAGGTGACCGGACCCTGAGGAAGATTGTGGAGAAGGGCCGATTGTGCAATGAATTGTGCAATGAATCTAAAATATATGAATTTTAAATTTTCATCATTACATTATGGAAAATAATGAACTTTATCACAATATGCTAATATTTTGAGAAGGACCTGTATGTGTTATGCAACTTAGAAGGAAGATAAGGATGAAATTAATCGGGTTCCCAATTAATCAAATCAATGAAATAAAATATTGACCCTTTTTCCCACAAAGATAAATTTAACACAAACATTTGTTCGTTCATGCTGGCTATTACCCTGCACTAGGTGGCCAAAATGCTCACTGGCTGTTTATCATTATGCAAATACAATGCTGTGGTTTAAAGACTTGATCTGATGCTGTGAGCTGCAGAAGAAGAGAAACTCCCATCAGATCATCTTCAACTCCAACATGTTCTCTGTAGCTCTGCTGCTGCTGGCTGCTGGATCCTGTGAGTCTCACTGAGACGTTTACACCATGATCACACTAAAGTTACTGTTCATTGTTGTGATAATTGTTTTGATGTTTTCTTCCACAGATGTGAAGTGTGAACAGCTGACACAGCCAGCCTCTGTAACTCTGCAGCCAGGTCAACGTCTCATCATCAGATGTCAGGTCTCTTATTTTCTGGGCAGCTACTACACAGCTTGGATCAGACAACCTGCAGGGAAAGGACTGGAGTGGATTGGGATGAAACATGGTGGTGGAACTTCATACTACAAAGATTCACTGAAGAATAAATTCAGCATAGATGTAGACTCTTCCAGTAAAACAGTGACTCTGAATGGACAGAATCTGCAGCCTGAAGACTCTGCTGTTTATTACTGTGCCAGAGAGCCACAATGACACAAACAAGCAGCAGCGCTGTACAGAAACCCCTCAGAGCCTGAACAGATTATATAAAACCACCAGAGGAGGTGCTCTAAGACCACTAAAGATTTATAAAAGGTTCCCTGAAAAAAGTATTTTTTACAATATGTTTTAACATTAACTGAATTATTCAAAGATTAACAAAACCTTTGATGAACATTCATAAAACTGTATGTGTAGATTGTGTAATTATTTATTTGTCCTCAATAAGCTGATAAGATGAACCATATTTTTTTTTTCTTTTTAACTGCCATTAAATGTCAGGAAAATATTTCCTCATAAAATGTTTTGGACCGCTGTTTTTGAAATGATAGAAGTTAAACTATTTCTAACACTTTTCATGTCACTTCTAGAAAAATGTGTATTCCAAGGTGTTACCTAAAAGTACAAAAAGTGTTTATTCAAAATGCCATTACATAAAATAATGGTACATGGTTGTATAATGATAACTGAAAACTAGTGGTGGGATGGGATACAAAATGATCAGAAAAGAGGTTTAATTAATCTTTATTATTCTTTATTATTCATATTTTAATTAAATTTTGGACACAACAAGCCTAGTTTTTTTTAATTTAAACTAATTTTATTCCATCAATTACCATTAGAGGAAGAACTATGTTTTTAACCACCATAGTGAAGAATTGTAAGACATGTTTTGCAGTAATTTTGTGTTATAATGATGAACAGTTTCTCCAGTGGCTTTGCTTTCATGGATTCATTTAAAAATATAGATCCATATGCAGCTACATTCAAAATGTCTTAAAGTTAACCAGCAGCTTTTTACACCTATTCCTTTAAATCACATAACTATGTTGGGAAAAATGTGATACTTCCATATTTTTCACAACAGTTTATCTATCACAACTCTCGATAGTCCTGAACCTCTCTTTGGCAAAGACCCATCACAAAAAATATGTCAATATATTCTCCCAGGATCGGACAGCAGTATAAACGGTACGTTTTTTATGACATGATTAAAACAAGACAAGGATTAATTTTCTTAGTAACAGGTAACTTCTAATTCTCAGTCGCTATGATAAAGAATGCGCTTTTATTATTTTTCATTTCTGTAGAAAGAGTGAAAGTGAGGCAGAAAGACAGACTTTGAAGTCATTTAATGACCTTAAAATTTATATGTGGTTACAAAATATGATCAAAATCAATGGTGTACACAGAAAAGAGGTCAATAGAATGTATTTTTTCTGTCGTTCAAAAGCACAGAATCGTTTTAATGTTAGCACTATACATTCAGAAATACTGGCTATTATGGCTGTTTGTTTCAACACAGAAAAATATATTATCAGGCTGCTTTGTCATTATGCAATTGGAACATTCAGGTTTAAAGACTTGATTTCATGCATTCAGCAGCAGAAGAAGAGAAACTCCCACCATCACCTTCAACACCAACATGATATCTGTAGCTCTGCTGCTGCTGCTGGATCCTGTGAGTCTCACTGAGAGAGAAATATGTACAGTATTATCACATTAGTCTGTTTACTGTTTTTACTCTTTTTACATTCTCTGTCTCTACAGATGTAAAGTGTGAAGAGCTGAAACAACCAACCTCTGTAACTCTGCAGCCAGGTCAACATCTGACCATCAGCTGTCAAGTCTCTTATTCTCTCTACCCAAGAGCTTGGATCAGACAGCCTGCTGGAAAAGGACTGGGGTGGATTGGTTGGGTGGGCGAAGGATGGAACATATACAGGATAAATGGCAAACTAAAAAGGTATGCAAAGTTTATCCCTGACATAAATGTATTAAACGGAAATGTCAAAAAGAGACAAAAAAATTGCGATAGACACTTCATATTGTGTCATATCATTAAATATACCTGGAAATTTTTAAAATCTCTTCACAATTACATTGAATAAACATATAATAAATAAGAATAAAACCTCAGAGTTCTTCAAAACAAATCACCAGCTCATATCAATCAGATTTTCAGACTTCAAACCAAGATGGGTTTCCCACTTCTAAGAGCTTGATAAATGTTTTCAAATAATGTTGTTAAAAGTTTAAAGTGATTTTGAATAGAAAGATAGAACATTAAAATAAACCAACATTTCTAAATATGATTACAAACATTAATTCAGAGGGCTCCTAACACAAAGAAACAGCTCATATTAATATTTGTCATTTCCTGTTCTTCAGGCTTCTGTTCAACTTGTGGTTTGGCAAAAAAAAAAAAAAAAAAGAAATCTCTAAATTAAATCAAGCTGAGTTCAGTTTCTTTTCCAGGGGGAGGAGTTGATGTAAAACTTGTTCTGCTTCCACCTTTACATGTCTGTGATAGAGTTAAAGACCTGCAGTAAATCAGAGACAAACACACTGCAGACTGAGCAGAGACAAATGGCTGCTACAATGATCAGACCTCATCAGGTTATGATTGCTTTTCTCATCCTGACAGTTAACTGGACAGGTAAGAACAACTGGTCCTTAAAGGAACCTCTTTAGTCATAAATACACAATTATTATAGTTCAGAACCTGATGATCTGTATGTCTGCAGGTACTGATGGTCAAACACTGACTGAGTCTGAACCAGTGGTTAAAAGGTCTGGAGAATCCCACAGACTGACCTGTACATATTCTGGGTTTAGTAGCACTCCTTACATAGCTTGGATCAGACAAGCAACTGGAAAAGGACTGGAGTGGATCTCAACTATAAGCTGGGATAGTAAAAACATCTACTACGCTCAGTCAGTGAGAAACCGGTTCACCATCTCCAGAGACAACAGCAGAAGTCAGGTGTATCTGCAGATGAACAGTCTGACAGCTGAAGATTCTGCTGTTTATTATTGTGCTCGAGAGCCACAGTGACACAGAAAGTAGAAACAATGAACAAAAACTCCCCAGTGCATGAAGAGTTGTGACAGAAAGCCACCACAGGGGGAGCACTAACACCATTTATCTTTGACACAGCAAATATTGACGTAGACACATCTCTGATGATCAAGAAGGTTCACCCTGGAGAAATTACTTTGAGACGTTTTAGACCCAAAATCTTTAATAGACCTTTCAGAAGATTTTAAAATATTTTCTTTTATAAGCAGTTTTTTCATCAGTATTGTAGTGACTAGATTAAATCAGGATTCAAGAAATAATACATGCATCAGATGAAAGTATAAAATCTTTAATGTCTCTGAAGGTTGTCTTTTTAAAAATACACAGATTCTTCTTTTATTGTTTTTCTAGCTAAATAAAATATGCAAGAACAAAATTTTAGTGCTACAAAAGTAGTGAAGAAGACTATTCACTTACACATTCTTTATTTCTCCAGAAAGTTTCTCTGCATATGGACCAAAGATGTACCTAAGATCATGATTTTGATATAAAAACTCAAACTCATATTCCTTTGTGGCCTGGGAAAGCACATTTGTTTGAAATAGTAATGTAATAATATTGTTGTTATAATCAGAAGAAAAAAAGCTCTTCATTATTTAATAAGAAAGAAACATAATGACTACATATTCTGAATGAACAGAATTATGTTATTATTATATTATATATATAATATTATATTATACATCATATTTTATAAAATTATTATTATTATAACTCTGTTATTATTAACAGAGTTATAATAACAGAACCATTTAATTAAGTTTCATGAAATTTTAGAAAAGCCAAATTAAGGGACCAGATGGGGAGACATGAAACGACTGAAATATTCTTAGGTTTTTCTGACAGGTGTAAAATTAAAACTAAATACAATGTCTTGCATGTATTTCATGTAGGTAATATCAAAGTAGTTAAAGAAAGAAATAGACAAAATTTACCTTAAAAAAATTAATATATATATATATATATATATATATATATTCTTTTTTTTTTTTTTACCAAACATAAAATGTCTGTCATTTCTTCTGTCCATCTGTAATGATCCTCTCTTTAAGGTTTCTGGTCTTTATTTTGTGGGTCAAACTGGATTCAGATCATTCTGCTTGTGTGTGTAGATCATTAAACAACACTGCATTCAATTTAAGGAACATATAAGTCACTTATTCTAAGGTTAAGCTTAACTTTGCTTTGTCTCAGAATGCATTTTAGGCAGAGCAGAGAGATCAGATGCTCTGTTCATCCATCGTCTTTACCGCCTTATCTATCTTCTGCAGTCATTGTGCAAAATGACACCCTGGACAGGTCGCCATCCATCACAGGGCTACACAGAGACACACAGGACAAACAACCATAAACACACACACACTCTCACAGCTAAAGGCACCTTTTTAGAGTGACAAATTTACCTGAAAGTGTGAGGGAAAAATATTAAAAGCTCTTGCATACAGATCCCTGGCTGGGATTTGAACCCATCAGGGTGTACCGCTCAGGGTGTTTCTGCCTCTCGCCGAGTGACAACTGGAGATAATCATCATCCCTCCTCGACCCTGCATGGATGAGCTGGTACAAACAATAGATGGATAGTTACAGTTAATGTTCTATATTGGATTTTGTGGATATAATAAAAAAATAGTAAAGTTTTCACATTTGTTGTATATCAGGAAATACAGTTTTTGATGACAGCAGGAAGGGACAAATTAGTATCAAACCCAAATCCAGCTTTTCTTTTACATTTAATGTAATTCAGAGACTAATCACAAAAATTTAACTTGAACCTGTAGTTAACAGGATTCTAGAAACTCACATTTTATGGAGCCCTTAGCTACAGCTGGCAATAGTGTTGGAAGAAAAAACACTGAGTAAATTTACTATGATTCTTTAAAATTATGACTTCAGTATTCACGATGATTGATATTAACAGAAAAACCTGTTTCTGTGCTTCTGATTGGCCAGAGTATTAATCTTTGTCCCTCCCTATGTTCAAAGTGAACCTCCAGGCAGTCAACTATAAATGGTTCAGTGGCTGCAGAAGAAGAGAAACTCCCACCAGATCACCTTCAGCACCACCATGTTCTCTGTAGCTCTGCTGCTGCTGTTGGCTGCTGGATCCTGTGAGTCTCATAGAAATATTTACAGTATCATCACACAAAACTGTTTGTTTACTATTCTCATTCTGCTATACATTTTCTCTTTCTACAGATGTAAAGTGTGAACAGCTTGGATCAGACAGCCTGCTGGGAAAGGACTGGAGTGGATTGGTCAAGGATGGAACACATCATACACCTGCTTCAACAAACCCACTGTCATCTGGACAAAGCCAGTAGCACTGTGAGGATCATGTTCTTTGATTTCTCCAGTGCGTTTAACACAATCCAACCTGATTTGCTCTGTCAGAAACTCCAAAAGACTCAGGTGGAGGCCTCAACAATCTCCTGGATCAAAGATTACCTGACAAACAGACCACAGTTTGTGAGACTGAAGGGTTATGAGTCTAACCAGGTGGTCAGCAGCACAGGAGCACCACAGGGGACTGTACTCTCACCATTCCTTTTCACTCTGTACACCTCAGACTTCCAGTACAAGACAGACTCCTGTCATCTGCAGAAATACTCGGATGATTCTGCAGTCGTGGGGTGGATCAGAGATGGACAAGAAGCTGAGTACAGGAAGGTGGTGGACCACTTTGTGGCATGGTGTGGAAACAATCATCTCATTTTGAACGTGACTAAAACAAAGGAGATGATTGTAGATTTTAAGAGAAACAGGAATAAGTCAAAAACTATTTCTATCATGGGAGAAGAAGTGGAGGTGGTGGAGGAGTATAAATACCTCGGTGTTCACCTGGACAACAGACTAGAGTGGAGATGCAACTGTGAAGCCATCTACAAGAAGGGACAGAGCAGATTGTACTTCTTGAGGAAGCTTAGGTCCTTTGGTGTTTGCAGCAAGATGCTGCATATCTTCTATAAGTCTGTTGTGGAGAGTGTGATCTCTTCTACCATCATCTGCTGGGGAAGCAGCATCAGAGCCAGGGACTTAAAAAAGCTCAACAAGCTGAAAGCTGTCTCTGTTCTGGGGACTCCTGTGGAACCTCTGGAAATCATTGTGGAAAGAAGGATTCTTCATAAAATGAAGAACATTATGGAGAACCCTGAGCATCCTCTTCATGAGACTGTCCTACAACAACAGAGTGTCTTCAGTCAGAGGCTTCTTCAGATCTGCTGTAAGACGAAGCGCTACAGGAGATCCTTCCTGCCCACAGCCATCAGCATCTACAACGGCTCTTTGAGGAAACCTTCATAATATGAGCTATAACAACATCTATTTTCCCTTTGGGGTTAATAAAGTATTTTTGAATTGAATTGAATTGAATACTATAAAGATTCGGGCTGCACGGTGGCGCAGTTGCCTTGCAGCAAGAAGGTCCTGGGTTCAATTCCCGGCCAGGGATCTTTCTGCATGGAGTTTGCATGTTCTCCCTGTGCATGCGTGGGTTCTCACCAGTTACTCTGGCTTCCTCCCACAGTCCAAAGACATGCCTGTTAGGTTAACTGGTCTCTCTAAATTGCCCTTAGGTGTATGAATGAGTGTGTTCATGGTTGTTTGTGTGTTGCCCTGTGATGGACTGGCGACCTGTCCAGGGTGTACCCTGCCTCTCGCCCATAGACTGCTGGAGATAGGCACCAGCTTCCCTGCGACCCACTATGGAATAAGCGGTAGAAAATGACTGACTGACTATAAAGATTCACTAAAGAACAAGTTCAGCATCAGCTTTGTTTCTTCCAGTAAAACAGTGACTCTGAATGGACAGAATCTGCAGCCTGAAGACTCTGCTCTGTATTACTGCGCGAGACGCCACAGTGACAAAAACAGCTGCAGAGATGAAAAAAACCCTCTCAGAGCCTGAAAACATGCATTATTACTCATCAACCGGAGGAGGGGCTTTTAGACCACAAATGAATTGAGACTATTTTGAAAGGGACAGCACTGCAATGTTCATATTCTCAAAAGAAACATTGCAAACATGACATAAAGCTCATTGTTTAATCCAGAATGAATGGATTGTTTAATATGGGCATTTTCTTTGGTACTGTTATTGTCACCTAATGACACTCCAATATATTGACACTAACATAGAAACAACTTATGGTTCAATGAATCTGAACTGCTTATTTATTACCAGAATTTCTGTATTTTCACAGCAAATTTTCATCATCATCTCAAAGATACAAATTTGGAGCACTGTATTTTTAGAAAGGACTGATGTTCAAACCGGGTTTAAAACTTTTTGATGCTCATTGTTGAATAGATAAGCACTACCACATGGTGAACAATTATGTATTTGCTTTAGAGCTTAAAAAAATAACTAATCAGCACCAAAAACAAGAACAACAACACAGAGATAGTCAAAAGCTTCTGTTTCTATTCCACCTTTCCAAATAATGACATCAGAACAGCCTATATACTTGATGAGGAGATACTTCAATAATTACCATTGGACGTTGTTTCCCGCGGTGACAAAAATATAGTTAAATTTTATTTTATAAAACAACGTTTGTTTGGTTTTTTTTTTAGAAATGTGTACTTTCTTAAAAAAAAAAGTACTGTAAATTTATGTCATCCCATTTTTTCATATGACCCTAACCCTAACCTTATCTCTGAAATATGTTATAACTTTAAAGTAAATTAAGTACATAAGTTCTTCCTTTTACAGTTTCATTGCAAATACACTTTCAGCATCAGGCCTGGTGGATCTACAGGTCCTTCTAAAAAAATTAGCATATTGTGATAAAGTTAATTATTTTCCATAATGTCATGATGAAAATTTAACATTCATATATTTTAGATTCATTGCACACTAACTGAAATATTTCAGGTCTTTTATTGTCTTAATACGGATGATTTTGGCATACAGCTCATGAAAACCCAAAATTCCTATCTCACAAAATTAGCATATCATTAAAAGGGTCTCTAAACGAGCTATGAACCTAATCATCTGAATCAACGAGTTAACTCTAAACACCTGCAAAAGATTCCTGGGGCCTTTAAAACTCCCAGCCTGGTTCATCACTCAAAACCCCAATCATGGCCGACCTGACTGCTGTCCAGAAGGCCACTATTGACACCCTCAAGCAAGAGGGTAAGAAACAGAAAGAAATTTCTGAACGAATAGGCTGTTCCCAGAGTGCTGTATCAAGGCACCTCAGTGGGAAGTCTGTGGGAAGGAAAAAGTGTGGCAGAAAACGCTGCACAACGAGAAGAGGTGACCGGACCCTGAGGAAGATTGTGGAGAAGGGCTGATTCCAGACCTTTGGGGACCTGCAGAAGCAGTGGACTGAGTCTGGAGTAAAAACATCCAGAGCCACCGTGCACAGGCGTGTGCAGGAAATGGGCTACAGGTGCCGCATTCCCCAGACCTGGGCTACAGAGAAGCAGCACTGGACTGTTGCTCAGTGGTCCAAAGTACTTAATTCAGAGGGCTCCTAACACAAAGAAACAGCTCATATTAATATTTGTCATTTCCTGTTCTTCAGGCTTCTGTTCAACTTGTGGTTTGGCAAAAAAAAAAAATGTTTACCCACTTCTACAAAGAGCGTGTCAACTGTTTTATTTATTAGATCTAAACAAGTTTCTGACTTTTTTATGTAACAAAATAATAATGAATAATAAAAAGATTACAATAAAGTTTGTAGCCACATCTGCTTCAATTCAATTCAGTTTTATTTATATAGCGCCAATTCACAACACATGTTGTCTCAAGGCACTTCACAAAAGTCAGGTCCATACATTCCAATTAATCCTAATCATTGAACAGTGCAGTCAGATTCAGTCATTTATTCAAATTGGATAAAACGTTTTTCTGTCTAAGGAAACCCAGTAGATTGCATCCAGTCAGTGTCTTGCAGCATTCCCTCCTCCCGGATGAGCATGTAGAGACACATTGACATTATTTCTAAAATGGTCTCCTCTAACATGATTAGTGCAGACACTCATAAGATTTGTCATTATTTGGTTTTAAATGTTTAGAACTTTAAACAAAAGTAATGATAAATTAACTGAAACAGAACATTTTCTTAAACCATCAATATGTCCAAAAATAGACAATTATGATAGACAAATCTCTAAATTAAATCAAGCTGAGTTCAGTTTCTTTTCCAGGGGGAGGAGTTGATGCAAAACTTGTTCTGCTTCCACCTTTACATGTCTGTGATAGAGTTAAAGACCTGCAGTAAATCAGAGACAAACACACTGCAGACTGAGCAGAGACAAATGGCTGCTACAATGATCAGACCTCATCAGGTTATGATTGCTTTTCTCATCCTGACAGTTAACTGGACAGGTAAGAACAAAGGGTCCTTAAAGGAACCTCTTTAGTCATAAATACACAATGATTATAGTTCAGAACCTGATGATCTGTATGTCTGCAGGTACTGATGGTCAAACACTGACTGAGTCTGAACCAGTGGTTAAAAGACCTGGAGAATCCCACAGACTGACCTGCACATATTCTGGGCTTGGTACTCCTGACATAGCTTGGATCAGACAGGCAGCTGGAAAAGGACTGGAGTGGATTGCTTATATCAGCAGTGGCAGTGGCAGCATCTACTACTCTGACTCAGTGAGAAACAGGTTCATCATCTCCAGAGAGAACAGCAGAAATCAGGTGTATCTGCAAATGAACAGTCTGACAGCTCAGGATTCTGCTGTTTATTATTGTGCTCGAGATCCACAGTGACACAGAAAGCAGAAACACTGAACAAAAACTCTGCAGTGCATGAATAGTTTAAAAATGAACCCTCCACAGGGGGCGCACTAACACCATTTATGTTTGTCACAGCAAATATTGAGATACACACATTTCTGATGATATGAGGAGTCGAGAAGGTTCACACTGGAGAAATGACTTTGAGAAGTTTTAGACCTAAACATTTTCTGTGCCTTATAAACCATTCTGAAGTTTGGGCAGAAAAACAGGGAGTAAAACAGAAAAATCACAGGCATGGCAACAACTGAATACAGAGCAGAAACTATGGAAGGATCCAGCGGGGAACAATGATAACATAAGGGAAACATGAGAAAATAAACTAATATAAAAACACCTTACAAACAATAATGAACACAGAGAAATGAACTGAATAAAGCAGGACCCAAAGCATATATCAACAAGGAAATTATCAAAAGGCAAACACAAGTCCAAACATCTGTTGATTTTGACATGTTCAGTGTTAATGTTACAGGTTTAGGCTTACAAGAACACCTTAAAATCCTTCTTCACTAAACACAACAAAAATCAACATGGTGGTCTACTCAGAACACAACTGATTGAAAGGCTACTGACCCTCTTCATAAGGATGACCTTTCACCTCCTATACTTCAGATTATAGTTTTTTAATGACAGAGGTCATATGGATTAATAGAGAAAAAATTATTAATCAGCAGGTAGTACAAAACTGTGTAAGAGAATAATCTTAAAAATAACTCAGTAATCACAGTAATCTTATGATAATTATGTGATAATAATCCTATAAGATGTGGCTTTCTTTCTTTTTTTAAATATAGAGTTTGTTAATTTCGTTTAAATAAGAAAACATAATACAAATAAATTCAGTGTTAACTTTTTAAATTAAGACATATCACTGGATGTTCTCAAAAAATACCAGGAGGCTTGTCTGTCTTTATGCAAATCAAATAGAGGGTTTAAAGGCTTGCATTCATGCTGTCAGTTGAAGAAGAAGAGTTCAGATCATCTTCAACACCAACATGTTCGCTGTAGCTCTGCTGCTGTTGGTTGCTGGTTTCTGTAAGTCTCACCGAGGCAGATCCACTGACAGTATGATCACTTCACACTGACTGTTTTCTTTTCTGATAATAAGATCCATCATGTTTATTCCTCTTCCACAGGTGTGAAGTGTGAACAGCTGACACAGCCAGCCTCTGTGACTGTTCAGCCAGGTCAACATCTGACCATCAGCTGTCAGGTCTCTTATTCTATCAGCACCTACTGGACAGTTTGGATCAGACAGACTGTTGGGAAAGGACTGGAGTTGATTGGTGGATCTGGAATTGGACATATCACACTGTACAAAGATTCACTAAATAACAAGTTCAGCATCACTTTAGATGGCTCCAGTAAAACGGTGACCTTAAATGGACAGAATATGCAACCTGAAGACTCTGCTGTGTATTACTGCGCCAGAAAGGACCACAGCTGCACAAACAGGCAGCAGAACTGTACAAAGACCCCTCAGAGCCTGAGCATATGTACTAATAATTGAGAGCCAAAGGAGGTGCTCCTATCCCACTTAGACCAGGTTCAAAAAGAAAATCTTAAATTGTTTAGGATCTCTGTCAATAACATTGGAATAAAAAAAGGAAAGTTATGTAAAACGTTGATGAATATTGCCCTGCAATGGACTGGCGACCTCTCCAGGGTGAACCCTGCCTCTTGTCCATAGACTGCTGGAGATAGGCACCAGCTTTCCCATGACCCACTATGGAAGAAGTGGAATAGAAAATGACTGACTGACTGACTGACTGTATGACTGACTTTGATGAATATCAACAAAATCAGAACCTGGTAGTTTTTTAAAATATTTTCTACTGTAATTAATGAACTGGTATACAGTCCATACATATTTAAACTGATTGTTTCTGACATTTCATATTTTAGTGCCATTAGGTTTTTACCTTACATTCAAAGTGTACGATTACTACATGCAGCAGATTATGTATTCAGAAGTTAATTTACAGTTTAGGCTTCTTAATACACCACATTCAACTGATTATTGCATGTAGATCTGTCAGTTTTCTTGTTTTTCTTTCATTTATTCAAATAACATCTGGCCGTACAGCATAAATACTGTCATTAAGAAGTTGAGTCTAGATGTTAAAAAAATAAACAAACAACAACAAAAAACTAAATGTTGCTGCTGGCCTTCTGCTGCCTTCTTGACCAGTTTCCATCTAATGTTTTCAGCAATGGAGGAACATCATTTCTCAGTAATGCCTCAACAACTTCATAATTGTTTTCACTGCGTCATAGAACCCGAGTTGCTACAGATATTTACATTTTTCCCCTAACAGATACCTTTGGCCTGTAACTGTGCATCATTATAAAAACTTTCCAACCAGCAGATTTTCTTTAAACTCATTTAGTAAGTTAGCAGTGATCAGCAAAATATTTTTTCTTCATTTTGAAGAATAAATAATGAAAGTAACTTTTAAAGAGTTTAGTTTTACTATTTCATGCTTTATAAACTCCTCAATGTTCATTAAATTGTAAACTTGCACCAGTTCCACTTGCAAAATTTAAATGTAATAACAGAGAGGTAGCTCAGCTGCACAGAGAATATTGTAGCTACAGGTCAAGACATTGCGAAAAGGTACAATATTCCCTGTAAGGATTTATACAAAATTGATGTTGCATTAAAAGTAAAAAATTTATAAATCATAATTTTTCATTGTCTTATTTTTACATTATAAAAATCTGTTTGTAATTGTGTAAATTGTTATATCCACCATATGGTAATATTTAATATACCAAGATGAATGTCATTCATGACTATATGAATATTGAACACAATAAAATAAACAATAAATCAGTTCAAAGAATGGAAAATAATGATCTAACATTAACATTGTAAATTCAGTATAAGTGTTGTTGCATGCTGGTTAAAAAAAAAAAAAAACTTCCTACAATATCTGGTCAAAAATACTGACAGGTGGGGGGCTGTCATTATGCAAACAAGGCATTTCCAGATTAAATACTTGATCTGATGCTGTCAGCTGCAGAAGAAGAGAAACTCCCATCAGATCATCTTCAACTCCAACATGTTCTCTGTAGCTCTGTTGCTGCTGCTGGCGGCTGGATCCTGTGAGTCTCACTGGAAAACTGAGGTTAAACCATTCAAACTGTTAACAGTGTTTTAAATTAATACACTCTATTTTATCTTTTAAGATGTGAAGTGTGAACAGCTGACACAGCCAGCCTCTATGACTGTGCAACCAGGTCAACGTCTAACTATCAGATGTCAGGTTTCTTATGATCTGAGCTACTGGACAGCTTGGATTAGACAGGCTGCTGGGAAAGGACTGGAATGGATTGGGGTGAATGATAGTGATGGAAACTCACTGTACAAAGATTCACTGAAGAACAAGTTCAGTATCGACGTAGACTCTTCCAGTAACACAGTGACTCTGAACGGACAGAACGTGCAGCCTGAAGACTCTGCTGTGTATTACTGTGCCAGAGCGCCCACAGTGACAAAAACAAACAGCAGAGCTGTACAAAAACCCCTCAGAACCTGAACACTTGCATTAGCAGTAAAACACCAGAGGAGGCACTTTGAGACCACTAATGAATTTAGACCATTTTATAAATGAACCACTTTTTAGTCTTTCGTTTTACAAAGATAACATAGACATTACAGTCAGTTAGATGTTGCTTTTACTATTAAAAATCAAACTGTCCAAATATAGGCTTTGGTTTTCCTGATGTTGGAAGCGGCTTGCTACGTAAAGATGCTTTAATATAATATAACACTATACAATTTTTTAAAATCACCAGGTCAACGTCTGACCATCAGATGTCAGGTCTCTTATGATATGAGCAGCTACTGGACAGCTTGGATCAGACAGGCTGCTGGGAAAGGACTGGAGTGGATTGGGATGAAATATACTGGAAACTCATACTACAAAGACTCCCTGAAGAACAAGTTCAGTATTGACTTAGACACCTCCAGCAAAACAGTGACTCTGAATGGACAGAATATGCAGCCTGAAGACTCTGCTGTTTATTACTGTGCCAGAGAGCCACAGTGACACAAACAAGCAGCAGAGCTATACAAAAACCCCTCAGAACAGATGTAATATAAAATCACCAGAGGAGGCGCTCTTGAACCAGTTTTATGTTTGGCTAAATTGAAAAATAAAAGGTATACAAAGTTTATCCCTGATATGTTGATATATACCTGAAATAACAAAAACAAACAAAACCTTTCAAATAAAAAAAAAATCATATTCTGAAATATACCTGACAAATTTTAAAATCTTTTCACAGTTTTATTAAACAAACATGTAATTAACCAGAATAAAAACCCAGAGGGCTCCAAAACAATGCAACAGCTCATATCAATCAGGTTTTTATTCATGATGTGGTTTTCTCACTTCTACAATGAGCTTTCAAAAGTTTATTATTTAGATCACAAGTTTCATTAACACCGTTAAAAATTGGAAGTTGTTTTATGCGTGAAAAAATAGCATTAAAATAAATGAAATTCAGACATCTTTCAAAACAAAGAAACTGCTGAAATTAATATTTGTCATCTCCTGTTTTTCAGGCTTCTGTTCATTTTGTGGTTTAACAGAAAGAAATGTTGTTTAGCCACTTCCACAAAGACTTTGGCAACTGGATTATTTTGATCAAAGCAAGTTTCGGAGTTGCTTTAAGTAACAAAATAAACCTGAATTTAAAAACAATCTGCATTTTTTAGCCACCTCTGCTTCGTGTTCACAGTATTTCTAATATGGTCTCCTGTGACATAATAATTGCAGACACTCATAAGATTTGTCATTATCTATCACAACTCTCTATAGTCCTGAACCTCTCTTTGGCAAAGACCCATCACAAAAAATATGTCAATATATTCTCCCAGGATCGGACAGCAGTATAAACGGTACGTTTTTTATGACATGATTAAAACAAGACAAGGATTCATTTTCTTATTAACAGGTAACTTCTAATTCTCAGTCGCTATGATACCGAATGCGCTTTTATTATTTTTCATTTCTGTAGAAAGAGTGAAAGTGAGGCAGAAAGACAGACGTTGAAGTCATTTAATGACCTTAAATTTATATGTGGTTACAAAATATGATCAAAATCAGTGGTGTACACAGAAAAGAGGTCAATAGAATGTATTTTTTCTGTCCTTCAAAAGCACAGAATCGTTTTAATGTTAGCACTATACATTCAGAAATACTGGCTATTATGGCTGTTTGTTTCAACACAGAAAAATATATTATCAGGCTGCTTTGTCATTATGCAATTGGAACATTCAGGTTTAAAGACTTGATTTCATGCATTCAGCAGCAGAAGAAGAGAAACTCCCACCATCACCTTCAACACCAACATGATATCTGTAGCTCTGCTGCTGCTGCTGGATCCTGTGAGTCTCACTGAGAGAGAAATATGTACAGTATTATCACATTAGTCTGTTTACTGTTTTTACTCTTTTTACATTCTCTGTCTCTACAGATGTAAAGTGTGAACAGCTGAAACAACCAACCTCTGTAACTCTGCAGCCAGGTCAACATCTGACCATCAGCTGTCAAGTCTCTTATTCTCTCTACCCAAGAGCTTGGATCAGACAGCCTGCTGGAAAAGGACTGGGGTGGATTGGTTGGGTGGGCGAAGGATGGAACATATACAGGATAAATGGCAAACTAAAAAGGTATGCAAAGTTTATCCCTGACATAAATGTATTAAACGAAAATGTCAAAAAGAGACAAAAAAATTGCGATAGACACTTCATATTGTGTCATATCATTAAATATACCTGGAAAATTTTAAAATCTTTTCACAATTTCATTGAATAAACATATAATAAATAAGAATAAAACCTCAGAGATCTTCAAAACAAATCACCAGCTCATATCAATTAGATTTTCAGACTGAAACCAAGATGGGTTTCCCACTTCTAAGAGCTTGATAAATGTTTTCAAATAATGTTGTTAAAAGTTTAAAGTGATTTTGAATAGAAAGATAGAACATTAAAATAAACCAACATTTCTAAATATGATTACAAACATTAATTCAGAGGGCTCCTAACACAAAGAAACAGCTCATATTAATATTTGTCATTTCCTGTTCTTCAGGCTTCTGTTCAACTTGTGGTTTGGCAAAAAAAAAAAATGTTTACCCACTTCTACAAAGAGCGTGTCAACTGTTTTATTTATTAGATCTAAACAAGTTTCTGACTTTTTTATGTAACAAATAATAATGAATAATAAAAAGATTACAATAAAGTTTGTAGCCACATCTGCTTCAATTCAATTCAGTTTTATTTATATAGCGCCAATTCACAACACATGTTGTCTCAAGGCACTTCACAAAAGTCAGGTACATACATTCCAATTAATCCTAATCATTGAACAGTGCAGTCAGATTCAGTCATTTATTCAAATTGGATAAAACGTTTTTCTGTCTAAGGAAACCCAGTAGATTGCATCCAGTCAGTGTCTTGCAGCATCCCTCCTCCCGGATGAGCATGTAGAGACACATTGACATTATTTCTAAAATGGTCTCCTCTAACATGATTAGTGCAGACACTCATAAGATTTGTCATTATTTGGTTTTAAATGTTTAGAACTTTAAACAAAAGTAATGATAAATTAACTGAAACAGAACATTTTCTTAAACCATCAATATGTCCAAAAATAGACAATTATGATAGACAAATCTCTAAATTAAATCAAGCTGAGTTCAGTTTCTTTTCCAGGGGGAGGAGTTGATGCAAAACTTGTTCTGCTTCCACCTTTACATGTCTGTGATAGAGTTAAAGACCTGCAGTAAATCAGAGACAAACACACTGCAGACTGAGCAGAGACAAATGGCTGCTACAATGATCAGACCTCATCAGGTTATGATTGCTTTTCTCATCCTGACAGTTAACTGGACAGGTAAGAACAAAGGGTCCTTAAAGGAACCTCTTTAGTCATAAATACACAATGATTATAGTTCAGAACCTGATGATCTGTATGTCTGCAGGTACTGATGGTCAAACATTGACTGAGTCTGAACCAGTGGTTAAAAGGCCTGGAGAATCCCACAGACTGACCTGCACATATTCTGGGTTTAGTAGCACTCCTCACATAGCTTGGATCAGACAAGCAACTGGAAAAGGACTGGAGTGGATTGCTGTAATCTGGTCAGACAGTAGTGGCACCTACTACTCTGACTCAGTGAGAAACCGGTTCACCATCTCCAGAGACAACAGCAGAAGTCAGGTGTATCTGCAGATGAACAGTCTGACAGCTCAGGATTCTGCTGTTTATTATTGTGCTCGAGAGCCACAGTGACACAGAAAGCAGAAACACTGAACAAAAACTCTGCAGTGTATGAAAAGTTTAAAAATGAACCCTCCACAGGGGGCGCACTAACACCATTTATGTTTGTCACAGCAAATATTGAGATACACACATTTCTGATGATATGAGGAGTCGAGAAGGTTCACACTGGAGAAATGACTTTGAGAAGTTTTAGACCTAAACATTTTCTGTGCCTTATAAACCATTCTGAAGTTTGGGCAGAAAAACAGGGAGTAAAACAGAAAAATCACAGGCATGGCAACAACTGAATACAGAGCAGAAACTATGGAAGGATCCAGCGGGGAACAATGATAACATAAGGGAAACATGAGAAAATAAACTAA
Organism: Girardinichthys multiradiatus; assembly: GCF_021462225.1. NCBI lineage: Eukaryota > Metazoa > Chordata > Actinopteri > Cyprinodontiformes > Goodeidae > Girardinichthys > Girardinichthys multiradiatus. The sequence continues at coordinate 17,653,213 of NC_061818.1, forward strand.
TATAAAAACACCTTACAAACAATAATGAACACAGAGAAATGAACTGAATAAAGCAGGACCCAAAGCATATATCAACAAGGAAATTATCAAAAGGCAAACACAAGTCCAAACATCTGTTGATTTTGACATGTTCAGTGTTAATGTTACAGGTTTAGGCTTACAAGAACACCTTAAAATCCTTCTTCACTAAACACAACAAAAATCAACATGGTGGTCTACTCAGAACACAACTCTTATTGAAAGGCTACTGACCCTCTTCATAAGGATGACCTTTCACCTCCTATACTTCAGATTATAGTTTTTTAATGACAGAGGTCATATGGATTAATAGAGAAAAAATTATTAATCAGCAGGTAGTACAAAACTGTGTAAGAGAATAATCTTAAAAATAACTCAGTAATCACAGTAATCTTATGATAATTATGTGATAATAATCCTATAAGATGTGGCTTTCTTTCTTTTTTTAAATATAGAGTTTGTTAATTTCGTTTAAATAAGAAAACATAATACAAATAAATTCAGTGTTAACTTTTTAAATTAAGACATATCACTGGATGTTCTCAAAAAATACCAGGAGGCTTGTCTGTCTTTATGCAAATCAAATAGAGGGTTTAAAGGCTTGCATTCATGCTGTCAGTTGAAGAAGAAGAGATCAGATCATCTTCAACACCAACATGTTCGCTGTAGCTCTGCTGCTGTTGGTTGCTGGTTTCTGTAAGTCTCACCGAGGCAGATCCACTGACAGTATGATCACTTCACACTGACTGTTTTCTTTTCTGATAATAAGATCCATCATGTTTATTCCTCTTCCACAGGTGTGAAGTGTGAACAGCTGACACAGCCAGCCTCTGTGACTGTTCAGCCAGGTCAACATCTGACCATCAGCTGTCAGGTCTCTTATTCTATCAGCACCTACTGGACAGTTTGGATCAGACAGACTGTTGGGAAAGGACTGGAGTGGATTGGTGGATCTGGAATTGGACATATCACACTGTACAAAGATTCACTAAATAACAAGTTCAGCATCACTTTAGATGGCTCCAGTAAAACGGTGACCTTAAATGGACAGAATATGCAGCCTGAAGACTCTGCTGTGTATTACTGCGCCAGAAAGGACCACAGCTGCACAAACAGGCAGCAGAGCTGTACAAAGACCCCTCAGAGCCTGAGCATATGTACTAATAATTGAGAGCCAAAGGAGGTGCTCCTATCCCACTTAGACCAGGTTCAAAAAGAAAATCTTAAATTGTTTAGGATCTCTGTCAATAACATTGGAATAAAAAAAGGAAAGTTATGTAAAACGTTGATGAATATTGCCCTGCAATGGACTGGCGACCTCTCCAGGGTGAACCCTGCCTCTTGTCCATAGACTGCTGGAAATAGGCACCAGCTTTCCCATGACCCACTATGGAAGAAGTGGAATAGAAAATGACTGACTGACTGACTGACTGTATGACTGACTTTGATGAATATCAACAAAATCAGAACCTGGTAGTTTTTTAAAATATTTTCTACTGTAATTAATGAACTGGTATACAGTCCATACATATTTAAACTGATTGTTTCTGACATTTCATATTTTAGTGCCATTAGGTTTTTACCTTACATTCAAAGTGTACGATTACTACATACAGCAGATTATGTATTCAGAAGTTAATTTACAGTTTAGGCTTCTTAATACACCACATTCAACTGATTATTGCATGTAGATCTGTCAGTTTTCTTGTTTTTCTTTCATTTATTCAAATAACATCTGGCCGTACAGCATAAATACTGTCATTAAGAAGTTGAGTCTAGATGTTAAAAAAATAAACAAACAACAACAAAAAACTAAATGTTGCTGCTGGCCTTCTGTAGCCTTCTTGACCAGTTTCCATCTAATGTTTTCAGCAATGGAGGAACATCATTTCTCAGTAATGCCTCAACAACTTCATAATTGTTTTCACTGCGTCATAGAACCCGAGTTGCTACAGATATTTACATTTTTCCCCTAACAGATACCTTTGGCCTGTAACTGTGCATCATTATAAAAACTTTCCAACCAGCAGATTTTCTTTAAACTCATTTAGTAAGTTAGCAGTGATCAGCAAAATATTTTTTCTTCATTTTGAAGAATAAATAATGAAAGTAACTTTTAAAGAGTTTAGTTTTACTATTTCATGCTTTATAAACTCCTCAATGTTCATTAAATTGTAAACTTGCACCAGTTCCACTTGCAAAATTTAAATGTAATAACAGAGAGGTAGCTCAGCTGCACAGAGAATATTGTAGCTAGAGGTCAAGACATTGCGAAAAGGTACAATATTCCCTGTAAGGATTTATACAAAATTGATGTTGCATTAAAAGTAAAAAATTTATAAATCATAATTTTTCATTGTCTTATTTTTACATTATAAAAATCTGTTTGTAATTGTGTAAATTGTTATATCCACCATATGGTAATATTTAATATACCAAGATGAATGTCATTCATGACTATATGAATATTGAACACAATAAAATAAACAATAAATCAGTTCAAAGAATGGAAAATAATGATCTAACATTAACATTGTAAATTCAGTATAAGTGTTGTTGCATGCTGGTTAAAAAAAAAAAAAAAACTTCCTACAATATCTGGTCAAAAATACTGACAGGTGGGGGGCTGTCATTATGCAAACAAGGCATTTCCAGATTAAATACTTGATCTGATGCTGTCAGCTGCAGAAGAAGAGAAACTCCCATCAGATCATCTTCAACTCCAACATGTTCTCTGTAGCTCTGTTGCTGCTGCTGGCTGCTGGATCCTGTGAGTCTCACTGGAAAACTGAGGTTAAACCATTCAAACTGTTAACAGTGTTTTAAATTAATACACTCTATTTTATCTTTTAAGATGTGAAGTGTGAACAGCTGACACAGCCAGCCTCTATGACTGTGCAACCAGGTCAACGTCTAACTATCAGATGTCAGGTTTCTTATGATCTGAGCTACTGGACAGCTTGGATTAGACAGGCTGCTGGGAAAGGACTGGAATGGATTGGGGTGAATGATAGTGATGGAAACTCACTGTACAAAGATTCACTGAAGAACAAGTTCAGTATTGACTTAGACACCTCCAGCAAAACAGTGACTCTGAATGGACAGAATATGCAGCCTGAAGACTCTGCTGTTTATTACTGTGCCAGAGAGCCACAGTGACACAAACAAGCAGCAGAGCTGTACAAAAACCCCTCAGAACAGATGTAATATAAAATCACCAGAGGAGGCGCTCTTGAACCAGTTTTATGTTTGGCTAAATTGAAAAATAAAAGGTATACAAAGTTTATCCCTGATATGTTGATATATACCTGAAATAACAAAAACAAACAAAACCTTTCAAATAAAAAAAAATCATATTCTGAAATATACCTGACAAATTTTAAAATCTTTTCACAGTTTTATTAAACAAACATGTAATTAACCAGAATAAAAACCCAGAGGGCTCCAAAACAATGCAACAGCTCATATCAATCAGGTTTTTATTCATGATGTGGTTTTCTCACTTCTACAATGAGCTTTCAAAAGTTTATTATTTAGATCACAAGTTTCATTAACACCGTTAAAAATTGGAAGTTGTTTTATGCGTGAAAAAATAGCATTAAAATAAATGAAATTCAGACATCTTTCAAAACAAAGAAACTGCTGAAATTAATATTTGTCATCTCCTGTTTTTCAGGCTTCTGTTCATTTTGTGGTTTAACAGAAAGAAATGTTGTTTAGCCACTTCCACAAAGACTTTGGCAACTGGATTATTTTGATCAAAGCAAGTTTCGGAGTTGCTTTAAGTAACAAATAAACCTGAATTTAAAAACAATCTGCATTTTTTAGCCACCTCTGCTTCGTGTTCACAGTATTTCTAATATGGTCTCCTGTGACATAATAATTGCAGACACTCATAAGATTTGTCATTATCTATCACAACTCTCTATAGTCCTGAACCTCTCTTTGGCAAAGACCCATCACAAAAAATATGTCAATATATTCTCCCAGGATCGGACAGCAGTATAAACGGTACGTTTTTTATGACATGATTAAAACAAGACAAGGATTCATTTTCTTATTAACAGGTAACTTCTAATTCTCAGTCGCTATGATAACGAATGCAATTTTATTATTTTTCATTTCTGTAGAAAGAGTGAAAGTGAGGCAGAAAGACAGACGTTGAAGTCATTTAATGACCTTAAAATTTATATGTGGTTACAAAATATGATCAAAATCAGTGGTGTACACAGAAAAGAGGTCAATAGAATGTATTTTTTCTGTCCTTCAAAAGCACAGAATCGTTTTAATGTTAGCACTATACATTCAGAAATACTGGCTATTATGGCTGTTTGTTTCAACACAGAAAAATATATTATCAGGCTGCTTTGTCATTATGCAATTGGAACATTCAGGTTTAAAGACTTGATTTCATGCATTCAGCAGCAGAAGAAGAGAAACTCCCACCATCACCTTCAACACCAACATGATATCTGTAGCTCTGCTGCTGCTGCTGGATCCTGTGAGTCTCACTGAGAGAGAAATATGTACAGTATTATCACATTAGTCTGTTTACTGTTTTTACTCTTTTTACATTCTCTGTCTCTACAGATATAAAGTGTGAACAGCTGAAACAACCAACCTCTGTAACTCTGCAGCCAGGTCAACATCTGACCATCAGCTGTCAAGTCTCTTATTCTCTCTACCCAAGAGCTTGGATCAGACAGCCTGCTGGAAAAGGACTGGGGTGGATTGGTTGGGTGGGCGAAGGATGGAACATATACAGGATAAATGGCAAACTAAAAAGGTATGCAAAGTTTATCCCTGACATAAATGTATTAAACGGAAATGTCAAAAAGAGACAAAAAAATTGCGATAGACACTTCATATTGTGTCATATCATTAAATATACCTGGAAAATTTTAAAATCTTTTCACAATTTCATTGAATAAACATATAATAAATAAGAATAAAACCTCAGAGATCTTCAAAACAAATCACCAGCTCATATCAATTAGATTTTCAGACTGAAACCAAGATGGGTTTCCCACTTCTAAGAGCTTGATAAATGTTTTCAAATAATGTTGTTAAAAGTTTAAAGTGATTTTGAATAGAAAGATAGAACATTAAAATAAACCAACATTTCTAAATATGATTACAAACATTAATTCAGAGGGCTCCTAACACAAAGAAACAGCTCATATTAATATTTGTCATTTCCTGTTCTTCAGGCTTCTGTTCAACTTGTGGTTTGGCAAAAAAAAAAATGTTTACCCACTTCTACAAAGAGCGTGTCAACTGTTTTATTTATTAGATCTAAACAAGTTTCTGACTTTTTTATGTAACAAAATAATAATGAATAATAAAAAGATTACAATAAAGTTTGTAGCCACATCTGCTTCAATTCAATTCAGTTTTATTTATATAGCGCCAATTCACAACACATGTTGTCTCAAGGCACTTCACAAAAGTCAGGTCCATACATTCCAATTAATCCTAATCATTGAACAGTGCAGTCAGATTCAGTCATTTATTCAAATTGGATAAAACGTTTTTCTGTCTAAGGAAACCCAGTAGATTGCATCCAGTCAGTGTCTTGCAGCATTCCCTCCTCCCGGATGAGCATGTAGAGACACATTGACATTATTTCTAAAATGGTCTCCTCTAACATGATTAGTGCAGACACTCATAAGATTTGTCATTATTTGGTTTTAAATGTTTAGAACTTTAAACAAAAGTAATGATAAATTAACTGAAACAGAACATTTTCTTAAACCATCAATATGTCCAAAAATAGACAATTATGATAGACAAATCTCTAAATTAAATCAAGCTGAGTTCAGTTTCTTTTCCAGGGGGAGGAGTTGATGCAAAACTTGTTCTGCTTCCACCTTTACATGTCTGTGACAGAGTTAAAGACCTGCAGTAAATCAGAGACAAACACACTGCAGACTGAGCAGAGACAAATGGCTGCTACAATGATCAGACCTCATCAGGTTATGATTGCTTTTCTCATCCTGACAGTTAACTGGACAGGTAAGAACAAAGGGTCCTTAAAGGAACCTCTTTAGTCATAAATACACAATTATTATAGTTCAGAACCTGATGATCTGTATGTCTGCAGGTACTGATGGTCAAACACTGACTAAGTCTGAACCAGTGGTTAAAAGACCTAGAGAATCCCACAGACTGACCTGCACATATTCTGGGCTTGGTACTCCTGACATAGCTTGGATCAGACAGGCTGCTGGAAAAGGACTGGAGTGGATCTCAACTATAAGCTGGGATAGTAAAAACATCTACTACTCTGACTCAGTGAGAAACCGGTTCACCATCTCCAGAGACAACAGCAGAACTCAGGTGTATCTGCAGATGAACAGTCTGACAGCTCAGGATTCTGCTGTTTATTATTGTGCTCGAGAGCCACAGTGACACAGAAAGTAGAAACACTGAACAAAAACTCTGCAGTGCATGAATAGTTTAAAAATGAACCCTCCACAGGGGGCGCACTAACACCATTTATGTTTGTCACAGCAAATATTGAGATACACACATTTCTGATGATATGAGGAGTCGAGAAGGTTCACACTGGAGAAATGACTTTGAGAAGTTTTAGACCTAAACATTTTCTGTGCCTTATAAACCATTCTGAAGTTTGGGCAGAAAAACAGGGAGTAAAACAGAAAGATCACAGGCATGGCAACAACTGAATACAGAGCAGAAACTATGGAAGGATCCAGCGGGGAACAATGATAACATAAGGGAAACATGAGAAAATAAACTAATATAATAACACCTTACAAACAATAATGAACACAGAGAAATGAACTGAATAAAGCAGGACCCAAAGCATATATCAACAAGGAAATTATCAAAAGGCAAACACAAGTCCAAACATCTGTTGATTTTGACATGTTCAGTGTTAATGTTACAGGTTTAGGCTTACAAGAACACCTTAAAATCCTTCTTCACTAAACACAACAAAAATCAACATGGTGGTCTACTCAGAACACAACTGATTGAAAGGCTACTGACCCTCTTCATAAGGATGACCTTTCACCTCCTATACTTCAGATTACAGTTTTTTAATGACAGAGGTCATATGGATTAATAGAGAAAAAATTATTAATCAGCAGGTAGTACAAAACTGTGTAAGAGAATAATCTTAAAAATAACTCAGTAATCACAGTAATCTTATGATAATTATGTGATAATAATCCTATAAGATGTGGCTTTCTTTCTTTTTTTAAATATAGAGTTTGTTAATTTCGTTTAAATAAGAAAAAATAATACAAATAAATTCAGTGTTAACTTTTTAAATTAAGACATATCACTGGATGTTCTCAAAAAATACCAGGAGGCTTGTCTGTCTTTATGCAAATCAAATAGAGGGTTTAAAGGCTTGCATTCATGCTGTCAGTTGAAGAAGAAGAGATCAGATCATCTTCAACACCAACATGTTCGCTGTAGCTCTGCTGCTGTTGGTTGCTGGTTTCTGTAAGTCTCACCGAGGCAGATCCACTGACAGTATGATCACTTCACACTGACTGTTTTCTTTTCTGATAATAAGATCCATCATGTTTATTCCTCTTCCACAGGTGTGAAGTGTGAACAGCTGACACAGCCAGCCTCTGTGACTGTTCAGCCAGGTCAACATCTGACCATCAGCTGTCAGGTCTCTTATTCTATCAGCACCTACTGGACAGTTTGGATCAGACAGACTGTTGGGAAAGGACTGGAGTGGATTGGTGGATCTGGAATTGGACATATCACACTGTACAAAGATTCACTAAATAACAAGTTCAGCATCACTTTAGATGGCTCCAGTAAAACGGTGACCTTAAATGGACAGAATATGCAGCCTGAAGACTCTGCTGTGTGTTACTGCGCCAGAAAGTCAGGGCTTCAAAACAAAGCAATAGCTCGTATCAATTGGTTTTTATTCAATATGTAGTTTCCCAATTTCTATAAAGAGCGTGGTAACTGGTTTATTATTTAGATTAAAAAATGTTTCTGATTTTATAGCTTTAAACAAAAGTAATGATAAACGAACTGAAAACCTTAACTTTAACCATCAATGTGTCTAAAAATAAATGAAAACAATTATTAAAATCAAATGTCTGCAGAAAATCAAGATGAGTTCAGTTCATTTCCAGGGGGAGGAGTTGATGTAAAACTTGTTCTGCTTCCACCTTTACATGTCTGTGACAGAATTAAAGACCTGCAGTAAATCAGAGACAAACACACTGCAGACTGAGCAGAGACAAATGGCTGCTACAATGATTAATCCTAATCATTGAACAGTGCAGTCAGATTCAGTCATTTATTCAAATTGGATAACACGTTTTTCTGTCTAAGGAAACCCAGTAGATTGCATCCAGTCAGTGTCTTGCAGCATTCCCTCCTCCCGGATGAGCATGTAGAGACACATTGACATTATTTCTAAAATGGTCTCCTCTAACATGATTAGTGCAGACACTCATAAGATTTGTCATTATTTGGTTTTAAATGTTTATAGCTTTGAACATAAGTAATGATAAATTTGAAAGGAATGTTTAACTTAAACCATCAATTTGTCCAAAAATAAACCAAAGTAATTATTAAAATCAAATGTCTGCAGAAAGTCAAGATGAGTTCAGTTCATTTCCAGGGGGAGGAGTTGATGTAAAACTTGTTCTGCTTCCACCTTTACATGTCTGTGACAGAGTTAAAGACCTGCAGTAAATCAGAGACAAACACACTTTAGAGTGAGCAGAGACAAATGGCTGTTACAATGATCGGACCTGAGGTAGTTATTGCTTTTCTCATTCTGACAGTTAACTGGACAGGTAAGAACAAAGGGTCCTTAAAGGAACCTCTTTAGTCATAAATACACAATTATTATAGTTCAGAACATAATGATCTGTATGTCTGCAGGTACTGATGGTCAAACACTGACTGAGTGTCAGTGTTTGACACTCAGTCAAACACTGATGTAAATGACACACATTTACTCAGAAAATGGCACAATTTAGAAATATGCTCCATAGTGTGATGGTTTGAAAACATCTCGGTCTCTGTTGTGATGTAGAAGGGAAAATTTTAATCTTTCTTATAGGGAAGGCCTGGCTCATGAAAATAGTAGAAGTAAATGTGCCTGAGCTAAATAATGCATGCAATAACATAATTGTACTACTGCTAATGTAGTAAAGGAGACTATTCATTGAAATATTCTAAACAGTTTTTAAGAGTTTCCCTGCATGTTTGTCAAAAGTCAGCATAAATCCGTGATACTGATATAGAAATTCAAAATCTTATTCCCTTTTAAGTTGGGACTCCACGCTTGTTAGAAATACAAAATGTATTATATTATTGTCTTGGGGGTTGTCTGGTGCCGGGGCTCTTTGGCCCTCTCGGGATTGTTTGGATTGCCTTGGATACCGATTCCCGGTTTCGGTGCCCGGTCTGTTGGTTGGGGAGGCGTCGGGCTCCGGCGAGGGGGTCTTGGCCAGGGTGGTGTGCAGTGTTGATTGAGATGTGGCTGGCCAGCTTGCTTGGTGCGGTGGGGTGTGCCGTGCGCGAGGGTGAGTGGCCGGCATCCTGGAGCTCCTCTGGGGTTTGGGTGTGGGGTTGGCGGGGTGCCCGGTCCTTGGCGTGCTGTTGTGGCCTTCCTCCAATGCTTCCTTCTGTGGCTCTTACCCCAGGCAGGGCGCAGGGCTACGGTTGGCGGTCAGGTGGGTGGGGTGGTGGAGCATGTCTTGTGCCCGCACTGAGGCGGCTGATGGGATGTGCTTGGCCTGGGGCGGTTGGCTTGCCCGGCCTGGTTACTCAGCTTGTGCATGTTTCCCTCTCAAGGACTGATGGGCTGGGGCTGCTGACGGTGGCTGAACGGTTGGGTAGGCTTGGCGGTGTGCTGCTCTGCTGGCTGTTGTGTCTGGGGGGGGGGACTGTTGCGTGTGGGGTGAGGGGGTTGTGTCATCTTCTTGGATGCGGGGTCACCAGCATCTGGATTGGCTGAGCGGCGATGGTAGACCTTAGCTGGATAATGTTTCTACCTGGGCTATCGTTTCAGTGGCAGTGATGTGGTGTGTCTGTGTGGTTGCGGGGGCGGGGTGGGGGATGCCGGTCCCGAGCACCTGCCGCTGGCCGGGGACCTCTTGCAGGGTGAGGTTGTCCCGTCTTGGTGTTGGGTCGGGGGCTCCGTTGTGAGCTCGGTGCTCGATGGTGTCTGCCCAGTTGTGCCAAGTGGGCGTGGCTGGGGTGGCGTTAAGCGGGGGCCTTGCCTTGTTGTCGCGGTGCGCTGTGTGGTGAGGGTGGGACGTGGCGGGGGTGCTTGGAGCGGGGCTGTGTGTGGAGCTTGCGCTGTGTGGGTGTTGCTTCATCGGCTTTTCGGGGATGAAGCTCTCCTGTGGGAGTGTGCCCATGTGCTGTGGGGGGTGATTCATGGCATTTGGGTTCAGGGACATGTGTTTGATATCTTGCTGAATCTGTCACATACACAAAGACAGACACAGAGGCATACACAGTGAAAAGCAGTGAAATAAATATTAATCTTTATTGTAATTAATGCAAAGAAAAATTAGAAACGTTCTTGAAAATAGGCATTTGTGTATGTAATTTACTACATAGTGAAGAAAGCATTCAGACAGCAACTACCTGTGAGACACTAAAGAAATACTCTTCCAAATGATAATACTTTATGCTTGTTGATTTTCAAGATATTGACAAACATATACTGTAAATCAGCTAACAAAAAGGCTAGCTCATAAAGAAAATCATAACTCAGCTTCAAAAACATATGAAATATGAGCAGATGATTTTACTATTTTACTATTTTTAACTGCCTTTAACATGTTATATTAATGATTACTCATATATATGAATTATGAAACATGTTGCTGATTTAAAACATACCTTGAAACTATTTGTAAATGTGTTAAATGTATGTGATGCTATTAGAAAAATAGCTGTAAAACCACTGATGAACACATTAAGTCAAAATAAAGCAAGAAAATTTGTTTCCTCTTTCCCATTCAGTCACATTATTACCTGAACAGCAGCATTATAATAGAAAATGTATAATATATTTTGCTGTTAGAGATACTGACTGGTCAATTTGCTTTAATTAAAAGTATCTCATATGTCATGCAACCCAGAAGGAAAACAAAGAACAAAATAAAATGAGTTAACAATAAGTCAAATGAAGGAAATAAAAGTTAATCTCTGTTTCCCACAATCACTAGATGACTTGAACACAAACATTGTAAATTAAGGCAATTAGTTCATTTATGCTTGCTGAAAGAACAGAAATATTATCCTGCACTAGGTGGCCAAGACTCTCACTGGCTGTTTATCATTATGCAAATAAAGTGTTGTGGTTTAAAGACTTGATCTGATGCTGTCAGCTGCAGAAGAAGAGAAACTCCCAACAGATCACCATCAGCACCAACATGATCTCTGCTGCTGCTGCTGCTGCTGGATCCTGTGAGCAACATTTACAGCATGATCACACTTTACTGACTGATTATGGTTTATATAGTAATCCTAAATATAATATTTTCCTCCACAGATGTGAACTGTGAACAGCTGACACAGCCAGCCTCTGTGACTCTGCAGTCAGGTCAACGTCTCACCATCAGATGTCAGGCCTTCTTATGAACTAAGCAGCTACTGGACAGACTGGATAAGACAGCCTGTTGGGAAAGGACTGGAGTGGATCCGGATGAAACATGGTGGTGGAGGTTAATACTACAAAGATTCACTGAAGAATAAATTCAGTATAGATGGAGACTCTTCCAGTAAAACTGTGACTGAATGGACAGAATCTGCATCCTGAAGATTCTGCTGTTCATTACTTTGTCAGACTGGACAATAGTGACACAAACAAGCAGCAGAGCTGTACAAAAACCCAGCAGAACCTGGACAGGTGCTCCACAGGAGGCGCTCTAACAGACCAATAAGTATTTCAGACCAATTTATGCAAATGTTACAATCTTTGTTAATTACTGATCTTTAAAACAATATGTATTGAAACTGCATTTTATTTCCAACACCACTGTGTTAAGAGATACAAACAGGGATCATTGTGTATAACCAAGACAGCAGATTGTCTGTTTAGAACATTTTTATGTAAGTTTTTTGCATCAGAAACTTATGATCAAAACATGTGCATCGTTTATTTTGTCCTCGCCTTCAGTAAAACTGATGCTTCTCTTATGTCTGGTTTCTCCAGAGCAACAAGTCACTGCAGAAAATGTGTTGCATTTTATGATCTCAAAAACAAATAAATACAAACAAATACAAACAAACTGCAAACAGACAAAATAAAAATGATGTGCTGTCATATTAGGATATTTAACAACATAAACACAGTCAAACACCCTGCAGTTGTTTCACATTCTCAGGGTCATGAGAATAAAGATGATGTATTTAAGAATTAGAAACTCATGACCCTGTACCCAAGTCTGAACTTTAACTGTCTTGAGACCAACCCATGAACACTCATCACATGGAACATAAAAACTAAAAGAAGAATACGTTTCTACCGAATGAAGTTAAAACCTTAAATTTAAAACTCTTTAAGCCTTTATGCTTCCTGGCATGTTATATATGTATGTGATGTTTGTCTGCTTAAAAACCTCAAAAAATGTTTTTTTTTATGATACAAATAACATACTGTGTATGTTACAGAGGTTGGACAATGAAACTGAAGGTTTCAAGGCTAAATTGGACCAGCCTGGTAGCCAGTCTTCATTGATTGCACATTGCACCAGTAAGAGCAGAGTGTGAAGGTACAATTAGCAGGGTAAGAACACAGTTTTGCTCAAAATATTGAAATGCACACAACATTATGGGTGACATACCAGAGTTCAAAAGAGGACAAATTGTTGGTGCACGTCTTGCTGGCGCATCTGTGACCAAGACAGCAAGTCTTTGTGATGTATCAAGAGCCACGGTATCCAGGGTAATGTCAGCATACCACCAAGAAGGATGAACCACATCCAACAGGATTAACTGTGGACGCAAGAGGAAGCTGTCTGAAAGGGATGTTCGGGTGCTAACCCGGATTGTATCCAAAAAACATAAAACCACGGCTGCCCAAATCACGGCAGAATTAAATGTGCACCTCAACTCTCCTGTTTCCACCAGAACTGTCCGTCGGGAGCTCCACAGGGTCAATATACACGGCCGGGCTGCTATAGCCAAACCTTTGGTCACTCATGCCAATGCCAAACGTTGGTTTCAATGGTGCAAGGAGCGCAAATCTTGGGCTGTGGACAATGTGAAACATTGTATCCTGAAGGCGGTGCCGTGTATCAGGATTGCAATGCACCAATACACACAGCAAGACTGGTGAAAGATTGGTTTGATGAACATGAAAGTGAAGTTGTACATCTCCCATGGCCTGCACAGTTACCAGATCTAAATATTATTGAGCCACTTTGGGGTGTTTTGGAGGAGCGAGTCAGGAAACGTTTTCCTCCACCAGTATCATGTAGTGACCTGGTCACTATCCTGCAAGAAGAATGGCTTAAAATTCCTCTGACCACTGTGCAGGACTTGTATATGTGATTCCCAAGACGAATTGACGCTGTATTGGCCGCAAAAGGAGGCCCTACACCATAATAATAAATTATTGTGGTCTAAAACCAGGTGTTTCAGTTTCATTGTCCAACCCCTGTATATGAACCAAATGCTTTTCATGAAACCATTATTTATTTGGTTTCTAACTCTAACTTGCCTCATTAATGTGTAAAACAAAGAAAAAAGAGACAAACATATTCTCTAAGGTATCAGAGTGTTTAGTGTAAACACAGAGACTTTATAATAAGCCCTTTACACTCTTGTATTGGGGGGTATAAAAGAGTGATACACACGCTGTTGAAGAAACAGCTCATATTGTGGTTCATGATTTCCTGTTTTCAGGATTTCTATCAACACGTGGTTCAACTGAAATATTCAGATCCACCTTCAAAAACTAAAGTCCACATTGCACAAAGGGTCAGATATAATACATTTTAAGAATTTTTGCTGAAGTTTCATCTGTGGATTTTATTTTGAGAAATAATGGACAACTAGTGTAGAAATAATTAAATCCTGTCAGCATTAAGTCTTATAAATTTAGATAAAACTGGCTTCAAGCTGACTTTAAAATAGTTGAAGATGACTTTTTGACTAGAAATAACAGCATCTCTGGAAATGATCTATAACAATGATTAAGATTAAATGTTTGCATCAGTTTAGATCAGTTGAGTCTTGTGTTTTTCTCATGGTAGAGGAGTCAGTGCTAATACTAATTACTCCACTTTTACATTTCTGTTAGTTCAGGATCTGTACTGACTCAATAGCAAACACTGAATAAAAATAGACAAACGATTAGATTAGAGGCTGTACTTGCCTCTTGTACTTGTACATGATTGATGAATGCATTACTTCCCTGTCTAATGAAATAATGATCTAGCTTTTGACCAAGAAAATAAAATGGATTCGAACAAAAAAAGATCATCAATTAATTTTTGGTAATTAAAATGGTGGAGAAGCAATAAATATTTTAAGTACAACCATATGAAAAAATATGTACCAAACCAAATATAGTTTTTATTAGACATTTACATTACAATAAGCACTTGGCTAAAGCTGCTATAAGTGTTTAGAGAACATGAAGCAAAAACTTACCATCTAACTTTATAATTGTAAAGCTTTATTTATGATAATTGATGTGACCATCATAACCTGATGCTGCACTTCTGATTGGGCAGTTTATCTTTGGCCTTCCATGTGTGCAAAGTAAACCTCCAGGCTGACAACTAGAAATGGTTCAGTGGCAGCAGAAGAAAGGAAACTCCAATCAGATCAACTTCAGCACCAACATGTTTTCTGTAGCTCTTCTACTGGTGGCTACTGGATCCAGCGAGTCTCACTGATGCAGAAGCAGTAGATCACACCTACTGTCTGCAGGTGTAAAACATGAAGAGGTGACACAACCAGCCACTCAGATTGTGCAGCCAGGTCTAGATCGGTGCTGCACAATGCGGATATACCTCAGTCCACAATTATGATCATATTTCACCATTTTAATCTAAACTGTATAAAATTCTCTCTTTCTCTAAACTGTTTATGCAAAGAACAAAAATTTTGCATTCACAATTAAAGAAATGCATTTTTGACTTTCCAATCTTTTGAAAGAATATTACATTTTAGTAGAACCTAGTTGTTTTCTGTCTGACCCAATTCTTGGAAAAACCCTGGAGATTCAATAGAGCTGACCTACAGTTTAAAATCTTATTGATTATTGATAGGACACTTGAAAATAAATGAATATAACTGAACATGATGGAAAAGTACACAAAATATTTTACTGTTAACCAGATTCTTTTCATATAGTTAATGTTAATTTAATTTAATTCACCTCATTAAAGTAAAAATCTAAGCAAAAAGAGACAAACATGCTTCTTGACTTTTGACTTCAAATATTAAAACGTCAGCTAATAATCTAAAATAATCATCCAAATGTTTGCATAGATGAGATAAGTCCCATTTTTTCACCAAGAGGAGGAGTCAATGCAAATGCTAATTAATCTACTTTTACATGTCTGTTAAAGAGTTTAACACCAGGGTGAATCAGTGGGAAACACTGTTTGAATAGAGACAAATGGCTTCTACAATGATTAGATTTGAGGCAGTGCTTGCTTTTATTATCTTGTTTGTAAACTGGAGTGGTAAGAAAAATGATATTTTAATCAACATCCCGACTGATGAATACAGACTGTGGCAAGAAAATGAATAATGATCTCTTTTTGTGCAGGTACTGATGGTCAAACACTGACTGATTCTTAACCAGTGGTTAAAAGACAGGGAGAATCTCACAGACTGACCTGCACATATTCTGGGTTTAGTAGCACTCCTGGCATGAACTGGATCAGACAGACAGCTGGAAATGGACTGGAGTGGATTGGTTATATCAGTGATAGCAGCACCTACATCTACTACTCTGACTCAGTGAGAAACCGGTTCACCATCTCCAGAGACAACAGCAGAAGTCAGGTGTATCTGCAGATGAACAGTCTGACAGCTGAGGATTCTTCTGAACAAAAACTCTGCAGTGCAAGAATAGTTTTAACATGAAACCACCACAGGGGGAGCACTAACACCATTTATAAGTCACAGCAAACACATTTAGAGCTGTACAAAAAACCCCTCACAACACATTTAATACAAAATCACCAGAGGAGGCGCTCTTGAACCAGTTTAATGTTTGACTTGATAAACTGAAAGAGTAAAAGTTACAGTATGCAAAGTTTATCCTTTACCTGTTGATATATACCTGAAATAACAAAAACAAACAAAACGTACAAATTAAAAACATCATATTTTGTTATATCTTTAAAAATAGCTGACAAATTTTAAAATATCTTTTATTGAACAAACATAAACTAGAATAAAATATCAGAGGGCTTCAAAACAAAGCAATAGCTCGTATCAATTGGTTTTTATTCAATATGTAGTTTCCCAATTTCTATAAAGAGCGTGGTAACTGGTTTATTATTTAGATTAAAAAATGTTTCTGATTTTATAGCTTTAAACAAAAGTAGTGATAAACGAACTGAAAACCTTAACTTTAACCATCAATGTGTCTAAAAATAAATGAAAACAATTATTAAAATCAAATGTCTGCAGAAAATCAAGATGAGTTCAGTTCATTTCCAGGGGGAGGAGTTGATGTAAAACTTGTTCTGCTTCCACCTTTACATGTCTGTGACAGAATTAAAGACCTGCAGTAAATCAGAGACAAACACACTGCAGACTGAGCAGAGACAAATGGCTGCTACAATGATCAGACCTCATCAGGTTATGATTGCTTTTCTCATCCTGACAGTTAACTGGACAGGTAAGAACAAAGGGTCCTTAAAGGAACCTCTTTAGTCATAAATACACAATGATTATAGTTCAGAACCTGATGATCTGTATGTCTGCAGGTACTGATGGTCAAACACTGACTGAGTCTGAACCAGTGGTTAAAAGGCCTGGAGAATCCCACAGACTGACCTGTACATATTCTGGGTTTAGTAGCACTCCTTACATAGCTTGGATCAGACAAGCAACTGGAAAAGGACTGGAGTGGATTGCTTGGATCTGGTCAGACAGTGGAGGCATCTACTACTCTGACTCAGTGAGAAACCGGTTCACCATCTCCAGAGACAACAGCAGAAGTCAGGTGTATCTGCAGATGAACAGTCTGAAAGCTGAGGACTCTGCTATTTATTATTGTGCTCGAGAGCCACAGTGACACAGAAAGTAGAAACACTGAACAAAAACTCCTCTGTGCATGAAGAGTTTTAACATGGAATCACCACAGGGGGCGCACTAACACCATTTATCTGTCACAACAAGCACATTTAGATAGAGACATCTCTGATGATCTGAGGGGTCAAGAAAATTTTAAAATCTATTCTTTTAAAAACAGGTATTGGATCAGTATTCTAATGACCAGATTAAATCAGGATTTAAGAGAAAATACATGCATTAGATGAAAGTATTCTTATATATTAAGGTCCTATTGACACAACGTTTTCTGGTGAAATGGAAATAGTTTAGTTGAGTTTCTACTGTTTTTTTACACGACAACATTGCATGTTTTCCCTGAAAATGGCACAATTTGAGAAAGGGTTCCACATGGTAATGGTTTGAAAACATCCCGGTATTTGCTGATGGGAAAAACTGAATTGTTCTTAAGGGCAGAACATAGTCAGGTGTACCTGTAGCAAGATTCTCAAAAGTATTAGGGATGTTGTTTGTCTGCGGGTGGCATCAGCAATGAATTGAGATTCTTAGTGGCTTTGTGTTTTATGATTTTATTTTAACAAAATCTAAAAACCTTTCTAAGATATTTGTTAGTTTCATAAAAAATGCTTATGACTGTTACTTTAAACAGAAACAAAGTGACCAATGGACCTAAATGACACTACCTTAAATCATTTGAAATAACTCAATGCACTCTTTATGCTTTCCTTTCATAAGACAAACTGTTCAGCAATCTTTTTTACTGTTCACCATGTCCAGCTTGTCTTTATGGACACGGCACACAGCATCACTGTTTAGGCAGGTTTGGGTCATAGCGCTGCACAGCAATGTTTTCAGCCTTTGGAGGCTGCTGAAAGCCCTTTCAGGCTCTGCTGATGATACAGACACAAATAGGAGAAGTCAGTCAACCATTTCAACCTGTACAACAGCAACAATATCAGGACCTGTCTGGAAACTGAACTTTTTTTGAAACAATGCAAGCTGAACTTTAAATATGTCTGGGCTGATTTCTGGGTACTGGTGGACAACAGCGTGTATATGTCCAGTTAAAATAACTTGTGCCAGATGGCTTAACATTTGCATTCCTTCCTGCTCAAATCTCTCCCCAAATATCATGTCAGCAACATGCAATTTGACTGTAAAGAATTCAGTCCTGTAGTAGTAGGCAGAGGACACATTCATATGTGCAGGATCGTTGCCTGTGAAGTGCTGGGGTAGGATACGGACAGAAGGAGAGGCAACAGGTGGTTTTTTTGTACTGCTGAATACAAAGACTTCTTGAAGAACAAGTTCAGTATCAATGTGGACACCTTCAGTAAAACAATGACTGACTGCACAGAATATGCAGCCTGAAGACTCTGCTGTGTTTTATTGTTCGGAACAAAAATCCAGTGTCAAAAACAAGCTGCAGATCTGTACAAAACTGTCTCAGAACCCATGTAATACAAAATCACCAGAGAGGGCACTCCTGAACTTATCTCCATTTGCCTACCAGTTCCCCTGGTGCTGGGTACACTCTGGGCAGGTCAGCAGTCCATCATAGGGGAATATCGAGACACACAGACAACTATACACACACTCATAGCTAATGTCACTTTTTAAAGTGACCAATTAAGCCAGAGTACCTGGGGAGAACCCGTGCATGCATGGGGAGAACATGCAAACTTCATGCAGAAAGACCCCTGGCCAGATTTAGACCCCAAGACCTTCTTGCTGCAAGGCAACAGTGATACCAACTGTGCCCTCATGAAGTCCCTTGTTCTGTTCATGTGACTGTAAATGTGGATATACTTGTTGTTTTCCTACAAGATTCCTGCAAATTCCACTTCTAACAGCCTCATAAACTTAAATGATTCAAAGGAAGTGGAAAAAACTGAAATCCTCTCTGTGTACGATGTCCTGTGTGTCTCTGTGTTGCCCTGTGATGGACCAGTGACCCACTGGTGACAGCTGGAGATAGGCACCAGCACTACAGGAAATTTGACATCTTTAAAACAAAACACAACAAAACAAAACAAAAATGACCATTCGTTAGAATTGTTACACTTTCATTATTCATGATAATTGATGTTAACAGCAAATCCTGATGCTGTACTTCTTATGATTTATCTTTGGCCCTCCCTTTATTCAAAGTGAACCTCAAGGCAGTCAACTATAAATGATGTAATGGCAGCAGAAGAAGAGAAACTCCCATCAGATCAACTTCAACACCAACATGTTCTCTGTAGCTCTGCTGCTGCTGGCTGCTGGATCCTGTGAGTCTTACTGAGACAGAAACTTTTACAGCATGATCAAACTAAACTGAATATTAATTGTTGGTAAAACAAATTTTTAATGTATTTCTCCACAGGTGTGAAGTGTGAACAGCTGACACAGCCAGCCTCTGTGACTGTGCAGCCAGGTCATCGTCTGTCCATCAGCTGTCAGGTCTCTTATGATCTAGGCAGCTACTACACAGCTTGGATCAGACAGGCTGCTGGGAAAGGACTGGAGTGGATTGGGATGAAATATACTGGAAACTCATACTACAAAGACTCCCTGAAGAACAAGTTCAGTATTGACTTAGACACTTCCAGCAAAACAGTGACTCTGAATGGACAGAATATGCAGCCTGAAGACTCTGCTGTTTATTATTGTGCCAGACTAGACCACAGTGACACAAACAAGCAGCAGAGCTGTACAAAAACCCCTCAGAACAGATGTAATATAAAATCACCAGAGGAGGCGCTCTTGAACCAGTTTTATGTTTGGCTAAATTGAAAAATAAAAGGTATACAAAGTTTATCCCTGATATGTTGATATATACCTGAAATAACAAAAACAAACAAAACCTTTCAAATAAAAAAAAATCATATTCTGAAATATACCTGACAAATTTTAAAATCTTTTCACAGTTTTATTAAACAAACATGTAATTAACCAGAATAAAAACCCAGAGGGCTCCAAAACAATGCAACAGCTCATATCAATCAGGTTTTTATTCATGATGTGGTTTTCTCACTTCTACAATGAGCTTTCAAAAGTTTATTATTTAGATCACAAGTTTCATTAACACCGTTAAAAATTGGAAGTTGTTTTATGCGTGAAAAAATAGCATTAAAATAAATGAAATTCAGACATCTTTCAAAACAAAGAAACTGCTGAAATTAATATTTGTCATCTCCTGTTTTTCAGGCTTCTGTTCATTTTGTGGTTTAACAGAAAGAAATGTTGTTTAGCCACTTCCACAAAGACTTTGGCAACTGGATTATTTTGATCAAAGCAAGTTTCGGAGTTGCTTTAAGTAACAAAATAAACCTGAATTTAAAAACAATCTGCATTTTTTAGCCACCTCTGCTTCGTGTTCACAGTATTTCTAATATGGTCTCCTGTGACATAATAATTGCAGACACTCATAAGATTTGTCATTATCTATCACAACTCTCTATAGTCCTGAACCTCTCTTTGGCAAAGACCCATCACAAAAAATATGTCAATATATTCTCCCAGGATCGGACAGCAGTATAAACGGTACGTTTTTTATGACATGATTAACACAAGACAAGGATTCATTTTCTTATTAACAGGTAACTTCTAATTCTCAGTCGCTATGATAACGAATGCGCTTTTATTATTTTTCATTTCTGTAGAAAGAGTGAAAGTGAGGCAGAAAGACAGACGTTGAAGTCATTTAATGACCTTAAAATTTATATGTGGTTACAAAATATGATCAAAATCAGTGGTGTACACAGAAAAGAGGTCAATAGAATGTATTTTTTCTGTCCTTCAAAAGCACAGAATCGTTTTAATGTTAGCACTATACATTCAGAAATACTGGCTATTATGGCTGTTTGTTTCAACACAGAAAAATATATTATCAGGCTGCTTTGTCATTATGCAATTGGAACATTCAGGTTTAAAGACTTGATTTCATGCATTCAGCAGCAGAAGAAGAGAAACTCCCACCATCACCTTCAACACCAACATGATATCTGTAGCTCTGCTGCTGCTGCTGGATCCTGTGAGTCTCACTGAGAGAGAAATATGTACAGTATTATCACATTAGTCTGTTTACTGTTTTTACTCTTTTTACATTCTCTGTCTCTACAGATATAAAGTGTGAACAGCTGAAACAACCAACCTCTGTAACTCTGCAGCCAGGTCAACATCTGACCATCAGCTGTCAAGTCTCTTATTCTCTCTACCCAAGAGCTTGGATCAGACAGCCTGCTGGAAAAGGACTGGGGTGGATTGGTTGGGTGGGCGAAGGATGGAACATATACAGGATAAATGGCAAACTAAAAAGGTATGCAAAGTTTATCCCTGACATAAATGTATTAAACGGAAATGTCAAAAAGAGACAAAAAAATTGCGATAGACACTTCATATTGTGTCATATCATTAAATATACCTGGAAAATTTTAAAATCTTTTCACAATTTCATTGAATAAACATATAATAAATAAGAATAAAACCTCAGAGATCTTCAAAACAAATCACCAGCTCATATCAATTAGATTTTCAGACTGAAACCAAGATGGGGTTCCCACTTCTAAGAGCTTGATAAATGTTTTCAAATAATGTTGTTAAAAGTTTAAAGTGATTTTGAATAGAAAGATAGAACATTAAAATAAACCAACATTTCTAAATATGATTACAAACATTAATTCAGAGGGCTCCTAACACAAAGAAACAGCTCATATTAATATTTGTCATTTCCTGTTCTTCAGGCTTCTGTTCAACTTGTGGTTTGGCAAAAAAAAAAAAATGTTTACCCACTTCTACAAAGAGCGTGTCAACTGTTTTATTTATTAGATCTAAACAAGTTTCTGACTTTTTTATGTAACAAAATAATAATGAATAATAAAAAGATTACAATAAAGTTTGTAGCCACATCTGCTTCAATTCAATTCAGTTTTATTTATATAGCGCCAATTCACAACACATGTTGTCTCAAGGCACTTCACAAAAGTCAGGTCCATACATTCCAATTAATCCTAATCATTGAACAGTGCAGTCAGATTCAGTCATTTATTCAAATTGGATAAAACGTTTTTCTGTCTAAGGAAACCCAGTAGATTGCATCCAGTCAGTGTCTTGCAGCATTCCCTCCTCCCGGATGAGCATGTAGAGACACATTGACATTATTTCTAAAATGGTCTCCTCTAACATGATTAGTGCAGACACTCATAAGATTTGTCATTATTTGGTTTTAAATGTTTAGAACTTTAAACAAAAGTAATGATAAATTAACTGAAACAGAACATTTTCTTAAACCATCAATATGTCCAAAAATAGACAATTATGATAGACAAATCTCTAAATTAAATCAAGCTGAGTTCAGTTTCTTTTCCAGGGGGAGGAGTTGATGCAAAACTTGTTCTGCTTCCACCTTTACATGTCTGTGACAGAGTTAAAGACCTGCAGTAAATCAGAGACAAACACACTGCAGACTGAGCAGAGACAAATGGCTGCTACAATGATCAGACCTCATCAGGTTATGATTGCTTTTCTCATCCTGACAGTTAACTGGACAGGTAAGAACAAAGGGTCCTTAAAGGAACCTCTTTAGTCATAAATACACAATGATTATAGTTCAGGTACCTGATGATCTGTATGTCTGCAGGTACTGATGGTCAAACATTGACTGAGTCTGAACCAGTGGTCAAAAGGCCTGGAGAATCCCACAGACTGACCTGCACATATTCTGGACTTGGTACTCCTGACATAGCTTGGATCAGACAGGCAGCTGGAAAAGGACTGGAGTGGATTGCTTGGATCTGGTCAGACAGTAGTGGCAGTGGCAGCATCTACTACTCTGACTCAGTGAGAAACCGGTTCACCATCTCCAGAGACAACAGCAGAAGTCAGGTGTATCTGCAGATGAACAGTCTGACAGCTCAGGATTCTGCTGTTTATTATTGTGCTCGAGAGCCACAGTGACACAGAAAGCAGAAACACTGAACAAAAACTCTGCAGTGCATGAAAAGTTTAAAAATGAACCCTCCACAGGGGGCGCACTAACACCATTTATGTTTGTCACAGCAAATATTGAGATACACACATTTCTGATGATATGAGGAGTCGAGAAGGTTCACACTGGAGAAATGACTTTGAGAAGTTTTAGACCTAAACATTTTCTGTGCCTTATAAACCATTCTGAAGTTTGGGCAGAAAAACAGGGAGTAAAACAGAAAAATCACAGGCATGGCAACAACTGAATACAGAGCAGAAACTATGGAAGGATCCAGCGGGGAACAATGATAACATAAGGGAAACATGAGAAAATTAACTAATATAAAAACACCTTACAAACAATAATGAACACAGAGAAATGAACTGAATAAAGCAGGACCCAAAGCATATATCAACAAGGAAATTATCAAAAGGCAAACACAAGTCCAAACATCTGTTGATTTTGACATGTTCAGTGTTAATGTTACAGGTTTAGGCTTACAAGAACACCTTAAAATCCTTCTTCACTAAACACAACAAAAATCAACATGGTGGTCTACTCAGAACACAACTCTTATTGAAAGGCTACTGACCCTCTTCATAAGGATGACCTTTCACCTCCTATACTTCAGATTATAGTTTTTTAATGACAGAGGTCATATGGATTAATAGAGAAAAAATTATTAATCAGCAGGTAGTACAAAACTGTGTAAGAGAATAATCTTAAAAATAACTCAGTAATCACAGTAATCTTATGATAATTATGTGATAATAATCCTATAAGATGTGGCTTTCTTTCTTTTTTTAAATATAGAGTTTGTTAATTTCGTTTAAATAAGAAAACATAATACAAATAAATTCAGTGTTAACTTTTTAAATTAAGACATATCACTGGATGTTCTCAAAAAATACCAGGAGGCTTGTCTGTCTTTATGCAAATCAAACAGAGGGTTTAAAGGCTTGCATTCATGCTGTCAGTTGAAGAAGAAGAGATCAGATCATCTTCAACACCAACATGTTCGCTGTAGCTCTGCTGCTGTTGGTTGCTGGTTTCTGTAAGTCTCACCGAGGCAGATCCACTGACAGTATGATCACTTCACACTGACTGTTTTCTTTTCTGATAATAAGACCCATCATGTTTATTCCTCTTCCACAGGTGTGAAGTGTGAACAGCTGACACAGCCAGCCTCTGTGACTGTTCAGCCAGGTCAACATCTGACCATCAGCTGTCAGGTCTCTTATTCTATCAGCACCTACTGGACAGTTTGGATCAGACAGACTGTTGGGAAAGGACTGGAGTTGATTGGTGGATCTGGAATTGGACATATCACACTGTACAAAGATTCACTAAATAACAAGTTCAGCATCACTTTAGATGGCTCCAGTAAAACGGTGACCTTAAATGGACAGAATATGCAGCCTGAAGACTCTGCTGTGTATTACTGCGCCAGAAAGGACCACAGCTGCACAAACAGGCAGCAGAGCTGTACAAAGACCCCTCAGAGCCTGAGCATATGTACTAATAATTGAGAGCCAAAGGAGGTGCTCCTATCCCACTTAGACCAGGTTCAAAAAGAAAATCTTAAATTGTTTAGGATCTCTGTCAATAACATTGGAATAAAAAAAGGAAAGTTATGTAAAACGTTGATGAATATTGCCCTGCAATGGACTGGCGACCTCTCCAGGGTGAACCCTGCCTCTTGTCCATAGACTGCTGGAGATAGGCACCAGCTTTCCCATGACCCACTATGGAAGAAGTGGAATAGAAAATGACTGACTGACTGACTGACTGTATGACTGACTTTGATGAATATCAACAAAATCAGAACCTGGTAGTTTTTTAAAATATTTTCTACTGTAATTAATGAACTGGTATACAGTCCATACATATTTAAACTGATTGTTTCTGACATTTCATATTTTAGTGCCATTAGGTTTTTACCTTACATTCAAAGTGTACGATTACTACATACAGCAGATTATGTATTCAGAAGTTAATTTACAGTTTAGGCTTCTTAATACACCACATTCAACTGATTATTGCATGTAGATCTGTCAGTTTTCTTGTTTTTCTTTCATTTATTCAAATAACATCTGGCCGTACAGCATAAATACTGTCATTAAGAAGTTGAGTCTAGATGTTAAAAAAATAAACAAACAACAACAAAAAACTAAATGTTGCTGCTGGCCTTCTGCTGCCTTCTTGACCAGTTTCCATCTAATGTTTTCAGCAATGGAGGAACATCATTTCTCAGTAATGCCTCAACAACTTCATAATTGTTTTCACTGCGTCATAGAACCCGAGTTGCTACAGATATTTACATTTTTCCCCTAACAGATACCTTTGGCCTGTAACTGTGCATCATTATAAAAACTTTCCAACCAGCAGATTTTCTTAAAACTCATTTAGTAAGTTAGCAGTGATCAGCAAAATATTTTTTCTTCATTTTGAAGAATAAATAATGAAAGTAACTTTTAAAGAGTTTAGTTTTACTATTTCATGCTTTATAAACTCCTCAATGTTCATTAAATTGTAAACTTGCACCAGTTCCACTTGCAAAATTTAAATGTAATAACAGAGAGGTAGCTCAGCTGCACAGAGAATATTGTAGCTACAGGTCAAGACATTGCGAAAAGGTACAATATTCCCTGTAAGGATTTATACAAAATTGATGTTGCATTAAAAGTAAAAAATTTATAAATCATAATTTTTCATTGTCTTATTTTTACATTATAAAAATCTGTTTGTAATTGTGTAAATTGTTATATCCACCATATGGTAATATTTAATATACCAAGATGAATGTCATTCATGACTATATGAATATTGAACACAATAAAATAAACAATAAATCAGTTCAAAGAATGGAAAATAATGATCTAACATTAACATTGTAAATTCAGTATAAGTGTTGTTGCATGCTGGTTAAAAAAAAAAAAAAAACTTCCTACAATATCTGGTCAAAAATACTGACAGGTGGGGGGCTGTCATTATGCAAACAAGGCATTTCCAGATTAAATACTTGATCTGATGCTGTCAGCTGCAGAAGAAGAGAAACTCCCATCAGATCATCTTCAACTCCAACATGTTCTCTGTAGCTCTGTTGCTGCTGCTGGCGGCTGGATCCTGTGAGTCTCACTGGAAAACTGAGGTTAAACCATTCAAACTGTTAACAGTGTTTTAAATTAATACACTCTATTTTATCTTTTAAGATGTGAAGTGTGAACAGCTGACACAGCCAGCCTCTATGACTGTGCAACCAGGTCAACGTCTAACTATCAGATGTCAGGTTTCTTATGATCTGAGCTACTGGACAGCTTGGATTAGACAGGCTGCTGGGAAAGGACTGGAATGGATTGGGGTGAATGATAGTGATGGAAACTCACTGTACAAAGATTCACTGAAGAACAAGTTCAGTATCGACGTAGACTCTTCCAGTAACACAGTGACTCTGAACGGACAGAACGTGCAGCCTGAAGACTCTGCTGTGTATTACTGTGCCAGAGCGCCCACAGTGACAAAAACAAACAGCAGAGCTGTACAAAAACCCCTCAGAACCTGAACACTTGCATTAGCAGTAAAACACCAGAGGAGGCACTTTGAGACCACTAATGAATTTAGACCATTTTATAAATGAACCACTTTTAGTCTTTCGTTTTACAAAGATAACATAGACATTACAGTCAGTTAGATGTTGCTTTTACTATTAAAAATCAAACTGTCCAAATATAGGCTTTGGTTTTCCTGATGTTGGAAGCGGCTTGCTACGTAAAGATGCTTTAATATAATATAACACTATACAATTTTTTAAAATCACCAGGTCAACGTCTGACCATCAGATGTCAGGTCTCTTATGATTTGAGCAGCTACTGGACAGCTTGGATCAGACAGGCTGCTGGGAAAGGACTGGAATGGATTGGGATTAATGATAGTGGTGGAAACTCACTGTACAAAATTCACTGAAGAACAAGTTCAGTATTCCTCTAGTAAATAAAATAAGTGTTATGATTTTATACCCAGAAAAACACCACGTAGTTTGATTGTATATATTCTCCATTTCTACAATCACATCATTTACTTATAATCAGCATTATAAAAACAAGTATACTGTTCCTTCATTCATGAAACACCTTAATCAAATGTTTCTGAAGGGGATGGTTTGTCATTATGCAAATCAGAAGAGTCAGTCTTTAAAGTCTTGATCTGATGCTGTCAGATGCAGAAGAGAAACTCCCATCAGATCACCTTCAACATCAACATGTTCTCTGTAGCTCTGCTGCTGCTGCTGGCAGCTGGATCCTGTGAGTCTCACTGAGGCAGAAACATTTACAGCATGATCAAACTAAACTGAATGTTTGTTTTTGTTAACAATTCAGTTTTAATGTGTTTCTCCACAGGTGTAAAGTGTGAACAGCTGACACAACCAGGGTCTGAGACTGTGCAGCCAGGTCAACGTCTGTCCATCAGATGTCAGGTCTCTTATGATCTAGGCAGCTACTACACAGCTTGGATCAGACAGCCTGCTGGGAAAGGACTGGAGTGGATTGGGATTAAATATACTGGAAACTCATACTACAAAGACTCCCTGAAGAACAAGTTCAGTATTGACTTAGACACTTCCAGCAAAACAGTGACTCTGAATGGACAGAATATGCAGCCTGAAGACTCTGCTGTTTATTACTGCGCGAGAGACCCACAGTGACACAAACAAGCAGCAGAGTTGTACAAAAACCCCTCACAACACATTTAATACAAAATCACCAGAGGAGGCGCTCTTGAACCAGTTTAATGTTTGACTTGATAAACTGAAAGAGTAAAAGTTACAGTATGCAAAGTTTATCCTTTACCTGTTGATATATACCTGAAATGACAAAAACAAACAAAACGTACAAATTAAAAACATCATATTATGTTATATCTTTAAAAATAGCTGACAAATTTTAAAATATCTTTTATTGAACAAACATAAACTAGAATAAAATATCAGAGGGCTTCAAAACAAAGCAATAGCTCGTATCAATTGGTTTTTATTCAATATGTAGTTTCCCAATTTCTATAAAGAGCGTGGTAACTGGTTTATTATTTAGATTAAAAAATGTTTCTGATTTTATAGCTTTAAACAAAAGTAATGATAAACGAACTGAAAACCTTAACTTTAACCATCAATGTGTCTAAAAATAAATGAAAACAATTATTAAAATCAAATGTCTGCAGAAAATCAAGATGAGTTCAGTTCATTTCCAGGGGGAGGAGTTGATGTAAAACTTGTTCTGCTTCCACCTTTACATGTCTGTGACAGAGTTAAAGACCTGCAGTAAATCAGAGACAAACACACTGCAGACTGAGCAGAGACAAATGGCTGCTACAATGATCAGACCTCATCAGGTTATGATTGCTTTTCTCATCCTGACAGTTAACTGGACAGGTAAGAACAAAGGGTCCTTAAAGGAACCTCTTTAGTCATAAATACACAATGATTATAGTTCAGGTACCTGATGATCTGTATGTCTGCAGGTACTGATGGTCAAACACTGACTGAGTCTGAACCAGTGGTTAAAAGGCCTGGAGAATCCCACAGACTGACCTGCACATATTCTGGGTTTAGTAGCACTCCTTACATAGCTTGGATCAGACAAGCAACTGGAAAAGGACTGGAGTGGATTGCTTGGATCTTGTCAAACAGTGTCAGCATCTACTACTCTGACTCAGTGAGAAACCGGTTCACCATCTCCAGAGACAACAGCAGAAGTCAGGTGTATCTGCAGATGAACAGTCTGAAAGCTGAGGATTCTGCTGTTTATTATTGTGCTCGAGATCCACAGTGACACAGAAAGTAGAAACACTGAACAAAAACTCTGCAGTGCATGAATAGTTTTAACATGAAACCACCACAGGGGGAGCACTAACACTCCTTATCTGTCACAACAAGCACATTTAGATAGAGACATCTCTGATGATCTGAGGAGTCAAGAAGATTTTAAAATCTATTCTTTTAAAAACAGGTTTTGGATCAGTATTCTAATGACCAGATTAAATCAGGATTTAAGAGAAAATACATGCATTAGATGAAAGTATTCTTATATATTAAGGTCCGATCGACACAACAGAGACTAAAGTACACCCTTCAATCAAACTTTTTGACAGGTGACCTTTGACCTTAAGGGGGGTCATGGCGCCATGTGGGCGGAAGGTCATGGGGTCAACAGGGGGTGTGTCCGAGGGGCGTAACCGTGGATGCTGATTGGTTGTCGTCATTAGGGGCGAAACCTTAAATGAGCCAATGAAAATACAGGGGGTGTGTTTAAGGGTGTTTTGGGGAAGGCCTTAAATGAACTAATGAAAACACAGGGGGTGTGTTTAAGGGTGTTATTAATAATCTGTATGTTTTTCAGGCGTTAATACATCTAAAAACAAAAAGACATGCATCCTTTTATATTTTAAAGGTATAATCAACTTAATGTTGACCTGTCACATGAAATCCTAATAAATGAACTGTGTAACCTGACAGAATTGTAAGTTCATTTTGCTTTACAGCAGGACTTATTTGCTGAATATATGAGTCAGTCTAAATCAGTTCAAAGTAGCAAAGACATTAAAAAAAAAGTAAATAAAGATTTTGCTTACCTACATCGATGGAACGAGAAAACCTTCAGCTTCTGAGTCAACAGACTGGAAAGCAGGAGAAAAGAGGTAAGACGAATATGAGATTAACAGAAAAAAAACTTTACGATCCCTCAATATACTGTTTCCAAGTTATAAATTGACTCTAGCAATGATGTCTTTGTTTTGAATCATGAGAGACTCCATTTTAGGAAAATATATGATAATTTTAGTTACCTGTAGCTTTTCTAAAACATTTTCTTTTTCATCTTAGAGCAAAGGTTATTCAGGGACTTACTGTTATTCTGTAAGTGAAGTCACAGTCAACATCACCCCTCGGCCTTCCGATTCAATTTCCTGACCAAGTGTGTGACACAGGGCAATA
Organism: Girardinichthys multiradiatus; assembly: GCF_021462225.1. Lineage (NCBI taxonomy): Eukaryota > Metazoa > Chordata > Actinopteri > Cyprinodontiformes > Goodeidae > Girardinichthys > Girardinichthys multiradiatus. The sequence goes on from NC_061818.1 coordinate 17,683,410, forward strand.
AAGTAATTAGAACTCTCTCAACCCCTCCAAAAAAGAGGACATACATAGGTGTGACCCCTCAGGGGCTGATGAATATCAGAGTTTTTGCCAGTTTCTCATTGCTAATACGTGCTTCTAGTTTTTGTTTTTTGGTAAAAGTCTACAGACACAGCGTCTCCATGTCAGACATCAATGGCTTATGTTTACAAGAAAACAGTGTAATGAATAGCCAATATGATAATTGGGCCTCTTTTTTTGCATTTCAGTGTGCTGGCAATAAAAAAAAAACAGGTTTAGTTTCACAGTATTCACAGAGACCTCAGTGTTGCCTACATCATTGTCAAGTCTGGTAGAGCTAAGAAAGGTTTAAACTTGTTACACTGAAAAAATACTAGTAGAACTCTAGTTTAAACTTGTTACATTGAAAATATCACTACTGACAAGAAAAATGTCGGTAAATATTTCAATCATATAAGTAAACATTTCTTTACCTGATAAACTTCAGGCTAAACTGTGAACTGTAGCATGAACTGTGCTATGTCCTCTCTCGTGAGGATTCGGTTGTTCTTTCACTTAAATTCAACATTCAGATTGTTTTATAATCCTGGAGGGAAAGGAGTTTACAATGGAGGGACTGTGTACACCCAATGTTTTTCTCCAATTTTTTTTTTCATCATTATAGTTTAATCCATCCTTTTTCTGTTTTGCCACTAAGCAGACATATCCACTTTATATATTCCTGCTAAAGAAGGTACTTTTTTTTCTCAACAAAATTGTCCCTTATGTGATTAGAGGAAGTGATTTCAAGAATGTGAACTGACAGATACTATCTATGTATGGTAGCGCCTTCTTGTTTTAGTAAGGGTCTTTTTGTTTAAAAGAAAACACTTAGTGACTATAAACCTAGGTAAAGTCGACAACGTATTGATAACTTCTAGCTGTTGAAATCCCCTGATTTCTTTGTTGTTTTTTGGTTCAGCGCCCTGATGCAGGTTGTAGCTCTAGCAAGAGCATGAATCTTGGACTGAGGTGTAATTCACTTCACATAATTTGGTATTAATATGAAAAAGGGATACAAATATCTTAGTTTAATTCATGGCATTCCTGAAAAGAGAAATAATTTGAGTACACTGCAAAAATACAGACTGCCCCCTGCCTCTCAGACGACATTGTACAGCCATCAGTCTGCTCATGACCTTTCCAATCCTCCTATCATACTGTTCCAAATAAGCATAGAGTCAAATGGGATTATGGGGCTGATGCACATATTTTTGAGCTGCTGATGGTCAACAATTTTTGCAAGCATTACGCATTTTTACTCTGACAGTTTTAATGGCAAAAAAAAACATGAGCTAAATCCAACCAGTCAGTTGTTATGGCAAGATGGAAAACCAATGGTCTGGAGCAGCATGTTGATTCTTAAAGGACACGTTTCAACAGGAAAACACGGGACTATAATTGGAAAATAGATTAAATGAATAAATATGTGAAAGATAAATCATATTCATTGAAAAAAGTCCCTTTCTTGTAAAATAATATGCCCTTTTCCAGCACTTCCACAATCTTCACCATCTCTGCTGCTTTTTACAAAGCAGGAATATAATGACCCAAGGTATTTGAACAACTTATATATTTTGTCTCAAATACAAAAATCCTAATGGCATGGTAAATGTGGTTAACTACTTGTTAGTGAAAGAGTTGAGGTGGGTGAAAGCAGAGGCACAGTCAATAGTTTCCTCATCACCCTCTGTTTTCTACTATGTTGTAGTTGTGGTTGGGAATGCCAGCCTGGTATGTGGCGGCGTGCCGTGCCAACGTGAAGAGTGGTGCCATCATGTCCGCCCTTTCGGACACCGAGATCCCGAGGGAGATTGGAATCAGCAACTCCCTGCACAGGCTCAAACTTCGTCTGGCCATCCAGGAGATGGTCCCCCTCACCAGCCCCTCGGCCCCACCCATCAACAGAACTGTGAGTTGTGCCTTCAAATGGACTAGTGGACCTAGATTTTTATAAACATTTTTGTAAAGCTGCAACTGAACTAAAGGAAGACATAATTCACAAGTTATTTAGGCAGAATTAGGAAATAATTTAAGATATTTTTTAGAAACCTCAGGCAAACAGCAGCCTTCGTGTTATATTTATACTTTTTACTATATACATTTTTACCACTTTAGATTTCACCTTTTTAAATTCTAAGTATGTTTTTATACCTTTTTAAAGTTACAGGATCAAGCTGTTTTGAAGAGTCACAAATTGTACCTCTAAAGCAGGTCTGACTGTAATTAACATAATACAAAACATAATACACTTTAGGGAAAATCAGACATGTTGCTTTTATAGCTCCCTGATGCAGCCAGCATATGTCATGACAGACTGAGGTTTAAAGCTCAGAAAGATATAACAGAGCACTTTGACTGGAATATGTTCAGCGTTTCAGTTATCTGCTGAAAGTCTTGCTCTCTTTCACTGTCTGCAGCCTGAATGAGCTGCAGAAATGTCCTAGGAAAACAGTTTCCTTCTTATATCTCAGGGGTTCCTCTGTCATTGTTAACATGACTGAAAAGTGACCACCTTTGAATTTTGCTGCCTCAGAAACAGCATCCACACTAAAGAGTTTTGCCCGCAGAGCCCAATAGAGCTAGGATAATGCATTTAATAATAAAAACAAAAAAGGACATGCATTTAAGTTGGATGTTTTTGCACGCAAACCCTCATAACTAAAATGCTTGATAACCTTTTTTTTTTTTCCAGTTCTTTATTAACTGTGATGGTACTCGTCCCTCATGTTCCTTTTTCCATTCTCATCTCTTTGACCAATTAGCTCCAGATCCCTTGAAACTTCACTAAAGCACACTACCAGTTTGCAATTCATCATAAGTGACATGCTTTCTCAGGCTTTGATTTTATTTTATGAGTCATTTTCAAACAAATACCAAAAGTGAATGACCAGGGTCAGGTTAAAAGAGTCACCTTAGACTAAACATATTCCGTCACACCAGTTAGACATTAGGGTTATTGATATGCTTCACAGGATATAGCTGGGAACTATACATTCACTTAACTGGTTTTTAGTGCAATTATTGTGCAATTTTCAGAAGCACAGTTGCATTGCTGGATTTAGCAAAATAGCCTATTTTATACTCAGCAACTTTTATTTTCAGTTAAGTATATCTTTTTGTGGGGCTCTGACTGAAAGCAGATATAAATTTAAGAGAATAGCAAAAAACAATATCGTGATTAACATTTTTGGTTATTATCACTCCTCTTTGCACATCAGTGTTTGTCTGATATTAGTTAAGCCTTTTGATGAATTTTACGGATATATTCCTAATAATTCTGAGATCACTTACCTATGGTTTAATTTCATTGCATTATATTATTCTGAAGATAATATAATGCTCCATAATTCCAGAAAAAACCCTGAGCGACCTACTGTTGCTATTTTTTATTTATTGGGGTCATAACACAATTATCAAGGCAAAGAGAAAAATTGCAGTTCTTTAACTAACTTGCTATAAATCATTGTCTATTAAAACACCTTTTGGTGGAGTATTAAAAACTTATTGTCAGAATGGACGTCCCATGGCAGACGAAAGGTTGGGTACAAATTGGCCAAAACAACAGAAGTATAAACTGGTGAATAGGTGAAATCACCAGCACCCAATATATTTTCTCCAAACACCTGTTGGCCCATTCATTAGGAAAGATTTGTGCTTTTAGATCCTTCAGTCTACTTTGTGATCTATACATCAAGTGAAATAAAACAGATGGATTTCTTCTCATAACTTTGATTACAGCCAGTTATGTGGCACTGGAGTAGCGTGGATAGTGAGGGATGAGTAACATGTCATATTTGTGTCTCTTGGTGTAATGATCTTTGTTTTGCATGGCATTGCATTTGTTAATTGTATGCCAACATTGAGATGTTCTGTGCTGTACTGTGTTTTTTGTCCTTTGCACATTTTCTTTGACCCCTGGTGGGTTTCATCATCTGACTGTGATGCTATAACACTATTGGCTTACAGTGGTGCTGCTCTTCTTCTTTAATACTGCTTGCCCCTCCTAATGGACCTCTACTACCAATCCTGCTGCTACTGCTGTGTCTCTTGGGCTCCGCCTGTTGTAGCCATCAGGCAACGTATGGGTGACCCATGAGGAGATGGAGAGCCTGGCAGCTCCTTCCAAAACGGTCAATCCCAATGGGTCCTTGTCAACCATTTCTTCCTGCATCAGTGTGTTAGTCAAGATCTCGGTGTAGAGCAAGGTGACAAACAGAGAAGGCATGCAATAGTTGAAACCTCTTTTAGACTCTTTGTACTAATATCTGGCTTGAAGATTTGAGCAATATTTTGCCGTAAATTAGTGCATTTTCAAAACTGAAGGGCAAACATCAAATCTTTTTGCTTATCTAAGGTCAGAATTGAGAGTGGTTAAGAATATTTTGCAGTTTGTGAATAATAGTAATGATAGTGGAGTAGAAATAAAGTATCAGGCATAAAACAACTACATCTACAGCAGATGAACAGTATGCAGATGCATCACCCTTCATCTTCAGTATATAAACTTTTAAGATGATAACTCTGTGAATCACCTTGTTGGTGCTAAAAATGCAATTTGATTCCCTCAAACCATTTTATCTTTGGGTTGTTTTTTTTTTTTAAGATTCAATCTAAATTAGAACTAATTGTCTTTTTGAATTGTCTACTTATGCCTGAATGAGTCATATGTCCGAGTTAAGTGGCCTAACTAACACTTTGTTTTTAGAAATGATTGTAAACCAATCAAAACACAAAGGAAGACTATGAAATAATTTTTGAAAACCAAGACAAATATTAAATTTGAAAGACAGATTGGCTCACTGAAAGAAAACAGGGTCATATGCTGTTTATTCCCAATTATTTCATTCAGAATGCGTAATCATGTTCACCTACCCTCAGCACTTTGACTCCAGGGGAAATCAAAATCAAATATGGTCATATGATCAAATCTTTTTAATTTTACTTTAACCCAGCAAAAATAAATTATGTTTATTTCAGCAAAAAAAAAAAAAACTTAATAACTTGCAGAAATGTCTCTTGCTGTTTTTCCAGGTGTTGTTCCAGAAGTTGGATTCGGAAGAGGGCAGCTGGGCACAAGTAAAGTCAAAAGCTTTTCATATCTCAATCAACAGAAGGCAACATCTTTTTATTTAATGATCACGTTTTGTCTCAGACCCTTGCTTACGGGGACATGAATCATGAGTGGATAGTAAACGAGTGGCTGCATAAAGGTCAAATAGCCACGTTTTGTCTTCTTTTCCCTTAGATTCACTTTCAGGTTAGGTAGAGCAGGCAGCTATTATATGGAACACAATAGAAATAATTCGGATTGTTTTTTAAATAAAAATGTGAATTCTGTCATTTTGGGGCTTAATACATCTTTTGAACAGACATAAACATCTAAATGTCTTCTTTCATGAGATTTGGGGTTGTTCTGAAAACATCTGGAGCTTCAGCCCCAGAGGTCCAGGTGACAGGTCAAACAAAGCACCCGGGTACCACTGTATTTCGAAACTAGTCTACATGCACCGCCATTCAGTGTGTCTGCATGTACAAACAAATCATCAGCTTAAGAATACATATATATTTATCTCATTTTGATATTTTTCTCTTTTCACAAGTGGTTGTTTTCGACCAACAGTGAAAAATCGTTGTCTGTGCGCTTTCTTGAGAGTACTACCACTCGGCAAATGAATCGAAAGTACAGCAAACAGTGAATAGTTGGTGAAGAAAGCAGGTTGGGTGATACCAAGTTTTTGGGAGGAGGAGGGTTACATTACCAGATGATGATGCTATTTTGCTGGCAAATGAATATAAAAGAAAATTAACAAGTTATTCATGCAGGATATATTTGTAAATCGAAATGATATGAAATGTTATTTTATTGGGGGGGGTTATATTGACTGGATCAGTCAATAACCACTCTAACCCCCGCTGCAAATTGCGCCCTTGTGTTTGTCATTATGCAAATCAGAAGAGCCAGGTTTTAAAGTCTTGATCTGATGCTGTCAGCAGCAGAATAGAAACTCCTATCAGATCACCTTCAACACCAACATGTTCTCTGTAGCTTTGCTGCTGCTGGCAGCTGGATCCTGTGAGTCTCACTGAGGCAGAAACAGTTACAGCATGATCAAACTAAACTGAATATTCATTGTTGGTAACAATTCAATTTTATGTGTTTCTCCACAGGTGTGAAGTGTGAACAGCTGACACAACCAGCCTCTATGATTGTTCAGCCAGGTCAACATCTGACCATCAGATGTCAGGTCTCTTATTCTATGAGCGGCTATGCAACACACTGGATCAGACAACCTGCAGGGAAAGGACTGGAGTGGATTGGGATGAAATATACTGGAAGCTCAAACTACAAAGACTCCCTGAAGAACAAGTTCAGTATTGACTTAGACACTTCCAGTAAAACAGTGACTCTGAATGGACAGAATATGCAGCCTGAAGACTCTGCTGTTTATTACTGTGCCAGAGAACCACAGTGACACAAACAAGCAGCAGAGCTATACAAAAACCCGTCACAACACATTTAATACAAAATCACCAGAGGACGCGCTCTTGAACCAGTTTTACGTTTGACTTGATTAACTGAAAAATAAAAGGTACATTATGCAACGTTTATCTCTGACATTTTGATGTATACCTAAAAATGAAAAAAGAAAACAACAACAAAACTTTCAAATTAAAAAAATCATATTGTGTTACATCCTTAAATATATCTGAAAATTTTAAAATCTCTTCACCATTTTATTGAACAAACATAGTAAACCAGAATAAAACCTCAGAGGTCTGTAAAACCATTTAACAGCTCATATCAATCATCTTTTTATTCAAGATGAGGTTTCCCCACTTCTACAAAGAGCTTGAGAAATGTTTTCCAAAAAGTTTATTACCAGTACTTCTATCAAAAGCAGTTCCTCTAAAGTTGTTAAAGGTTTAAAGTTGCTTTGTGTGCAAAAATAGAACATAAACATAAACCTAAATGTTCATATACGAAACCTAACTTCAGAGGGCTGCCAACACAAAGAAACAGCTCATATTAATATTTGTCATTTCCTGTTGTTCAGGCATCTGTTCAACTTATGGCTTAAGAAAAAAAAAAAAAATGTTTACCCACTTCTACAAAGAGCATGGCATCTGGTTAATTATTGAGATCTTAGCAAGTTTCTGAGTTTTTATGTAACAAAATAACCCTGAATAAAATATATATATATATATATATATTGCAAGCCTATCTTTTGTAGCTATCTCTGATTCATATTGACTTTATTTCTACAATGGTCTCCTTTGACACGGTTAGTGCAGACACTCATAAGATTTGTCATTATTTGGCTTTAAATGTTTAGAGATTTAAACAAAAGCAATGATAAATTACCAGACAGTTAATGTTTAACATAAACCATCAACATGTCCAAAAATAAATAAATTTTAAGCTCAAATGTCGGTGGATAGTCAAGATGTTTCTTTTCCAGGGGGAGGAGTTGATGCAAAACTTGTTTTGCTTCCACCTTTACATGTCTGTGACAGAGTTAAAGACCTGCAGGGGTTAAACTATTTTCAGAATATATATATATATATATATATATATATATATAATGTTTTTTTCTTCTTTAGGTGTGAAGTGTGAACAGTTAACACAACCAGGCACTCAGATTATTCAGCCAGGTCAACGTCTGACCATCAGCTGTCAAGTCTCTTATGACCTAAGCAGCTACTGGACACACTGGATCAGACAGGCTGCAGGGAAACAGCTGAAGTGGATCAGTGCTGGTTGTACCACAAGCTAAAGTAATTTGCTGAAAAATAAGTTTAGCATTACTTTACAAGATTCCAGTAAAACAGTGACTCTGAATGGACAAAACCTTCAGCCTGAAGGCTCTGCTGTGTATTACTGTGCCAGAGAGCCACAGTGACACAAACAAGCAGCAGAGCTGTAGAAAGACCCCTTACAGGCTAACAAATGTGTTATTCATGAAACCACCACAGGATGCGCTGTAGGACCACCAATGATTTCAGATTAATCTGTAAAGAAAAGTTTTGAAATGCTTTGAATCTGTGAGGGTATTTTACAAAATCTTACTATGGACTTTCTGAAATTTTTATTTATTTCAAATATAATAGTACTTGAATTTATTAATTAACATCTTTGTGCTAAGTCGAGACAAACATATCTGTTATAAATACAAAAATAAATGTATTTTCTTTATGTTAATCTGAACCAAAACTGGTTTTATCGGGCTCTTCAGAAGTAGCAAATCACTGCTAAAATGCTGCCATGAAAAACTGAATTGTGTGTTTAGTTCTTGGAAAAACAAAATAAAACAAGTCAGAAAATGTTAGATAAACTTTCTCAATGTAAAGAAAATACAGCTGATGTATATGAGCATAAAATAAATAACTGCCAGTGGTCATTGATTTAGTACCACAGATATAGGCATACAGTACAGTCTGTTCTTGTGTCTGACCTGCTGACAGCTCTTATAGATGACTGTCTCTCTCACCTCTCTGGTTCCTTTGTCTTTGTTGTTGTTAAATGGTCCAGATCAGAGTATGGAGTCATTTCTTCCAGTCCTGTGCTGGAAGAGACTGATCCAACTCTTAATTTGTCCTGTTTAAAATCTGGTTTCTCATTTGCTTACTCTTTTATGAACTGGGTTAGAGAACATAAAGGAAAAGCACTAAATGGATCTAACACATTTGGATTTAATAATCTGTTTTCAGCAACAATTATACATTTAAATAATATCCAGAATTATGCTAGAAGTGTTTGGTCGATGTGCAATTTTTAAGGAATCTTTATCCAACTATTAGTAGGTGTTGTATCTAAATGTTTGAGCCTGTCTGCATAATTTCTACCCTGTGTAGATAATAAAAAAAACTAAAGCATAAATTAAAATGAGTGCATATAATTGCTTATTTTAAGAATGATTAAAATTGTTTTTGGATCAGAATTGCAGTCTGGAAAAATAATCTTTTAAATACATTATAAAAATATACTGTCAAAAATTAAACTCCACATACCAAGGATGTATTTGTAGGAAAATATTACATTGCGGGCTGCACGGTTGCTCAGTTGGTAGCACTGTTGCCTTGCAGCAAGAAGGTCTAAAAACATGACTTTTAGTTTAATTGGTCTCTCAATCGCCCTTTGGTGTGCATGGTTGTTTGTCATGTGTCACTCTGTGTTGCACTGCGATGGACCGGCGACCTGTCCAGGGTGTAAGTCGCCTCTGGCCCGTAGACTGCTGGAGATAGGCACCAGCTTCCCCGCGACCCACTATGGAATAAGCGGTAGAAAATGACTGACTGACTGACTGACTGACTGACTTATTCTTCATTCTGGTCAGTGTACATAAAAAACCATTTTGTATTATGTGTTTCTGGAGGGGATGGTTTGGTATTATGTAAATCAGGAGAGTTGGGTTTTAAAGACTTGATCTGATGCTGTCAGCAGCAGAAGAGAAACTCCCATCAGATCACCTTCAACTCCAACATGTTCTCTGTAGCTCTGCTGCTGCTGCTGGCAGCTGGATCCTGTGAGTCTCACTGAGGCAGAAACATATACAGCATGATTACACTAAACTGAATATTCATGGTTGGTAACAATTCAGTTTTAATGTGTTTCTCCACAGGTGTAAAGTGTGAACAGCTGACACAGCCAGCCTCTGAGACTGTGCAGCCAGGTCAACGTCTGACCATCAGATGTCAGGTCTCTTATGATCTAGGCTACTACACAGCTTGGATCAGACAGCCTGCTGGGAAAGGACTGGAGTGGATTGGGATGAAATATATTGGAGACTCATACTACAAAGATTCTCTGAAGAACCAGTTCAGCATCGACTTGGACACTTCCAGTAAAACAGTGACTCTAAATGGACAGAACCTGCAGCCTGAAGACTCTGCTGTGTATTACTGTGCCAGATACCCACAGTGACACAAACAAGCAGCAGAGTTGTACAAAAACCCCTCACAACACATTTAATACAAAATCACCAGAGGAGGCGCTCTTGAACCAGTTTAATGTTTGACTTGATTAACTGAAAGAGTAAAAGTTACAGTATGCAAAGTTTATCCTTTACCTGTTGATATATACCTGAAATGACAAAAACAAACAAAACGTACAAATTAAAAACATCATATTATGTTATATCTTTAAAAATAGCTGACAATTATTAAAATATTTTCATAATTTTGCTGAACAAGCATAATACAACAGAATAAAATCTCAAATGGCTCCAAAACAATGCAACAGGTCATATCAATCAATTTTTATTCAAAATGTGGTATCTTCACTTCTACAAAGAGCTTTAAAAACATTTGTATTTTCCTATTTTTATGGCTTCTTTTCAGCTTGTGGTTTAACAGAAATAAATATTGTTTACCCACTTCCACATAGAGTTTGAACACTGATTTGGTATTTAGATTTAAAAATGTTTCTGAGTTGCTTTCTGTGACAAAATTACCCTGACTGGGAAGAAAATGATTAAAACCCTAACTTTTGTAGCCACCTCTGCTTCATATTGAGATTATTTCTAATATGGTCGCCTGTGACATCATTAGTGTAGACACTCATAAGATTTGTCACTATTTGACTTTAAATGTTTAAAGCCTTGAATAAAAATAATAATAAAGTAACTGGAAAGAAATGTTTTGCTTAAACTATCAACAACTCCAAAAATAAATTCAACACAATTATTAAAATCAAATATCTGCATAAAATCAAGATGAGTTGTATTTGTTTTTCAGGGGGAGGAGTTGATGTAAAACTTGTTCTGCTTCCACCTTTACATGTCTGTGACAGAATTAAAGACCTGCAGTAAATCAGAGACAAACACACTGCAGACTGAGCAGAGACAAATGGCTGCTACAATGATCAGACCTCATCAGGTTATGATTGCTTTTCTTATCCTGACAGTTAACTGGACAGGTAAGAACAAAGGGTCCTTAAAGGAACCTCTTTAGTCATAAATACACAATTATTATAGTTCAGAACCTGATGATCTGTATGTCTGCAGGTACTGATGGTCAAACACTGACTGAGTCTGAACCAGTGGTTAAAAGACCTGGAGAATCCCACAGACTGACCTGCACATATTCTGGGTTTAGTAGCACTCCTAACGTGAACTGGATCAGACAGGCAGCTGGAAAAGGACTGGAGTGGATTGCTTATATCAGGCATGACAGCGGCTACATCTACTACTCTGACTCGGTGAGAAACCGGTTCACCATCTCCAGAGAAAACACCAGAAGTCAGGTGTATCTGCAGATGAACAGTCTGACAGCTCAGGATTCTGCTGTTTATTATTGTGCTCGAGAGCCACAGTGACACAGAAAGCAGAAACACTGAACAAAAATTCTGCAGTGCATGAATAGTTTTAACATGAAGCCACCACAGGGGGCGCACTAACACCATTTATCTATGTCACAGCAAATATTGAGATACACACTAGAGGCTGACATTTTTTCGGGAGTCCCACGGGTCATGGGATTCCCACGGGAATCCCGCCGGGAGACAGCATCAGTAAAGATCACGTGATTGGGACGGTACAGGATAAAAAATGAACGGGAGCAGACGGGAGCGGGAGCTAACTAATAGGAGGGAAAATAAACTAGGATCAATTGTCTTTGGAAATGTAAAACTGAGACTTTGTTATAAACTTTAAGAAAAAAAAACTTGGATCGACGCCGCCATTATGTAGTTTTTTTCCAAGAAGCCTATACTATAATGTGGGTCAAACGAACTACAAGACCCACAAGCCAACAGTGCTTCTGCTCGGTGTTTTCCACCTGCGTTCAGGATGGAGGGAGCAAACGCAGGTGGAGAACTGGACGTGGTAAAATTGGATTTGTAACGTAAAGTCAGAAGTAAGGACTTATCTATTAAACTCATAGAGCTGACAGGAAAGTCGCAAATATTACCGAACTTCAGGAGAGTTGAATGTAGCGGTTTTAACACGCAGTCTGCTGCTTGTAAAACGTGTTTAGTTGTAATCAAGTTCACCAGTGATTAAGGGACACTTGTTTGGCAAATTCTGGATTAAATCAGTCCTGCATCTCTTCATTCATCAAACCAAAAGTACCATCATGTGTCAAGTCTCATCTGACCAACAAAATTGCTGCATGTGCACTAAAGATTTAAGAGGTAAGGTACGGAAGCCCGTGAGGGGACATGGGGAAATGTATTTATTTTGCGTCCGCATTTTGGAACAGCAGCACAGATGACAAACTGCTCATAAAACAAACACTGATATGTCATTGATATGGTTTATTTGTCATATGCAGGTTAACACGCAGTCAACTATGCGATAAAATGCTTAGGATAAGAAGAACCGTTCAAATCACGATAAAAACAAAAACACGGCGTACAAAAAAAAAAAAGTACACATCATGCAGCAGTAATAAGCAAACAAAGTGTCAGATGTGGTTTCATGCAGTATTATTGTTCAGTAGTTTGTTTGACAGCTTGTGGATAAAAACTGCCTTTTAGTCTGATTTGAAGATAATTTTATTTAAGGCCGATTTCAAAATAAAACTCAATAAATCTCAAAACGGGTGTAGTGTTTGTTTCATTTTTGCAGTTATCTGGTTTGGAAACTATCCCACAAAGTATTGCGAGATAACGCAAAGACTATTGCGTGGGGACACAAAAGAGAAAACAAATTCCCCATGTCCCCTCGCGGGCTCCGTAGAAAGGCTTCATCAAGGGAAGATATTAAATAAATATGTTGTGAAATAGAAAAAAATTTAATGTACCATTAAATGTACAATTTATTTAATACATCATTAAATATTAAGTGTACCACTAATTATGTCATGTCGTCTTTAAAATTATACTTAATTATTCAGTGGCATATTTAATTGCATTATAGTCCATTTCATGATATAATGGTACATTTATTGTTTCTAACGATGTATTAAATAAATAAATGGTACCTTTAATTTAATGGCACATTTAATGTTACATTTACTTCTCTTATGGGACATTCACAACATTTATTTATTTAATGATGATTTTATTGTATTAATTTTGTCCAGTTTGACCCTCCATTCTTGATGCCTGTATAGGAGGTCATGTCAGAATTTAAATCAGGTGTTCTGGAGCAGATACACATCTAAAACTTGCAGGGAAGGGGTCCTTGAGGACCAGGGCTGTGAACCATTGAGGTACAGTTTCTAAATTGTGAAGGTAATGCCTTTTTGCCCTTTTGTTCAACAATTACAGTTCTCTTACTAGGTGCATTTTTCTTTCGTTTCAGCAACTTGAAACATAAAAGTAATGTCATTGTTCAAAGGAAACAGTCACTTAATAAATACGTAAAATACAACTAGGGACATTTTGTTTATTCAACTAAGATAGGCATGGTCTGTTTCCTTGTTTAATATTTTATTATTTCTTCATTATTATTCTTTTTACTTTAACTGGCCTTTACTACAGCTAAAAACAGGCACCTAACTGGTCCTTCAAAGAAAGAAATTACCAAAAGACTAAATGAAGAAAACAAAAATGGGAGTGGCACAGGAGTGGGAGTCGTTCTGAATGGGAGCGGGATGGGAGTGGGAGTCAATTTACCAGGAGTGGGATGGGACAGGAATTTTTTCGTTATGCTGGCCTGGGATTGGGATGGGACAAGACATTTTTCTGTGGGAGCGGGATGGGACAGGAGAGAAAATCCACTCCCGTGTCACCCTCTAATACACACATCTCTGATCATCTGAGGGGTCAAGAAGGTTCACACTGGAGAAATTATTTTGAGATGTTTTAGACCCAAAATCTGCCTTGTAAACCATTCAGAAAATTTTAAAATCTATTCTTTTACAAATAGGGGTTTGCATCGGTATTTTAGTGACTAGATTAAATCAGGATTCAAAAGAAAATGCATGAATCAGTTGAAAGTATTCTCATTTGTTAAACTTTTAATTTATCTCAATGCTTTCTTTTTAAAAATACACAGATCCTCCTTTCAACGTTTTGTTTTTTAGCAGAATGATGTATGTAAGAACACAATTTCAGTACTACAATGTAGTAAAGCAGACAGTTTATGTAAACCCTATTTATTGTTCCAGAAAGTTTACCTTCACAAGGGTCAAACATTTACCTAAGACCATGATTTTGTTATAAAAACTCAAACTCATATTCCTTTGTGGACTGGGAATGCACAATTGTTTGAAATAGTAACATTATAATATTATTTTATATTTAGAAGAAGAAAACTCTTCATTATTTGATAAAACTGAAATGCAATGTCTCTGAATGTTTGGAATATGTAACCTAATTACAGACAGAGATTCATTTAATTGAGTTACACAACATTTTAGAAAAGCCAATTTAAGACCAGGTGGGGAGACCTGAAACACCTCAATTGTCTCAGGTTTTACTGACATTTGAAAAAGACTGTTTAAAAAAATAACTGCAGTTGATTTTAAAAGTCATTGTTGATATTAAAATTAAAAATGAATTAAAATTGACTTAGTACAGATTCTTGCATGTATTTCATGTCTGATAGATATATATATTCATTTTCTTTTATTAAATTGTTTCCTTACTGTTACAATTTGTATAGAATTAATATTACACAGAACAGACTTACATCTTTATAATATTACCATTATAAAGATCACTAGACCAGTAGAGCGATGGAAAATTGCACAATAAGTTTAGGCCATTATACAGTTCACAAATAAACAAGCAGAGCCAGTAAATATCCTCAGGTCTTTTACACTTTCCTTAATAATGATATGAGAATACAGCTTTTCTAATTAATTCTAATTAATGTGCTTATTGCTATGTTAAAAATGCTCATTAGCTTCTTTATATGGCTGACCTTCAAACTCATCACATAATTCAGTCCCCTCAAACTAAACTGAGACATACATAACATTTTTTTCTCTGTTTCTATTACAATCACTGAGCTAATTTTACTTCAGCATTAGAAATTCAGGTACAGTATCCCTTCATGCTGCTGAAAGAACAGACACATATCTATGCAACATGTGGTCAAAAATGCTAACTTGCTGTTTTCCATTATGTAAATTGAGTGTTTTGTTTAAAAGACTTAATTTGATGTTGTCAACTGCAGAAGAAGAGAAACTCCCATCAGATCATCTTCAACACAAACATGTTCTCTGGAGCTCTGCTGCTGCTGCTGGATCCTCTAAGTCTCACTGAGGCAGAAATATTTACAGTATTATCACATTATTGTCTTTTTACTCACTCTTCTATACATTTTGTCTTTCTACAGATATAAAGTGTGAACGGCTGATACAGCCAGCCTCTGTAACTCTGCAGCTAGGTCAACGTCTGACTATCAACTGTCAGGTCTGTTATTCTTTCAGCAGCCGTCCAACAGCTTGAATCAGACAGCCTGCAGAGAAAGGACTGGAGTGGATTGGTTGTGCGGACAAAGGATGGAGCACACTCAAGAACAAATTCAGCATCAGCATTATTTATTTCAGTAAAACAGTGACTAAATGGACAGAATCTACAGCCTGAAGAATCTGATGAGTATTACTGGGCAAGAGAGCAAGACAGTGGCAGAAACAACCTACAAAGTTGTACAAAAACCTTTCATAGCCTGAAAACATGCATTATTACTCATCAACCAGAGGAGGCGCTTTTAGACCACAAATTAATTCAGTTTAAGTTAAAAGGGACAGTACTGCAATGTTCATATTCTCAAAAGAAACACTGCAAACATGACATGAAACACAGAATCAGAATCAGCTTTATTGCCAAGTTTGTATACGGTTAAACAAGGAATTTGACTTAGGTACACTTCACTCTCAGTAATAAAGAATATTTTTTTAAAATGTAAATATATATATACACAATAGGCTTTACAATACAATATAATTTGAGATCAGTCCAAGTATGGTACTGGAACTCTGACTGTCAAGTGTTCATCAGAGAAAAAGCTTGGGGGGAAAAAACTGTTTCTGTGGCGGCTGGTTTTACCAGCAAGCGCTCTGTAGCCCGGCCTAAATGTAAAAGCCTAAATAGTTTGTGTGCAGGGTGTGTGGGGTCTGCACAGATTTTAGCTGCCCTTTTCCTGACCTTAGACCTGAATAACTCCTGGATAGAGGGAAGTTCAGCCCTGCTGATTCTCTCTGCAGACCTGATTGTTCGTTGCAGTTTGGACCTGTCCTGTTTAGTGGATGATACAAACCATACTGAGATGGACGAAGACAGGACAGACTGAATTATGGTAGTGTAGAAGATGACCAGCAGCTCCTGTGGAAGGTAATACTTCTTGAGTTACCTCAGGAAGTACAATCAAGTAAACTTGTAATTATTTTATCCATAATGAATGGATTGTTCAATATAGCCCTTTTCTTTGGTTCTTTGGTTATTGTCACCTAAAGACACTACAATATATTGACACTAATTCTGAAACAATATATAATTCAACAAATCAGAACTCCTTATTTATTACCAGAATCTCAGTATTTTAGAGCAAATTTTCCACATCACCTCAAAGATAAAATTTGAAGCACTGTCTTTGTTAGAAAGCATATATTACGTGTTCAGAACATTTTGATGCTAATTGTATAATAAATAAGCAGCAGTAAATCACTCAACAACAGGGTGAGAAATCATGCATTTGGTTAAGCTCTTTGAAAAATGGAGTTTTGACAAAAATTCACACTGAAAGACTCACCCTCACCACCTGCTCCATCCAATGACTCCTCCACACGTCTCCCCTCCATCCAATCAGCATCAAGTCCGCATGCCTCTTCAGCCAATCAACCTCTGACGCTTTGCTTTTAAGGACCGCCAGTCATGGATCCCTCCTGCTCTTCAGCCGAGCTCGGCCCTCCTCCACCCCACCTCCACCATCTTCCTTCCAATCAACTCCTGGTCTCCTCACCACCTCTGGCCTTCACCCCACCACCAGTCAGATCCCTGGGGAAGACATCTCTAATCCTAAGCCTAAAATGTCCATTCAAGCTCATGATATTCTCAGAACTCATGTCTTCCTCCGGGGTCAGAGCGTCAAAGAAATAATCATTTGCCAATAAACTTCTCTAATTGCCATCTTCGTGTTTCTTATTGGGAGTCTTTCAGGTTGAAATGACTATTCAACACAAAAAACAAGAACAACAACACAGAGATAGTCAAAATCTTTTATATCTATTCCACCGTCTCAAACAATGACATCAGAACAGCCTATTACTTGATGAGGAAATACGACAATAACTACTATTGGAGGTTATTTTTAATGGTGATAAAAATATTGTTAAATTTCATTGTATAAAACAATGTTTATTTGATTTTTAGGAAGGTGGTGTGCTTTTCTTTTAAATAAGAAGGTGCTGTAAATTTATGTCCTCCCAATTTTTATATTAAAGACGAATGGGAACTATATCTTTCAGAAAGATAAACAGAGACTTAAAAGGAAATCTAGTACATCATTTCTGACATTCATATGCATTTTCAATTTCAGGTATAGTGGCTCTACATGCTTCTTAAAGTAACAGTTTATGTTTCCTTCCAGAATACAAACAGGAAAGTTTGTCATTATGCAAATTGAACGTTCTGCTTTCAAGACCTCGTCTGATGCTGTCAGAAGAAGAGAAACTCCCATGAGATTATCTTCAACATCAACATGGTCTCTGTAGCTCTGCTGCTGCTGGCTGTTGGATCCTGTGAGTCTCTCTGACTGACTCAGGGTATGACTATGGTTCGCATTTTTATCGATCTTTAAATGATATACAATATTTGTTGCTTTTTTAGGTGTGAGGTGTGACACAGCCACATTCTGAGACTTTACACCCAGGTCAACGTTTGACCATCAGATGTCAGGTCTCTTTTTCTGCGGACTGGACTGGTTATGCAACAGATCAGACTGCCTGCAGGTAAAGGACTGGAGTGGATTGGTAGAAAAGGTGGTTTTTGGACCACAGAATACAAAGAGTCCATGAAAAACTAGTTCAGCATCGATGTAGACACCCCCAGTAAAACAGTGACTCTGAATGGACAGAATATGCAGCCTGAAGACTCTGCTGTATGTTACTGTGTGACAAAGCCACAGTGACACAAACAAGCAGCAGAGCTGTACGAAACCCTCTCAGGACACATATAATACAAACGTTTGACGGGATTAATAAAAGGGTATGCACAATGTATCCCTGAGATAAATAAAACTGAAATGACAAAAAAGAGACAAAACAAATTTACTTTATATTGTATCATAAAATTAAATATACCTTTAATTTTTTTAAAATCTCTTCACAATTTTATTGAACAAACATATAATAAATTCTCAGCGGGCCTCAAAACAAAGCAACAGCTCAGACAGGTGTTTTTTCAGACTTCAATCCGAGATGTGGTTTTCCTACTTCTAAAAGAGCTTGAGAAATGTTTTCGAGAAAAGTTCATTATTAATTAGATCTAAAGAAGTTCCTATAACAGTGTTAAAAGTTTTCAAATATGATCACAAACATAAATTCAGAGGGAAAACTGCCTTGTCAGGAATCTGGACTGGTGACAACATTTTTTTAACCAACTACTTGAGTGAAGAATACAGAATTGTTAAAATGCAGCAGCTAATAATCTGTGTGTACAAAAAATGCATCATACATCTTAAAATGTGAACAAGTGTGAAAAACAGCAGCTGAACTGATGAAGAGAAATGAGCAATAGTTGCTGTTGGGATTATGTTGTTTAACAGTATGGACACAGTCAAACTCCTTGCTATTTTCCGCTTTCTCAATACCATAAAACATTTCTTTAAATACAGAACCGATGGTTAGCATTGGTAAGATTCGGGCCAGCATGAACCCTTCAAAAGAGTTCATAACATAACTTATAAAACGACTCTGTATGAAACCTTCATGGTCCTCTTCAGCAGTCTGATGCCTTACATTATTCAACACTCAATCCTGAGAGAATACTGGCAAAATGTTACATGAAAAACAAGCTAAAAAATACTCTTCTGGATGATCATTAATAGGTCAGCACATTTAACTCTGGAATTAAAAATAATGACGTTTTCTCTCCACTTTGTGTACGTCATTTATCTACATGAAACAATGTGTTTAGTTTTTGTAACGTCATCATTAACAAATCTATTTTTTCACTCATCTGGTTAAAAAGGCACATCTTTAGAGAGGCTGCATAAAATGCCCCGAGAATTCATTTTTACAAGACTCTACAAGAAGAAGTAGTAGATACTCTATATCTATATAACATTTTAGCATAATGACCCAAACGACACTGATTCATTTTAGTAGATTCTTATTCTTAACACCTATGATAAAAATGTTTTTTTTATTTTATTTATGTTATGTAATAAAACAATGATTATTGGCTGTCAAACTGTGTACCAGATCCTGAAGTCTAAAGTAAGTACAAATACAGACAATCAGAAAACTGATAAAACACTTTTTTAAATAAAGATATTTTTGACATTTCTCCAGAAATGAAGAAGTTAATTAAATGCTGACTTAATCCCTGCTTGCTGGTTGAAATAAAAGATCAAACTTCCTGCAATCAAATCCTAATAGGCAGGTCTGTCAATATGCAAATCAAACACAGAGGGTTTATAGATATAATGTTATGCATTCATCTGCAGAAGAAGAGAAACTCCCATCAGATCAGTTTCAACAACATGTTGTCTGTAGCTCTGCTGCTGCTGGCTGCTGGATCCTGTGAGTCTCTCTGACTAACTCAGTAACTATGCTTCACTTTCTTACTGTTCTCTAACTGATATATAATATTTGTTGTTTTTTTAGGTGTGAGGTGTGAACAGCTAACACAGCCAGCTTCTGTTACTCTACAGCCAAGTCAAAGTCTGACCATCAGATGTCAGGTCTCGTATTCTCTCAGCAGCTATGCAACAGCTTGGATCAGACAGCCTGCTGGGAAAGGACTGGAGTGGATTGGTAGAAAAGGTGGTGGATATTCCACATACTATAAAGATTCTCTGAAGAACAAGTTCAGCATTGATTTGGACACTTCCAGTAAAACAGTGACTCTAAATGGACAGAACCTGCAGCCTGAAGACTCTGCTGTGTATTACTGTGCCAGAGAGACACAGTGACACAAACAAGCAGCAGAGCTGTAGAAAAACCCCTCACAACACATTTAATACAAAATCACCAGAGGAGGCGCTCTTGAACCAGGTTTATGTTTGACTTGATAAACTGAAAAAATAAAAGCTATAAAAGTTATATCCCTGATATAATTATGGAAACCTGAAATGGCAAGAGACAAAAAATGTATAATAACAACACATATTGTGTAATGGTTAGATATACCTGATACATTTTAAAATCTATTCACAATTTTTATAATAATCTTAAAATGAGAATACCAACCTAAATTCAGAGTGCTCCCAAAACAGAGAAACAGCTGATGTTTTTTGTCATTTTCTATGTTTCAGGCTTTTTTTCAACTTGTGTTTAACAGAAATTTTGTTTAGCCACTTCTACCGTGGGCTTCACAATTGGTTTATTATTTAGATCTAAAATGGACTCTGATATGTTTATGTTACAAAATAATCCTGAATTATAAAAGATAAAAAAAAGTATTAGATACCTATTGTTTGAAGCAAATCAAATCCTGAATAAAATAAAAACACAATTACAACTCAAGCTTTTTAAGCCACCTCTGCTTCATATTGACATTATTTCCTTTTTTCTTCTTTTTTTAAATATTGTTCTGTCTGTTATGTTTTCTCTATCCTCTATTTAGTTTTTTAACTGTTACATCACAGTATTTGCTGCGGAACAGCTAAATAGGGTCATGGATTTCCGGCTCAGCAATTTTGAGTATCTCTCATTTTTTCTCACTGTGACTTTGTAGTCCAAGCTCAAGCATGCCTATGCTGCATGAGGATAAGTTTGGTTCGGTTACTGGGTGTATTAACCCAAACAATGTATTACACCATCCCCCAGCATCTTTCCAAGACATTCCCATCATGTGGGTCAAGAGGTTTCCAGGATACTCATATAAAAACTCAAGCTCTCATTTGTTCGCATGTTGGGAATGAACACCTATTTGAGATAGTAATTTAATCATATTATTTTCAGAATAAAGAGAATTCAAGCTGCAAGCAGCATTGGGCTGCCCTCGCAGCTTAGTGCTGCTCGGCACTGTGTCCCGACCGCGGGAATCTTGCATCATTGCGCCACTCCACCGATGAGCCTGCCGCCAGGCGGTACTGTAAGCAAGCTTTCATATGAGTTTCTGCTCCCGCAAGAATTGCTCAAAATTTGGCCGAAATCTAAATCTGAAATTATTATGTGTTATTAGACAAAGTTTAAAACTTTTGAAGACTGTCAAGGAAGATGAATCAGCTAAGAAAACAGTTATTTGGTTGTCAGTGGGCGGAGCTAAAATGATATAATTAATCGACCAGGCCATTGTGTTCAGCATTCGTCCAAGACGATCCATACAAAACTTGGTGTGGATCCGATGATATGAGGCAGGAAAAGTGTTTGAAATTTCCTAAGGTGCACCTTCGACCCAAATTCAATTGTAATCCAATATAGCTGTTGTGAAGCTTGTATGAGTGATGAAGGAAATCCATCAGTGTAACCTGTGACTGGTCTAAAGTGATGTCAGCAGATGCACCAGTGAATGTGCTGAGACCTGGTCTGTGATGAGACACAGAAACTTTGGTGCAGCTGTGACCTTGTTTGTGGAAGCTATTACACATTCATCTGTTATGTCAAGAAGTCAGATGTTAAGGGCTTGGCCACGGCCACATGTTTTGTAGCAGTGAAAGCCTAATCCTATTGTATGTTTGTAGGCTGACAAAGATCATGCATGATCATATCCAGTTTGGAGCAAATTGGATCAGGCATGTATGATTTACACCCCACCATATGCAAATGGTGAGACATTCAACTTGGCCATGCTGCCGCACTCACACGCTTTGGTACAGCAAAAAAAATTCATAACCTTTGATCCCCGGTGCCTTGAGAATATGCTGAGTCATTTTGATGTCTGTTAGTTAAAAGCTGCTCAGATACAACGTGTGTAAATAAGAGAAAATGGCGACACAAACAAACAAGCAGTAGCGCAGTAGAAAAACCCCTGAACAGATTATATAAAACCACCACAGGAGGAGCTCTAAGATCGTTTTTAATTAAATGCATTTCGAAAATAAAAGTGAAAATTTCTATTTAAAATGTAATTCTGTCAAGGTAGTATTGAACAAAAAAATATTTTTTATATTCACCACATTTTAAGGGGCTTGTTATAAACATTAAGTTTTCTAGAAGGAAATAAACTTTTGCCTTTATTATAATATGATAACAATAAATAGGTTTAGTAAACAGTTAAGCAGGACTAAAACATAAAACATACAACAGTTACAAGCAGCATAATCTAAATGCTATAAAGCCTCACTGTGTTTACAATTGCTCTTGCTAAAGTACACAAACCTGGCTTCCAAAAATATGCACATCTTGACTGCAAAATACATTCAAGACGTTTCTGGATGAATGATTACATTTCAAAATAACCTAACTAATTACGTATTTTATTCTTACTAGCTGATTGAGTGGTTAAAAACACTGCATTGACCACCTGGACAGACTGGTCAGTTTAAAGGTATTATGATCATTACTAAGACACTTGGATCAGACTGTCGTGATCACTACTTTCAGTGTAGTCAGTGGTACCATTCTCTACTTCCTGCTGGCTGTGAGAATAAATGGACTGGAAGTTAAAATCAATGTAAATTAACAGAGTGAAAATAAAGTAGACTGCATGTTAGAGTAGTAGATCTACCTCGACCAGATCTTTTTAATGTAGCCATTTTTGATTTGTTTTCTAACTCTAACTCGCCTCATTAATGTGTAAAACAAAGCAAAAAGAGAAACATGTTCCCCAAGGAATCAGTGTGTTTAATATAAACACAGAGACTTTACAATAGGCTCATTACACTCTTGAATTGGTGGGAATAAGAGCGATATGCACGCTGTTAAAGAAACAGTTCATATTGTGGTTCATGATTTCCTGTTTCAGGATTTCAATCAAGTGGTTCAACTGATAAAAGTCCACATTGCAGAACAGCTCAGATATAATACATTTTTAACAGTTTTTGTTTAAGTTTCATTTGTTGATTTTTGACAACTGGTAAAGAAATAATTAAAACATGTTGATAGGCAGCATTATGTCTTATAAGTTTAGATAAAACTGAAATTAAGCTGACATTAAACCATTTACAAATGACTTTTTGAATCCAAATTAAATCTCTGGAAATAATCTAAAATGATGATTAGGATTAAATGTTTGCATAGATTTATATCAGATGAGTCTTGTTTCCTCTCCAGGAAAAGGAGTCAATGCAAATAATAATTACTGCACTTTTACCTGTCTGTTAGTTTAAGATCTGCAGTGAATCAGAGGTAAACACTGTATGAACAGAGACAAATGGCTTTTACAATGATTAGATATGAGGATATATTTGCCTTTATTATCTTGTCAATCAACTGGAGTGTTAAGAATTTTTTTTTTTTTTTCTAACAACATAATTGATGAATGCATTTCCTTGTCTAATAAAATAGTAAACTAGCCATTTACCTAGAAAATAACATGAATCCTAACAAAAAAGAAAACCAGTTATTTTTTGGTAATTAAAAAGATGGATGTTTTAAGAACAACCACTTATGAAAAAATCTGTTCTAAACCCAAATATAGTTTTTCTTAGAAACTTACATTACATGCATCACTTGGCTTCAGCTGCTATAAGTGTTCAGAGAGAGCATTAAACAACAATTTACCATCTGACTTTATCATTTTAAAGCTTTATTTATAATAGTTGATGTTAACAGCATAACCTGATCCTGCAATTCTGATTGGGCAGTTTTTTTTGTCTCTCCTTGTGTGGAAACTAAACCTCTTGGCAGTCAACTATAAATCGTTTATTGGCTGCAGAAGGAAAGAAAAGTCTCAATAGATCAGCTTCGACTCTTAACATGTTTTCTGTAGCTCTGCTGCTGCTGGTGACTGCTGGATCCTGTGAGTTTAACTGAGGCAGAGGCAGTGAGATCCAACCTACTTAATGTTATATTTTTTTCATAATTATATACAATTATATATTTGTCTTCCACAGGTGTAAAATGTGAAGAGTTTACACAACCAGCCACTCAGATTCTGCAGCCAGGTCTATATCTGACCATCAGGTGTCAAGTCTCTTATTCTCTGGGCAGCTTTACAACACACTGGTTTAGAGAGGATGCAGGGAAAGGACTGGAGTGGATTGGTGCTGCACAAAGTGGATATACCTCAGTCTACAATGATGTGCTGATAAACATGTTTAGCATTACTTTACAGGATTCCAGCAGGACCGTGATTCTATATGGACAGAATCTACAGCCTGAAGACTCTGCTGTATATTACTGTGTCAGAGAGACACAGTAATACAGTCAAGAAGAAGAGCTGTACAAAAACCCCTCACCTAATATATACATGTATTATTTACAATTACCAGAGGAGGCACCCTGGGACCACCACGAATTTCAGATCAATCTTTAAAGAAAACTCTGTAACAATATCTAATAACTCATTTAATGGATTTTCTGAAATCTTTATTTTGTTCTAATATCAAAGTACCTGGATGCACATACTAAGAATCTAGTGCTTAGTTGACAAGATATTTTCACTTATATTCAGTGAACAGCTTTTTATCAATATTAAATGAGGATTCAATACATAAACGTCATATATAACCATTTTAATCCAAACTCATTGTTAAAGAAATACATTTTTCCATTCCTTATGAAAAACCCTGGACATTCGATAGGACTGCTGTTTTAAGGCTTCTTATTGATAAGACACTTGGAATGATTAAATATAACTGAACATGAAGGAAAAGTACCTGAATGGTTTAGTTTGAACCTGTTTCATTTCAAAAAGCTGTTGTTGATTTAATTTCTAACTCACCTAATAAATTTGAAAATCATAGCAAAAAGAGACAAATATGTTTTGTGAGGTAATAACGTTTAATGAAAACACAGACTTCACAAAAAAGTATCCAACTGAGAGAGAGGCTGTGGTCTTGCGAGAACTGTGCGTAAGTAATATGCCGGTATACTGGTAAACAAACAAAACACTGCACACTCAGGAAAAACAAGCTAATAAATTCAAGCCAAACATAGAATCGTTAAAAATACTAACCGCTGTCTCATATTTTACCAATAAAACAAACTGAACGAGGAAACCTTGGACAGCCCGGAGAGCTGCATGGACAAATGTTTTCACAACATTGTGGCAAGCCACACAAATTTGCACCCATGACCACACAAACATCATAATGCATCCGTTCAGAGTGCTCAACAATCACCTCCACTATATCTCCAGAGAAAAGCTACGCTGATGTCATGGACTCTATCGACAAGAAGCTAACCAGCCTGGATGCTCGTCTGGCACAAGCTCTGAGGGAGTCTACTTCAGCCAGGAACAACTAGCTTCACTCACAGCTGAGAACCAAACGCTGAGTGATAATGTGAAAACACTTAATGATGGGATGATGCAGCTGTCTGGAAAAAATGAAAAAATGAAGGAGAAAATCCTGGATATACAAGTTCAGGGCATGCATGAAAACCTTGTCTTCTCCGGCATCCCAGAACAGGCAGAGCAGGACGCCGAATCCACAGTCTGTGAATTTCTCCGTCAGCTGAAATTCTCAAGTGATGATGTAAAAAACCGGGAGATAAAAGATCGGGAGATCACTCTGTGGCTTTATAAGGAGCAACAGCAGGTTAGTCTAAAATATGTAACACTGGTTAGATAAGAGATTAAATAACTGGCAACTGTAATCTAATGTAAAGCGCAGTTTAGCATGATGTTTACATTGTTAGATATGGGCAGGCCAAGGGTGAGCTTCTGGGTATCCTTTCCTCTTTGTCTCCTCACATTTTGTCTGTTACCACATCTCTCTGTCATTCTATTTTTCTTCTGTCACACACACACACATGCACACTCACACACCTCCACACACACACACACACACACACACACACACACACACACACACACACACACACACACACACACACACACACACACACAAATATTTATTCTGGACTTTACATCAGGCAACCCAATTCAGTAACTATGATTTCACTTGGGTCTATCTGTTTCTATGGTGACATGTGCTGCCCAACTACACACGCAGAACTATAGGCACTCTACGGTTTGTCACATGGAACATGCATGGAGCCGGCACCAGAGAGAAATGTGAAAGATTTTTAACCAATTTAAAAGACTACAGGCAGACATTGTCTTATAACAAGAGATTCATAAATCTGCCAAAGCTGCAAATAATCTTGGATCACTGAAGTTTCCGAATGTTTTCTGTCTGCTAAAATTCTAGACAAAGGGGAGTAGCAATTTTGATTCACAAAATATTAACTTTACAGAATTAGACACAGTTACAGATCCAAAGGGTAAATTTATAATAATAAAAATATATATACATAGCCAAAAATTGTCTTGTCGGTATATGCCCCGAATGTTGATTACCCCTCATTCTTCTATACATTTTTTTCTGCACTGTCTGCAGTCTGCACTTGGATTGCTTACTCTACCTTGGGGGCGATTTCAACTATGGTCAAAATGAACAAATTGACAGGTTGAGTACAACAAGGACTCAGCGCAGTTGACAATCAATAAATATACTTAAACAGTACATGAGTGATTACAGACTATGCGATGCATGGTTCACCCTAACCGCAGAGAACATACTTTCTTCTCACATGTCCATTTCCATCAAGCTTACTTTCGTCTGCATTATTTCCTAGTCAGCAGCTCGTTTTTGACTGACATCTCAGATACTGAAATACACCCCATAGCTGTCAACGATCATGCTCCTGTCTCTTTAACTCTAGTAAATAGTAAAGAAAACCAGCAAATTAAAAGCTGGAGGTTTAAGACATCATTGCTTAAGGGTGAAGATTTTATCAAATAGTTTAAAGAAGAGTGGACTTCATATTTGGAGTTTAACGACCTCCGTTGGACATCAACATCTGTTCTCTTGGAGGCAGGGAAAGCAGTGATGAGAGGTAAAATAATGTCATTCTATTCACATAAAAAGAAAAAAAAGAAAACAAACGTATTCAGAAATTAGAGGAAACCATTAAATTGTTAGAAGCTTCCCAGTAAGAAGAAATGCTGGGCAAGCCACTTAAGCACAACAAGAATTAAATGAAATTATAGACAAAAAACACCCAATTTTATCTTCCAGCCTGGGCCCCAATTTTAATGGACAGGCGGGGTGGGACTGCTGGTGTCAGCCGGGTGGTTTGGCAGGCTTGGCGGTGTGCTGCTTCGCTGGCTGAGAAGGTGGGTGGTCCAGAGAGGGGGGTGGTTGGGGTGGCAGGCTCGAGGGTGGTATGGAGGGGTTGCAGCATATGGGTTGGGGGGGTTGTGCCCTCATTTTGGATGTGTGGTCATCTGCATTTGGATTGGCTGAGCGGTGACAGTGTAGCTGAGCTGGTTGGTGATTCTCCTGTTGTTGCAGTGGCGGTGAAGTACTGTGTTTGCGGAGGGCGGGTGGGGGCCGTTGGCTGGGGACTGCTTGCCCGGTGAATTTAGTGTGGAGTCGGGGGGTCTGTTTTGAGTATGGTGCAGAGTGATGTCTGCTCTGTTGCCCTAGTAGGCGGAGGCGCCCCTCACCCGTATTGTAAAACGAGGTGAGGGGTGCGCACCAAGGTATCTGGTAGTAAACTAAGCCTCCATAGCTTTTCGTTTCATTTCAACAAGTTCTCTCGAATGCTTTGGTTTATTTCGCCTTTTTGTCTTTTTTGCTCCCAGGCCTTTCCGTTTGTCTAGATGGGCCATTTGCTTTGGCATGTTGTACTGTTGACAAAAGAAATAAAAAGAAAATTACAAAAAAAAAAGAAAGAGAATAATGGACCTACACAAGTCCGGTTTATCCTTGAATACAATTAGTATTAGTAAAGTATAAACACAACAGGAATTTCCTGCCATGATAGAAGCATTACATTGAGGTGAAATAAATCATGTTGTGGGAGAGCTGGACTACACCATCGGTCAGACTGATTAGGGATGGGTACCTTTCACATTTGAACCGATACAGTACCTGGTACATTTGTGCATGTTTATGTATAAAAAAATGGTAATTTGTTTACTAATAAAATCTCAAATGTATTCAATTTAACATATTAATTTCTCAATATATAAACGAACATATCAAAATAACTTCCAACTGTCCAATATTGTAACATCGCAGTTGTTTCACAGATCTCTTCAACATGAAAATCCTAACTAACTATCCAGTGTTTTCTCTTAATAATGCACGAATTAATACCCAGCTCCACCTATTCCTATTTTTGTCATTTCTGCTCTGAAAAATTGTGTGATGGGGGTCCATAGAGGGGAAAACGTTTAAAACAAATGAGCAAAAGAGGATGGAGTAAACATAAATAAATAAATAACTATTTTACAAATTGAACTATCATAAACTACAAATGAAAGTGAAGCAGACCTCCTTGCTGTGAATTACATTTACTGTTAATCTTCGTTCCTTGTGCAGTTGTTTTTACAGAACACCGTGTCAACTTTCTCAGGCAAGAGCTGATAATAAATACCCGAACATAAATAGTAAATTTGTCATATATGAACACAAACATTTCTAAACCTTTTCACTAAGCTGTCTAACACATGCGTATGCAAACATTTTAGCACAATAATGTTGTGGCCCTTAAGTCGCATTACTAAAAAATGACAACAAAATTGGAAGACACAAGTTGTGGCTTTATAATACTGCTGAGAAAAAGTTTAGGACCTTATTGTTGTCACACAATTACTGCCTCTCTCACTCTTTTACTAATGCTATCACCTACCATCATCTGCTCTCTCTGCCCTCGGTCTGCCTTCACTCTGTCTCTATTCTTCCTTTACTTTATGCTTCTGTTAAACGTCTGTTGCTGCAGGAGTCGAAGCTATAGGAAATATATGTGTAGTTTTTACACTTTGGCAGCATCTGCCTGCACATTTTCCCTTTTTTGTGCATCACCCTTTCTCTTTTAGCTTTCCATTTTATGTCATTCGTTTCCAGGCATTTTTATGCCTTCACTAATGCCACTATTCCACACAGACCACGAATACCATAAATTGCCAAGAATTGTGAAACTGTAGGATTCGTGAGGATTCTTGGGATTTTGCAAATTTTCTGGTCCAATCTGTGACGGCGTGAGATTTAGTCACGACACAGATACGACAGATGACGATAAAAGGTGACATTTGTCTCAATTCGCATGAATATTGTCAATAATTCAGTACGATTTACAAAAAAACTATTAAGAATACTGGACAAACGTTTGGAATCAATAAACAATATGTCGAATGCATCTAAGAGTCAGGTACAATTAAATATGAATTTGTTGCTATTCTACACAATTTGTGGGATTTTTTATCATGATATAATAAACAGTGATGAGGGACTAGCAGGAGTGAATGTTATTTGAAAGATGTCTGTTATTTAAATATTTTTAGTGAATTCATTGGTTTTGCTGATAAACTGAAAAAACTAAAGTGTCATGAAGCAGGTTTCGGAGGTAGAACCAATGTGCATTGAAGGATACCAGGAGAAGACGAACGAAGGTAAGTGCAGATTTTTATAGGTCCTTACTACCTGAACCATGCAGGGAAACCAGGACCATACAAAAACCAAACCAGACCAGAATAGAGAGTCACCTGACATTAACAGGAACGACAATAATGACGAGGACATCTTGGATGAGGATCCAGCGGGGAACAATTAAAACAAAAAAGGCATATATACAAAACAGAACAGCAGGGGGAACCAATAAGAGGAGACCAGACAATCAGGGAAGACTAGGAACAGGCATGATAAATGGAGGGAAAACAGAGACCAGACCAGGAAATAAACAAAAACACAAACACAGACACATGACGGCATGACATACCCCCTCCGCTTAAAGGCAGATTCCAGACGGCCTCACAAGGTCCAGAAAAACAAAATGTTTAGGAGTTCAGACGGATGGCGTCGGAACCAGAAGGACCCTCGAAGCAGACAGTCTGGAGGACAGCCACGAGGAAGCCGGCGGTGGAGCTCCGAACGCTTGACACCACGGTGGAGCTTAGAAGCCTTGAAACCACGGTGGAGCTCAGACGAGCAGTGCAGAAAACTGTTGGAGCCCTTGGCGAAGCCGTGCAGATCTGTAGCGGGGCCCTGCAAATCAGCCGATTGAAGGCAGCTCGGCCTCGAGCTCCTCCAGGACAGGAACAGAACTTGGCAGCGGTTCCTCCACGAGCCGCAGCAAACATCTTCTTGGCAGTTATTTCTTTTTTTGAGGCGCAGTTGAAGCACTGTAGTTCTTATTATAATCAGTAGACACCACTGCAGATAAAATCTGCCTGCATTCAACACCTGGCAGCAAAAGAAAAGTGTAAAGAGGTGTTGCCTCCCCAGTATAACTCTAACTATAATGTTTTGCCTCATTTGAAGAAATTTTACAAGTCTATCAAACGTCTAGCAATAAATACTCCCTCTGTGTTTAAATAAATATAACGATCTGAGGTGCTGAAAATGACGTGTT
Source organism: Girardinichthys multiradiatus (assembly GCF_021462225.1). Classification (NCBI taxonomy): domain Eukaryota; kingdom Metazoa; phylum Chordata; class Actinopteri; order Cyprinodontiformes; family Goodeidae; genus Girardinichthys; species Girardinichthys multiradiatus. The sequence continues at coordinate 17,713,974 of NC_061818.1, forward strand.
TTGAAATTGTGAACTTTGAAATACTTCTAAAATTCTAATTGCTCAAAGAAAGACACAAATGTATATTTTATTTTGGTTGATTGATCACACAATCAGGAAAAGGCTTCATTAAAAATTAAAAATGCTAATATAGAAATATCCTAATAAAACAGTCCTTCTAAAACAACCAAGCAACAAATAGATAAACAAACAGAAAATCCCAAACTTGCTATTTTAAGCCAAAAAATAATACCTGCCACCAAAACAAACAAACAAGCTCATGACAACCACCACAATATTAAAACCTTTCCAAAGAACGGTGATATTATCTATGAAGATCATGATCAACAGAGAAAGCTATTGAATTAATAAAGCTTTTAAGGTAGCTCTAATTAAATCTTTACTTAACAAACCTTCACTTGATCAAGATGACTTGAACAATTACAGACCTATATCCAATCTTCCTTTTTTATCTAAAATTCTTGAGAAAATAGTTGCTAATCAAATGTGTGAGCATTTACACAGCAATGACCTGTTTGAAGAGATTCAGTCAGGTTTCAGAGCTCATCATACTCTGCTGAAAGTCATTAATGATATTTTTATGGCCTCAGATAATGGACTTGTGTCTGTACTGGTTCTGTTAGATCTCAGTGCTGCATTTGATACAGTCGATCACAATATTTTCTTAGAAAGGCTGGAATATGCTGTAGGGATCAGGGGAACAGCGCTAGGCTGGTTTAAATCTTATTTGTCTGACAGATTCCAGTTTGTTCATGTACATGATAAATCATCTTTAAACTCCAGGGTTAATTGTGGAGTACCACAGGGTTCAGTACTTGGGCCAATTCTCTTTACTATATATATATGCTTCCAATAGGTAAAATTATCAGGCAGCATAGGATACATTTTCACTGTTACGCCGATGATACTCAGCTTTACTTATCCATAAATCCTAACGAGCCCAACCAGTTAGATAGACTACAAGCATGTCTTGAAGACATAAAAACTTGGATGACTTTAAATTTTCTGCTTCTAAATTCAGACAAGACAGAAGTTGTCGTCTTTGGACTGGAGTCTCTGAAAAAGAAACTGCTTAGTCAATCACTTAACTTGGATGGCATTAAATTGACCTCTGGTAATAAAGTAAAAAACCTTGGTGTTATTTGTGACCAGGACATGTCATTTAAATCCCATATTAAACAGGTTTCTAGGATTTCCTTCTTTCACCTCCGGAACATTGCCAACATTAGAAATATCCTATCCAGGAGTGACGCTGAAAAACTAGTCCATGCATTTGTTACTTCAAGGTTGGACTATTATAATTCTTTACTATCAAGATGTCCACAAAATGCAGTTAAAAGCCTTCAGCTGATTGAACCCACTCAAGACTGTGGAAATGGTGGTGGACTTTCGGAGAACACCACCCCCATAAACCCCCCTCACCATCCTCAACAACACTGTATCGGCCATGGACCACTTCAGGTTCTTAGGAACCACCATCTCTGAGGACCTGAGATGGTCTTCACACATAGACACTGTTCGAAAGAAGGCCCAGCAGAGACTGTACTTCCTGAGACAACTCAAGAAGTTCAACCTTCCACAGGAGCTGCTAGTCATCTTCTACACTGCCATCATTCAGTCTGTCCTGTCTTCATCCATCTCAGTGTGGTTTGGCTCATCCACAAAACAGGACAGGTCCAGACTGTAACAAATAATCAGGACTGCAGAGAGAATAATCAGGGCTGACCTTCCCTCCATCCAGGACTTAAACAGGTCTAGGGTCAGGAAAAGAGCTGCTAAAATCTCTGCAGACCCCACACACCCTGCACATAAACTGTTCAGAGCTGCCGCCGCTACAAAGCACTGTTCGCTAAAACCACCCGCTACAGAGACAATTTCTTCCCCCAGGCTATTTCTCTGTTGAACATTCAATAGAGTACAAAACAACAGCATACAGATGTTGCAAATGCACCTTTTTATTATATATGTGTATATTGTACATTGTAAATATGTATATTCTGTAATGCAAAAACAGAACAAAAGAGCAAAGTGTACCGGAGTCAAATTCCTTGTTTGTATGTATGAACTTGGCAATAAAGCTGATTCTGATTCTGATTCTGATTTTAGCTTCCCTTAATTGGTTCCCATTTAAATCAGAATAGAATTAAAAATTCTCCTCCTCACATATACAGGTCCTTCTCAAAATATTAGCATATTGTGATAAAGTTCATTATTTTCCATAATGTCATGATGAAAATTTAACATTCATATATTTTAGATTCATTGCACACTAACTGAAATATTTCAGGTCTTTTATTGTCTTAATACGGATGATTTTGGCATACAGCTCATGAAAACCCAAAATTCCTGTCTCACAAAAGTAGCATATTTCATCCGACCAATAAAAGAAAAGTGTTTTTAATACAAAAAACGTCAACCTTCAAATAATCATGTACAGTTATCCACTCAATACTTGGTCGGGAATCCTGTTGCAGAAATGACTGCTTCAATGCGGCGTGGCATGGAGGCAATCAGCCTGTGGCACTGCTGAGGTCTTATGGAGGCCCAGGATGCTTCGATAGCGGCCTTTAGCTCATCCAGAGTGTTGGGTCTTGAGTCTCTCAACGTTCTCTTCACAATATCCCACAGATTCTCTATGGGGTTCAGGTCAGGAGAGTTGGCAGGCCAATTGAGCACAGTGATACCATGGTCAGTAAACCATTTACCAGTGGTTTTGGCACTGTGAGCAGGTGCCAGGTCGTGCTGAAAAATGAAATCTTCATCTCCATAAAGCTTTTCAGCAGATGGAAGCATGAAGTGCTCCAAAATCTCCTGATAGATAGCTGCATTGACCCTGCCCTTGATAAAACACAGTGGACCAACACCAGCAGCTGACACGGCACCCCAGACCATCACTGACTGTGGGTACTTGACACTGGACTTCTGGCATTTTGGCATTTCCTTCTCCCCAGTCTTCCTCCAGACTCTGGCACCTTGATTTCCGAATGACATGCAGAATTTGCTTTCATCCGAAAAAAGTACTTTGGACCACAACAGTCCAGTGCTGCTTCTCTGTAGCCCAGGTCAGGCGCTTCTGCCGCTGTTTCTGGTTCAAAAGTGGCTTGACCTGGGGAATGCGGCACCTGTAGCCCATTTCCTGCACACGCCTGTGCACGGTGGCTCTGGATGTTTCTACTTCAGACTCAGTCCACTGCTTCCGCAGGTCCCCCAAGGTCTGGAATCGGCCCTTCTCCACAATCTTCCTCAGGGTCCGGTCACCTCTTCTCATTGTGCAGCGTTTTCTGCCACACCTTTTCCTTCCCACAGACTTCCCACTGAGGTGCCTTGGTACAGCACTCTGGGAACAACCTATTTGTTCAGAAATTTCTTTCTGTGTCTTACCCTCTTGCTTGAGGGTGTCAATAGTGGGCTTCTGGACAGCAGTCAGGTCGGCAGTCTTACCCATGATTGGGGTTTTGAGTGATGAACCAGGCTGGGAGTTTTAAAGGCCTCAGGAATCTTTTGCAGGTGTTTAGAGTTAACTCGTTGATTCAGATGATTAGGTTCATAGCTCGTTTAGAGACCCTTTTAATGATATGCTAATTTTGTGAGATAGGAATTTTGGGTTTTCATGAGCTGTATGCCAAAATCATCCGTATTAAGACAATAAAATACCTGAAATATTTCAGTTAGTGTGCAATGAATTTAAAATATATGAATGTTAAATTTTCATCATGACATTATGGAAAATAATGAACCTCATCACAATATGCTAATATTTTGAGAAGGACCTGTATAGCCCTTAATGATCTAGCTCCATCATACGTTAGAGATCTGATTGTTCCATATATTTCTAACAGAGCACTTCGTTCTCAGACTGCAGGTTTACTGGTGGTTCCTAGAGTCTCTAGAAGGAGAACGGGAGGCAGATCATTTAGTTATCAGGCTCCTCCTGTGGAACCAGCTCCCGGTTTTGGTCCGTGAGGCAGACACCCTGTCTACTTTTAAGGCTAGGCTTAAAACTTTCCTTTTTGATAAAGCTTATAGTTAGAGTGGCTTAGTTTATCTTGAGCTATCTCTGTAGTTATGCTGCTATAGGCTTAGGCTGCTGGAGGACACACGGATCACTTTCACTCTCTTCGCTACATTCTCATACTACTCTCCAATTTTGCATTTTTTGCTGTTATTTCAGCTTTTGACTTTGTTCTCTCTTTTCTCTTCCTAGAAGCTACGCCTGGCCTGACTCTGTCTACCTGTGACACCTTCATGGAGGGGGGCATCGTCCAAGTTTCTGCTGGCAACAACTTAATGTTCACCTTCTACTGATGATACACTTGGCCCTGTCTTTCAGTATTTAACCCTGTCTCTCTCCTGCTGCCTGAGCTTTTACTGTAACTAATTATTTGTTCTCTCTTTCATACTCTAACCTTGAAAACTGGCTCACAATTTATCTGTTCTTTCTTACTAGATGAAACGACTAATGGAGCTACATTCATTAACATTTACTTTTCCTTCCCATAGAAAGGACTCCTGGATCAGTGCTTCTGTGTTCTTTTTGTGTCTTTGCTCTGTTCTCTCAAACCCCCAGTCGGTCGTGGCAGATGGCCGCTCATACTGAGCCTGGTTCTGCTGGAGGTTTCTTCCTGTTAAAAGGGAGTTTCTCCCTGCATGCTCAGTATGAGGGATTGCTGCAAAGTCAACGCCAGTGACTGTTCACTGTCTCTACATGCCCATCCAGGAGGAGGGAATGCTACAAGTCTCTGACTGGATGCAATCTGCTGGGTTTCCTTAGAAAAGCTTTTTATCCAATTTGAATAAATAACTGATTCTAACTGTACTGTTCAATGGTTAGTTATTAATTGGAATCAGTGGCGTTTTTGCATTAGGGGCCCGTGGGGCACGGCCCCACCAGTGGGGCTGTTTTGTACAAGAAGATATATGTTTTTTTAATAAATCAGATATAAGATATACATTTTTATCATTTCTTTTATAAATCAGACACAATAATGTGATTGAGCTTAAGGTAATAGTGTAGTAGTGTGTGAATTTGTCTCTGTGCTTATGCTGCTCGCCAGTTTTCGCTCGGTGGGGCATAGCAGAATTGGCCCTGTACGGGCACTGTTATGAGCTGGACAAACTGTTGCGCGTGCGTGTGCTCAACGTGCACTTTAATTTCGTAAGTAAGGAAATTCATCTTCTGTCATTGTGTTTTGGAAACTACAGGGAGAAAAGGAATGGGGTCATTGGGGTTGACTATGAGTCAACAAAAGTAAGAAGATATTTTCTGTTCCCCATATAATACCTGAAATAACTTAATGACAGGCTAGCACTGAAAATTTCAGAAATGCTGTTCCCCCATACAGGCCGAAAGAACAAAAACATTTTAAACAACAAGCAGGCAAATTATTCACTGGCTGTTTGACATTATGCAAATTAAGTTTTCTGGTTTAAAGACTTGATCTGCCAGCTGCAGAGGAAGAGCAACTCCCATCTGATCACCTTCAACAACACCATGTTCTATGTAGCTCTGCTGCTGCTGGCTGCTGGATGTTGTGAGTCTCACTGAAAAACTGAGATCAAACCATTCAGACTGTTTACAGTGTGTTAAATTAATACACTCTATTTTATTTGTTTAGGTGTGAAGTGTGAACAGCTGACACAGCCAGCCTCTGCAACTCTGCAGCCAGCTCAAAGGCTGACCATCAACTGTCAGGTCTCTTATTCTCTCAGCAGCTGTCCAACAGCTTGGATCAGACAACCTGCAGGAAAAGGACTTGAGTGGCTTGGTCAAGCAGACAAAGGATGGACCACATATTATAAAGATTCACACAAGAACAAGTTCAGCATCTGCTTTGTTTCTGCCAGTAAAACAGTGACTTTGAATGGACAGAATCTGCTGTGTATTACTGTGCGAGAGAACCACAGTGACAAAAACAAGCAGCAGAGCTGTACAAAAAAAACCCTCAGAGCCTGAACAGGTTATATGAACCCACCAGATGGGGAGCTCTAAGACCATTTATTGTTAGATTGGTTAAATTAAACATTATTTGCAATGTAACCATACGGACAGAAGGATATTTAGCTGAAATGAAAATAGTTCAGTATATAAATCATATTAAAAATATGGTCTAAAATTTACTTGGAGATTGTGCAAAATGTTTTGTTTGCCTTAAAGTGATACAAATTAAATATGTTTGTCTGAATGATCTGAAAACATATTAAAGCAGGAATCAAAACAAAGAAAATTTAAAAATGTCCAAACTAATTTCAAAGAAGTTTGGAGAACAAAGACTGATATTGATATAGCAATTGTTTTTCTGCTGTCCTCTGTCTGATTCCTGGTTAAAAACAAACCAACACATTTTGATGGTTTAATTTGATGGTCACTGGAACATTTGGATCAGACAGGCAGCAATAGGACTGCAGGGACTAAAATCAGATGCAGCAGCATTTGTATGACTCTCTCATCACCTGTATGTACATTCACATAGTTTGCAGGCTTTGTATATCAAATGTTATCATTTTAACCACAATCCATTTATAAAATCAAATATTTTCTTGGTTTCTAACACTAAGTACCAATTTTTAATGTATAAAATTAGACAAGAAGTAAAAGAGGAGTTTTTTATAAGGCAACAGATCGGAAGATCAGGCCTCATAAAACACTGTATAACAGAAGGTGACACATAAACTGAACACAAATGGTTTGGGATTTCTTGTTTTTCAGAGCTTCTGTCATCATCTTTGTTTGTCAGAAAGTTTTCCTTGTTTTGCTGTTTTACAAATAGCTTTATACTGTATATCGTTGATAAAATGCAGCATTTTTTCTTTAACGGCACAGTTGTTTGCACATTCTCTAGTTAATTTATGTTTTAAAATCACATATTCACATTTAGTTTTTGCTAAAATGGCTTGTTTTTATGTAGTTAATATAGAAATACTTGTTCATCACCCCTTGTATTTTATGTCTTTTTATATTGAATCAGGAAAGCACTAAGGTATATGTTGTTGGATTTTTTAAATGGTAGGATGAGATATATAGTAAAATGGAACACACTGTCAGTACATTATGTCCCTCCTTCTCCATTATCATGTAAATCAATAATCTCTGCTGTGTATTTCTGTCCTGCTGACTGGTTTGTAATGTGTGTCTCCAGCTTCAGGATGATGAACCCACTCACTGCTCCTCTTCTTGGCCTCTTTCTGCTATTGCTCCCCTAAGGTATGTTAAAATATTGAGGTAATGTCAGTACATTTGTCTTTTCCTTGCCATTTTCACCTGTGGTTTCTGACTTTTTATCTCATCGGGTTGTACGGGAAAGACTATGGAGTCTATCCAATCTTGTCCAGTGATAAAAAACCCTGGAGAGACTCTCAGTCTATCCTGCAGATGGTCTGGCTTCACATTTAGTGGCTATGATATGCACTGGATCAGACAACCTGCAGGTAAGGGACTGGAATGGATAGGAATTGGATACACTAATCCCTTTTCTAACATATCTGCCAGCAGTGTGAGAGGATGTATTGAAATCAGAAAGGACAACAGTAACAGCATGGTTCATCTGACGCTGTCCAGCCTTAAACCAGAGGACTCTGCAGTGTATTACTGTGCCAGAGACAAACAGTGGGTAATGTGAGCAGAGAGGTTGTACAAAAAACAATGAATTAAATTACAATCTTTAATTAACAGAATGTAATTTTACAATAGTGCCTGAAAAAAATATGTATGTTATTTACTACATAGTCACAAAGCATCCACGACTGTGAGCGACTCACTGAAAGTTTGTGAGCGCTGACTCAGTTCAGTTCAGTTCAGTTTTATTGATATAGTGCCAATTTACAACACATGGCATCTCAAGACACTTTACTAACTCAATTCAATTGATTCATACAGATTTGAAGTCATGTACATCCATTCCAGTGCAGTAAGATTCAGTTTATTATTAAAACTGGTTAAAAAGTTTTTCTATCTAAGAAAACTCAGCAGATTGAATTGAGGCAAATACATTTCCAAATGACAATACTTCATGCTTGTTGAGTTTCAAGATATTGACAAACGTATACTGTAAATCCGATTTCTAACAAAAACACTAGCTTATGATGAACATCATAAGTCATTTTCAAAAACATACCTAATATATGCATATCAGGAACAGAGATCATTTACATATTTTAGTGCATAAATACATTTTTTAACTCTCTAACATATTAATGATTACTAAAATGTATGAAATATATGTTTGATTTAAAATAGAGCTTTAAAGATATTTTTAAATTTGTTAAATTCATGTGATGCTTATAAAAAATAGCTTTAAAACAATGATGAACAAAATTGATCAAAATAAATCAAGACAATTTGGTTCCACTTTCCCATACAGTAACATAATTACCTTAACAACAGCATTATAATAGAAAAAATCATCATGCACTTTGAGGTTGGAGATGCTGACTGGTCGATTTGCTGCAATGCAAATGATCTTTTTTATCTCTTATATGTCATGCAACCCAAAAGGAAGACAAGAATAAGATCAATGCAACACAAATATTGTAAATTAGGGCAAATAGTTCATTTATGCTTGCTGAAAGAACAGAAATATCATCTTACACTGGGTGGTCAAGATACTCACTGGCTGTTTATTATTATGCAAATGTGATAAACTACTTTTAAAATCCCTTCATGATTTTATTAAACAAACATAATTAAACAGAATAAAGCCTCAGAAGCCTCTAAAACCAAGCAAAAGCTCATATTATTAATACGTTTTTATTCATGTGTTTTTTCCACTAGTAAGATCTCGAGGAATGTTTTTATCAAAAGTAGTTGATAAAATCTTTTTAAAGTTGTTTTTTGAATGAAAATATATCAATAAATTATTATTATTATTTCTAATTTCTAAGTTTTGTCAGTTATTTGGCTTTATATTGTTATAGCTTTGAACAAAAGTAAAGATAAATTAACTGAACAGGAATGTTTAACATAAACATTACAATGCAATGTCTGCAGAAAATCAAGATGAGTTGTGTTTCATTTCCAGTGGGAGGAGTTGATGCAAAACTTGTTCTCCTTCCACCTTTACATGTCTGTGACAGAATTAAAGACCTGCAGTAAATCAGAAACAAACACACTGCAGACTGAGCAGAGACAAATGGCTGCTACAATGATCAGACCTCATCAGGTTGTGATTGCTTTTCTCATCCTGACAGTTAACTGGACAGGTAAGAACAAAGGGTCCTTAAAGGAACCTCTTTAGTCATAAATACACAATGATTATAGTTCAGAACCTGATGATCTGTATGTCTGCAGGTACTGATGGTCAAACATTGACTGAGTCTGAACCAGTGGTTAAAAGACCTGGAGAATCCCACAGACTGACCTGCACATATTCTGGGTTTAGTAGCACTCCTTACATAGCTTGGATCAGACAGGCAGCTGGAAAAGGACTGGAGTGGATTGGTAGGATCAGCGATGACAGCAGGTACATCAGGTACTCTGATTCTGTGAGAAACCGGTTCACCATCTCCAGAGACAACAGCAGAAGTCAGGTGTATCTGCAGATGAACAGTCTGACAGCTCAGGATTCTGCTGTTTATTATTGTGCTCGAGAGCCACAGTGACACAGAAAGCAGAAACACTGAACAACAACTCTGCAGTGCATGAAAAGTTTTAACACTAAGCCAACCCCTGGGGGAGCACTAACACCATCTATGTGTCACAGCAAACACATTTAGATAGACACATCTCTGATGATCTGAGGGGTCAGGAAGGTTCACACTGGAGAAATAACTTTGACATGTTTATAAGCTCAAAAATCTTTTAGTTCTTTGTAGAACATTCAAAAGATTTGAAAATAGATTTTTTTAATTTAATCTAGTCATGTTTTTAATGGCTAGATTAGATCTAGATCTTTATGGCTAATCTTTCTCAAAATACACAGATTTTGCTTTCAAAATGTTTTGAGCTAAAAATGTGCATACAAGAACACAAGTGTAGTACTACAGTTGTAGTAAAGCAGACAATTCATTTAAACCTTCTTCAGTATTTCTCAGAGTTTACCTCAAAGATCTGCATTAGATCCTGACATTGGTATGAAGACTGAAACTCCTATTCCTTTCAAGATTGAGAATGCACAGCTATTTGAAACCTGCATATTATTTTAGCAATAAGAAAAAAAATCTTCATTATTTAATGAGACAGAAATGAAATCACTGCATTGTGTGATTTTTCAGAATATACAGACAGACAGTCATAATAACAGAAACATTTAGTGGACAGATGGAAAAAAAGAGTTTCAGCATTTAAGATGAGGAGGATTTTTAAAGTCCTTCTTGGTATTAAAATAAAAATAAAACATTAGCTCAGATATGATTCTTGCATGTGGTTCATGGAGGTAAAAAACAGATTGATAATACATAAGAAAGGCATTTTTAATCATGAGTTTCTGGTGTGGAGTGTTTGGTATTATGCAAATCAGAAGAGTCAGGTTTAAAAGGCTTGATCTGATGCTCTCAGCTGTAGAAGAAGAGAAACTCCCATCAGATCATCTTCACCACCAACATGTTTTCTGTAGCTCTGTTGCTGCTGTTGGCTGCTGGATCCTGTGAGTCTCACTGAGGCAGAAACATTTACAGCATGATTACACTAAACCGAATGTTTGTTTTTGCTAACAATTCAGTGTTAATGTGTTTCTCCACAGGTGTGAAGTGTGAACAGCTGACACAGCCAGCCTCTGAGACTGTTCAGCCAGGTCAACGTCTGACCATCAGATGTCAGGTCTCTTATGATCTGAGCAGCTACTGGACAGCTTGGATCAGACAGCCTGCTGGGAAAGGACTGGAGTGGATTGGGATGAAATATACTGGAGACTCACGCTACAAAGATTCCCTGAAGAACAAGTTCAGTATTGACTTAGACACTTCCAGTAAAACAGTGACTCTGAATGGACAGAATATGCAGCCTGAAGACTCTGCTGTTTATTACTGTGCAAGATACCCACAGTGACACAAACAAGCAGCAGAGCTGTACAAAAACCCCTCAGAACAGATGACCAGAGGAGGCGCTCTTAAACCAGTTTTATGGTTGACTTAATAAACTGAAAAATAAAAGGTACATTACACAAAGTTTATCCCTGACATAGTTATCCTTAACTGAAATGACAAAAAGAGACCAAATATTTACTATAACCTATAATTACTCCCTCTCTGTTTATACTGAACTGTGCATATGCTTGCAAAAACGGATGTGGTTTTAGAAGGTACCTCGCTGCTGTTCCAGCTTGAAGAACCAAAATAGGGATCTGCATGACTGGCCGAAGCAACTGACCATCACAAAGCCTTGATCTTGGTTCCATAGAAAGTTTGAGGATCGATGGAACAATATACCAACAAACAACTGTGAGAAGTGTGTGAAAGAAAACCCAGAAACAGTTGACCCAAGTCAAAACAAATTGTTGAATCCCTGGTGTTTGGGCTTTAGTTTTGATTTGTGTTTGTGTTCTGATCATTCTTGGGTTTTCATTTTTCTTATTAATGTCTTGCCATACAGAGTTCATTCCTTTGTGTTGAATTTCTTAGTTATTTCTTGTGTTCTGCTTTCTGTTCATTTTGGTTTGTTCTCTTATTTTAACATTCGGTTTTACCCCTTTTGGTTTGTAGATCCTTTGGGTTTTATTCAAGCTCCCCTGTTTTCTCTGTTGATAAATCTCCTTCCCTCAGTTTCCCTACTCTGTATTCTCTGTCATCTGCTCTGTACTGATTGGACTCACCTGGTTACAATGTCACTCTCCACCCTTCCTCAGTATTTAAGCTCCTTGGTTTCCATGTCTATGCTGGTTACTTCGTGCCCTGGTTTTGTCCTGTTCTCCTTGTGCCCTACTGTAAGTTTTTGTTCTTTATAATTATTAGTACTCACCATGTTGCTCCCGAACTCCCATCTGTGGTCTCCTGCTATACTCCAACCTCGCAATACATGACAAAGCCATACAGTTTAAAAGGTTTTATCAGTTACTAAGAAAGTGTATGTAAACTTTTAAAAAGTTCTCTAAAAATATTTTTCACATTGTTCTGGAAATTAGCAAATCTAAAATTATTTTGGAAATACAAACAGACCTAAAACAGTAGAGGTTTAATGTCAGACAATGAGAAAATGTTTATGTGAGTATTAATACAGTTTGTTAATATCTGGTTTCAACTATGTTATTAATGAATGATTTCCTCATTAAATACTTAGATTGCCTTTCTTAGAAAGTGGTCAAGCTGATTAATTTGGATATATAAGGTTTTACGATACAAAACAATGATTCATGGCTCTGAACTGTTTAATAAAGTATGAAGGTGAATAAACAGGAGAATAAATTTAGTGAATGAAGCATCTTAGAAAAAACTATTGTAAATACAGGCATGCTACTTTTTGTGTTATTAGTACTAATACCATCCTATATCATCTAATGATATTAGAAGATGTGCCTTTCATTTTCTCAAGAAAAGTGTTTATTTTAATATTTTTACAAATCAGAACAAAATAGGCCAATGAGTTGGAAGGTAATATTGTAGGATTACAGAGTTGGTATAGATCTAATGGTTAATTGCAACAAATCTCTCAATAGAAGTTCTTGGTGTCTGAGATTCTACATCAGAAAACAAACTACAAAGACAGCTTCCATTACGGTCTCACTGGTTAAAAAAGGAATCATTTTGTATTTTTTAAAGCATGAATAACATAAAGTGCTTCAAATATATCGCAGCCAGGGCTTAGCCTGGGAATGTCTGTGCCCAATTTAACCACAAATTTAATTCATTAACTTTCTAAATAAACTCTTCTGCCGCTGTAGTCTGTAAGTTTTACTGAGACAATGTCATGATCAAATCACACTGACAGTTATTCCTCTTCTAGCTTTTGATGATCCTAATTTGTGTGAATATAATACAAAATTTTCTAAAGATGCATTAGAATATTGACAGAAGATTCACCAATATTTTCATGGATGTTTTACGTTTTTAAATCATAAATGGTTTGTCTACTTGCTGTCAACGTCCCTGTATTTCAGGGTTATTTTCGGGAATCAATCTCAGCGAAACTGGAAACATTATGTTCAGTAGACTTTAGAAACTATGCTGCACAGCGGGTTTGATGATTAGAACTGTCACCTGAGGACTAGAAGTTTTCTGGTTTTGGTTTCTGTGAAGTTTTATTTATTTATTTATTTATTTTTTACTATCCATGTGCGTATTTTCTCCTGTTAGTCCAACTTCCTCCACAGTTCAGATCCATTTGGGATATGCTTTAGTCACCTCTGTGACCCGAAACAAGTTGAGGGAGTATACAGCAAGTAATAAAAATTACCACTCATCAGCTGGTATAGTATAGTATAGTATATTATAGTATAGTATAGTATAAATAGCCTATTAGTAATGCTTCCTAATACGTGACAGTATAAATTGTCATTTATGTTAACTCTGCTCTTTTTGGAAAGTCTTCACATGATTTACCTTTGACCTCTTACAAAAAAAACTCCCTTTGTTTAACATTCACATTAAGCTAAAGGGAAACCTTACCGTGATTTGAAAAACTTGAACTTAAAACTAACTTTGCTTTCTCGGTGATATGACTGTTACTGTGTATAGGACACGTTTCCTCCTAAAAAAAAATCATTCTGTTTTTCAGGGACAGAATTCTCACAGAAAGTCTTTGATCATTTTTTTTTATTTCATAATTTAAAAATATTCTTTAGTTTTATAAAAGTGACATTGGTTACATCAGCATTGTTTTTATTGAACAACAAAGTAAAAACCAATAGGAAGTCTATCTGTTACCATTTCAGAGCTCAGAAAAAACAGGATTGACATGTTTGACATGTTTTTTGTTGATGCAATTCTCATAAGAAATCTCTTTCCATATGATAAGTGAAAGGAAAGAGATGAGTAGAACAAAAATAAATGAGATTAAAGGCCAAAACAAGGTAATGTAAAATACTTTTTTCTTTTATGGTTGTATGAAATCCAGGTAAGTTTTGCTAACTCCGACTGCACTGTTCAATGGTTAGGATTAATTGGAATGTATGAACCTGACTGTTGTGAAGTACCTTGAGACAACATGTGTTGTGAATTGGCGCTATATAAATAAAACTGAATTGAATTGAATTGAATTAACTGCTGCCTAAATGAAGACATAAAGTTCCAAGCAATGTTCTGTCAAAACTGACATACCAGTATCAAATATTTACTCAGGTTGTCGAAATATAACCAAATCAGAAGATGACACAGATTCGATGCACAGAATTAGATTGAAATTAGGTTCTATTGTTCCAACTTAGGTAGACCTTGATTAGAGTTGTTAGAAGCCAGAGGATGAGGAAGCCCCAAGGATCCGAGCAGAGAGAGAGTGTTCTGGCGGTGGAAATATTTACAGTGCAGATTTCCTGAAGAAGAGTTCCATATGGCGACAGGCAGGCAGACAGATGGGCAGATCGACAGGAAGGCAGGACAACAAGCGATCAGGCAGGCTGACAGAAGTCCACATAACAGAGACTATGTTCCAGCAACAGACTGTGTCAGCAGCTGTCTTAAAAAGCCATGAGCTCATTAGCTGAGAACAATGAAGTGCCAGAACCAGCCAGCAGAGATCTCACAACCAGTTGTTTATTGCCCTATGCAAATTGACCCTTGAGTTTTAAAGACATTAGCTGGTACTGTCAGCTGCTGTAGAAGAGTAACTCCCATAAGATTACCTTCAACACCAACGTTTTTTCTGTAACTCTGCTGCTGCTGGATCCTGTGAGTCTCGCTGAGGTAGAAACACTTACAGCATGATCACACTAAACTGACTCATAACTATTTATCTAGTAATCCTAAATATAATTTTTCCTCCACAGGTGTGAAATGTGACCAGCTGATACAGCCAGCCTCTATAACGGCGCAGCCAGGTTAACGTCAGACCATCAGATGAAGAAAACCTCAATTTCTAGTCCATTTTATAAAGGAAAGTCATACCCTTTTCAGTCTCTGTCAAAATGTTGCAAATAAAAAGAATCCCAACATGAAAACCAAGCTAGATAATGCATTTATTTTATTTTTTATCAATAAACATTCCAAGTACATTCCTTTTTGCCTCTCACAGTAGAGACTCATCTTGAAACATAAAATAAATTAACACATGGCTAAAGAGACTAAATCTGTTTTATACTCCTGTTCTGCAAAAAGCTGCTTGTACCTGGACCAGATCTGCTTTCTTACTTGTACTGCAGTGCATTAGTGTGCAAGATGAGACCACAATAACAAACAAACAGCAGAGCCATACAACCCCCTCACAGCCTGAACATGTCCTGGAAATAAAGTAGAAATGCTTTTATGAAAACTATTCACAATTTAAACTGATATTTTTTACAATCTTTTTGAGCAATTTAATTAATGGAGTGCTTATCACATTGTCTACAGTACGTTTTAGATGTATTGTTGGATGGGTGCAAAAACATGTTATCACTCATGTAAAAACTTTGTGTTGCAAGGCACCTGCACTATGCCTTCCCCCCTGTGTGTGTGAGATCATTGTTATCTTTGTGAGAACCAGCCTCCTTTCCGTCTCACACACACACACACCCTGTCTGAACTGTCTGTTGAACTGTGCATATAAATAAAGAGATAGGGTGTCAAAAACTTTGTAGTTTCACTGCAAAGTGGGCTACCCTTGCTGCAAGTAACTCTGACTGTATCGTTCTTACCTCTGAGTTGACTAAATAATACCTAACATTTATTGGTCCTTCGAAGCCGGATTAATTCAATAACCTTATTTCTCTTTGCTTTAACAGTGACTCTGGGATCCGTGGGGAAAGCCTGACGTCGAGCGAAGCACCGCTGCACAGCCTCCATTAGCCGGAGTGGCTGAAAGTCCCGGTGTGTGTGAATTCACACCTGGCCAGTGGGTTATCGCCTTCCTCGGCGCGGGGTGACTCTCACAGGGTCCAAAGAGTCACCAAGAAGTCAACTCCGAGGTGAGACAGTTTTAAAATACAGTTCATAGGAAAAGTACTTAACAGTCGTTGGTAGTGCGTCGCCGGTAAGGACGCTGCATTCGGATGGTTTTATTCCACCGTGAAAGGAATAGTGACAAATTTGGTACAATCCCGCCGTGAAGGGGATTAAAGAAAACGACTGAGGATTATTCCCCTGCGAGGGAATAGAATAAGCGCTATATAAATAAAAGAAGAAAAGTACTTAAAAGTCGTTGGTAGTGCGTCGCCGGTAAGGACGCTGCATTGGTATGGTTTTATTCCACCGTGAAAGGAATAGTGACAAATTAAGGTAGGGCCCCGCCAAGAAGGGGGCCAAATAAAACGACTAAGGGTTATTCCCCTGCGAGGGAATAGAATAAGCGCTATAAAAGTAAAAAGAACGGAGTAAATTGAGCTCATAAAATAACACCAAGTTAACTTAGAAAAATTACAAGGTACCTGAAACTAACTGTGTGACTGTGTTGTGTGTGTATGGAGGACTAAGCATTTTAATAGAATCATAGCAGGATTCTGCTAGTCCTGTGTTTTCTTTTGCCCAGATTAAAACTACGTACTGGTGACTTTGGAGATTAAGGTCGGATTTCATTCCAGAAAATGAACACCGCTGCGAATTAGTCGCAGTAGAAGGCCGTGTTAATGTCCTCTCCTTAAAGTCTCATGCCAGTGACCTTTTATCTGGGACATTTATACTACAATTAAACTAACATAAAACATAATGGGGAAGAAACAAAGTAAACTAATTGACTTAGAAGGGGAGGTAAAGTTTATGGAGAACTATGTAAAAGGAGCAGGTATGATCTGTCATAGATGGAATAAAAAATAAAAAACATGGGTTTTTGGGCAAATTAGATACAAAGGATGTCTTAAAATTACAAGGGGATCTAAAATTAGAAATAATGAAAACTAAAAAGAGAAAAATAACAAAGAACAATGGGGAAAGAACAGAGAAAAATCTCTGATTTAACAGAAATATGTACACGATGGCATAAAAATACGGATTTTCAGGTAACTTAATTATCACTGAAATCGTAAAACTACACGGGGATCTTAAACTGGAGATTATGCATTCAAAAGATTCAAGAGACAATAAAAAACCTTGCCAGATTATAATTTCAAAAGGGACTTTTCAGTCCCTGAGTGCTCACAGTTGATAAACAGATTAAAACAAAAAGTTTAATTAAAAGAACAACAATAAGAGCAGCTTTTAACTGACATAGCCATAATACTGAGGCCTTAAGAAAAGCACAGGAAAAAACTTTCAGCTTAACTGAAAACAAATAAAGGGGGGCGGACTGCCACCCATCCCAGGTTAGAATACCAAGGTAGCCCCAAATTATAAAGACTAAGAGATGGTTTTAGAGGACGTGGTAAAAGAAGTTAAAATAGGAGGTGACAATGTGGACAACATGGAAACTGTCCAACTGGACAACCCAGTGAACAATGACTAGAGAAGAGAGAACATAATGTTGTTAAAGAAGTAATCTGAGAGTAAAAGATTTTGTAGGCAAGCATTAGTGAGAAACAGGTGCTTTAAAAATCATTCTATGGTGTTATACTACCAACAATATCATGATAAAATGCAAAAGATTCATTTTACAGGGAAATAATTCCATATTTGGCTCAGATTGTGTGCATTCTTGATTTTTCCTCTTTGAGATAAGTTAAATTTCAGCTCTGTGAAACGACCTTGACAAAGAGATGCAGCTGCCTGAAAACAAAGATAAAACTTCAGCAAACAGCAGAAGCCTGTCTCTGCTGAAAGGTCTGAAAAAAATTGTAACTCTACCCTGCATGTGTCAAACTCAAGGTCCGCGGGCCAAAACCGGACCTCAGACGTTTAGTGATTCTCTAGAAGTAGAGCCTTTTAATATGGTGATTGTGTGCTTGAATGTTATTTTGTCAATCAATAAGCAGTTTTGTCTACATTCTGCCACAATCTGCCTTTTGAAAATGTTTTGAATCTTGCTCTTTATGTATAAAAAAAAAAAAAGAAAAGAAAAATTGGCTAAAGTCTGCAGGCACAAAATGAACCTGGATTGAAGCTCTAACTATGTTTATTTAATCTGAGATCCTCTCCAAATGAAACAGTATATGCCAGTCTACATGAGATACTAACAACTTCACCTACTGATATAATATAAAGATCTGATTTAATATGTGAAACAAACAATGATGAAAGTTTTTCAACAGGTGATGCTCATCCAGGAGGAAGACAGTGTTCCTAGGAAATGCAGCTCATTCATTAACAATCAATTTTTCTCCTATAGGTGGAAGTTTTGCTGACTAATCATAGGCTGGATCTATGAAACATTATGTGCACAGACCAAATGACCAAGGTTCTGACTGACTTATGAACCTCACTGACCTGACAATGATAACATGACACCCAACAGATAACACCTTTAAGGTGGACCCACTAAGACCACCTTATTGATTCTTGGTGAATAAAAAAAAAGAATTGAAGCGTTCAAAACAGACCTTGTGGAAACAAAAGGGGTTATGAGGAAACAATGTGCATTTTAAGAATAATAGAAGTCAAATTATGCTCAAATTTTTGCAAATAAAATGACTCTGACAGAGAAATAAGTAAGTAGTGTGTGAATGTGTGTGAATGGGAATGACTGATTTCATTGTAATGCATCTTTGAGGGACCTTAAAAGCGCTAATAAAGGTCTGATGTTCTGATGATCTTTGCCAAATTTATATCTTAATAAGGTTTCCAGAATCTTTTTCGAAAAATCATATAAAGATGGCAAAGGTTCTACCTGTATTGAAAATACTGATAACCATAAGAAAGTTCATAGACCCGTCTTCAATTTTTCATAATTCTTTTAAACTTTCATGTGGCCAAATGTCTGTATTTGACTTTCTGTTTTTGTGAAATAAATGTCTTTCATGTTATGTAAAAATTAGAGTCCTCAACAGTACCATAATAATATTAGGTCAGTTCTCTATGGTAAAACAAAAAGATTTTAACAGATGTTTAGACTTTTTCCAGTCAGGTTCAAAATGATCGAATTAGACTCAAACTTAACATAAGATGAAATGAACCTTAACAGAATTACTGGACTGGACTGAAATAGAGAAAAATTGAGTTAATTGAAACAAACTTTAGTTACTTGAACTAAATACAAAGCTGACTGAAACTGTATGTTGTATCTATAAAACTGGGTAAGATAAACTAAGATTATAAGATATAATATGCCCTTCATTTTTTGTGTTCATCAGTGAGTGAGTTTTTATTTTTTATTTTTAATAAGAACTAAACCAAGCATTATTTATAATAATAGCAACTACCAAAAATATTGATCTCATTTTTAAATGTAATAAGGACTTACTTTATAAAATATGATAAAAAAGAATAATAAGAATTTGGAAAAACAGAGGCTTTAATCTTCTGCAGGAACAGCACTGACACTGTCAAAGGTAGATCCTAATACAGGAATCTGGAAGCTCATTCTGGCGTGGACAGTCATAGTCCATCCAAAGACACATTTAGATGAGGCAGAGGGACAAATACAGGGCTTAGCTGAGAGCAAAGAGAGCAACATGCATCCTGCCCTAGCTGCTGTCCCACCTGAACTGTGGTCCCAATCATCAACTGATGTAGGACTTATAAAGGGGTTCCCACCATACAAGGTTAAACTAATATCTGAAAAAAGGCCATTAGTCCACCAATACCCCTTCAAGCCAGAAGCTGAAGAAGGTATTAAGTCAGTAATACAAGATATGTTGAAGTCAGGAATATTAAGAGAAGCACCTGATGCTACATGCAAGGCATATCACACTGACATCGCTATTATTATCACAGCCAAACATAACTCTAAAAAGATGTGCCCTTTAAATCCAAGTACTCTAATACCTACTGCAGAAGATGGAAAACCACATTCTTATAAAGCAAAAGTTGAAGAAGACACCAAAACCCAGACAAGACATTTCTCAAACCCTTATACCAGATGTGTTGTGTTTGTAGATGGCTCAGCATCTAAAGATGAATATGGAAAGAATAGAGTTGGTTATGCAGTAACAACCATCGATAGGATAATAGAAGCTAAATCTCTACCCAATACATGCTCAGCCCAAACAGCAGAATTATATGCTGTAGTAAGAGCATGTGAATTACATGAGGGACAAATACTTAATATATACACAGACAGCCAATACGTTTTCGGATCAGTACATCACCATGCTAAGATTTGGCAAAATAGAGGTTTTAAAACATCATCAGGGACAGAACTAACTTATTTCAACCAATTAAAGAGAAAATGTCAGATCTGCTATTTATAGACACAGACGTGCTGAAAGACGCCCAACAGTCAGCACCCAAGACAGAAATAAAGGCCTGGCTAAAGAGAGGAGCACAGAGAAAAGATGACATCTATCAGATAGAAGATAAACCAATCCTCCCAAAAACATTTATACAACACAGCGGCTACAGTGACACATTGGGAAGACCCACGTGTCAAGGGGGGAATATGTCACATCTGGTAAAGCATTAATGCTACACTATAAATTTTTCTGCTATTCAAAGAATTTTTGCAGATCATGCATAATTTGTTGCAAACACGGGGGAAGAAATATTGCCTAGTTGCAATAGATGAACCTAGTGACACATTTTTTCCCCACATATGGTATCCCACAGATTATAAGGTCAGATAATGGAACTCATTTTGTAAATAAATTAATAGAACTAAGTTCTAATGCATTAGGGTTTCAGTTAAAGATTAAGGAAAACAATGGAAGAAACAGGGAGGCCATGGCCCGAATGCCTATCCCTGGTTAAATTATGGATGAGAATAACTCCAAATCAAACTGGTCTTACTCCATTTGCCACCTACTGTACATCATTGTATAACTCCACCCACTATATTCTGAGCCTGAGATCACATGACACCAAGTTGCTGATATAAATTTGTATTCTCAAAGAAATAGTACATGGCAGACCGTTTTCTCTGCCCTCTGACATGAATGAAATAGAGAAAGCACAACAGGAAACTTCATTAGCTGAGTGGATGAATAAAATGTTGCAGACAGAAGAAGAACAAATGTCCAGTGGTCTGCCGATAATCTCTGCTCCTATCCCACAGAATGACCTGAGGCCTGGAGACCTGGTCCTGATTAAGACACTCCACAGGAAGGATTGGAGCACTCCTCGGTGGGAAAGGGCCGTTTGAAGTACTCCTGACAACGCCCACAGCTCTGAAAATAGCAGAGAGGCCTTCCTGGATCCATAAAAGCCACTGTAAGCCAGTTTTGCCGTTACAGGAGCCAAACCAACCGACGGGGTAGCAGAAGGAAGTCCGGGTTCAAAGGAGTTGGAGGACCCATATGGCCCAGCGTCTCAAACCGGTGAAGAAAACAGCTGATCTGCGCCCAATTATAAAATGGCTCTCTGTAACATGTGGACAGGACTGATAAGCCTGAGCTTAATTCTGGTAGCAGGACTCTTTCTCTATCTAAAGCAGGATCCACAGGAGGTGATACCGAACCAGAAGAGATGGACATCAGACGGGACCCATCTCAGACCACTGACGGAAGGACATGACACACACCCATTTCTGCAAAATTACTGGTATCGTTATGTGTATGACACAGCTAAAACTCAAAATAAAACTGATTATGTGTGTTCTATAATGCACGTGCATTCCCAAGACCCCACCATATATGTCAAAGCTATGAACCTCACCGAGACAAGTTGCGCCATATCAATGGGCCTGATAGGATATACAAATAAAAAGTTATGTCTTATGCCAGACCAATCTTTCAGTAACCAGAGATTAAATTATAGTTGTGACCCAGAAAACTGCACTTGCGACAGAAAACAATGGCAACCTCTCAACATTACAGAGAAATCAGACCCATTCAAAGCATATGTAACAGACCCCGGAAACCATCGACACTGCATAAGACAAAATATTACAGGGAATCATACTCATTTTGTAGGGAATACTACGAAATGTAACTACTTCTACACTTACAGGAATAATCCCGGAAACGGCACATACTGGATAGAAGGGGTGGCATGGTTATGTGGTAATAATGCTTATAATGTACTTCCACCCAGTTGGTATGGTGTATGTGCCCCAGTTTTCACATCAGACCACACTGTGGTACTTAGTAAGCAGACTATAGTTATACCACATAGGAGATCAAAAAGGGAAATAGATGTTAAACCACATGACCCCATTTGGGGAACAAATGTCCCAGATGAATTTAAACTTTGGTCTAAAGATGATAAAACATTATTATCTCTCTTACCCTGGTTAGGTGTGGACAAATTAATGCTGCGCGTGGAAACTTTAAGTTATCGATTTGGATTGTTACTAAATAACTCCATAATAGTAGAAGAGGGTCAAAACACAGAAATGAGCGCTATGCGAGCCATGATAATTCAGAACCGCATGGCTTTGGATATTCTAACAGCATCAACGGGGGGCGTTTGTGTTCTATTGAATAACACCTGTTGCACATATATCCCAGATAATATACACTCTGCAAACATAATGGGAGCATTAAACAACCTACGGAATCTGCAAAATGTCATGACACATGACCACCCAGATCCTAACTCTTCTTGGTTAGATTGGATGCTCACAGGGGGATGGATAAATCTTTTTAAGGTTCTCTTAGTTGCAGTAATAGCATGCATGGGCCTTCTGTGTCTCCTGTCAATATGTATTATCCCATGTTGCAAATGCATGGTACAAAGAATAGTAACTCAGTCAGTCACGGTGGCATATGCAACACTGAACCAGGTGGAAATGCACGAAAATGAAGGGGACGATTATGATGACATGTAAATAAATCACATCGAAAGCCTGAGTGTACTCATACATTGTATTTAATAAAATGACCTTACAGCAGAAAATCGAAAGAAGTTGTTGCTTAAGTGAAATGAGAAAAAGTGCAATGATGACATAAACAGGGCAGATTTTTAAATTCTTTTATTTTTATGTTTTCAAATATTATTCTTTTATTTTTATGTTTTCAAATATTATTCTTTTATTTTTATGATTTCAAGTATTATTCTTTTATTTTTATGATTTCAAGTATTATTCTTTTATTTTTATGTTTTCAAATATTATTCTTTTATTTTTATGATTTCAAGTATTATTCTTTTATTTTTATGATTTCAAGTATTATTCTTTTATTTTTATGATTTCAAGTATTAATCAACATTTAACTTTTAATGGTCGCTGAGGGCGGCGGGACCGTATGAGTATTTCCCACAAAATATAATCTGTTTACCGTCCGTGGGTTTTCGCTCATACAAAGTATTTTTCTTACTCGTTTTTATATTAAATGTTTTTACTTGTGATAAAAGGAGGGACTGTTGGATGGGTGCAAAAACTTGTTATCACTCATGTAAAAACTTTGTGTTGCAAGGCACCTGCACTATGCCTTCCTCCCTGTGTGTGTGAATTATATCACAAATATATATATATTTGTGATTGTTGAAACACGTTAATCTTATGTAGAAGGTCATTTTAGTTGCAAAAGTGCTGAAACATTTTTTGCTGATTTAAAGATCTAAACCCAATCTGCATTTTTCTAAGGCAGGATTTTTACTGACTCTGCAGACATTAGTGGCAAAAGCAGACATCAGTGGCATAAATTACACAAATTGTTCTAAACAAAATTCAGAATGATAGACTCACCTTCACCGCCTCCACCTTCCAATGCCTCTCCTGTGCGTCTCCCGGCCTTCCAATCAGCATCCTGTCTGCCTGATTCACCATCCAATCACCTTCCGACGCCTTGCTTTTAAAGAACCTTCAGCGGTGTTCACCCTCGCTTGTCAGCTTAGCTCATCCCTCCTGCGCCCCACCTCAACCATCTTCCTTCCCATCTCCTCCCAGCTTCCTCGCTCCCTGGCTGCCAATCCACCACCAGAGTTGGATCGGGGGAAGACATCCCTAAATCTAAACTTTACAAAAGTTCATATTAACTCATGTCATTCTCAGCATTCAGGTCTTCCTCCCAGGTCCGAATGCCAAAAAAATAACCATGTAATTTCACATCATTAAAACTTTGCCAAAGTCTAAAATGCAAAGCCAGATTTTAAAATATGAAACAAAGATGTAAAAATTTCATGAATTTCTTATATAAACATTGACCACGAATCCAAGTTAGCTTTTCCACTATGAGGCATTTGATAAAATATTTCTGACTGTATTTTTTTAAGATGAAGAAGGAAATTCATCTTCTGTCATTGTGTTTTAGAAACTACAGCGAGGTTGACTATGATTCAACAAAAGTAAGAAGATGTTTTCTATGTTCCCCATATAATACCTGAAATAATTTAATAACAGCATTGAAAATTCAGGAATGCTGTTCCCCCATGCAGGCTGAAAGAACAAAAATATTTTAAACAACAAGCAGACAAAGTATTCAGTGGCTGTTTAACGTTACGCAAATTGAGTTTTCTGGTTTAAAGACTTGATCTGTCAGCTGCAGAAGAAGACATCATCTGATTACCGTCAACACCAACATGTTCACTGTAGCTCTGCTGCTGCTGGCTGATGGATCTTAAGACAGAAACATTTGCCGTATGAACATTTTCTTTATTCAATATATTATAGACAAGAACTCTTAACATTTCTACAGATTATTTGGTTATTGTGATGTCATTCTTCTATTTGTGTGAAGTGGATGATAAAAAGGGAAGAATGTAAAAGAAAGTCTTTCCATTTTGAGATCATAAATAAAGAAAATATAATCACTAAAAATAACTGGATAGTACAATACAATTATTATACTTTTTTTAAAATCTTGTTTATATTCAGGCCAAAGATTTTATAATCCATAACAAATTGCAGTTACCCTTTTTATGTGAAACCCAAATGTAAGAACACAAAAGAACAAGTTAAAATTAAAGTTTTAATTAAGGATACAATTCTTTGTTAAATGGATCAAACTCTCTCTACATTAAGCCCCTCCCTCATATTAATGCAAATCTCCGCTGTGTATTTCAGTCCTGCTGACTGCTTACTAGTTTGTGTCTCCAGCCTCAGGATGATGAACATGCTCACTGATCTCCTTCTTGTCCTCTGTCTGAACTGTAAGTTCCCCAGCTTATGTTTTATATCATATTACTGGCTAAATGTGAGTACCTTTGTATTTCTGATTGTTGGTTTCTCGTTTTTAACCCATCAGGTTGCACAAGTCAGAATATGGAGTCCATTCCTTCCAGTTCAGTGGTGAAAAGTCCTGGAGAGACTCTCAGTCTGTCCTGCAGAGTATCTGCCATCATAATTAGCAGCTATCAGACAGCCTCCAGGAAAAGGACTGGAATGGATAGGAAGAGGGTTGAATGACTGCAACCGTAACACATATGCCAGCAGTGTGGGGGGAAGAATTGAAGTCAGTCCAACCTGAAACCAGAAGACTCTGCTGTGTATTACTGTGCCAGGGAAGCGCAATGTTTTATGTGAGCACAAAGGCTGTACAAAAACTACATGAACTATATTGTTTGTGAGACCTGAAGAGGGCAGCAAAAAGACTGATGACACCAACAGACAGAGACATGCTATACCTAAGAAGTGTGAACTTTTTTAGTAATTTATAGAAAATAATTAACAAAAACTTTATAAGAGTACGTATAATAGTACTTTCAAATATGTTTGAATTTCATATCAAATGGTATTTCCAAACGGTTGCTGTTTGTAAGAAGCCGTCTTCCTCTTTTATTCTTTTTATAATTACGTCTATGCAAAATAAAGATGTTTAGAGTTTATCATTAAAACGTGTTTGCTAGTAGATAGGTTAGATCTGCAATG
This sequence comes from Girardinichthys multiradiatus, assembly GCF_021462225.1. NCBI lineage: Eukaryota > Metazoa > Chordata > Actinopteri > Cyprinodontiformes > Goodeidae > Girardinichthys > Girardinichthys multiradiatus. The sequence goes on from NC_061818.1 coordinate 17,739,736, forward strand.
AAAATTTAGTGGATTTGAATCACAATCTTGTTTAAATCCCATGTCACAAATATTCACTAAAGAACAAGTTTAGCATCAAAGATACTTCCAGTAAACCAGCAACTCTGACCGGACAGACTGAAGTTGCTGTCAGAGTCACGGTAATACAAACCATCAGTGGACCACTGACAGTCGAATGACGTAAAGCATTAAGAGACTAGAAGATCAGGAGAACTGAAGCCATTAATGATTTCAATGCTGATTTCATAAAAAAATATATATATAATTTTTAACAAAAGAAATGTTGCGATGGCAGTAATATTAACAGGCTATCCTGAATGTACTCACATGCTTCAGTCTTTCCATATTTTCTTAAATTACAGACTTATTCTCAAACTAACCTTATTATAGTGCTATTTGAAAAACAATCTACACAAAATAGCTTATAATGACAATGTTAAAATACGTTTTCAGCCACTTTTGTATATTCATATAAATGTTACATTTAGAGATCAAAGTCTTATAAGCCTTCACAGCCTTGGCTTAATGTTTTGTTAAAGCACTTTGGCAGCAATCACAGTCCTAAAGTCTTTTTGGATATGTCCTTGGCACACCTGTCTTGTGCTATTTTCTACCATTCTTCACTGCAGCCTCTCAAGCTCAGTCTGATTGAATGTGCAGTGTCAGCAGACAGCCATTGTAAGACTTTCCAAAGATGTTTAATTGGATTTAAGTCTGGCTCTAGCTTGGCTACTCAGGGACATTTACAGGCTCCTCCTCAACCCACTACTTTGTTATTTTGGGTGCTGCCATCATACCCTTTATGCGGACTAGTCAATTAATCTGTGCTACATTAAGACATCCTCACAGCATGATACTACCACCACCATGCTCACAGTAGGGTTGGTATTAGCCATGTGATGTCATGCTTGGAGTTCTGAACATAAGGTTCTCTTTTGATGTCATCCTACCAGAAATGTTTCTCTGAGCTGTGTTTTAACAAAAAATAAAATTAAACCATGTTTGTCTGGTCACTGTACCATAAAAACCTGATTGGTAGATAGCATTAGCATTGAATGATGTTCTGGATTGTTTCCCAATCTCCACAAGTTAACACTGGAGCCTGTGACAGTTGGGTTCTTGGTCACCTCTCTGATAAAGACAATTCCTCCCTGATTACTCAGTTTAGTCGGGCAAATAATGAACACAGAGAATTGAACTGAATAAGGCAGGACCTAAAGACCATAACAACGAGGAAATGATCAAAATGCAAACACAAAAGAAAACCAAAATTCAAACATCTGTGGATTAGGACATGGTTTAGGTCTACGGGAACTCTTTAAAATGCTTCCTCACTAAACAAAACAAAAATCAACATGGTGGTCTCTTCAGAACACAGCTCTGATTGAAAGACTAATGACCTTCTTCATTAGCCTGACCTTAAACCTTTTGAACCTCAGATTTTATTTTTTAGTGACACAGGTCGGATTAAAATAGTTTTAAATTGTTCTAAAAAATATTGGGAAGCTTTAGGGCATAAAACAGTGGTTGATGGCTGTGAACTGGCTTTTAGAAAAAGACTAATTATAAATCAGCAGGGAGTCCAAATTGTGTAAGGCAATGATGTTAAAAATTACTAAAACATTCAGGCATTTTATAACTACTCGTTATGAGAAGATCTTATGATAATATGATAATATTCCTATAAGATGAGCTTTTCTTTTCTAAAGTTTTAAAGAGTTGGTGCAATTTTTTTTAATGATAAAGAGAGAATAATAAAAATAAATCCAGTTTAAACTTTTTTTTTTTTTTTATATCTGTCTTATAATAGACAAAACAATGAGACTTACAGTAGTGTGTCGTCAGAGCTGGCTCAAGACACCAGCAAACTTGGCCCTATTTCATCATAATCAATCCTCTCACGTAATTTATGAGCCTAAATTAACTGAAAGTGGACCCCCAGATGAAACTCTGCTTACAGCCTCATTCAGCCACTGTGCATCATTAAAGAAACCTGCCAACCAGCAGATTTTCTCATCAGTAAGTCATCAGTGAGCAGCAAAATGCCTTTGCTTCCTTATGAGACATAAAACATAAAATTTACTTTTATAGAGTTCTATTTTAGAATGTTTTGCTTTATAAACTCTTAAATGTTCAGTGCTGCTCTAAACATACATCAGTGCCTCTTGTAAAATTGAAATGTAATAACAGTAAGGTAACTCAGCTGCAGTATAATATTGTACTTAGATGTCAATACATTTTTAACTGGTACAATATTACCTGTGAAGTATTTTACAGAATTTATGTTGCATTAATGTAATAAAAATCAAAATAATTTATCATTACCTCATTTTTACATTATAAAAATATGTACAGGACTGTGTAAACTGTTATGTATGGTGGCCGTGGGGTGCAAAACACTTTTACAAGTACCGAAACAAATCTACATTTCAGAAAACACTTTTACATTTCAGAAAACAAATTTACATTTCAGAAAACACTTTTACATTTCAGAAAACAAATTTACATTTCAGAAAATCAACCGGAAAGGGAATGTACCAATGCCGAGGCTGACCCGGAAGTCAGCCTCAGGGCTGCATCCTTCGTTACAGCGCGGCAACGAAGGCTGTCCCAATTCATGAATCATTCTGAGCAAATGCTGCCGACAAATGTGTCCTTATTTTGCCCGATTTGAAGGATGCATTGTGAGTATCCTTCGCGGCCCATCATTTCCCATCATTCATTGCGGGTCGAAGCGGATTGGTCAAGCAGGGGACGCCATGGCGGACCATAGCAACAAAAGCTGTGAGTAAATTGTGGAAAATTACACTTTCTGTGACACAAATTACATTCTACAATGTTTTTAGTGCGGGAATATAACTATGTAGACGTGAAATATCTGCTTGATTTATCTAGACATCGCTTAATTTCAAACGTGCTCCGACGTGTTCGGAGTTTTCCGTTCCCGGCGTAGTAACCGGCTCGCCTCGCCAGCCCTACCGGCGGTGAGGTGAGCTAGCCCGGTAGAGATCTGACCGGACTATCGGCACTAAGCTCCCGCTGGCAGTCATCACAGTGAACGTTTAACACAAGTGATTTCTAACAGTTTATGTTATTATTTTAATTGTTACTGAAAATCGATTTAACATTTCAGGTGATATTAAGGTTAACCAGAATAAATGGTCAGTTTTATGTAATCCAACTGTATCACTGGAGAGTGTGATTGAGAATAAATAAGCTTTACAATATGATTTTTTAATGAAGAAATGTGCTATATGTTTTAAAAGTTTATTTATAATTCAGTTAGCATTATAATTTCTGATTCCAGGTAAACCTGACAAGGAATACACCACCAAATGTAAGTAAATCTCAGTAAAGAAGTTAAAAGTTTGAAAGAGCTTGTTTTAGACATTTGCATAGAAATATTTTCTTCAAATTAAGACAAATGTGAAATTAAAAAAGGCTTTATTTTTGCTCTGATATTAAGCAAGATATATTTTTTTTTAGGTACAAAGGAGCAGACGGGCCAGTTTATTAAGCTCAGGGGTGAGAACCACCACCTTTTTACTGGAGCTAAATAACAACATTCTTTGCAGTCAGTTTCTGTCCAGTTTCAATAACTCCTATCTTTCTAACTTTCATAAATATCCATCCAGTGATTAACATACTTCTTTCGGTTTAGGACAATTCTGGAGAAGATGGACCAACAGGGGAAGGTCACCCCACTTGCAGGACAAAACAATGTGGGACAATTTGAAAAAAAAAAAAAGAATTTAGATTATGTTCAGAAGTTCTGATGTTACACACAAATAAAAAAATATTTCTAAAAGTCTTGTTGATTTCTCTGTTTAGTCAACTCTTTTTTTTTATTCCATCTAACTTTAGGATTGTAAGTATCCAGGGTCCGGAAAGGGAGTCAGTGAAAAGCCCACTGCTGCTACTTGGCCCTGGTTTGTCTTTATGGATGAGGTGTTGGGACAGAGGTCTTCCACAACCACAACACCTCCTGTCCTAATTGCCTCCATCCCTGAGGACACTCCAGGCCAAGCGGAGCGGTGGGCTACCAGATGGAGAAGGAAGACAGTGAGCCAGCAGGAAGGGGTCAGAAAAGAAAGAGGGACAGAGATGATGGATTTGATCAAGGAGGACATGAGGCTACAGAGAATGGACAGACTGTTTTCCAAAGAATGGCACCGAAATATTAAGTTTTGTTCAGATTGTTTCTTAAAATTTTAAGGTGTTCTAATAAATTTCAAAATTGTTTTTGTCACTAGTTATTTACATTTGATCTAACAATACATCAACTTCATTTAAAGTTATAAACAGAATTTATTATGAAAAATACAAACAGCACTTTAAACAGAATGGGGGAAGAAAACATTCAAACAGATCAAGATTACAAGACAAAAGGCATAAAATAAAACTATGTATAAGTATTTACAACGGCGACAGCAGGATCAACCTGAGTGACCAGTTCCTGGAAAAACCTCTTGAACAGAACAAAGAGGCAGATGTCTTTCTGAACAGAAAGTCTGGCGGTGTGGCTAAATCTCTTGCAAGGTCAGAGACATGGATGGGACGCTGCAACTGAGACCTGTGGTTAGTCTTTCTGGATGGTGAGCGAAGCATCACACAGGTGGTGTGCAGATGTTTGTGATGCCTCTCTCCGCTGTCCACGTCATCGTCCATCAAGTGGGTTTAAAGGGCTGGCTGAATTGACGGCTGCCACATCACTAAGAGGTAATCGGAAAAATGCAGAATTAGAAGATGGTGCTCACAAAATATTACAATTAGTTATACCCCTCAAACATTAATCACATCTATGATATTATACTTGGCTGCACACAGTAGTCATGTTCTGGTGGTACCTCCTCCAGGGCGGACACCTCAGCTGAAAGCTGGTCCCGCCAGAGAGCAACGCTGACTGTCTCAGTCCCGACCTCACCCTCATCCTCTTCTACAGCCTCCTCTGGGGCCATGACATCCCCAGCATCAAGGCAGATGTTGTGGCGGATGGCGCATGCTGTTATGACTTGAAAACAATTTAAAAGAGGGTGCATATATGTGTATGTGTATATATAGGTCCTTCTCAAAATATTAGCATATTGTGATAAAGTTCATTATTTTCCATAATGTCATGATGAAAATTTAACATTCATATATTTTAGATTCATTGCACACTAACTGAAATATTTCAGGTCTTTTATTGTCTTAATACGGATGATTTTGGCATACAGCTCATGAAAACCCTAAATTCCTATCTCACAAAATTAGCATATCATTAAAAGGGTCTCTAAACGAGCTATGAACCTAATCATCTGAATCAACGAGTTAACTCTAAACACCTGCAAAAGATTCCTGAGGCCTTTAAAACTCCCAGCCTGGTTCATCACTCAAAACCCCAATCATGGGTAAGACTGCCGACCCAACTGCTGTCCAGAAGGCCACTATTGACACCCTCAAGCAAGAGGGTAAGACACAGAAAGAAATTTCTGAACGAATAGGCTGTTCCCAGAGTGCTGTATCAAGGCACCTCAGTGGGAAGTCTGTGGGAAGGAAAAAGTGTGGCAGAAAACGCTGCACAACGAGAAGAGGTGACCGGACCCTGAGGAAGATTGTGGAGAAGGGCCGATTCCAGACCTTGGGGGACCTGCACAGGCGTGTGCAGGAAATGGGCTACAGGTGCCGCATTCCCCAGGTCAAGCCACTTTTGAACCAGAAACAGTGGCAGAAGTGCCTGACCTGGGCTACAGAGAAGCAGCACTGGACTGTTGCTCAGTGGTCCAAAGTACTTTTTTCGGATGAAAGCAAATTCTGCATGTCATTCGGAAATCAAGGTGCCAGAGTCTGGAGGAAGACTGGGGAGAAGGAAATGCCAAAAGGCCAGAGGTCCAGTGTCAAGTACCCACAGTCAGTGATGGTCTGGGGTGCCGTGTCAGCTGCTGGTGTTGGTCCACTGTGTTTTATCAAGGGCAGGGTCAATGCAGCTAGCTATCAGGAGATTTTGGAGCACTTCATGCTTCCATCTGCTGAAAAGCTTTATGGAGATGAAGATTTCATTTTTCAGCACGACCTGGCACCTGCTCACAGTCCCAAAACCACTGGTAAATGGTTTACTGACCATGGTATCACTGTGCTCAATTGGCCTGCCAACTCTCCTGACCTGAACCCCATAGAGAATCTGTGGGATATTGTGAAGAGAACGTTGAGAGACTCAAGACCCAACACTCTGGATGAGCTAAAGGCCGCTATCGAAGCATCCTGGGCCTCCATAAGACCTCAGCAGTGCCACAGGCTGATTGCCTCCATGCCACGCCGCATTGAAGCAGTCATTTCTGCCAAAGGATTCCCGACCAAGTATTGAGTGCATAACTGTACATGATTATTTGAAGGTTGACGTTTTTTGTATTAAAAACCATTTTCTTTTATTAGTCAGATGAAATATGCTAATTTTGTGAGATAGGAATTTTGGGTTTTCATGAGCTGTATGCCAAAATCATCCGTATTAAGACAATAAAAGACCTGAAATATTTCAGTTAGTGTGCAATGAATCTAAAATATATGAATGTTAAATTTTCATCATTACATTATGGAAAATAATTAACTTTATTACAATATGCTAATATTTTGAGAAGGACCTGTATTATGTATAATGTATATATAAAATGGATCTAGGTCAAAACTTACGTGAGGTACAAAGGTGTCATGCACCTCCAGCGCTTGCAGGAAGATGGCCCTGAATCTGGTTTTCATCATTCCAAAAACACTGTTAAAGCGCTGGGCTCCCACACCTTGTCTTGTCCTCTTGTAGGGAGTGATGAAGGGGAGTGGATATTGGAGGCATGAGTACCCTCCATCAGCAAGGATAAAATGCCCTGGAGGAGGATAAACTGTACAGTGGGCTGTGGCGGAGCACCCTAGAGTCATGCACTGACCCAGGCCAGCCCACATACGTGTCAATAAAATGGCTCTCAGAAACTGCCAGCAGGATTATGGAAGGGAAGAGTTTCCTGTTCCTGTAGCACTGACCATCAAGGCTGCTTGGACACCTGAAGTGGATATGGCAGCCGTCAATTGCACCCACAACTTTAAGAAAAACTCTGTGGCGTCTGGTGTCCTCCTGGTTGAAGAAGCGATCAGGACTGGGACACAGGTTGATCCAGCAGTAAAGGGGTCTGGTCAAGAAAAGGGAAGAATGGAGATGGAAAAACACATTATTTTTAAGGCATGCTTCTGGATATTTTAAGTGATCAAAGCAAGAAGATACCAATACACCAAAAACACTGCATTATTATATAATTATCTAAGAACAGCCAGAGGGGATCAAATACTTTATAATACCCATCTATCTTAAAATTTAATGTTGTTGTTTATAATATATATATATATATATATATATATATATATATATATATATATATATATATATATATATATATATATATATATATATATAAAATATGTCAACATACATTAGCCATAAAGTTGCTATCTCTTTGTTTATTGGCTAGTTAAATCAAACATCTTTTTTACCTGAACATGATTGTCTCTGGATTGTACCTGGAATCAGAAATTATAATGCTAGCTGAATTATAAATAACTTTTAAAACATATAGCACATTTCTTCATTAAAAATTCATATTGTAAAGCTTATTTATTCTCAATCACACTCTCCAGCGATACAGTTGGATTACATAAAACTGACCATTTATTCTGGTTAACCTTAATATCACCTGAAATGTTAAATCGATTTTCAGTAACAATTAAAATAATAACATAAACTGTTAGAAATGTAAATTTGTTTTCTGAAATGTAAATTTGTTTTTTCTGAAATGTAAAAGTGTTTTCTGAAATGTAAATTTGTTTTCTGAAATGTAAATTTGTTTTCCGAAATGTAAAAGTGTTTTCTGAAATGTAAATTTTGTTTTCTGAAATGTAAATTTGTTTTCCGAAATGTAAAAGTGTTTTCTGAAATGTAAATTTGTTTTCTGAAATGTAAATTTGTTTTCTGAAATGTAAAAGTGTTTTCTGAAATGTAAATTTGTTTTCTGAAATGTAAATTTGTTTTCCGAAATGTAAAAGTGTTTTCTGAAATGTAAATTTTGTTTTCTGAAATGTAAATTTGTTTTCCGAAATGTAAAAGTGTTTTCTGAAATGTAAATTTGTTTTCCGAAATGTAAATTTGTTTTTCGAAATGTAAAAGTGTTTTCTGAAATGTAAATTTTTTTCTGAAATGTAAATTTGTTTTCTGAAATGTAAATTTGTTTCGGTACTTGTAAAAGTGTTTTGCACCCCACGGCCACCGTAGTTATGTCCACTATATGGTAAAGTTTAATATACCAAAACGAATGTCATTCATAACTGTGAGAATAACAAAATAAGCAATAAATGAGTTCAATAAATGGTAAATAATGGTTTAAAATGATCACTGAAAATTAAGAAATACTGTTGCTGCATGCTGATTGAAAAAAAGACAAAACTTCCAGCAATATGTGGTCACAAATACTGACAGGCGGGGCCTGTTATTATGCAAACAAGGTCATTCTAGTTTAAAGACTCGATCTAAAGCTGTCAGCTGCACAGGAAAAGAAACTCCCATCAGATCATCTTCAACTCCAACATGTTCTCTGTAGCTCTGTTGCTACTGGCAGCTGGATCCTGTGAGTCTCACTGAAAAACTGAGATCAAACCATTCACACTCTTTACAGTGTGTTAAATTAATACACTCTGTTTTATCTTTTTAGATGTGAAGTGCGAACAACTGACTCAGCCAGCCTTTGTGACTGTGCAGCCAGGTCAACGTCTGATCATCAGATGTCAGGTCTCTTATGATCTGAGCTACTGGACAGCTTGGATCAGACAGGCTGCTGGGAAAGGACTGGAATGGATTGGGATGAATGATAGTGGTGGAAACTCACACTACAAAGATTCACTGAAGAACAAGTTTAGTATCGACGTAGACACTTCCAGTAACACAGTGACTCTGAACGGACAGAACATGCAGCCTGAAGACTCTGCTGTGTATTACTGTGCAAGACGCCACAGTGACACAAACAATCGGCAGAGCTGTACAAAAACTCCTCAGAACTTGAACATGTCTGTTATCACTAAACGACCAGAAGAGGCGCTCTTAGACCACAAATGAATTTCCACTATTCTATAAAGGAAACTTTTACGTTCCATCTGTATCAATATTTTGCTAAATTTTGAAAAGCAAATAAATAATATCAACAAAAAACCTAAAGTAAAACTAATAGGAAGATAGATTTTTCATTTATTTATGATTGTAATTAAGTAATTATCCAGCTACAGTTCTTTGTTTGTACAGCATTAGAGACTCATTTTGCCACCTACTACAATTATTATTTTGTTACAAAAACAAAATATTTTTTTGTCCCTCTTCTACAAAGAATGGTAAACTTGTATTAGTACTGGATTTACATTCTTACATGTTAGTTGTAATATATTGTAGCTTATTGACAAGAATTGTCAATATTTCCACAGAATGTTTTATTTAATGTAACATGATTCTACCTTATGGTGTGAAGTGGATGGAATAAAACAAAGAATATAAAAGAATATTTTTTATTCTTAAGATTAAACAACAACTTAATTTACATTATGTAATGTAATTTAGGCTAAGAAAAAAAAAAATCAGATAGCTAAAGTCCTTCCCTTATCTGGGTTTACTTTTGAACAGGATCAATCAGAGAAGAATTTATTGCCATTAACAAAAAAAAAAAATTCTCAATTGTCTTTTTTCTTCTTTATGTTATGGCCAAATGTCATGAAAACTTCAACTGAAATCTTAATCAAGTTAAACTTCACAATACAATTTAACACATTATCAGTACATTAAGCGCCTCCTTCTCCATTCTAATAGATAGGAAATCAGAATATGCCAACAGGGTGAGAGTATAAACTGAAATCATCTGAGACTGTCCACCATGAAACCAGTAGATTCTGCTGTGTATTACTGTGCCAGGGATGAGATTACTGTGAGCACACTGTCTGTACAAAATAAAAAAAACTACATGAAATACCGTAAATTTCGGATTATAAGCCTCTACTTTTTTCCTTCACTTTGAACACTGCGACCTATACAACAGTGTGGCTAATGCATGTTTTTTTTCATGCCGCCAAAAACATTTTGCCTGGTAACAGTAGACCAATGAAATTGATGAGTAGTTCACAGAAGTCCAATGAAATTGTGCGATAAATCAAGAGCACTTTCACAATTCAATTACCGGTATTGTAAATCAGACATTTATATTCACCCTCATCAACATGGAAAATCACCAACGGGTTTCAAAAGGCTGGATTGCTGCACGATAAACGGGACCGGGTGCGCTCAATGAGATCCTGAGGCTGTTCAATTCGGACACTGAAGAACAGGACTTTGATGGTTTCAGTGCGCAGGAAGAAGATGAAGAAGGTGATCAATGACTTTTGACCTGGTAGGCTGCAGTATATATCAGTTAGGAGATATTGGAATGTTGTTCATGCACTGTTCAGTAAAAAAGCATAAGCAACGTAATTTGTGTGTTACTGATAACGTACGTATATTTAAAGGTAGCCGTGTTAGCCACTGTTCGAAAAAAGCATACAATATGCATTTGTTTATATTACCATACGGATTAAATTAAAAGTTAAAAAACCCTCACGTGTAATATCTTTCTTTGTAAATATCTCATATTACAATGTGGGACATCCGCGGCTTAACATCCGGTGCGGCCTGTACAAGTACAAAATTTGTTTTCTTTCTAAAATTAGAGCATGCGGCTTTTAATCAGGTGCGCTCTGTAGTCCGGAATTTACGGTACATTGTTACGAAGGCCTGAAGAGGTCAGGTTAAGATTGGTGACACCTTCACACAGAGACTAAACAAAGGTGTGCTGTATTGATAAAACAGGTTCGATAAAATGAAAAACGTCTTCATCCTTTCAGGCCTGTGCAGAATGAAGTTGATGGGAGTTTGATATAAAGACTTGTTTACAGAAAGAGAGCTTGCAATGAAAATTCAGTCTGTCAATCTGCTTTATTCTAATCTAGAAGCAACAACAAAGAAACTAGCAGAAAAATTAATATAAAGTTTTTATATACCGCTTGTATAAATCTCTTTTAGACTTTTAATCAAAATATTTATGAGTTCAGACAAATTGTTAGGCTTTCCTTCTTGACTGTCTGACCTAGAAACAGAGGAACAGAAGTAATAAAGACTCAGCTGTTATTGTGGTTTGAGATTTTATGTTCTTCAGGAATCCTTTTAACATGTGGTTTAACAGATATGTTCCTGAAGCCCTCCCTTCACCAAACAGCTCAAAATGTGTATTAAAATGGATTAAAGGATCAGAAACTCCTGAGTCCATGAACAGTTTTAACAAAACAATAACCACTGAAGGAGCCATTCGATCAATTTAGATCAGACTACTGCAACAGCAAATGTGAATTTCTATAAAATGTACTTAATCTTCTCAGAAGGAAATGATTAAACAGTTTTAATGCAGAAAAACTGAACTCCTCAAAATGTTTGTGAAAGTGTTAACCATTAATTCCTATAGTACATCTGCTGTTACCTGTTGAGTGCAAGAATCTGAGACAACCGTGTTTGATCACTACTTTTTAGAGCACTTTCTTTGAAGCATCAAATATGTTTTGTCTTTTAAACAAAATCCATGAACTAAACCAGAATTTTGCTGCATTGTTGAAACTTTACAATTAAACAGCATCATTCCATCTCTTTAGAAAGACATCAAGAAAGGGAATATTGACTTAATATCATTCCCAACTTTTAAAGTTGGTTGAAATAAGGTAAAATTAAATTAAGAATGATGATCACGGTCAGTCTTCTGCTGGTTGCTGTCTCTCTGCTCTCTGAGTTATCCTGTTTCAAATGATTTCACATTGTTTGTAATTAAACAGATTCCTAGATAACCATCTCATCATCCTCTCTCAGAGACCCTCAGTCAAAGCATCTGGCTGGTGCCTATCTCCAGCAGTCATTGGGCGGAAGGTGGGGTACACCCTGGACAGGTTGCCAGTCCATCATAGCAACACGCAGAACAAACACTCATGCACACACACTATCATACCTAATGACACTTTAGAGAGAAAGAATTTCACAAACAAAGCTTCAACGATAGGTGTCCTCAGCTCCCAATTGCTTATTGAATGCTGTTAAAAGGAAAGATAATGTAACACAATTGAAAACATGCCCCTGTCCCACCTTTTTTGGAATGTGTTGCAAGCATCAAAATCATAATGAGTGATTATTTGCAAAAAAAAAACAATAGTCTATCAGTGTGAACATTAAATATCTTGTCTTTGTAGTGTATTCAATTGCATATAGGATGAAGAGGAATTGCAAATCAATGTTTTCTGTTTTTTTTCCTGTTTTGTACAATGTCAAAACTTCATTGGAATTAGGCCCCAGCAGGAAGCCTGCAAGGGCCTACTGTAATCGCTATGTTCCTTATTATTAAATAAAAGTGATGTACAGAAGTGCACCTATTGCCTCATGGCCACTGGACACCCACTTATTTTCGATGGAAGATTGTTGCCACATGTAGAGCACAACCAGTACTTTTTGGAAATTCCTGGTTGGACAACAGTAAAGGAGCTCTTTTTACATGCTAGAATATATGTCATTCATAACTAATGAAAATGTGCAGAACAAAAGACAACATTATATCAGGATGAAATATGGAAAAACTAACAACATAAATTTTATAATGCGGTTACTGCATGGAGATTGAAAATGGTAAAAAACTCACTGCATTATAGAGTCAAAATACCAGATTGGTGAAGCAAGTGATGGATGGTCAACACTCTTGAAAATTAGCTGTATAACAGGTTGTGTTTCATATTTGTTTCTACCAGGAAGCTTGACTGTAACACCTCTATAACTAACGAAAGACCAGAGGTGGCGCTCTTAGACCAGAAATGAACATTTGTACATTAGTATTAAGATGGTCAGCAATTTTACAGACATGACAACAAAAAAAGTGAGAACATAACTCTTTATGCATACTCTTTATGAAATAAAATAATACAATTTGTAAAACGTAAAACGTTTAAGAAAGTATAAGGGACAAATAAACAGTAAAATAAATTTAGCAAATGAAGCCTCTCTGAAAAAATTCACATACTGAAAGATACTACTACTTGTATCACTAGTATAAATAACATCCTGTATCATCTAATAATTCAACAAGATGTGCCTTCCCTGTTCTTCAGAAAAGTTTATTTTAATATTTTTAAAATCAGAACAAAAAGTATTAGATAGGCCAATGGGTTGGAAGTTAATAATCTAAGGTTAAAGAGAGTTTATCTGATGATCCAGTACATAAGTACAACAAATATTTTAACACGTTATTGGTGTCTAATATTCTAAACCAAAAAACAAACAGCAAACAAAATTCAGTTATGGTCTTAATGGTTGAGAAACCAATGATTTTACTGTTTAAAGCATAAATAACATATTTTGCTTCAGATATGTCACAGCTCTTGACTTTGAGCCAGGAAACATGTCAGCCCAATCTATCAACAGCAAAATTAATTCAGTGCTACTTTTGTAAATAAACTGTTTTGCCGCTACTGCTTTCCCTGAGTCTTACTGAGACAATATCATGATCAAACCACACTGACAATTATTCCTCATTCAGCTTTTAATGTTATTTTCCCACCACAGGTCTGAACCTGTTCAACATCTGTCAGGTTTTCCGATTCTCTGAGGTACTGACTCACTGGATCACAGTCTGCTGGAAAAGGACGGGAATAGACAGGTAGAACATCCAGCCAAATTTGTTTTTCCTCTTCTAATACAGACATATCTTCCCACATAAAATAAATGAACATGAGGCTAAAGAGACAGCGTGTAGGTCATTATTTTCAGTCAGTCAGTCATTTTCTACCACTTATTCCATAGTGGGTCGCGGGGGAGCTGGTGCCTATCTCCAGCAGTCTATGAGCGAGAGGTCATTATTTTGTCTCTTTCATTTGTTGTATGCTTCATAGTGAAAAAAAGAACCCCAATATTTGGGGTTAACGATCAGTCAAAGGAAGGCAATATATTATATAATCTTTGCTTCTCAAAGAACAATCAACTTACTAATTGACTTATGCATCATTATGCAACTAAATAGTAAGGTTTTATAAACATTAGCTGATGCTGTGAGCTGCATAAGAAGAGAAACTTCCATCAGATCACCTTCAACACCAAACATGTTATCTGTAATGATTATGCTGCTGGCTGTTGGATCCTGTGAGTATCCCTGAGGCAGAAACATTTACAGCAAGATTACACTAAAGACCTGTTACACCACTAGAGGAGGCACTCTAAGTTAACTTAAAGAAAGTTGATAGCACCATACTGATATGCAGGGCTATGATAATAATAATATAAAAAACTAAAAGAAATAAAATTGAATTAAATGTAAAGATCCGATCTGCTGAAAATTAACAAAAACTGAGACAAAAACGTATATTTTATTTTGGATGAGTAATACAATAAGTAAACTATTTCATTAAAACTTTAAAGAGTTTATGTGAAAATATCAGTCTAAAACATCCAACCAACAAATTGATAAATTATTAAAAATCCTAAACTTTGAAACCAAAATGAGCAAAATTACTGACTTTCTACAATGTGTAATCAGCCTGTTCCAGTTATGAATGTCATTAATGGATGACAAAAAAAATATTTTCCACCATTTTTCCTCTGTAAATGTTTTAAAACAAAAAAAAGGCTGTGTAAATTAAAACATAAATACTGTAATAATTTAAAGTGATAACTAAAGTAAAATGTCCGCAAACATTAGAAGACAAGTTCTGTTTGACTTTTAAGGGGAGGAGTTTATGCAAATGAATCAATTCCATCTTTGCATGTCTTGTTGGAGAGTTTAAGACCTTTAGTAAATCAGGGACAAACACTCTGCAGACTGAACAGGCATAAATATCCTCTACAATGATCCGGCCTGAGGTGGTTGTTGCTTTTGTCATCCTGTCTGTTAACTGGACAGGTAAGAATAAATGATTGCTTTATACAGCTTCTTGAGTGATGAATGCAACATTAAATGACAATTTAACAATATATTTTGGTTACAGTGGTTAATAATGAATCTGTTGGCAGGTACTGATGGTCAAACACTGACTGAGTCTGAACCAGTGGTTAAAAGACCTGGAGAATCCCACAGACTGACCTGCACATATTCTGGGTTTAGTAGCACTCCTAGCATACACTGGATCAGACAGACAGCTGGAAAAGGACTGAAGTGGATTGCTTATATCAGCAGTGGCAGAGGCACCTACTACTCTGACTCAGTGAGAAACCGGTTCACCATCTCCAGAGACAACAGCAGAAGTCAGGTGTATCTGCAGATGAACAGACTGACAGCTAATGATTCTGCTGTTTATTATTGTGCTCGAGAGCCACAGTGACACAGAAAGTAGAAACACTGAACAAAAACTCTGCAGCGCATGAATAGTTTTAACATGAAACCACCACAGGGGGCGCACTAACACCATTTATCAGTCACAGCAAATATTTAGACAGACACGTCTCTGGGACCTGAACGGTTCCCATCGGATAAATAACATTGAGACATTTTTATACCCAAAATCTTATAGTGCCTTTATTAATATTTTCTTTTATAAAAAGGTTTTCGCCTCAGTGTTCTATTTACCAAATTAAATCAGGATTCAAGAGAATATTCATGCATCAGATGAAAGTATTCTTTTGTAGTAAGCCTTTAATATATTTCCAGGTTTTTCCTTTTTAAAAATACACAATTTTTTCTTTCAAGGCTTTTTTAAGTGTCAGAATCAATTTCAATAATTATATAATGTATGCAAGAACATAATCGTAGTACTACAAAAATGTAGTTAAGCCGACCACTCATTTAACCTTCTGTATTGTTTTTCAGAGTTTCCCTTCATGTGTGTCAAAAATTTACATAAGACCAGGACATTGATATAAAAACTCAAACTCTTATTCCTTTGTAAATTGTGAATGCACACTTATGTACCTGACTGTTGTGAAGTGCCTTGAGACAACATGTATTGAAATAATAAAACAATTGTCAGCCAGCATTAGGTCCTATAAGTTTAGATACAACTGGAATCAAGCTGACAAACCTTTTGACTTGAAATAACATCTCTGGAAATAATCTAAAATGATGATTAATATTAAATGTTTGCATAGACTTTGATCAGGTGAGTCTTGTTTCCTCTCCAGGAAGAGGAGTCAATGCAAATAATAATTACTCCACTTTCACATTTTGGTTGGTTTAAGACCTGCAGTGAATCACTGTATAAAAGAGACAAATGGCTTCTACAGTGATTAGATTTGAGGCTGTCCTTTCCTTCATTATCTTGTCAATCAACTGGAGTGTTAAACTAACCTTTAACCAATAAAATAAAATGAATTTTAACAAAAAAAGATCAGTTATTTTTTGTCAATTAAAAAGATGGAGCAACAAGTAATGTACATATAGGAAAAATCTGTATTAAACTCAAATATAGATTTTCTTAGAAACATACATTACATGGAGCACTTGGCTTCAGCTGCTATGATTCAATCAATTCAGTTTTATGTATATAGCACCAATTCACAACACATGTCGTCTCAAGGCACTTTACAAAGTCAATTTAATCGAAACATTTAAAGTCAGGTACATACATTCCACTTAATTCTAAATATCAAACAATGCAGTCAGAATCAGTTTATTATTCAAATTGGTTAAAAGTTATTCTATCTAAGGAAACCCAGCAGATTGCATCGAGTCAGTGATTTGCAGCATTCACGCCTCCTGGACGAGCATGTAGAGACAGTGGACAGCCGCTTGCATTGACTTTGCAACAATCCCTCATACATCTCTCTCCTAGACATGGCGATTGACTGAGCTTAACTATAACTAATTATATGTGCTCTTTTTCAGACTCTAACCTTGAAAACTGGCTCAGAGTTTATCTGTTCTTTCTTTCTAGATGAAACGACTAAAGGAGCTACATCTATTAACATTTACTTTTCCTTCCCATAGAAAGGACTCATGGATCAGTGCTTCTGTGTTCTTTTTGTGTCTCTGCTCTGTTCTCTAAAACCTCCAGTCGGTCGTGGCAGATGGCCGCTCACATTGAGCCTGGTTCTGCTGGAGGTTTCTTCCTGTTAAAAGGGAGTTTTTCCTCTCCACTGTCGCTACATGCATGCTCAGTATGAGGGATTGCTGCAAAGTCAATGCCAGTGACTGTCTACTGTCTCTACATGCTCATCCAGGAGGAGTGAATGCTGCAAGTTACTGACTGGATGCAATCTGCTGGGTTTCCTTAGATAGAAAAACTTTTTATCCAATTTGAATAAATAACTGAATCTGACTGCACTGTTCAATGGTTAGTATTAATTGGAATGTATGTACCTGACTTTTGTGAAGTGCCTTGAGACAACATGTGTTGTGAATTGGCGCTATATAAATAAAACTGAAATGAATTGAACCGAGCATGCATGTAGAGACAGTGGAGAGAAAAAAACTCCCTTTTAACAGGAAGAAACTTCCAGCAGAACCAAGCTCAGAGTGAGCGGCCATCTGCCATGATCGACGGGGGGTTTGGAGTGAGCACTAAGCAACAACTTACCATCTGACTTTATCATTTTAAAGCTATATTTATAATAGTTGATGTTAACAGCATAACCTGATCCTGCACTTCTGATTTGGCAGTTTATTTTTGGCCCTCCCTGTGTGTAAAGTAAACCTCTTGGCAGTCAACTACAAATCATTTATTGGCAGCAGAAGAAAAATAAGTCTCAATAGATCAGCTTCGACTCTAACATGTTTTCTGTAGATCTGTTGCTGCTGGTGGCTGCTGGATCCTGTGGGTCTAATTGAGGCAGTAAGATCCAATCTACTTAATGTTATATTTTTTCATAATTATATACAACTCTTTGTCTTCCACAGATGTAAAATGTGAAGAGTTGACCCAGCCAGCCACTGAGATTCTGCAGCCAGGTCTATATCTGACCATCAGGTGTCAAGTCTCTTATTCTCTGGGCAGCTTTACAACACACTGGTTTAGAGAGGATGCAGGGAAAGGACTGGAGTGGATCGGTGCTGCACAAAGTGGATATACCTCAGTCTACAATGATGTGCTGATAAACACGTTTAGCATTACTTTACAGGATTCCAGCAGGACCGTGATTCTATATGGACAGAATCTACAGCCTGAAGACTCTGCTGTATATTACTGTGTCAGAGAGACACAGTAATACAGTCAAGAAGAAGAGCTGTACAAAAACCCATCACAGGAAATTTACATGTACGATTTACAACTTCCAGAGGAGGCACCCTGGGACCACTTGGGATTTCAGATTAATCTTTAAAGAAAACATTTGAAACTTTTACAATCCTTGAGAGTATTTTTAAAGATTTGTGTCATGGATTTTCTGAAATCTATATTTTGTTCTAATATCAGAGTACCTGGATGCACATACTAAGAACATAGTGCTCATTTGACAACAGATTATGTCCTTTACACACTACAAATAAATGTTTTCTTATTTATTTTTATACTAAGAAAAATCTGATATTTGTCCAACATCTGTCGTTAAAAGAGCCACAAATCTCTGCCAACACTGAAAACTGAATTCTGAGTTTAGATAATGCTAACATAAACAAAAACAAGTCAGGAATTAATAGACAAAGAAACCTTTTGGACATTTTGAACACTATTTTGCTTTTCCAGTTTCTCAATATCAGCAGAAAATAGTTTACGTATGTGAGGAGAAAATATAAACTGTCTTTGGTCATTGTTATAGTATCACAACCATGCAGCCGAATATGTTGTTGTGTTTCTGTCCTGCTCAACGTTCTTATACAACCCAGATGCCTGTCGCCGTCACCTCACTGGTTCCTTTTTCTCAGTCTGTCCTACAAAGGTTCTAGGTTCTCATTTACTTCCTGTCTTATGCACAGAATCAGACAACCTGAGAGAAAATCACTAAATGGATTTGGGTTTACGTTTTGTACCAGAAATTGTTTTGCTTTCCTTTAATCCCTACGATCATTCCAACAGCTTATCAATGGCTTCAAAAAGTTAGTGGTCGAGCTTCCATGTACATTCTTCCAAATATAATTTTTTACATATGGTTAGAACTATGTATATAACTTTGAGATTAAATAAATTAGAAAGAAAGTATGCAGTAAATACTAACTTTGGTATACAAAATTCATTGAAGTCGTTTGTTGTAAGACCCTTCCACCCTGGGAAGAGAAAGTGTCAAACAGACTATTAAAAGCACAAAAGAAAATCCTGTAATTTACCTAAACTCTGTGTTATAAATGCAAGCATACTGCTCCTTCATTCTTTTTGATAGTATATGAAACAACTTAATCATGTGTTCCTGGTGGGGATGGTTTGTTATTATGCAAATCAGAAGGATTTAAAGTCTTGATCTGACGCTGTCAGCTGCAGAAGAAGAAAACCTCCTATCAGATCACCTTCCCCACCAACATGTTATCTGTAGCTCTGCTGCTGCTGCTGCTGGCTGCTGTATCCTGTGAGTCTCATTGAGGCAGAAACATTTACAGCATGATCACACTAGACTGAATATTAACTGTTAACAATTATTTACAATTCAGTTTTAATGTGTTTCTCCACAGGTGTGAAAAGTGAACAGCTGACACAGCCAGCCTATCTGCCTGTGCAGCCAGGTCAACGTCTGACTATCGGCTGTCAGGTCTCTTATTCTATGAGCACCTTTGCAACAGTTTGGATCAGAGCGTCAGAAGGGAAAGGACTGGAGTGGATTGGTGCTGGACAAAGTGGACGTGCCTCAAGCTACAATGAAATATTAAAAAACAAGTTTAGCATTACTGTGCAAGATTCCAGTAAAACAGTGACTCTGAATGGACAGAATCTGCAGCCTGGAGACTCTGCTGTGTATTACTGTGCTAGATGGGGCTACACTGTGACACAAACAAGCAGCAGAGCTGTACAAAAACCCTGAACAGGTTATATCAAACCGCTAGAGGAGCCCACGACAGTTTTTAATTACATGCATTGGGAAAAATATTCTTACTTTTATGTGTACCACCCAGATGAATATCACCCGTACCTTTCTGATGCCTTTCTCTCAGTCTGTCCTACAGAAGTTCTGGTTTCCCATTTACCTCCTTTGTTATGCATGGGATCAGACAACCTGAGGGAACGGCACATAAATGACTCGTCTTTCTTGTACCTAAAAACAGTTTTGCATATCCATTAATTTCTAGAATTAAGCCAACACCTTGTGTGGTCAATCTGTAACTTGCCATGAGACA
The DNA here is from genome assembly GCF_021462225.1 of Girardinichthys multiradiatus. NCBI lineage: Eukaryota > Metazoa > Chordata > Actinopteri > Cyprinodontiformes > Goodeidae > Girardinichthys > Girardinichthys multiradiatus. The sequence continues at coordinate 17,760,024 of NC_061818.1, forward strand.
TTTATCTAAATAATAGTGGAGTTTTTGTTTCGACTGTCTCTTGATGCATGCTTGGTATGAGAGATTGCTGCAAAGCCAATGACACAACACTATATAAATAAACTGAATTGAATTAAGTTGAATCTGTGACGGTCTGGGTAGATGTTTGTGCTTGCACATATAAATTAGAAAAAAATGCACAACGAATTCCAGTTGTGGTTTATAAAATGTATCATACAGGTCCTTCTCAAAAAATTTGCATATTGTGATAAAGTTCATTATTTTCCATAATGTAATGATGAAAATTTAACATTCATATATTTTAGATTCATTGCACACTAACTGAAATATTTCAGGTCTTTTATTGTCTTAATACGAATGATTTTGGCATACAGCTCATGAAAACCCAAAATTCCTATCTCACAAAATTAGCATATCATTTAAAGTGTCTCTAAACGAGCTATGAACCTAATCATCTGAATCAACGAGTTAACTCTAAACACCTGCAAAAGATTCCTGAGGCCTTTAAAACTCCCAGCCTGGTTCATCACTCAAAACCCCAATCATGGGTAAGACTGCCGACCTGACTGCTGTCCAGAAGGCCACTATTGACACCCTCAAGCAAGAGGGTAAGACACAGAAAGACATTTCTGAACGAATAGGCTGTTCCCAGAGTGCTGTATCAAGGCACCTCAGTGGGAAGTCTGTGGGAAGGAAAAAGTGTGGCAGAAAACGCTGCACAATGAGAAGAGGTGACCGGACCCTGAGGAAGATTGTGGAGAAGGGCCGATTCCAGACCTTGGGGGACCTGCGGAAGCAGTGAACTGAGTCTGGAGTAGAAACATCCAGAGCCACCGTGCACAGGCGTGTGCAGGAAATGGGCTACAGGTGCTGCATTCCCCAGGTCAAGCTACTTTTGAACCAGAAACAGCGGCAGAAGCGCCTGACCTGGGCTACAGAGAAGCAGCACTGGACTGTTGCTCAGTGGTCCAAAGTACTTTTTTCGGATGAAAGCAAATTCTGCATGTCATTCAGAAATCAAGGTGCCAGAGTCTGGAGGAAGACTGGGGAGAAGGAAATGCCAAAATGCCAGAAGTCCAGTGTCAAGTACCCACAGTCAGTGATGGTCTGGGGTGCCGTGTCAGCTGCTGGTGTTGGTCCACTGTGTTTTATCAAGGGCAGGGTCAATGCAGCTAGCTATCAGGAGATTTTGGAGCACTTCATGCTTCCATCTGCTGAAAAGCTTTATGGAGATGAAGATTTCATTTTTCAGCACGACCTGGCACCTGCTCACAGTGCCAAAACCACTGGTAAATGGTTTACTGACCATGGTATCACTGTGCTCAATTGGCCTGCCAACTCTCCTGACCTGAACCCCATAGAGAATCTGTGGGATATTGTGAAGAGAACGTTGAGAGACTCAAGACCCAACACTCTGGATGAGCTAAAGGCCGCTATCGAAGCATCCTGGGCCTCCATAAGACCTCAGCAGTGCCACAGGCTGATTGCCTCCATGCCACGCCGCATTGAAGCAGTCATTTCTGCCGAAGGATTCCCGACCAAGTATTGAGTGCATAACTGTACATGATTATTTGAAGGTTGACGTTTTTTGTATTAAAAACACTTTTCTTTTATTGGTCGGATGAAATATGCTAATTTTGTGAGATAGGAATTTTGGGTTTTCATGAGCTGTATGCCAAAATCATCCGTATTAAGACAATAAAAGACCTGAAATATTTCAGTTAGTGTGCAATGAATCTAAAATATATGAATGTTAAATTTTCATCATGACATTATGGAAAATAATGAACTTTATCACAATATGCTAATATTTTGAGAAGGACCTGTATCTGCAGATGAACAGTCTGACAGCTGAGGATTCTGCTGTTTATTATTGTGTTCGACACTCACTGTGACATAAAAAGCAGAAACACTGTACAAAAACTCCTCAGTGCATGAAGAGTTTTAACATGAAACCACCACAGGAGGAGCCATCAGGGCACAAAATAACTTGGATAAGTCTTCCCCGTGTCCTGAGGTAACGATCTTGTTCAGTAAGGTTTTCACTTAGATTTACCATTAACTGACCTATCCACATCTGACTTACTTAAATGGTATGTACACTTCTTTCCCCATTTTGAAGAACGGCTAAAAGAAATAGGACTCAGCTAGTTTTATTTGTTAGGATTTCTTCCCTACTAAGAAACTATGTACTCAGTTTTTTTTTTTTTTAAATGATTCCATGTGAAATTATGCTACTATAATTAAAGATTGATTTATTTGAAGGCTTTTTATATATCTAAACTTTTAGGGTTATTGAATGTGCATAACAATGATTTATATGTAGACTGCAGCAATACAAACGACTGAAGCCGTCAACATTTGTGTTTTGGTGCCTGATTATTTAAGTAAAGACTTTAGTTTACATGTATGATAACATAATGAACACATCACACAATAACCATTGTAGAGATCCTCTTTTTTAATTTGCATGTTGAAATATTCCAAAGATGTAAATTTTAACACAATCCGAGGATAATCCAGTATTAAATGGACTTTAAGGAAAAAGCACAGTAACGTTTTCCATCTGTTCTCATCATTCAAAATACTTGCACATTATACAACACTTCTATTTAAAGGTTAAAAAAATACATTGCAAGAGCATGTAGAGAACACCTCATAAAATACATTGATACAGGAGCATCTACAAACATTTGAACATTATCAAAAACGTTATTTCAGTTATATAATTCAAAAAATGAAACTCATTGACACTCAAATTTAAGTATTTCAAGCATTCATTTCTGTTAATTTTGATATTCCTAGGGTTTAAATTAATATATTACATAAACCTAATAACATTTTTTTTAATCCAGAAATGTTATTTTTATGACCTAGCCAATCATGGGAAAGAGTGTTTACTTTGCAGGTCTCTGGCTGACACCATCAACCTCCACATGGAGGATAAGCCACTAAAGGTCATTGCTAAAGAACCAGGCTATTCACAGACTGCTGTATCCTGGAATATTAATAGAAAGTTAATTGGAAGAAAAAAATATGGTAGACAAAGAAGCACAGGCAGCAGGAATAACAGCCATCTTGAGAAGACTGTGAAGCAAATCCCGTTTAAGGGCTTGGGGGAGATTCACTACGCATCGATTGTGGCCCGAGTCAGTGCTTGAAGCGACATCAACCTCGTGGAGTTTAATCAAGAGGAAGATGAGACATCAACCCAACAAAGCAGAGGAGCTTAAAGCCGCTATTAAAGCAACCTGGGCATCTTTCACACCTCAGCAGAGCCACAGGATCATCGCCTCCATGCCACGCTGCATTGATACAGTAATCTATGCAAAACGAGACCTGACCAAAGACTTATACTGCACGGACCAGTATGCTGTTCAGTACATGGATGTACCTCAGTAAACCAACATTTCTGTATTAAAAAGGATTTTTTAATTGATCTTATGCAATATGGAAATTATGAGAGAAGTTGAAGTTGGGATTTTTATAAGCTGCAAGTCATGATCATCAAAAACAACAGAAATAAACTCTTGAAATATATCAATCTGCATGTTGTTAGTCTATATAAATACATTTCCCTTTTTTAATTAAATTACTGAAATAAATTACATCCTTGTTGCTCTTCTGATTTACTGAGATGAAGCTGTATTATGTGTCAATCATATGTGAGGAAGCACTGGTTTTAATCTGAATTTGTTGTCCAGGAAAAAGTTTTAAATTTTTCTCTCAGGATTGCAGTTTATTAACGTCAAGCTGGACTCAGAGACATGGAAGTCAAACTACTTCCATCTCAGGGGTGTTGAGTTTCCATGTGTCTGTTCAAAGATGTTCTTTCTCTGAAACTTTTTCCACATGCCAGACATGAGAAGGGCCTCTCACCTGTGTGAGTTCTCATGTGGATATTTAGATTACTTTTTTTGCCAAAACTTTTTCCACACGTCAGACACGGAAAAGGCTTCTCCCCTGTGTGAGTTCTCATGTGAGAGGTCAAATCACAACTCTGGCAAAAGCCTTTACCGCATACGTCACAGGTGTATGGCTTGTCGTCTGTGTGACCCCTTTTGTGTTTGGTCAAATACCTTCTTTGACTGAAGCTTTTTCCGCATACGGAACAGAAGAAAGGCTTCTCCTCTGTGTGTGTTTTCATGTGGACGGTCATAAAGGTTTTTTCTCGGAAACTCTTTCCACAGGTAGGACATGAAAAAGGCTTCTCACCCGAGTGAGTGCTCATGTGACTATTCAACGCAGACTTTGTAATGAAACTTCTCTTGCAGGTCAGACACGTAAAAGGCCTGTCGCCCGTGTGCGTCTTCATGTGAGCCGTCAAATTAGCGCGAACGCCATAAGACTTGCCACACAGCTCACAAGTATGGGGCTTCTCACCAGTGTGAGTTACCATGTGACATTTCAGGCAGTTTTTCCTCATGAAGGTTTTCCCACAGAGTCTGCATTGGAAAGGCTTCATACCCATGTGAATTCTCATGTGATCCCTCAAATGACCATTCTGACTGAAACTTTTCCCGCAGAATTCACACGAATACGGCCTCTCACCTGTGTGAGTTCTCACGTGAGTGTTCAGCTGACCGCTGTCACTAAAGGCTTTACCGCATGCTTCGCAGGAGTACAATTTCTCCCCTGTGTGAGTTCTCATGTGGCTGTTCAATCCATATTTTCGGCTAAAGCTTTTGCCACAGACCCCACACAGGAAAGGCTTCTCACCTGTGTGAGTTCTCTTGTGATCAGTCAAATGATTTTTTTTCCTGAACACTTTCCCGCAGACGTCACAGCGGTGTAACAAAGTTTTACCACACATTTCTTGATCTTGGTTCTCAGCATGACTCTGAGAGAGGAGATCATTCCCACTTTGGTCTGAATCGCTGTGGTCCGTTTCCTCTTCAGAAGATGTTTCCACAGAGGTTTCTGTTTCTTGCTTCAGTTCATGCTGCTGGTCATCCTGATAGACTAACTGTTCAAACTCTTCCTCTTTAATCTGCAAAGGCTTTGATTCTTCTTGTTTCTTTTTGAGCCGTAGTTCTTCTGATTCTTCATAACTGGAGTGTGCCTCTTGGTTAGAGACCAACTGGTCTTGAGAATCAGCAGACATTGATGGATGTAATCCTACATGAGATCTGAGAGAAATGCCAGATAACATGTAATTGAGTTTTCAGACAAAGCACACGCTCATTCTTTATCTAACTATACAGATGTGTACCTCGTGCTCCTGAAAGCAGACATAAAGCCCAGTCAGAGCTTTATTAAGGGCTTGCAGTTTTATCATCGATTTCTGATAAAATACGGGCAGCTTGGTGTTCATGTGCTGCAGGATCCGGGGAATCGTGTAGCCATGTGGTGAAGCATGTGATTCTGTAAAGGAAAATGTCAGTTATGGTAATATATTAATTTTCACACTTCTTAAAACATCAGTTTTGTATACACTACATATTTTGACAATTATTGATAATAAAGTCAAAGTATGACAGACAGCAACATCATGTAATGATAAGCAGACTTGGTCTGCAAGTTACTCTAATGGGCCATTTTTCCTACAAAAAAAATTAGAATAAATATCAGGATTTATAAATATCTACTATATAAAGTTTGTTTTAAGGGAAATTAAAGAACGATACCTCTAATTTTTGATTTTAGAATAAAGAAAGATGAATAAGTAAGAATAAATACATTCAAATACAGTTTTCAGCCTAGTGAATAAGCAGTCTGAAAATAGACTGTAAAGAAATTAATTTCTTCTACTATTAAAGTCATTATATTTGGAATTTTTGTGAAAATATGTTTATTTTATTTGTGAAAACATAACTTATGTATTCATTTTATATTTAAAAATACTGCACAGGTCTAAGAGAAAATTGGGAAGGCCTAAAGAGCTTCAGACCTCCACTGTTTAACCTGGCTGTTCAAGAACAAAAAAAATTAATTAAAGTATTCAAAGTATATCCAGGTGTGTAAAGTATTTTTACAATAGTGCACCATGAAGGATTGGGTGCACATTTGTATAATTGTTGCACTATTTAAATGCATCCTCGCACCCGTTTGCTATTTGCTAGACTCCTGTTTTGAAAACTTGAATTACCTTCAGTATGAGTGCCATGATTAAAACAACAGCCAACTCTTTCAGATACAATCTTTCATGGGTTGGTATTAAGTGTTCAAGTAGTGGAGGTCATGGGAAATGTAGTTATTAAACACATTAAAGTTATAAGGTTCCCACTTCAAAACAACCCAATTATTCATTTTAAGGCCTGTAGTCTAATGTTAATTACATGCAGTTGTTGCTAATGCTAACGATTGATTAGTGTTTGTTGGAGATCCTCTCTTACTGTTTAGATTTGAAGCTTGCAGGAAAAAGCTGGTGACACACCAGCATCTGATAAATGTCCAGGCTGCTGTGGGAAGTTTTTTCGGTGGTTTTCTGAAGGAACATGCAGGTCAGATTTCACTCCAGAGTTAGCATCTTGTCATTCATCTCCTACTAGCTTGTTTTCCTCGTGAAACAGAAAGGAACTGGTTCCTGCTGACAAGCTGGATCAATCATCAAAAGCTAGAAAACACTTTAAGAACATATATATTTCTCTTTATGAAAAGCAGAAGTGCAGCAGACATATTTACACACAATCTACGAGGGAAAAAGCCTAGCTAGATTCGTGTTTGTGTGGAGGTGGAGTTGTGGCTACGTTTAAAGGAAATCCGGTCCACCAAACGTCCGACTTTCAAAATAAAAGCTGCTTTACCCAACATTAAGGCTGCCAATCCTAAAATAACCTTATGCAGTAAGGTTATTGAAGACTTACCGTTTTCTAGAATTCGCATTAAAAATTGTATAGTTTAATGACATATGTTTAATTGTTGTGTAATGTTTAATAAAAAAATATCCTTATGATGTTCTCCGTTCATAAATCATTTGCATAACATGATCTAAGAGGCATTTAAAGTGCTACATTTCAGAATATTGAGAACATGTAAATGTTTTATGACAATAAATGATATATAGATCAGATATATATATATATATATATAAATATATATATATATATATATATATATATATAAAATCACCAGCCACTTTATTAGGTACACCTTGCTAGTACCGGGTTGGACCCCCTTTTGCCTTCAGAGCTGCCTTAATCCTTTGTGGCATAGATTCAACAAGGTACTGGAAACATTCGTCAGAGAGTTTGGTCCATATTGACATGATAGCATCACACAGATGCTGCAGATTTGTCAGCTGCATCCATGATGAGAATCTCCCGTTCCACCACATCCCAAAGGTGCTCTATTGGATTGAGATCTGGTGACTGTGGAGGCCTTTTGAGTCCAGTGAACTCATTGTCATGTTCAAGAAACCAGTCTGAGATGATTCGTGCTTTAGGACATGGCGCATTATCCTGCTGGGAGTAACCATCAAAAGATGGGTACACTGTGGTCATAAAGGGATGAACATGGTCAGCAACAATACTCAGGTAGGCTGTGGCGTTGACACGATGCTCAATTGGTACTAAGGGGCCCAAAGTGTGCCAAGAAAATATCCACCACACCATTACACCACCACCAGCCTGAACCATTGATACAAGGCAGGATGGATCCATGCTTTCATGTTGCAGACGACAAATTCTGACCCTACCATCCGAATGTCGCAGGAGAAATCGAGACTCATCAGAGTTACTGATGCCTTTCTATCAGCTCGAACCAGTCTGGCCATTCTCCTCTGACCTCTGGCATCAACAAGGCATTTGCGCCCACAGAACTGCTGCTCACTGGATATTTTCTCTTTTTCGGACATCTGTCTGTTAACCCTAGAGATGGTAGTGCATGAAAATCCCAGTAGATCTGCAGTTTCGGAAATACTCAGACCAGCCCACAGAAATCCCAGACTGCGCTATGACCATCACCAGTAACACCAGTAGCACAAAAAAATACAAAGTTGTGATTTGTGAGTACATTGTGCAAACCAACTGGCATCTCAAGGGTTGAAAAGTTTAAAAGGAATGGATATTTAATAATAACAAAAAGAAGGGATATTAATTACAAACTTTATGCTGTAAAAATTCCCAAAGTATAAACAATCTAAGTTCTATATGTTAAACAGAACACGGTGCACCATTGTGTTTGATCTAGTGCAGTGATCTACTGAATATGTTTGTGTGTGTGTGAGGTGTGTAGGTTAATGTTCACAATTTATTATACATTATGATGTGAGAAAGCAATATCCGGTAGTTTATCATATTCATACAAAAACACACAACTAGACAAGATAGTTGGAAAAAAAATCTACAATTCTAATATTAATGCATGAAACCACATTGTATCAGAACATTTAAAAGGCTAATGATTCATCTCATTAATCTCTTAAGTTGTTCAAGTTAAAGTGTTGACTCCACTCTTTACAGTGCAGTAGTTGAAACATCAGCAGAAATGTCCTGAAGGACAGCTGGTTTCATATTTCGCTGATGAACTGGGTCAAAACCCACAAAAAAATTGATGTCAGTGTAAAAACGGCATGACGATGTATTAAAATCTCAGGTGAATATAGCATTGTAGTACTGTGCACAAATTAATGCTAAAACAGAGATTGTATAAAACCTTACTACAGCCATAACCTGAATGGCAGCAAGAGCTAGGAAGAAGAATAAAACAGACACTCAATATTCAGTCAAACATGGCAGCAACAGGTTTGTTTGTGAATTCCTGTTTCTCTGAGTTTCTATCAGCAAATGCTTTAGGTGTAAGGGTTAAGGTTCATAACATGAATTTGTGGTCACAGAAACTGCTGGAAAAGGATTGCAGTGAGTTGCTTTTATCAGCTGTCATCATTACAGCATATGATGCTCCTGGCCTGTGAAAGATCACTTTACCATCTATAGAGACAGCAGTGGAGAGAGCGTTGAAAAATCTAAAAACTTAACTGACATCATAAAAATGTCTCTACTGGATTCTCTGAATGAGAAACTGATCATTAAAACATCTGATGTTAGTGTTGACGCATATGTGTGCGTTTGAACGAGATGTTTTCCTATGCAAAGTGAACTTCCTGGCAGTTTCCTATAAAGACATGTTAGGCTACCATTTGCATCAGATGAAGAGAAGCATCAGATCACCTTCAGCACCAACATGTTCTCTGAAGCTCTGCTGCTGCTGCTGGCTGCTGGATTCTGTGAGTCTTACTGTCTCAAAAACTGTTAACAAACTACCCAGTATTCATTAATTTTTCCTCCTCCACAGGTGTTAAGTGTGAACAGCTGACACAGCCAGCCTCTGTGACTGTGCAGCCAGGTCAGACTCTGCCCATCCGCTGTCAGGTCTCTTATGAGCTGAGCTACTGGACACACTGGATCAGACAGGCTACTGGGAAAGAACTTGAATGGATTGGTAGAAAAGATAAGTGGAACTCGAACTACAAAGATTCACTGCAGAACAAGTTCAGTATCAGCTTAGAAACGTCTAGCAACACAGTGACTCTGCATGGAAACAATATGCAGCCTGAAGACTCTGCAGTGTACTATTGTGCAAGACAGCCCACAGTAACACAAGCAAGCAGCAGAGCTGTACAAAAATCCCCCAGACTGCAAAACATGCAATATAAAACCAACCACACGGGAAGCTCTAAGATACATTTTGTGTTGATTTTTTTTTTCCATTTTAAAATGAAAGAGAATTCTGTCTAATCTGTATAATACTGGTATGGAAATACAATTAGAAATACAAAGACAGAAATCATTGAATGAAGTTTCTTTTAGAATTGGCTCCATTGTGATAGAAAACCTCAGCCTACTCATTTAAAAAGATTGAAGTGCAAGCAGTGTGAAGTTTGATTTCATTTGGTGAAAGGCAGATAATATAATAATATAAAGTAGGAAAACACACAGAAAAGGAATGAATTAAGTTGGACAAAATGCAGTCTCAATAAAAAAAACAAAAAACGTTTTACAAAGATGTCATATCTCAAAATTGTATGCCTGAATTAAAAAAAAAATATATATATCTAATGTGAAGAAAATGTCATGGTCAAATTAAAGTAAAAATATTTTAACTTATTTGTCTCTTGGAAATGTCTTAAAATTAATGTGGCTTCATGGTTCTCTTATACAATTTTTGCAACATGTTTATCTTTAATATTCAATTTCTTGAAATTAAGGAGTAGTTTTAAACTTTCATGTTTACGTACACAGCACCTTGCCCCTTTAATGAAAACACAAAATAAAAAAAAAGACTTTTTGCAGAGAATGTTATATTTTTAAACAATGAAAATCTGCAAACAGCTAGTTGAAATGCTTTATTTTCAATTTGTTGACTTGCATCAATGCATGATTTTACTTTTATTTTAAGAAATTGTATATTTTAAAATCCTACCGAACTTTATTAACCAACTATATATAAAGTAAACATAACAAAGGACTTTTTATGAAAGTAACCTGTTTTTTTTTTCAGAGAAAATTGTTGACGAGAGGATTGATCATATCCTTAACATGTAATCTGAAGATGATCACAAAAATTTTTATTTTCTCCCAATTATCAACAGTCCTTGCTTGTATGTGTGCTCTATGAAAAAAAAAAAATAAATGTGCAAAACATTATTTCATATCTAGGAAGTTCCTAATTTTAACAGCCTCTCAGTGTAAGTAAATAAGTAAGTAATGTTTATTTAAACATAGTATCATAACAAGTATAATGAACACAATAACATTAATGACATAATTGCATAATTAACAAAATAGTTTTCAACTGGTTTTTAAAAACTCCCACAGAGTCTGCAGAGTGAAGTTGCCAGGTCAAACTGTTCCACAGTTTAGGAGCCACAGACTGAAAGGCCTGGCCCCCCTTAGTTTTTAGCCTTGTAAAAGGAGCAGAAACTCCTTGTACAAAGGCTCTGGGCTTGGAATTGAAGTCTACGAGCAGCAGAGTGTTTGGTTAAAACTTGGCACAAATAATTGGAAGCCTGGTCATTTAGAGCCCTGAATGGAGGAGCCCTCCCTTTGCAAAATAACTGGAGTGAAGGATGGAGATTGTCTTGCAGGGCCTCCTGTGTAATATTAGACACCCTCTACATGACACCCTGCCTGCTCAGAGGATTAGCCACAGCAACAGGCTCCTCTCCCTTTGTGCGGAACGGAGCGCTTTAAGATATCTTTGGTTCCTTCTGCTATAAGACTGTATAACAGTCAGTCTGAACATGTGCATCTTCTACAGTACTATCTCTAATAACGTTTTTAATTTGTGCTTTTTATGTATGAATAAATGTAAAGAAACTCCTGCTCCTTAGTAACTGAAAACTTTATTATTACTAACCCACCAGAGGAGGGGCTCTTTTACCACTAATGATATTGACTAACAGAGTCTATTATTTCTTACATAGAGATTGTGTGTGTGTGTTTTGTTTTTATTTTTTTGTTTTTCTTAAGAAAAGCATTTTGGATTTCCTGGATTTGAAAATATGTTACATAAATAAACCTCATCAACTGATTGAGGGACTGAATGATTTATCTGAAGAATAATTCAGATAGTATATGTAGTAGACCTATTTGCAGAAAGAAAATGACATACAGCCAACCTCCTTCTGTCTGGCTGTGTTCTTTATCAGTGGATAGAACTTCACTCCCAGCATCAGTTTCAAGGTAATGCTCAAACTGTCTGTCCTGCTGATAGTGAGCTGTCTGCCATGTAAGCTGAATCAACTTGATATCAGAAAACCATTTTTTATTGAATTTTAATTGATCTCCTGTTTTTGCCAATTTCTTTTCAGGTTCTAACAGCCAGACTCTGGAGTCCATTCCTTCCACTTCAATGATGAAAAAGCCCCATGAAATCCTCAATCTATCCTGCAAAGGATCTGAATTTGATTTCAGTTAGTATGGAAGGGACTGGATCAAACAATCAGCAGGGAAACCATTAGAATGGATGGGTGTTATTTGGTATGACACCAGTAAAAAGATTTATGCCAAAAGTGTTGATGACATCATAGAAAACACTAGAGATAACAGCAACAGCATGGTGTATCTAAAACTGTTAAATCTGAACAAGAGGATTCTGCTGTGTATTACTGAGCCATGAGTTACATATAGTGGTTAAGGTGAACACAGGCTGTACAAAAACTTCACATACAGACACAGAAAAAAGAAACACTGAGCTCACCTGCTATGACTTATGATTTCCTATTGACAGAAAGTATTTTTGTTGCGCATCTTCTACAAAAACGCTTAGTATGATAGGCCTAAAATATTCTTCATTTCATTTTCATTAAATGTTATGCTTACAACACATGCAGAAAAACACATTTCATGAAATAGTCAATCCTCAAATTCAAAAATAATAAAAGACAAAATCTTCAACTTTCCTTGTATTGACCTTAAGTTTATGCTATGAGGTCACAAGCCTACCTAAAGTAATTTAATATTGCAAGTACACAGAGGGGGCTCGAGTTTATCTCCAGCAGTCATTGGGCGAGAGGCAGGGTACACCCTGGACAGGTAATTAGTCTATCACCGGTCAGGATAGAGACACACAGGAAAAAACAACCATCCACGCACATACACACTCATACCCGGAGAGTGTGCACGGGGAAAACATTAAAACTCTGTGCAAAAAGACCCCAGGCCAGGATTCAGGCCTAGGACCTTATTGCTGCAAGGCAACAGTCCAACCAACCCCACCACCATGAAGCCATAATTACCATCATTATTATTATCATATCTGGCTGTTTTCTAAAATGTGAGATTTCCCTTCACCTTAAAAGCCAGGACATTTCCTTAGTAGGAAAAGACACTTTTATAATGATGAAACTGATCAAATTACTAGTATTAGTATTTTAGAGAAATGAAAAACAAAAATCTATATAGAAAGAAAACTGTCAAAGTGTGTGAAATAAATTGTTTATTTCACAAATCTGAGCTTGAATTCCCCCCTCCCTGGCAGGAGGAGTCAATGCAAAGCTTAACAATTCCCAGCTCTATTTGTGTGACTGTGTCAAGACTGTCAGAGAACCAGAACCAGGCTGAAACATGATGAACTACAGGTCTGGAGTGCTGCTTTTTATCATCTGCTTCACAGGTGAGAAATTGTTGACAAAACTTTAATCTGCATTTGTGAAACTGTGTTCTAACAAGAACTATATATTTTGACTCTGTCGCTTCACAGGTGTTTATTGTCAGACTCTGACACAATCCGAATCAGCGGTTAAAAGACCTGGAGAGTCCCACAAACTGACCTGTACAGCTACTGGATTCTCATTCGACAGCTACTGGATGGCCTGGATCAGACAGGCTCCTGGGAAAGGGCTGGAGTGGATTGCTTATATCAGTAGCAGTGGGGGTACCACATACTACTCCCCGTAAGTCCAAGGCAGGTTTACCATCTCCAGAGACAACGGCAGAGAGCAGCTGTATCTGCAGATGAACAGTCTGAAAACAGAAGATTCTGCTGTTTATTATTGTGCTCGAGATGCACAGTGACTGAAGTTGTTGCAGCAGCTGCACAAAAACTTCAAGCAGCTTCAGAATTAACTGGTGGATATTTTGTTTCTCTGCAAGATGTGGATATAAAACTAGCAGTAAGGCAGTTGCAGAAACACTGATACTGAGATGGAAGAATAAGAGAGGAATAATCCAAAACAGTAAAATTTTCCTTTTCTATTACAGTCCCATCATCAGGAATATTACATCTAATGTCAAGAAACATGATTCTGTGTATCTGCAAAGTGTATCAGGGGAAAAAACCCCTATGGTTTTCCATTTGAATTGCTTTGTACAAATAGGTTGGGCCCTGCTAAATGTCCTATTTAAAACTCACCAGGCAATACTGCCAGTAAAACCTCTGGTTAATGATTTTAAAGTTGTATTTGGATCACAAAGTGTTTTAGTATCAGAATTTTATTTCTATGATCTTGAAATATCTATTAAGTTCTTTGTGAACTATTCACCAAATTTTTTAAATAAACCTTTTGTAAAATGATGAAAGTAACACGCGTAAGATAAGGTTCTCATTCCCATAAGTGGTTTGTGTAACCAAACTTAAAATAGTTCATACATTGCTAACACAAACATTTTCACTTTTTAATTGTGTTTAAGATCCTTACATGTTTATTGCAAAATATTTGTAATATATTTGAGAATAGCTTCAGTACAAAACAATAATAATACTGCTTGTACCCTCAACATGAATCTGAATTGAACCAACCTTGATCCCCAGCTTTAGCTTTATTTTATTACATTTAAATTGTATTAGTAAATAGTGTTGTGATTTAATTAGTTTCAGCATTTATTCTGACTCTATTTGTAATTACTAAGGGAATAAATTTCCAAAATTTTTAAATAATCCCCATTAACACCATTATATAAAAATCGGTGTCAAAGTCAATTTTATGTGTAATCTGCTGATGCACAGAAACAAATTAATAAGTGTCACACTTTATTTGCTTAAGCATCTTTCTTTAAAAATGTTGACACCATTCTGTCATTGTTTTAACGGCCGACTTGACCCACATGCTGAAGAACATTCAGAACAGTGGAAAGGGTTGGAAGTTTATTGCCAATAATCAGGAACAATAATAAACAGGGGGAGCCTTCAGACGGGAACTGGAGGACTGCGGAGGGAAGAAAACAGGTCAGGTAAGAACCAGGCGAATGACAGCTAATAGTCTCTGTTTCTGAAGGCTTACGGTGTGCAGGGAGGGCTAGATCCGCCAGGGAGATGGCAGATGAGTCTGGAGATCCAGGGAGGCTTCTTCTGAGAATCCACCAGGAGCTTCCGGTGGACTATCCGAAGCGGGTAGTTGGAGGGTGGACAGGGTGCGTGCATGCGAGGGAGGAGTACCAGAGAAACAGACTGCCAGCTGGAGCTTGATCCTTGTTCTTCTGAAGCAGGGAGCGATCTATCACCAGACTGAGACGTTGACTGAACTTGGAGCCTAGAAGGAGCGAGACAAACGGTAAGTTAGACTTTCTTCTGTCAAAGAGTACGAGATTCAAAAACACAAGATTTGGCAAGGTAGTTGTACCGCTGTGGGCAAAACACTCAGGCAAAGAAGTGCTGGCGATCCGTCACCTTATACTTCTCCTGACCATCAGGATGAGGAACACCTGTCACACCCTGGAAACACAGACCTCAGCAGCACCTGGTGGTGGAAGAAGGTTAGCAGGAGAAGCAGAACTGCAGACACAATCTATATGTAATGATAAAATGATTAAAGTGGTGAGGTTTTCACAACAGAGCAGAGCTAATGAATAATTATTACTGACAAAATACAGCTTCTTTTCACTGTGTTTGAGGCAAATTATAATAATCAACATGCGTGACTGCATTTTCCCTACATAGTAATAAACAGAACTTGTTTTTGCATTTTGAAACTGTGACTGATAGGAGCCACTCCCTCATGAATTATATCCTGATGCAAATCTGTGGTCTGTACATGGTATACATATATTCACGACTGGTTAAGTTTTAGAGAATCAGAGATTTGGATTTCTAGACATGATGAATATATTCATTCTTCTTCTGCTTGCTCTCTCTTTGCCTTGTGAGTTATTCCACTTCCTTACCTATTTTTTATCAAACAACATTTTCCTATTCCGTACACCAAAAAATAATTTGCTCTCCTGCTTTTTGTAATCTGATCAGGTTGTGCAGGCCAGAGTATGGAGTCTATTCCTTCCAGTCCAGTGGTGAAAAAGCCTGGAGAGACTCTAAATCTCTCCTGCAGAGGATCTGGGTTCACATTCGGGTCTTTTAACATGCACTGGATCAGACAACCTGTGGGAAAGTCACTGGAATGGATGGGACGTATTTATAGCGATGCAAGTGGAACCAGCTATTTGGGCACTTTACAAAGTCGAATAGAAATCACCAGAGATAACAGCAAAAGCATGGTGTATCTGAGTCTGTCTGGCTTAAAGCCAGAGGACTCTGCTGTGTATTACTGTGCCAGACAAGCACAGTGTTCAAAGTGGGTGGAGAGGCTGAACAAAAACCCCTTAGACTGCAAACATGCAATCAAAAAGCAACTAGAGAGATTGCTCTGTATAACACTGGTACACACACACACACACACACACACACACACACACACACACACACATATATATATATATATATATATATATATATAAAATATATAATCACCGGCCACTTTATTAGGTACACCTTGCTTGTACCGGGTTGGACCCCCTTTTGCCTTCAGAACTGCCTTAATCCTTCGTGGCATAGATTCAACAAGGTAGCGGAAACATTCCTCAGTGCTAATAATGTTGGGACGTTGTTGTTCAACCTATATGCAAATGAACATACCATAAAGACAAGATATCCATGTCCATATTGACATGATAGCATCACACAGATGCTGCAGATTTGTCGGCATTGGATAAAGAGCAGAGTCTCAGAAAAAAAAAAAAAGATAAAGTCTCAAAAGTTTATGTCTGATCTAAGGGGAAATGAATAACATGAAGAAAATGTCATGGTTGAATTAAAGTCACATTTTTTTCTATTGTTTGTCTCACAAAGAAGCCTTAAAATGAATATGTCTTCACATTGCTCTTGGAGTAGATTTAAACTTTCACTTTTAATGTTTGTACACACTAAGTTCCCTTGTTCTTTTAAAGAAAACCCAAAATAAAATAAAAAATGAAAAAAGACTTTTTGCAGAGAGTTGTATTTTTTACAATTCAAATCTGCAAGTGCTAATTTGGTATGCCTTATTTTCAAGCTGTTGACTTACATGAATGCAAGAAACACAATATATTAAAATCCTGATTAAGGTCATTCACCTTCTAAATAGAAAATAATCATAAAAATAACTTTATGAGAGCAAGCTGTGTTTATTTCAGATAAATTGTTAATGAGAGGTTTGATCTTGTTTTACTTCTTAAAGAAGGAAGAGAACCAATTAACATAAAAGCAAAACAATTTTCAACTGATTTCTAAAAACTCCCACAGAGTCTGCAGAGTGCAGTAGCAGGGTAAAACTGCTCCACAGTTTAGGAGCCACAGGCTGAAAGGCCCGGTCCACCTTAGTTTTACCTTGTACAAGGAGCAGCCAGGAGTTTCTGGGCTTATAATTGGAGGGAACAAGCAGCAGAGTGTTAAATAATTGATACCCTGGTGATTTAGAGCCCTGTATGAAGTAGCCCCCCCTCTACAACTTAAACACTTCCTAGCAGTCAACCATAAACAGCTAATGTCAGGCTGTAAGTTGGAACAAAAGAAGATAAACTCCAGTTGCTCCGCAGTTATTGAACACTTGCATTATTACAAACCCCCAGAGGAGGGGCTCTTGTACCACTAATGATATTAGAGTTTGTTATTTATCACACATACACTCAGTGGTGAAAAAGCCTCAAGACGTTCCCAGTCTTTCCTGTGGAGGATCTAGATTTCATTTCAGTCATAATGGAAGGGACTGGATCAGAGAAATAATCTGCAGGAAAAAACACTGAAATGGATCGGCGTTATTTGGTATGATGGCAGTAAAACCATTTATGCCAGCAGTGTTGATGGAATCAGCAGAGAAAACAGGAACAACATGGTGTACCTAAAACTATCCAAACTGTAACCAGAGGACTCCGTTGTGTATTGTGTGAACACACACACACCATGTGAACACAGAGGCTGCACAAAAACTCTTACATACAGACAGACACGGAGCCAGTGTTACATTGCAGACGGGGCGAGGACTTGTAGTGGGTCCTTATAACATTTTGGCTATTTCACTTGTTGACAAATCACATTATGGATCTGATCTGTATCTGAGCTGTATTTGGTCGCTGCCAAAAAGGGACTGAAGCTTCAAAAATAAAAACCAACACACTTTGAACCATCAAAATATGAACTAAAATCATAGATCAACAAAAAGTCTCAATTTGCTTTGTAAACAGCCAGATATTACATAACATAAAGTAAACCCAACATTAGACACTGCACCGCAACAGCCTGTTTGACACAACGGATCAATTAGTAGCATCAATAATTGGACAGAGCGTGGATTAGGATGAGTTGTGCAGCACAATTTGTGCTATTTTCATCACCATGGACACTGCAATGGATTTATCATTAAACAGCCATGGTGCAGCATACTGATGTTGGGAAATGTCCTATCCATATCGATGCAGACAATAAATAGCAGACCAGCTTCTATGGTGTTAAGCTTTATTTCTAGTTTGCTACACATAGCACACAAAAAAAGAAGATCTTCCAAGACCTGCCCGGCTGTGGACATGTCTCCTTCATAGAAGTTGGCTAAATCCTGGATTCTTTCGGCTGCATCATCTGTGGAAGGTTTTGGGGTTCAAAACAGAGAAAAGCTTTGCCATTTGGTGAAAATCTGCAAAGTGTTTCTTGAACTATTGCAGAAGAATGTCTATGATGTACAAATAAAACTTCACTTTGAGACGTGTTGTGGGATCCTGGATCACTTTGTCTTCTGCCATCTCATCATAAAGACATTTTCGTCTCTGGCCTCTCCCCTCAGTGAACTTGCTGGAGGAGATGCACCTTCTAGCCATGCCTTTGCCTGTTTCAAGCGTCTCCTAAAACAACACATCTTTGAGAATTTCCTTGAGCTGCACAATACAGCCATCAATCAGCCGAACAGCCATGCTGAGATTATTTTTGGAGTTAGTGAGAGAATATGTATGTCTTCTGCAATATAGCATTTAAAAAGCACAGCATAAGTTTGAATTAAAATGTGCTTAGGTTGTGAAGTAGACCTTCTGCTTTAGAGGCTGTCTGCGGTGAATTTGTGTTCTTTTATCTTCTCTAAGGCCGCCAGTATAGCAAGTAAACTTCGCATGACTGCTTCAGTGGCTCACTTCCTCGATGCCCATGTGGTAACCGACATACTTTTTAATGTTACTATTGTATTCTTCCAGCTGCATGTTGGCCTGCTCCTCCTCCGGTATCTTATATCTTGGAAGGCTGGAAGTGAGGAAACATTAGAGCACTTCCAGTGTGCTCAAAAACAGCTTTGCGCTACCCAAGGAGCATGCTGCAGAATGGAGGACGAGATTTAGATTGTGCGCACAGCAGTGCACATAAAATGCTTTCAGGAACCCTGCCTGTGGCCCTGATAAACAACCAGACATTGTTCTTGCTCCATCATATGCCTGACCCTGGATAAGTTTAACATCCAGACCCAGTGCATTGAGTGTATTTATGAGTACATCATAAAATGTGGCGGCGTTGCTGTTTGAAAGCTTCTCAAACTGAACAAAGTGCTCAACTTTGTTGCCAGTTTTGATGACGTATCTGAAGGACAGAGAGAACTGATCTATTCTGGTAACGTCAATAGTGGAGTTAACAATAACATAATAAAACTTTACTGCTTTAACTTTTGTTGAGATGTAGTTCAGTGTCTCACTGTTAAGGGCTGAAATTAACTCATTCTGAAACTGGTGGCTCAGGTAGGTGACATGCCCCATCGGGTTTCTGTTGTGTTCTTCTAAAAGAGCATCATATTGGGCCGGCAGCTTTAATAGCTCCAAGAAGTTTCCCTTATTTCAGGAAGGGGCACCCAATCCTGCATATTCACTGAAATATGAGTTAGGAATATCCCATTACATTAAAAGGTATAAAAACATTGTGGGCAACCACTTGTCCATGAAATGTAAAAACAAATTAAACAAATGTCAGCCAAAGATTGCAACCTTTGTGTAAATGGGTTGAATAGTAAAAATGTCCTGTTCAAAAGCCACTTTTAAATATTTTTCTAGAAACTCTGGATAATGTTTATCTTCTGTTGTTTTTATTTTGATTTCAATTGTTTCCTAAGGTGGGACAGCATATTTTGACGTATCTATCAATCAATACAACTTTAATTCACACTTGTCATACAGTCAGTAACACAAAGTGCAGTTTTCTTGCAACACAACAATTTACAGTAAATCGTTTGGATACTGTCATGCATAAAATATGTCTTTGTATTGAGATTATTTGTTACTGTGTTCGTGCTTAATTTTTTATAATTGACACAGATCATACACGGCTAACAGACAGAAACATTTATGAAGTGTTTGAGGGAGAACAAATGTCAGTGTTGTTTGTTTTAAATGTATTATCTGGTGCACAGATAAAGTAACAGATACTGTCAACAAGCATCCTTACTTTAAACTTAACAAGCACCTCTTTGTGTTAGTGTGGAATAAATGAAAAGCCAACATACACAAACAAACACAAAATATTCAAAGGTTTTCTCACAGCTATTTTTTCACCACAACAGAGATACAAATTAAGAAATTTCTAAAAGTTTGACATGTTTACACAAACTTTTTTTTACTCCTTTTGAACCTGATTGTGAAAAAGCCAATCTCATATGGAAAATAATTTTGCAGGAAGACAAAACCTATTTTGATAAATGATGGATCAAGGGGCAGCAATCTTTTTCACCAAAATCCACAAAAAAATGTTTTTTGTATGCTTGCAGGGTTGTTTTGTTGAAACATCTTTGGATGAAGAGTTGGCACCGCTCAGTTTCCAAAGTAGATTTCGGCTTTAGCAAAGAGATGTACCATAAATCCATGTTACACAAACAAGCATGCTGCAAGCACACTGCAGGCATAAAAAATCTATCCTATAATCCTCAGAACAAAAATTAAGTACGAGGGGGACAAGATGATGAGTTGATGTAGAGCTGTTTCTGCAGGAAAAAGCAGACCTGTGCTTTGTAACAGCTGTGGCTAACAGCTATGTTATCCAGTAGATTTGTTTACAGTTGCTTTATTCAGTCTCATTATGATAAATGCCAAAAGATAATAATCACTTTCAGTCTTGTTAGATGTGCAGTTATAAAGGACAGAGGTTGGAAGCACAAATACCACCACTGCTCTAGAAAACCACATGCTTATTATTCACATTGACCAGCATCAACAAAAATGATCATTTAAAATAATAATGGTCTCAAATTACAAAGATGCAACATAAAAAGAATTCCTCTGCTAATCGGCAAACCGCTCACCTCATCTTATATAATTATCTACCAGTGACACTACATACCAACATGCGTTGTCCAGGTGTTGGCTGCTCAGTCAGCTCAATCTTCCCAGATTTGTGGCTCATACATGCACCACTGCATGTATGAACATTCTCTTAATCGTTACAAGTCTGTCTCTGAAAAAACATACATGGGTGTAGTTTTCCTCTTTGCTATATATGTAGCGTAAAGCCATTAGGCTGCCATGTGTACAGCTGAGCTGTATTCCTCTCACTACGCTGCCACCCAGCAGTGACCATACAGGTCCTTCTCAAAATATTAGCATATTGTGATAAAGTTAATTATTTTCCATAATGTCATGATTAAAATTTAACATTCATATATTTTAGATTCATTGCACACTAACTGAAATATTTCAGGTCCTTTATTGTCTAAATACGGATGATTTTGGCATACAGCTCATGAAAACCCAAAATTCCTATCTCACAAAATTAGCATATCATTAAAAGGGTCTCTAAACGAGCTATGAACCTAATCATCTGAATCAACGAGTTAACTCTAAACACCTGCAAAAGATTCCTGAGGCCTTTAAAACTCCCAGCCTGGTTCATCACTCAAAACCCCAATCATGGGTAAGACTGCCGACCTGACTGCTGTCCAGAAGGCCACTATTGACACCCTCAAGCAAGAAGGTAAGACACAGAAAGAAATTTCTGAACGAATAGGCTGTTCCCAGAGTGCTGTATCAAGGCACCTCAGTGGGAAGTCTGTGGGAAGGAAAAAGTGTGGCAGAAAACGCTGCACAACGAGAAGAGGTGACCTGACCCTAAGGAAGATTGTGGAGAAGGGCCGATTCCAGACCTTGGGGGACCTGCGGAAGCAGTGGACTGAGTCTGGAGTAGAAACATCCAGAGCCACCGTGCACAGGCGTGTGCAGGAAATGGGCTACAGGTGCCGCATTCCCCAGACCTGGGCTACAGAGAAGCAGCACTGGACTGTTGCTCAGTGGTCCAAAGTACTTTTTTCGGATGAAAGCAAATTCTGCATGTCATTCGGAAATCAAGGTGCCAGAGTCTGGAGGAAGACTGGGGAGAAGGAAATGCCAAAATGCCAGAAGTCCAGTGTCAAGTACCCACAGTCAGTGATGGTCTGGGGTGCCATGTCAGCTGCTGGTGTTGGTCCACTGTGTTTTATCAAGGGCAGGGTCAATGCAGCTAGCTATCAGGAGATTGTGGAGCACTTCATGCTTCCATCTGCTGAAAAGCTTTATGGAGATGAAGATTTCATTTTTCAGCACGACCTGGCACCTGCTCACAGTGCCAAAACCACTGGTAAATGGTTTACTGACCATGGTATCACTGTGCTCAATTGGCCTGCCAACTCTCCTGACCTGAACCCCATAGAGAATCTGTGGGATATTGTGAAGAGAACGTTGAGAGACTCAAGACCCAACACTCTGGATGAGCTAAAGGCCGCTATCGAAGCATCCTGGGCCTCCATAAGACCTCAGCAGTGCCACAGGCTGATTGCCTCCATGCCACGCCGCATTGAAGCAGTCATTTCTGCAAAAGGATTCCCGACCAAGTATTGAGTGCATAACTGTACATGATTATTTGAAGGTTGACGTTTTTTGTATTAAAAACACTTTTCTTTTATTGGTCGGATGAAATATGCTAATTTTGTGAGATAGGAATTTTGGGTTTTCATGAGCTGTATGCCAAAATCATCCGTATTAAGACAATAAAGGACCTGAAATATTTCAGTTATTGTGCAATGAATCTAAAATATATGAATGTTAAATTTTCATCATTACATTATGGAAAATAATGAACTTTATCACAATATGCTAATATTTTGAGAAGGACCTGTAATAGAAAATGTATGCTGTAACTTACATTTCAAGGGTCGATGTTTTAAATAATTTATTTTTATCTTCCTATAGTTGTTTCATGTTGCAGATGTGCCCAAATGAGCACTGTGCTCCTGTTAGACATGTTGGTAATAATTTACAGTAAAGCTCTTTATATACAGCAAGTTATTTTCTCAAAGTCAAGGATATAACTTTTTAACTTATTAACAATAATAATATTTATAATAATTCCAGTTTTTCCAAAATTGTCACTTTTGTGTTCATTATGTCGCCAGAAATGAGTTTCATGGCTGGTGTGCTTTGCTACTGTTTTACTTCACAAGAAGTGCTAGTTCATTGATTGCTCTGCTGCTGCTTAAAACATAGCATCAGTTCTACCATAGACTTGGAGAGTGCTTACTTCCAGCTGCCTTTGCAGTAGGACAGCTGTGACCTCACTGTTTTCATCACTCATGATGTCCTCTATGGCCTTGCTTCTGCTCCGACAGCTTTCAGAAAATGCTAGCTACAGTTGTGGAAGGACTACCAAATGTAGCAAACGACCTTGGTGATGTCATCGTCTGGGTCTGCAGTCAAACTGACCATGATGGTGTATTGAGAGCTGTGCTGCAACATTTAAAAGACCATGGATGTCTACATTAGCTTGGACTCACAGTGACAGCAGTGGGAATTCAGCCCAATGAGGATCGCATCTCTGCTGTTCTTCACGTTAAGCTGCAATCATTCCTGAGTATTCCTTGTATAAAAAGTTTATACCCAACTTTCCTACTGCTGTGGAACCTTTATGTGCCTGCATACGCCAAGAGGCTGAGTTCAACTGGTCTGAAAAAGCGGGGCGTAGTTTTGAGAAGATAAAACTGCTGGTAGAAAGTCCTGCTTTTGCACTTTTTGATCCTAACCTTTCCACTACTGTGTCCACTGATGCTTCTGTTTATTATTGGTGCTGTGCTATACCAAATTAATCAAATGGCACAGAACTCACTGTTGCATTCGCATCCAGAACTTTGAGTCCTGCTTAACGCAAATATTCAACAGTCAAGAAAGAAGCTGAAATGGCGAACCTATCTGTGGGAAATGTCAAAGTTAGACCCACTGATAAACTTAGAGAAGGTAAACATTGACGATACAAGCGAGTTAAAGTTATCTTTGGCTGGCCAGGGAGAGACAGTCCATTCTCTCAGAGGAGCTGCCCTGTGTCACAGCCTTTTATTAAAGAAAGGAAAAACAAAACACTCATGTGACAGCATCGTGGGTGTGGCTGCACACAGTTTCACAAATACAAGTCCAACTGAATAAAACTGGTTCTGTCCAGATACTGATACAGTCCACACGTCCACATCTGGCATTCAAGGACACGAAGATTGGCTGGGGTGCTATTAGTACTCTTCCCACGCGCACAGGTTCCTGGACAGTCTGCATAGCAACTACCCAAATGCAACTCTAAGGCAAGATGACAATTCTGTTAATAGTTTAGAAAAGTACTTCAAAGATAAATGTGAAAAGTATTCAAACCACTTCTATTAAAGTTCACCAAACTAAATAAATGAAAATGTGTGTTGCACAGTGGCTGCTGTGTTTCACTTATGTTACTTATTTTCCAGGTTCAAGAAAAGCACTGCTGACTGCCTCTCTCCTGCCATTGCCCACTTCACCTGATCATGCTGTGAATGTTGAATCTGGATGCATAAGGATGCTTCCCTGAGCCCCGTTCTTTGCAAATATCACAAACTTCGAAGTGAGCTGACCGTGCAAGGTAAATATGTTTTTCGAGGCTTTCAAGTCATTGCTCCAGTCTCACTCCGTCATGCCCTGGTTGTTCTCGACAATGATGTCATAATAGAGAACCAGGTGACTCTAGTGTGAGCAACAATTATGGAGGCAGGATCAGAATTAAACAAGTTCATTGAAAAGCAGGGAAACACAATAGAGTCGTAAGGGGGTCCGGGTCCGGCAGGTCGGAGTATTATAGAAGAGAGGTTGGTGGGTACGAATGTCAGGTTGTGGTGTGCAACTTGGAATGTTTCATGATAGCATTTACTTGAGAATGAAGTGGAGCAGCCGGGAGGTGGTGAGTGATGCCAAGCAACAGAAATTGAGAGGTGAGATTGTGGTGAGGCGGCTGGGGCTTCTTTGGGATTCCTTCCAGATAACTGGTGTAAGATTGGAGGCCGGACAGGGAGGAGTCTTTGTGATTTTAGGATCCAAGAAGGAGAGGCAAGTACCTTTCATACATTATCAGTTTCCAGGAAACTGGAGGAGATTCAGGACAGGTGAAGCCCAGAGAAGTGCTTTCGGCCACAGGTGAGCTAAAGCTTGGAACATGCACAGAGAGGGAACAGGTTCGGGTTTCCAGAGTTCCTTTCAACTCTAAGGAGATGAGAGCAAGGAAAGTACAATACAAGATCGTGGACAGTGAGTACACATAACTGGTGTGTCAAACTGATTACAACTCAGGTGAGTTAACAATCTGACGTCTCCTTCAGGCTCTTCCTGATTAGTCCCGATGATCCACAGCTGTGGCTGCACCTGCCTGTCGCACCCTGCAGGTGGAGATAAGAGAACACCACACACACAACAACACAAACCTGTCCTCTGCTCCGTTGCATGACACATGAAGAATGTCAAGGCACTGTAATAACTAAACAGCGCCTCTGTGAGGTCTACTAGTGGCCAGGTAGATAGACGTCACACTCCTTCAAGCCTGTGTATGAATAACAGATACAGAACAAGATTGCTGCTTTTATCATTCTGCTGGACATGTGAACATTTTCTCTGGCTCTAAGTTAGACAGAGTGGCCCAGCTTATATGTTGTTATATGTATTGATGGTCAAATGTGACAACATCTGAACTGGAGGATTTCATCATAGTTTTCACATAATCACGTGAAAGTGTTATGATTTGGGGTTGTTTGGTTTTTGGTTTCTGGTTTTTTATATGTTTTTCACTGCTCAAGTTTTGAATCATGCTTTTGTTTATTATTTTTCTGGTCATGTTTTAGTCTTGTTCATGTTTTGTTTGTATATTAGTCTCTGTTTTTCCCGCAGCCACATTTTGTTCTGTCTGTCAATTAAGTTTATTCGGTTCACCTGCACCATGTTAATCAGTTTTGTTTTCCACCTGTACCATGCTCCATATATACACACCTGTTCAGTTAGTCGTCGCGGAAACATTTCTCATGCTCATGTCTTGTTGTCTAACCAAGTCTTGTCTTTTTGATCATGCCATGCCTGTCTTGCCTGCCCGTTTGTTTTGTTCATGCCTCCTGTAGTGAGTGAGTTTTTTGTTATTAAATATTTTGCACTTACCGTCATGCTGCCTCCTGGTCTGCATTCTGGGGTCCTATATCTCGCAAACCGTAACAGAAAGGTAGTTGACAGTTTTAAAATAGTTAATTTATCGACCAAAAGACAGCAAATCACACAATTAAAACTGTATGTCATTTACAATTTTTATTTTGTTTTTGATTAAATATGTCATGATTGAATAACGTCTATTTTGTTAATTGTGTTCTCTTTCATTTGCTGGTCAAGTTATTTTCTTTAGTGTTTTCATCCATGTTGCAACTATCGTCATAATTGATCAAAATTAAATAGCTAGATTCTAAAGGGATAAAGGTTCTACTGAGGTAAAAACCAAATCTGTCAAACTGCATGAAATAAATCCAGTCAGACTATGATATTAAGCCTCAAATCTAAGTTTCCGTTCCTCCCTCCCAGGCAGGAGGAGTCAATGCAAAACCTTACAAACTTCCTGCCATATTTATGCTCCTTATTCTACTGTCAAACAGCAAGGAGCAAACTGGACCATGATGGACTACATATCAGCAATGCTCTTTTTAATCATCTGCTTTATGAGTGAGAAAATGCTGACAGAACTATGGCCTTGCTTCTGCTCCGACAGCTTTCAGAAAATGCTAGCTACAGTTGTGGAAGGACTACCAAATGTAGCAAACGACCTTGGTGATGTCATCGTCTGGGTCTGCAGTCAAACTGACCATGATGGTGCATTGAGAGCTGTGCTGCAACATTTAAAAGACCATGGATGTCTACATTAGCTTGGACTCACAGTGACAGCAGTGGGAATTCAGCCCAATGAGGATCGCATCTCTGCTGTTCTTCACGTTAAGCTGCAATCATTCCTGAGTATTCCTTGTATAAAAAGTTTATACCCAACTTTCCTACTGCTGTGGAACCTTTATGTGCCTGCATACGCCAAGAGGCTGAGTTCAACTGGTCGGAAAAAGCGGGGCGTAGTTTTGAGAAGATAAAACTGCTAGAAAGTCCAGCTCTTGCACTTTTTGATCCTGACCTTCCCACTACTGTGTCCACTGATGTTTCTGTTTATTATTGGTGCTGTGCTATACCAAATTAATCAAATGGCACAGAACTCACTGTTGCATTTGCATCCAGAACTTTGAGTCCTGCTTAACGCAAATATTCGACAGTCGAGAAAGAGGCTGAAATGGTGAACCTATCCGTGGGAAATGTCAAAGTTAGACACACTGATAAACTCAGAGAAGATAAACATTGACGATACAAGCGAGTTAAAGTTATCTTTGGCTGGCCAGGGAGAGACAGTCAATTCTCTCAGAGGAGCTGCCCTGTGTCACAGCCTTTTATTAAAGAAAGGAAAAACAAAACACTCATGTGACAGCATCGTGGGTGTGGCTACACACAGTTTCACAAATACAAGTCCAACTGAATAAAACTGGTTCTGTCCAGATAATGATACAGTCCACATGTCCACATCTGGCATTCAAGGACACGAAGATTGGCTGGGGTGCGAACAGCCTTCTTCCCAGAAGTCCCACGCACACAGCTTCCTGCTCAGTCTGTATACCAACCACACAAATGCAACTCTAAGGCAAGATGACAATTCTGTTAATAGTTCATAAAAGTACCTCAAAGATAAATATGAAAAGTATTCAAACCACTTCTATTAAGGTTTACCAAACTAAATAAATGAAAATGACTTTTAATGATAAATCATCGAGGATAAAGAACCTTTTTAAACTAAGCAATGATAATTTATGTACAAATTTTCCAACAGACTGGAGATTTACTCTCTTCACAGAGCACCTAGCTCTGACAAATCCCCTGACTTCTAAAGGTTCTGACCGTGCTGGCATGCGTGTTGCACAGTGGCTGCTGTGTTTCACTTATGTTACTTATTTGCCAGGTTCATATAAAAGCACTGCTGACTGCCTCTCTCTTCCATTGCCCACTTCACCTGATCATGCTGTGAATGTTGAATCTGAGTTTGTTGCAATACTGTCTGCCAGCCAGCTGCCTGCTGTTTCTCTTGATGATTTTGTTGCTGCTTCTGCTTCCTGTCCTGAATGCTGTGCATACGGATTGCCTCCCTCTTCTGCAATCCTTGAGCCCTGTTCTTTGCAGATATCCCAAACTTCAAAATAAGCTGTCTGTGCAAGGTGAATCTATTTTTCGAGGCTTTCAAGTCATTGCTCCAGCCTCACTCCGTCATGCCCTGGTTGTTCTCGACAATGATGTCATAATGGAGAACCAGGTGATTCTAGTGTGAGTAACAATTATGGAGGCAGGATCAGAATTAAACAAGTTTATTGAAAAGCAGGGAAACACATTGTAGTCGTAAGGGGGTCCGTGTCTCGCAGGTCGGAGTACTATAGAAGAGAGGTTGGTGGGTACGAATGTCAGGTTATGGTGTGCAACTTGGAATGTTTCATGATAGCATTTACTTGAGAATGAAGTGGAGCAGCCGGGAGGTGGTGAGTGATGCCACGCAACAGAAATTGACAGATGATATTGTGGTGAGGCGGCTGAGGTTTCTCTGGGATTCCTTCCAGATAATTGGTGTAAGATTGGAGGCCGGACAGGCAGGAGTCTTTGTGATTTGAAGATCCAAGAAGGAGCTACCTGTGTGATCCCTTCTCTTTTCCGATGGTTATAATCAGTCTCACAGAGAGAGGTATCCCAATCCTTGTGGTTTTTAGTATAACAATGACCATCAGTGGGACCCTTTGTGTGGTGCCTTGAGACGACATTGTTGTGAATAAGCACCGTTTAAGTAAATAATCTGAACTGAAACTATCTCTGTAGTTATGCTGCTATAGGCTTAGGCTGCTGGAGGACATAACGACCACTTTCACCCTCTTCGCTACATTCTCACACTACTCTACAATTTTGCATTATTTGCTGTTATTTCAGCTTTTAACTTTGTTCTCTCTATTCTCTTCCTAGAAGCTACACCTGGCCTGGCTCTGTGTCTACCTGTGACACCTTTCTGGAGAGGGGAATCGTCCGAGCTTCTGCTGACAACAACTTAATGCTCACCCTCTACCAATGATCCACATAGCCCTGTCTTTTAGTGTTTAACCCTTTCTCTCTCCTAGACGTGGCGATTGACTGAGCTTAACTTTAACTAACTCTATGTGCTCTCTTTCAGACTCTAACCTTGAAAACTGGCTCAGAGTTTATCTGTTTTTTTTTTCTAGGTGAAACGACTAAAGGAGCTACATCCATTAGCATTTACTTTTCCTTCCCATAGAAAGTACTCCTAGATCAGTGCTTCTGTGTTCTTTTTGTGTCTCTGCTCTGTTCTCTCTAACCCCCAGTCAGTCGTGGCAGATGGCCGCTCACACTGAGCCTGGTTCTGCTGGAGGTTTCTTCCTGTTAAAAGGGAGTTTTTCCTCTCCACTGTCGCTACATGCATGCTCAGTATGAGGAATTGCAGCAAAGTCAACGCCAGTGACTGTCCACTGTCTCTACATGCTCATCCGGGAGGAGGGAATGCTGCAAGTCACTGACTGGATGCAATCTGCTGGGTTTCCTTAGATAGAAAAACTTTTTATCCAATTTGAATAAATAACTGAATCTGACTGCACTGTTCAATTGTTAGTATTAATTGGAATGTATGTACCTGACTGTTGTGAAGTGCCTTGAGACAACATGTGTTGTGAATTGGCGCTATATAAATAAACTGAATTGAATTGAATTGAATTGAGAGGCAAGTACCTTTTGTACACTACCAGTTTCCAGGAAACTGAAGGAGATTCAGGACAGGTGAAGCCCAGAGAAGTGCTTTCGGCCACAGGTGAGCTAAAGCTTGGAACATGCACAGAGAGGGAACAGGTTCGGGTTTCCAGAGTTCCTTTCAACTCTAAGGAGATGAGAGCAAGGAAAGTACAACACAAGATCGTGGACAGTGAGTACACATAACTGGTGTGTCGCACTGATTACAACTCAGGTGAGTTAACAATCTGACGTCTCCTTCAGGGTTCCAGCGACTTAAAAAGGCTCTTCCTGATTAGTTCCGATGATCCACAGCTATGGCTACAACTGCCTGTCGCACCCTGCAGGTGGAGATAAGAGAACACCACACACACAACAACACAAACCTGTCCTCTGCTCCGTCACATGACACATGAAGAATGTCAAGGCACTGTAATAACTAAACAGCGCCTCTGTGAGGTCTACTAGTGGCCAGGTAGATAGACGTCATACTCCTTCAAGCCTGTGTATGAATAACAGATACAGAACAAGATTGCTGCTTTTATCATTCTGCTGGACATGTGAACATTTTCTCTGGCTCTAAGTTAGACAGAGTGGCCCAGCTTATATGTTGTTATATGTATTGATGGTCAAATGTGACAACATCTGAACTAGAGGTTTTCATCATAGTTTTCACATAATCACGTGAAAGGTAGTTTACAGTTTTAAAATAGTTAATTTATCGACTAAAAGACAGCAAATTACACAATTAAAACTGTATCTCATTTACAAATTTCATTTTGTTTTTGATTAAATATGTCATGATTGAATAACGTCTATTTTGTTAATTGTGTTCTCTTTCATTTGCTGGTCAGGTTATTTTCTTTAGTGTTTTCATCCATGTTGCAACTATCGTCATAATTGATCAAAATTAAATAGCTAGATTCTAAAGGGATAAAGGTTCTACTGAGGTAAAAACCAAATCTGTCAAACTGCATGAAATAAATCCAGTCAGACTATGATATTAAGACTCAAATCTAAATTTCCGTTCCTCCCTCCCAGGCAGGAGGAGTCAATGCAAAACCTTACAAACTTCCAGCCATATTTATGCTCCTTATTCTACTGTCAAACAGCAAGGAGCAAACTGGACCATGATGGACTACATATCAGCAATGCTCTTTTTAATCATCTGCTTTATGAGTGAGAAAATGCTGACAGAACGTAATCTATCCTTAGCAAAATGTCTCCTAACAAAATAATTTTTGACTGTCTTGCTTCATAGGTGCTGATGGTCAGACTCTGACAGAATCAGAACCAGTGGTTAAAAAACCTGGAGAATCCCACCAACTGACCTGTACAGCCTCTGGATTCACATTCAGAAGCTACTGGATGGCCTGGGTCAGACAGGCTCCTGGAAAAGGACCAGAATGGATTTCCACGCTTGATAGTGGCAGTGGTAGCAGCAAGTACTACTCTCAGTCAGTCCAAGGCAGGTTCACTATCTCCAGAGACAACAATAAACAGCAGCTGTATCTGCAGATGAATCGTCTGCAAACAGAAGATTCTGCTGTTTATTTCTGTGCTCGAGAGCCACAGTGACTGAAGTTGGTTAAGCAGCTGTTTAAAAACCTCAACTGCCTCATCTGGATCCCTTTATTTTGCTGTGAGAATATTTTCCCATACAAGAGACTAACAGCGTTACAGTGACAGCACTGATACTGAGGAGAACAATTAGTCTACCATGTTCTTTTGTCTCACTGTCCCACCATCAGGAAAGCAATTTTATATCAAGAAACATGATTGTGTTTGTCTGTATCAAAAGAATAAATGTGGATTATTGTATTTGTGCATTAAGTGCCACTCCCTTATGCATCCCTTGGTTTCAATTTAGGGTACACACAGATGACTGATCCTGTACTGTAAGTTAAGCATCAGATAGCCTGTGTCCTCAGCAAGTTGAACACATTCACTGTTGTTCTGCTTACTTTCAATATTCATGTCGAGTTCCCACCTTTCTTTACTTGGGTTCAGTTAGACAATATTTATATATGTTTGTAATTCAAAAACATGCTAAATAGCTTCCTAATTATAACCAGTGCAATATCTTCTGCTGTTACCTCATCAAGTTACAGTTCAGAATATGGAGTCTGGTGGTAAAACTTCAAGGAGAGAACCAGTCTCTCCTGCAGATGATCTGCCTCCATTTAGGTCTGGGATATGAACTGGATTAGACAGCCTGTGGGGAAAACATTTGTGGGATACATTTATAGAGATGCAGGTGGAACACAATATTCTCAGTTTTCAGGGCAGAATATGACTAGAGGCAACAGCAATAGCATGGTGTATGTTAGCTTAAAGCCAGAGGACTCTGCTCTGCATTGCTATGAAAAAGATGCACTGTATTCAAAGCAGGTGGAGAGGCATTCAGATATTTTCTCTTTGACCATCTGGTGGCGCTGTTGACTACAGAATGACTCACCCCTTTTAGTTATATTTATGTATTTTTTTTATTTTATTTGTGCCATCTCAAGGCATTTTTCCAGACATGCATACATGTATACAATATTTGCACATTTTTAACAAGTTGATTTTTGATGATTATTTTTATTACTGAACACCTACAGTGCTCTCGGTCAATCAAAAATGATAATAAAATGTTAAAAAATATCAGACCTGAGTATTCAAGAAAAGAAAAGTGAGGATCTATTGGGAAAATGTAGGTGTGCATTATTATATAATCAAATGAAAAATGGAAATGTTCCCATCTCACTTGTTTATTTTTGTCTAATAAAGTGAAAGTAAAGAACTACCAAAATAAAATAATTATACCCCTTTCTTTTGGATAACAGCCACAAGCCTTCCGTTCATCATTTTTTTGATCTCTTTGACAATTCAACCACAGCCTCCCAAACACTCTTCAGTGAGGTGGATCATTGTCCATCACCCTATAGTGGCCCAGAAATTCTCAACAGGGTCCAGGCAAGGTAGGGAAGAGGGTCATCTCATTATTCTTTTGTCTTTAAGCCTTTGCTAGCCATGCAGTGGAGTACCCCATGCATGCGATGCAGACTTTTCCCTGAACCACTGCTTGAAGAAAGTGTGCTCTAAGAACTGGCAGCATGTTTGCGAGTTGATATAATACACCCCAACCCAAAAAGATCCAACTAGGTCATCTTCAGTAATACCAGCACATACCTCCACCTTGATTGCACTTAATTCTAAAAGGACCTCTGTCCTCTTTACTGTTCAGGCTATGAGCCCATCCGTCTGGTTCACCGGTTCCTTGTCATTCAACCTGTGTATTGTTCAGAGGTGGTCGGTTTTCAGCCTTTCTTAGCTTAGCCATGTCTCTGAGACCTGAACACTATGTACTTCTGGACAATCCAGGTAATGTATACCAGGAGTGGACTCCTGGTATACATGTTCTGTTTTTTCTGTATGTGTGTGGATATAATTTGAATATTCACAAGATTAAATAATTTCTGACACTTGACCTGCTGGAAGAAATTACATTACCTCTGTTTTGGTGGTAGTTTAAACTAATTAACACTATTGCCTCCTTCTCTGGCTCTATGTAAATGATGTGGTTTCCAGGTCATATGTAGACACAAAGTGAAAGAGCATCAGATTTCATCTCTGCCAGCGCTCCAACCATGTTTTCTCTGACTCTGCTGCTGCTTTCAGTAGCTGTATCATGTAGGTATTTTTGCATTTGTCATAGTCAACAGTCATTTGTTGCTCATTTTAATGAATTGTTATGGAGTAAATCCTGTCTTTTTCCAGGTGTAACATGTGAACAGCTGAACCAGCCACCATCTGTGACTGTGCAGGGTGGTGGAAGTCTGACCATCATCTGTCAGGTCTCTTATTCTATTGATAACGACTACACACACTGGATCAGACAGCCTGCAGGGAAAGGACTGGAATGGATCAGTAGAGACACAACAGTCAAAGATTTGTTAAAAGACAAGTTTAGGGTCAATCTTGACTCTTCCGACAGTAGAGTGACTCTATATGGAAAGAATATGCAGCCTGAAGACACTGCTGTGTATTACTGTGCCAGAGAGCCCACAGTGACACAAACCAGCTGTGGAGCTGAACAAAAACCCCCCTGTACCTGAGCACATATACAGAAAGTCACCACAAGGGGGCCTCAGATCACAGATTTTAAAAAGAAAAAACATTTCAGAATATTTATGTTTAGAGTTGTCTACTCGCAAAAATTGTATAATATTTTTCAACACATATTTTTGTTCATCAAACCTCAATTTGACATTTTTAAAGTTTTGGGCCTGAATTCCCAATAAAACAATCTGTAGTATTTCAGTTCATCAGGATGGAAAAAAAAAAAACAACAACAAAAACATTCCCTCTCCACTGGAAGACGACAGCAAAATTGAAAATAAACTAAGCAATTTTGCATCTATCCATGATGGGCAAATAAAATGCTAATATCCTGGAATAATGTCCAACTTTTATAATGATTTACTCGTTGGATTTTATTGTGGCTTATTCTCAAGTCAGTGGACCTATTTAGAGTTGGTGTGGTAAAACTAAAGGAAGCTGTCACAATGTACTCTCTGGAGAGCAGTGGTGCTTGTGAGGAGGAGGAGCTTGTTCAAAATCGGACATTTCCACCACTTCATAACTGGCACCATCTGTGAGAGAACAGTCAACACCCACGATGGACTGCAGAAAAGAAATATTGGCAATAATCATTTGCTTTGCAGGTAAATCTTTACTGGAAACCTTTAAAACTTATAACAAGTAACTATGTTTGATTATTTTTCTTCAGTTATTGTTTTATTTTTTTAAGTTATATTTCTGCTATCTCTCCTTTTTTTCCATTTTAGTTGTTAATGGTCAGACTCTGAAAGAATCTGCAACCAGCAGTGAAAAACCCAGGAGACTCCCACAAACTGACCTGTACAGCGTCTGGATTCACATTCAGCAGCTACTGGATGCACTGGGTCAGACTGGCTCCTGGGAAAGGACTGGAGTGGATTGCTAATATCAGACATGATGGTGCCAGTCAATACTCTCAGTCAGTTCAAGGCAGGTTCACCATCTCCAGAGACAACAGCAAACAGCAGGTGTATCTGCATATGAACCATCTGAAAACAGAGGATTCTGCTGTTTATTACTGTGCTCGAGAATCACAGTGACTGAAGTTGGTGCAGCAGCTGCACAAAAGCCTGCAGAAAACAACCCACACTGATCTGATAAACCCCAACTACTGCATCTCAATGTTCACAGAATAATACTTTCCCTAATATATCATTTATATAATATATCTTTCTTATTCTCTGAAGAAAGTCAGTAGTTTGGCTTTCTTGGTATTTTACTGGCTGCTTTTGTGTTGCCATATTGTTGATTTAAATAAAATGGAAACACAAATTTTGAAAGTGGACGTATATAGTTTTTATAAATGTTATGTTTCCATTTGAACAAACGTTCGAGTTAAGAACTGGTTTTAGAGGTAGCCATAGTCCTATCAGTACTGGTGCACACTCAGGTGTGGCTAGGACAGAAACTACATTGTGCTGACTTATTTGTACATCTTTTAAAAAGCATTTAACTCCGCAGATTATTAATTACTTCCAGACAAACTCAAGAATCTAAGGCTTGATCCTGTGGGACTAAAATGGCAAAAAAAAATTATCAGACTTTTTTGAGACAAGTAAAGGTACAACTTAAAGGTTCCATTTTCGCTCCAATTTCATTTCCCCTTTTCTATATCACTTAAACAAAAACATTTCAGATAAATTCCTTTTGTGTAAGAATAATGCAATTGTCTACACATCTCCCACTGCAGCATAGCTGATAGAACTTCACATTGTACTTCAGTCATTACAAAGAGCTTTGGAGTGTCTAAAATTTTAAATGCCCAGAAAACAAAGTATATAGATTTATTAAAAGCTCTTTTGCAAAACATCTTTTGTTTTTACACCTGAAGGGCTTCCTTCTATAAGAGGTTAGGAATATCAATTGATGAAAAACTTTTATTTATTCTACATATCTCTAACCTAGTTAGGAAACTCAAAATGGAAACTGTTTTTACTTCAGGGATAAATCATATTTATTGCGTATAACTCAAATACTACAAATAAGAAACAATAAAGACTCATCTGTTCAACCTCAATCTTCAGGTCTCAGTCTGTGAAATAAATTATAAGTTACATATTGGAATTTTAATTTGCTTCACTTCTATATACAAAATATGTGTTTAAAAATGGACACTGTAAAAGTATACCTCAAAGTAGTATGAGTTAGCAGCTGGCCTTTAAATATTTATTTTTTTGCTTTTCAGAGACATTGTTCCTAACAAAATGTTTTTTGTTCAATAAAACCGAGGATGAGCCCCAACACAACTACTGATTCTACAAATGTACCACTGTCAGCAATGAGAGAATAAATTATAAAGAAAACATTAAGAGGCAGGAATCTTAATAAATAAAAGTTATGCTTTAATCGTTTAGGCCAATTCATCGTCCAAAAAATGTGAATGTTGCTGATGAAATGTATGTTTCCATTTGAACATAAACAGTACCTGATTCTACTACCTCCCTCTGAGGAGGAGTCAATGCAAAACACTGATACTGCTTTAAACACCCTGCACTGGCAGAGAAAACACACTCAGTTCAACATTATGGACTATAGGACAACACTGCTGCTCTTAGCTGTCTGCTGGACAGGTAACATCTTATTGTAACCTAATGTGGAATTAAACATTTTCTTTGGGTCCCAATGTTAAAACTTTGTTGACATGTTTGCAGGTGTTCGTTGTCAAACTCTGACAGAATCTGAACCAGCAGTGAAAAACCGAGGAGACTCCCACAAATTGACCTGTACAGCCTCTGGATTCACATTCAGCAACTACTGGATGCACTGGGTCAGACTGGCTCCTGGGAAAGGACTGGAGTGGGTTGCTATTATCAGTGGTAGTGGTACTACATACTACTCTCAGTCAGTCCAAGGCAGGTTTACCATCTCCAGAGACAACAGCAAACAGCAGCTGTATCTGCAGATGAACCGTCTGAAAACAGGGGATTCTGCTGTTTATTACTGTGCTCGAGAACCACAGCGACTGAAGCTGGTTAAGCAGCTGTACAAAAACTTCAAGGCCCCTCAAAGTTAACTGATGGAAGCTTTTATATTGACTGTGAGGAACTGTTACTGTATGGGACACCAATAGTATTACACTGAAACACTGATGCTGAGACAAAGTGAAGAATAAACCCAATTTTTTATTTATATACGGTTAAAATCCCATCACTGTCTGACCATGAAAAATGCAAATGCAATCTATTGTCAAGAAACATGACATCCATTCCATTCCTGGCATTTTAAACAAGTGGATCTTTAGGATTTTACTCTTTAGGCACAACTTAAACATAAAATGTGACTACTCTATAAATTATCAGGACGCGAGGCCTGCTTCAAATACCTTTCTGAAAAGGACCTGAGAATATTGCCAGTATATTATGAAGTTTTATCCAGAATTTATTAATAATTAAAAAAATAATAATTTTCCTAAATGGTTCAAGAATTTCCCTAAACCTCGTCATTAATAATCTGTGGTCTCATTGTTTAATCTAACATTGAATTTTTTTATGTAATCTGTTCTGTAGGTTTACAGAAAAAACCTAAAATCAGAGCCACTTAGTAAACAGTTTACAGCCTTACTTTAAATTTATTAAGCATGCATGTTTGTGTTAAATGTAAACAGAGCAGTACATGAATTACAAATGATTACACAGAGCTTTCAACAATCATCTTAAAATTAAGCAAATTATTTAGGATAAAAAGATGTTTCTTTTGACTTTATATAGAACAAATCCTGTAATGTAATATGTATTATTGAATTTTCCCTATATGGTAAAAAGAAAAGTAATATTTGTAGATTGAAACTATTTGACTGATATGGGAGCCAAAAAATGTGTTTTA
Source organism: Girardinichthys multiradiatus (assembly GCF_021462225.1). Taxonomy (NCBI): domain Eukaryota; kingdom Metazoa; phylum Chordata; class Actinopteri; order Cyprinodontiformes; family Goodeidae; genus Girardinichthys; species Girardinichthys multiradiatus. Next base: position 17,797,730 of record NC_061818.1, read on the forward strand.
TATCTGTGTTTCTGCTCTGTGGCTGCATCAGTCAGCAGCTATCTTTTCTTTTTTTATATTCTTTAAAAATATTCTCATGCAGTATATCTTTAATTTCCAGGTGTAAGATGTGAACAACTGAGCCAGTCAGCCGCTGTGACTGCAGCCTGGCGAACGTCTGACCATGACCTGTCAGGTCTATTATTCTGTCAGTGATGACTACACACACTGGATCAGACAGGAACAAGACTGGCGGGGATCAGTAGAGACACAAGTGTCAAAAGATTTGTTAAAAAACAAGTTTAATGCCAACGTAGAGTCCTCCAACAAAGCAATGACTTTGACAAAACCTGCAGCCTGAAGACACCGCCATGTGTTACTGTGCTGGAGCACTATTACACAGTGGTCCAAACTAGCTGTGGAGATGTAAAAAAAACATCAGAACCTGAGCATGTGTTACATGAAGTCACCACAAAAGGGCCTCAGTTCACTGATGTTAAAAAGTGGAAACATTTTGGAATTTTGAGTTTTAATAGATGGCTACTTTTAGAATTGTTACCACACATATTTTTTTAAAACTTATTTTATTTAACTCACATTTTTATTGATTTTTGGGAGATAGCTTCAATGACAGCTGTATTACAGACAGAATACTTATAATAATCTTTAGTCGGCCAGGGTGAAAAAGAACAAACATGTTGTGTTTCCTGTATTCACTGGAGGAAGACAGTTACATTTGAAAAAAATATAAGGGGTGCTGCATTTAACTGTGGGTGAATAAAATGCTGGTTTCTAGAGAGTCTGTCCTCATTAAATTATCATGTTATACCTACTAATTGTTTTCCTGTTGTCCATTGATACACCTGCATCTGAGAATAAATTGTTACAAGGAATGAATGGAAGTACAGACTGTTTTCTTTCTTGATCTGATGGAAATTTATGGTCAGTTTTGATCCCGGTCTGAGACACTAAACGCCATTTCCAATTGATTACAAGAAGACAACTGAACAATCAGTGCTTAGTTTATGTGAAGTAAGACTAACCCATCAACGTTTTAATGATACCATTGGTTGGGGAGGGCTCGGTTCAGCATTAATGGACCTGTATAGAGGTGAAGCTAATGGGAGCTGTCACACTGTAGTTCCTCAACATCAGTAGCATCTTTGAGGACAAGGAGTTTACGCAAAATCTATAATTTCAATATGACACCATAAGTGAAAGACAGTTGATACAAAAGATGGAATATACAACAGGCTGTTGTGAACTGCTGGTTTTTTTTACATATTAATCATAAATTACATATTAGAATTTCAATTTGCATAATTTCTATATACAACAAATGTTACTGAAAACAAACATCATAAGAGTATACTTCAAAGCATTATGAGTCTGAAGCAGCTGGTCTTCATTTATATATTTATTTAATTGCTTTAGAAGTCATTATTCTTAATAAAATGTTTTGCTACATAAAACCTGAGTAGGAGCCCCAACACAACTGCTGATTCTAAAAGTGCACTACTGTCAGCAATAAGAAAATAAATTAAAAAGAAATCATTAACAGATAGGAATCTTCGTTCGTTCGTTCGTCGTCTTCCGCTTATCCAGGACCGGGTCGCGGGGGCAGCAGACTCAGCAGAGACGCCCAGACGTCCCTCTCTCCAGACACCTCCTCCAGCTCCTCCAGGGGGAGCCCAAGGCGTTCCCAGGCCAGCCGAGAGACATAGTCCCTCCAGCGTGTCCTGGGCCGTCCCCTGGGCCTCCTCCCGGTGGGACGTGCCTGGAACACCTCCCGAGGAAGGCGTCCAGGAGGCATCCGGTATAGATGCCCGAGCCACCTCAACTGGCTCCTCTCAATGTGGAGGAGCAGCGGCTCTACTCCGAGCTCCTCCCGGATGGCCGAGCTCCTCACCCTATCTCTAAGGGAGTGCCCGGCCACCCTACGGAGGAAGCTCATTTCAGCCACTTGTATCCGTGATCTCGTTCTTTCGGTCATGACCCAAAGTTCATGGCCATAGGTGAGGGTAGGAACGTAGACCGACCAGTAAATTGAGAGCTTTGCTTTTCGGCTCAGCTCTCTCTTCACCACAATGGACCGGCACAGCGCCCCCATTACTGTGGCAGCTGCACCGATCCGTCTGTCGATCTCCCGCTCCATTCTTCCCTCACTCGTGAACAAGACCCCGAGATACTTAAACTCCTCCACTTGAGGCAGGAACTCCCCTCCAACCTGAAGAGGACAAGCCACCCTTTTCCGTTCGAGTACCATGGCCTCGGACTTGGAGGAGCTGATCCTCATCCCAGCCGCTTCACACTCGGCTGCGAACCGCCACAGCGCATGCTGTAGGTCTTGGCTAGAGGGGGCCAGCAAGACCACGTCATCCGCAAAAAGAAGAGACGAAATCCACTGGTCCCCAAACCAGACCCCCTCCGGCCCTTGGCTGCGTCTAGAAATCCTGTCCATAAAAGTTATGAACAGGACCGGCGACAAAGGGCAACCCTGCCCGAGTCCAACATGCACTGGGAACAGGTCCGACTTAGTGCCGGCAATGTGGACCAAACTCCTGCTCCGCTCGTACAGGGACCGGATGGCCCCTAATAAAGGGCCCCCGATTCCATACTCCTGGAGCACCCCCCACAGGGCATCATGAGGGACACAGTCGAATGCCTTCTCCAGGTCCACAAAACACATGAGAACCGGTTGGGCAAACTCCCATGAACCCTCGAGCACCCTGTAGAGGCTATAGAGCTGGTCCAGTGTTCCACGGCTGGGACGAAAACCACACTGTTCCTCCTGAAGCCGAGGTTCGACTATCGGTCGGACTCTCCTCTCCAATACCCTGGCGTAGGCCTTACCAGGGAGGCTGAGGAGTGTGATCCCCCTGTAGTTGGAACACACCCTCCGGTCCCCCTTCTTATAAAGGGGGACCACCACCCCAGTCTGCCAGTCCAGAGGCACTGTCCCCGACCGCCACGCAATGTTGAAGAGGCGTGTCAACCATGACAGCCCTACAACATCCAGACACTTGAGGTACTCAGGGCAGATCTCATCCACCCCCGAAGCCTTGCCACCGCGGAGCTTTTTAACCACCTCGGTGACTTCAGCCTGGGTGATGAAAGAATCCAACCCGGAGTCCCCAGCCTCTGTTTCTACCACGGAATGCGTGATGGCAGGATTGAGGAGATCCTCGAAGTACTCCTTCCACCGCCCGATAATGTCCTCAGTCGAGGTCAGCAGTCTCCCGCCCCCACTATAAACAGTGTTGGCAAAGCACTGCTTCCCCCTCCTGAGGCGCCGGACGGTTTGCCAGAATCGCTTCGAGGCCAACCGGTAGTCCTTCTCCATGGCCTCACCGAACTCTTCCCAGACCCGAGTTTTTGCCTCTGCCACAGCCCGGGCCGCAGCACGCTTGGCCTCACGGTACCCGTCAGCCGCCTCAGGAGTCCCACAAGCCAACCACAGCCGATAGGACTCCTTCTTCAGCTTAACAGCATCCCTTACTGCCGGTGTCCACCACCGGGTTCTGGGATTGCCGCCACGACAGGCACCGCAGACCTTACGGCCGCAGCTATGGGCAGCAGCATCGACAATAGATGCAGAGAACATGGTCCACTCGGACTCTATGTCTCCAACATCCCCCGGGATCTGGTCGAAGCTCTCCCGGAGGTGGGAGTTGAATACATCCCTGGCTGAGGGCTCCGCCAGGCGTTCCCAGCAGACCCTCACTATGCGCTTGGGCCTGCCGAGTCTGTCCGGCTTTCTCCTCCTCCAGCGGATCCAACTCACCACCAGGTGATGATCAGTGGACAGCTCAGCCCCTCTCTTCACCCGAGTGTCCAAAACATGCGGCCGAAGGTCTGATGATATGACAACAAAGTCGATCATCGACCTCCTGCCTAGGGTGTCCTGGTGCCAAGTGCACTGATGGACACCCTTATGTTTGAACATGGTGTTCGTTATGGACAATCCGTGACTAGCACAGAAGTCCAATAACAAAACACCACTCGGATTCAGATCGGGGAGGCCATTCCTCCCGATCACGCCTCTCCAGGTGTCACTGTCGTTCCCCACGTGGGCGTTGAAGTCCCCCAGCAGAATAATGGAGTCCCCGGGAGGGGCACTATCCAGCACCCCCGACAGGGACGCCAAGAAGGCAGGGTACTCTGCACTACCACTCGGCCCGTAGGCTGAAATGATAGTCAGAGACCTCTCCCCAACCCGAAGGCGCAGGGATACAACCCTCTCATCCACTGGGGTAAACCCCAACACGAGACGGCTGAGCTGGGGGGCAACAAGCAAACCCACACCAGCCCGCTGCCTCTCCCCGTGGGCCACTCCAGAGTAGAAGAGAGTCCAACCCCTCTCAAGGAGATGGGTTCCAAAGCCCACGCTGTGCGTGGAGGCGAGCCCGACTATTTCTAGTCGATATCTCTCGACCTCCCGCACAAGCTCAGGCTCCTTCCCCCCCAGCGAGGTGACATTCCACGTCCCTAGAGCCAGCCTAAGCACCCGGGGATCGGGCCGCTGAGGTCTCCACCTTCGTCCGCCACCCAATCCTCTTTGCACCGGTCCCTCACGCTTCCCCCTGCATTTAATTTAAAAATAACATTACTGTCTTACATACAGTACAGACCAAAAGTCTGGACACACCTCATTCAAAGAGGTTTCTTAATTTTCATGACTATGAATATTGTAGCTTCACACTGAATGCATCAAAACTATGAATTAACACGTGTGGAATTATATACTGAACAAAAAAGTGTGAAACAACTGAAAATATGTCTTATATTCTAGGTTCTTCAAAGTAGCCACCTTTTGCTTTGATTAATGCTCCGCACACTCTTGGCATTCTGTTGATGAGTTTCAAGAGGTAGTCACCTGAAATTGTTTTCACTTCACAGGTGTGCCCTGTCAGGTTTAATAAGTGGGATTTCAAGCCTTATAAATGGGGTTTGGACCATCAGTTGTGTTGTGCAGGAGGTGGATACAGTACACTGCTGATAGTCCTACTGAATAGACTGTTAGAATTTGTATTATGGCAAAAAAAAAGCAGCTAAGTAAAGAAAAACGAGTGGCCATCATTACTTTAAGAAATGAAGGTCAGTCAGTCCGAACAATTGGGAAAACTTTGAAAGTGTCCCCAAGTGCAGTCGCAAAAACCATCAAGCTCTACAAAGAAACTGGCTCACATAAGGACCGCCCCAGGAAAGGAGACCAAGAGTCACCTCTGCTGCGGACGATAAGTTCATCCAAGTTACCAGCCTCAGAAATCGCAGGTTAACAGCAGCTCAGATTAGAGAACAAGTCAATGCCACACAGAGTTCTAGCAGCAGACACATCTCTAGAACAACTGTTAAGAGGAGACTGTGTGAATCAGGCCTTCATGGTAAAATAGCTGCTAGGAAACCACTGCTGAGGACAGGTAACAAGCAGAAGAGACTTGTTTGGGCTAAAGAACACAAGGAATGGACATTAAACCAGTGGGAATCTGTGCTTTGGTCTGATGAGTCCAAGTTTGAGATCTTTGGTTCCAACCACCGTGTCTTTGTGCGGCGCAGAAGAGGTGAACGAATGGACTCTACATGCCTGGTTCCCACCGTGAAGCATGGAGGAGGAGGTGTTGATGGTGTGGGGGTGCTTTACTGGTGACACTGTCGGGGATTTATTCAAAATTGAAGGCATACTGAAACAGCATGGCTACCACAGCATCTTGCAGCGGCATGCTATTCCATCCGGTTTGCATTTAGTTGGACCATCATTATTTTTCAACAGGACAATGACCCGAAACACACCTCCAGGCTGTGAAAGGGCTATTTGACCAAGAAGGAGAGTGATTGGGTGCTGCATCAGATAACCTGGGCTCCACAGTCACCGGACCTGAACCCAATCGAGATGGTTTGGGGTGAGCTGGACAGCAGAGTGAAGGCAAAAGGGCCAACAAGCGCTAAGCATCTCTGGGAATTCCTTCAAGACTGTTGGAAAACCATTTCAGGTGACTACCTCTTGAAGCTCATCAACAGATTGCCAAGAGTGTGTGGAGCAGTAATCAAAGCAAAAGGTGGCTACTTTGAAGAACCTAGAATATAAGACATATTTTCAGTTGTTTCACACTTTTTTGTTCAGTATATAATTCCACACGTGTTAATTCATAGTTTTGATGCCTTCAGTGTGAAGCTACAATATTCATAGTCATGAAAATAATTAAAACTCTTTGAAGGAGAAGGTGTGTCCAGACTTTTGGTCTTTACTGTAAAATGACCTGATTTTTTTTTCTTTGGAATAAAGAAGTATTTAGCTTTCATAATAAAGATAGTTATGGAAGTTCTTCTGCTTGCATGAATTTTACAACCGAACTAATTTGTGACTTACAGCATTCTTGTGCTGTATTACTTTCTGTCTTTGTAGAAAACCCTGTTGTTGATTGGCTTCATATAAAATTATAGATAATACGTTATATGAATGTTGCTGATTTCCATTTGAACAAACAACAGCACCTGATTCTATCTCCTCCCTTTGAGGAGGAGTTGATGCAAAACTGATGGTAAAGATACAGTTTTAAACACCCTGCACTGATGATGGTAGAGAACACACATTCAGTTCAACATCATGGACTGCAGGACAACACTGCTGCTCTTAACTGTCTACTGGAGAGGTAACATATTTTTCTAACCTGATGTGGAATTAAACATTTTCTTTGGGTTCCAATGTTAAAACTTTGTTCACATGTTTGCAGGTGTTGGTGGTCAGACGCTGACAGAATCTGAACCAGTGGCTAAAAGACCTGGAGAATCCCACACCCTGACCTGTACAGCCTCTGGATTCACACTTAGCAGCTATGCAATGAGCTGGATCAGACAGGCCCCTGGAAAGGGACTAGAATGGATCGCCTATATAGGCACCTCCAGTTATCCAATATATTACTCCCAGTCACTCCAGGGAAGATTCACCATCCGCAGAGATGACTCCAACAGTAAAATCTATCTGGAGATGAACCGGCTGAAAACGGATGACACTGCTGTGTATTACTGTGCTCGAAGAGGCACAGTGGCAGAAGGAAGCAGGAGGCTCACACAAAAACTTAATTTGCCACTTCCTCTGGAAACGTTGTGCTCAACCTGTTACTGGTAACTTTTTAGATAAATACCTCAGTGGCAAAATTCCTGGAAACAACCTAATGAAATGCATGATAATATTTTGATGAATATAATTATGTATTACAGTTAGAATGGCTTTAAATTACAGCATATAGCAAAGGGCTGTAAAGGAAAAGACTATTATTTTGCTGACAAATTACAACAAAATAAAAATCTAATAAACTACAAATGGCTTCAGACTGAGCAGATTGACTATTCACAGCCTAAAGAACACTGAATATCTAGCATGGACAACAAAATAAGAGTCAATATGACAATAAGACTTATTTCGGATCATGTAAATAGTGGGATGAGGTGTTATATGGATTTGGCTTTGTGCCTATGGGTAGGTTCATCTTCTTATCTAAATCTGTGTTTATAGTCCAGATCAAGACTGTTTTCTCACATAAAATAATAAGAATGCTGAGTAAAAGTGGAAGCTTCATTGGCTGCAGAATAGCTTAGGTAGAAATGACAATTAAGTATAAATTTCATAAATAAACTTGTTTACATGTAAACTTAAATGTGTGTAAATTACAGCCCTAGCGACCTTAAACTGCAATAAGGAGCAGCTGTGGCTTCCGTTCTTACAAGGGTTATTATAACTAACATGGATATTCTGCAAAACATACAGTTTTTGTATATTTGCACCTTTAAATGAAACCAAACAAAGGTAGAAAAAAGACATAGCTATTACTTTATTTTGGAAGTGAAATGAATAAGCAATTTATCTGTGTGTCTAGAGAAACCGGGTCTGGATTAAAACTTGGCTGACTTCATATGTTTTGTTTTGTAATTTCTACAGTTTAGATCTGACAGCCTGCAAGGAAAATGCTGGAAAAGACCAAAAATCTAACTTTCCAATTCTAAAGACTCCACAAACACAGTAAATCTGAATGGCCAAAATTATTAGCTGGCTGCACTTTACTTTGCTAGAAAGTCAAAGTAACCCAAACCATCAACAGGCCAATCAATTCTGTTTAAGATGTAAACAGCTGACCCAGTCAGCCTCTGTGACTTTGCAGCCTGGGGAATGTCTGACCATCACCTGTCAAGTCTCCCATTCTCTCAGTACTGACTGACTTAGACTCCTCAGGACTCCACCTAGACTCCTCCATTAAAAAAACGACTCTGTATGGCAAAATCTCCAGCCGAGACACTCCAGAGACACTGCCATATATTACTGTGCTGGAGCATTGGCAACACAGTGGCCCAAACGAGCTGTAGAGCTGGAAAAAAAACCTATTAGAACATGAAAGTGTATTATAGGAAGTCATCTCAAGGGGGCCTCAGTTCACTGATGTTTAACAATTGTGCTTCTTTAGTCTTGACAGATGGCCATTTAATAATTGTTTCCACATTTATTTGTTTCGAACTTATCTTTTAATTGATTTTGCAAAGTTTGGGAGAAAGTTTCGTTGACAACAGCAATACAGAAAGAATACCTTCTAAAATAATTAAAATACCAGTGAAGATCATCTTCAGTCTGTCAGGATGAAAAAATGAGTCTGTCCTCATTAAGAGTTCACATTATACCTACTGATTGTTTTCCTGTTGTCTGTTGACCACTCTGCAACCCTGTCCAATAATAAATGGTTAGAAACAATGGATAGAAGTACAAACTGTTTTCTTTTTTAATCTAATGGAAATTTCTGGTCAGACTTCTAGTCTGAGACACAAAAAGCTGCTTTTAATTGAGTAAAAGAAGAAAACTCAACAACCAATGATTAATTTTTGTTACGACTAATTTATAATTTTTTATTGATTATTTTGGTGGGTGAGGGCTTGGCTAAGAGTAATGGACCTATATAGCAGTGAAGATAATAGAAGCTGTCGCACTGTAGTTCAACATCAGTAGCGTCTTTGAGGAGGAGGAGTTTGTTCAGTATTATAATATACTATTATAATACTAAATAAAAAGATACCTCCCAAACTTTACAACTCACCACACCATAACTGAAGTCCTTCCTGCAAGATAGCTGTACATCTCAATATGATGTGTTTCTAATGATGATATAATTCAGTGGTTTGGTTTTCTTAATATTATTTCCATAATTTCTCATGCCATCATGATGTCAGTTTGGACAAAATGCAATCAGAAAAATTTGAAAGTTGGGATATATGTATGTTTACATTTGCATTCGAGTAAAAATAATTTCAATTAAAACAGGAAAACAAGTATCTGTTCTGTTTGATGGGGAGTCTGTTTTTAACCTTCCTGGAGTTTAGAGACCTGACAGCGTTTCTTTCATTTTTTTGAAATAATTTATATATACATAGACATTAAGTTATTATAAGATGAAAGGATTGTAATGACAAATACTAATTTACTCTGTGTAAAAAATGAAGGAAAACAGATGAAAGAAGACTAAATACAAAAGTAGGTGCATGAAATCATAACAATAATCTATCAGTCATAACAAATCATAACAAACAATTATCAGTTACCTACGTCTAGATTGGTTAAACGAAATACTTTTACAACTAAAACATAAAACAACTACTCCATCCATGTAAATAATCTGATTTATAGCTGAAGGTTAGAAACAGTAAAATCAGGCTGTCTACAGATCATGTAATCTAAACCAGGTTATATTCTACATCGAGATTTTCATGAAACAAAACCTATGATACTTTTTCTCTTTAAGGGACCACATTCTATTTAGAGCTTTAAATGTTTTCATTTACTTTGTATTTTTATGTGGACTCAGTCACAGAAACAATGCAAAACATAAATATAGTGGTGTTGAAAGTTAACAACAGTATGAACATGTCCAGAACAAGTCAGACTGAAAGCTTGTCCAATTAACTGTGACTGTTCTATGCAAATAAGCATTTATTAATATCTATATTACTTATATTGCAATACAAAAAGGACGTGTGTGTGTGTGTGTGGGGGGGGGAGCTCTGACAATGTTCGCTTAAGGAGGAGTCGGTGTAAAACTCAGCAGTATATATGCATGATAGTACAGAGAACACTGAGGTTAACATGATGGACTACAGGACACAGTTGCTATTTTTAGCATTCTTTTGGACAGGTGAAGATTTTCCCTGATTTTAATCTGAAAATGTTTATTTGTGCTACTGATTTACCAGAATATGTGATTCATTTGTTTTCACGATAGGAATCTGTGCTCAGACACTGACAGAATCTGAATCAGTGGCTAAAAGACCTGGGGAATCCCACACCCTGACCTGTACCGCCTCAGGATATACATTCACAGATTATGAAATGCACTGGATCAGACAGGCTGCTGGGAAAGGACTAGAGTGGGTTGCAGTCGTAAGTAAGCCCACTGGTAGCACCCAGAACTACTCTCCGTCAGTTAAAGGCCGATTTACCATCTCCAGAGACAACAGCAAACAGCAGGTGTATCTGCAGATGAACAATCTGAAGACTGAAGATTCTGCTGTTTATTATTGTGCTCGAAGAGCACAGTGACTGAAGTTGATTTAGCAGCTGTACAAAAACCATCAGAAACAAAAAACACCCATCTGTTCAACCGTAATCCTTAAGTCTCAGTCTATGAATTGCTTTTTTATTTCAAATAAATCATAAATTACGTATTACATTTTTAATTTGCATCACTTCTACAACAAATGTTTGTGAAAATGGACTCCATAAAAGTCAACAGCAGCTGGCCTTTATCTATAAGTGGGATTTCAAGCCTTATAAATGGGGTTTGGACCATCAGTTGTGTTGTGCAGGAGGTGGATACACTACACAGCTGATAGTCCTACTGAATAGACTGTTAGAATTTGTATTATGGCAAAAAAAAAGCAGCTAAGTAAAGAAAAACGAGTGGCCATCATTACTTTAAGAAATGAAGGTCAGTCAGTCCGAACAATTGGGAAAACTTTGAAAGTGTCCCCAAGTGCAGTCGCAAAAACCATCAAGCTCTACAAAGAAACTGGCTCACATAAGGACCGCCCCAGGAAAGGAGACCAAGAGTCACCTCTGCTGCGGACGATAAGTTCATCCAAGTTACCAGCCTCAGAAATCGCAGGTTAACAGCAGCTCAGATTAGAGAACAAGTCAATGCCACACAGAGTTCTAGCAGCAGACACATCTCTAGAACAACTGTTAAGAGGAGACTGTGTGAATCAGGTCTTCATGGTAAAATAGCTGCTGGGAAACCACTGCTGAGGACAGGCAACAAGCAGAAGAGACTTGTTTGGGCTAAAGAACACAAGGAATGGACATTAGACCAGTGGGAATCTGTGCTTTGGTCTGATGAGTCCAAGTTTGAGATCTTTGGTTCCAACCACCGTGTCTTTGTGCGGCGCAGAAGAGGTGAACGAATGGACTCTACATGCCTGGTTCCCACCGTGAAGCATGGAGGAGGAGGTGTTGATGGTGTGGGGGTGCTTTACTGGTGACACTGTCGGGGATTTATTCAAAATTGAAGGCATACTGAAACAGCATGGCTACCACAGCATCTTGCAGCGGCATGCTATTCCATCCGGTTTGCATTTAGTTGGACCATCATTATTTTTCAACAGGACAATGACCCGAAACACACCTCCAGGCTGTGAAAGGGCTATTTGACCAAGAAGGAGAGTGATTGGGTGCTGCATCAGATAACCTGGGCTCCACAGTCACCGGACCTGAACCCAATCGAGATGGTTTGGGGTGAGCTGGACCGCAGAGTGAAGGCAAAAGGGCCAACAAGCGCTAAGCATCTCTGGGAATTCCTTCAAGACTGTTGGAAAACCATTTCAGGTGACTACCTCTTGAAGCTCATCAACAGAATGCCAAGAGTGTGTGGAGCAGTAATCAAAGCAAAAGGTGGCTACTTTGAAGAACCTAGAATATAAGACATATTTTCAGTTGTTTCACACTTTTTTGTTCAGTATATAATTCCACACGTGTTAATTCATAGTTTTGATGCCTTCAGTGTGAAGCTACAATATTCATAGTCATGAAAATAATTAAAACTCTTTGAAGGAGAAGGTGTGTCCAGACTTTTGGTCTTTACTGTAAAATGACCTGATTTTTTTTTCTTTGGAATAAAGAAGTATTTAGCTTTCATAATAAAGATAGTTATGGAAGTTCTTCTGCTTGCATGAATTTTACAACCGAACTAATTTGTGACTTACAGCATTCTTGTGCTGTATTACTTTCTGTCTTTGTAGAAAACCCTGTTGTTGATTGGCTTCATATAAAATTATAGATAATACGTTATATGAATGTTGCTGATTTCCATTTGAACAAACAACAGCACCTGATTCTATCTCCTCCCTTTGAGGAGGAGTTGATGCAAAACTGATGGTAAAGATACAGTTTTAAACACCCTGCACTGATGATGGTAGAGAACACACATTCAGTTCAACATCATGGACTGCAGGACAACACTGCTGCTCTTAACTGTCTACTGGAGAGGTAACATATTTTTCTAACCTGATGTGGAATTAAACATTTTCTTTGGGTTCCAATGTTAAAACTTTGTTCACATGTTTGCAGGTGTTGGTGGTCAGACGCTGACAGAATCTGAACCAGTGGCTAAAAGACCTGGAGAATCCCACACCCTGACCTGTACAGCCTCTGGATTCACACTTAGCAGCTATGCAATGAGCTGGATCAGACAGGCCCCTGGAAAAGGACTGGAATGGATTGCCTATATAGGCACCTACAGTTATCCAATATATTACTCCCAGTCAGTCCAGGGAAGATTTACCATCACCAGAGATGACTCCAACAGTAAAATCTATCTGGAGATGAACCAGCTGAAAACGGATGACACTGCTGTGTATTTCTGTGCTCGAGAGGCACAGTGACTGAAGGAAGCAGGAGGCTCATACAAAAACTTCATTTGCCACTTCCTCTGGAAACATTCTGCTCAACCTGTTACTGGTAACATTTGAGATAAATACCTCAGTGGCAACATTCCTGCAAACAACACTGATTAAATTAATTATATGATAATATTTTAGTAACTATGTATAACAGTTAGACTGGGTTTAAATTACAGCATATAACAAAGCTCTATAAAGACAAAGACTATTATTATGTTAACAAATAACAGCAAAAAAAAAACAACAATAATAATAATAATAAACTAGAGCTAATAAGCTTCAGACTGAGCAGATACCCCTATTCACAGGACCACTGAGTAGTCAGGGCATGGACAACAAAAAAAAAAAGACAATGTGACAATAAGACTATCTTTTGGATCATATAAATTGTGTGATAAGATGTTATATGAATTTGGCTTTATGCATACAGTCCAGATCAATACTCCATGTTTTGTTTTTAGAACCACGTTAAAGCCGTTTTCAGGTGTCCTGCTTAGTGGCCATTATTATTAAAACCCATGACCTCATCACTTGGATATGTGACATTAGCATTAGTCTGAAAGTTTTGAGACCAGCTTTGTGGTTAAAAAATAAATGTATGACGTTGCTTTATAATCTGTTTTTCTACCAAACAGTTGACACAACAACAGGACCAATACTGACTAGATGTGAGAAGGTTTGGGGTGTAATTTCTACTTTTAGCACAGCAGTGGTAACCTTGTTTTGTATCTATGGCATCATTAGAAATGTAAAAATGTATTGAATGTTTTCTCACTTAAAATAAGAAGAATGCTCAGTAAACGTTGAAGGTTCATTGGCTACAGAATAGCTTACACACACTGGCCACTTTTCTTAGGTACACCTTGCTAGTACCAGGTTGGAACCCCTTTTGCCTTCAGAACTGCCTTAATTCTTGGTGGCATGTTGTGTTTCTATCAGCTCGAACCAGTCTGGCCATTCTCCTCTGACCTTTGACATCAACAAGGCATTTGCGCCCACAGAACCACCGCTGGATTTTTTTCTCTGTTTTGGACCATTCTCTGTAAACCCTAGAGATGGTAGAGCGTGAAAATCCCAGTAGATCAGCAGTTTCTGAAATACTCAGACCAGCCCGTCTGGCACCAACAACCATGCCACATTCAAAGTCACTTAAATTACCTTTCTTATCCATTCTGATGCTCAGTTTGAACTGCAGCAGATCGTCTTGACCATGTCTACATGCCTAAATGCTTTGAGTAATTTGCGTTAATGAGCAGTTGGACAGGTGTACCTAATAAAGTGGCGTGAATGTAGGTAGAAATCAGTGGCGGATGCTGGTCTTTCAAGGAGGGGAAGCTCAATTTCAAGATCGCTGATTCGCTCATTTCACTGTCAATCCAAAAGGGATTCAGCCTCAGACAGATCATCCAATCATCATGCAGAAGCTGAACGTCCGGGCTAGCCGAGTCCAGCCCACTGCCCCATAGACCCCCAGAGACGCTGAGCGTCCGATGGGTGGGACAAAGCCCAGCATTTTTGCTTCGCTGTTGAATCACTGTTTAAATCACTGTGAAGCTGCGGGAATGAGTGAGAGGAAAGCCGTGTCATTACCAGTGATAAGAAGCTGATTCTGAACAAAAGTTAAACGCGTTAGTCAATGACATGTACACACAACAGTATATATTTGATCACTTAGTTTTTGACATTTTAGGGGAAGCTGAGCTTCCCTTGCAGTCTTAGAGCAATCGCCACTGGTAGAAATGCTATATAATTATTTAAATATCATACCTAAACTTGTTCACATGTAAACTTCAATGTGTGTAAATTACAGCCCCAGAGACCTCAAAATGCAAGAAGGAGCAGCTGTGGGTTTCTGTTCTTATAAGGTTTATTACTAATAAGAGGGATATTCTGTGAAATAAAATGTTTTTATAGATTTGAAACTTTAATTAATATTAAAAAAGGTAGAAGAAAAGGAGCTATTATTCTTTTTTGGAAGTGAATTAAAAAGTAATTTATTAGTGCATCTGTGGGTCCAAAGAAACAGGATTGGGAGAAAAATATGGCTCATTTCACACAGACATATGCTTTTTTTGGTACAGTTTGGATCTGACAATCTGCATGGAAGATGCAG
This sequence comes from Girardinichthys multiradiatus, assembly GCF_021462225.1. NCBI lineage: Eukaryota > Metazoa > Chordata > Actinopteri > Cyprinodontiformes > Goodeidae > Girardinichthys > Girardinichthys multiradiatus. Next base: position 17,812,749 of record NC_061818.1, read on the forward strand.
ACACAACCAACAACCTGAAGTACAAATAAAGTGCAAAGGTAACCCCGGAAACAATAGCTGAGGTGTTAAAGGTTCCTTAAAAACAGTAAATTTCAATGGTCAGAATAATGAGCTGTAAATTACTTTGCTAGAGAGTCAAAATAACCAAAACCATCAACAGGCTGAACAATTAAAACTTATTGCATATAAAATGCAGCATAAAGCCAGCAGAGGGAAACCAATATACTCTAAATACTTAAAACCAACTGATTAGGTCAGTATCCATCCATCCATAAAACCTTTGGTTGGTTTTCAGCCTGTCTTAACTTAGCCATGTCTCTGAGACCTGAACACCATATACTTCTGGGCAGGTTGTAATCATGGAATATGAAAGCCCAGCAGGAGAGTGGACTCCTGGTTACTTTATATTAGATCCCTCTCATATTGTTTGCCGGTAAATTATGTATTTTTTATCTCAACGCCTTTCTTGCAAACCCGTTGACTATTTGTAACAAAACACTTGATGGTTCAGTGACTTTGTCCCATTATCTTCACAGTTCCAAGGTTGATTAATTTCTCCAACTTCTACAGATTTCTGACTTTTCAGTTACAACTGTTTTTTTGTCCAATTTCAATTCATTACAATTCATAATATCAGATATACAGAAAAGGTAAAATTGGAGAGCCCCAGATATTTTTCATTTTTTAATATATGTAATATTTGATTCCCTAGAACTACATCTTCTCTTTTATTCTGTATTGTGGACATAATTGGAATATTCAAAATATTAAATAATTCCTGACACTTGACCTGCTGGAAAAAGTGCCTTCTGTTTTGGATTAAACTAATTGACACTATTACCTCCTTTTCAGGCTCTATGTAAATCGTGTGGTTTCCTGTTCATATGTAGACACAACAGTGAAAGAGCATCAGATTTCATTTCTGCCAGCGCTCCAACCATGTTTTCTCTGACTCTGCTGCTTCTTTCAGTAGCTGTATCATGTAGGTATTTTTGAATTTGTCACAGTCAACAGTCACTTGTTTTTTATAATAACATTTGTTTTAAATTGCTAGGGAGTAAATTGTTTCTTTTTCCAGGTGTAACAAGTGAACAGCTGAACCAGCCACCATCTGTGACTGTGCAGGGTGGTGGAGGTCCTACCATTATCTGTCAGGTCTCTTATTCTATTGATAGCTACTACACACACTGGATCAGACAGCCAGCAGGGAAAGGACTGGAGTGGATCAGTAGAGACACAACAGTCAAAGATTTGTTAAAAGACAAGTTTAGGGTCATCCTTGACTCCTCCAAAAGTAGAGTGACTCTATATAGAAAGAATATGCAGCCTGAAGACACTGCTGTGTATTACTGTGCCAGAGAGCCCACAGTGACACAAACCAGCTGTGGAGCTGAACAAAACCCCCCCTGTACCTGAGCACATATACAGAAAGTCACCACAAGGGGGCCTCAGATCACAGATTTTAAAAAGACAAGCTGGACAAAAACCCCTCAGTTTGCCAAAGTCCTGGTGGTGTAGGGGTTTAGTGCACAGCCTCAAAACGGGTTCAATTCGCGGACCTGGCGACTTTGTTGGATGTCTACCCTTCTCTTTGCCCCTCCTTCCTGTCTACCTATTGTCCAAAATAAAGGCCTCTAGTGCTGAAAAAATGCTTATTATGATATAATTAAGTGGTTTGTTTATCTTGTTATTATTTTCATCATTTTTCATGCCAACATGATGTTGATTTGAAAAAAATGCAATGGCAAAATGTGGAAGTTGGCATACATGTATGTTTATGTTTGCATTCGTATAAAAGCATTTAATTTAAAACAGCTCAAGTTTGTGTTCTGCTTAATGAGGAGTCAATGTTTTACCTTCCTGGAGTGAAGAAGACAAAAGAGGAGCACAGTTCACCATGAGCCAGTGCAGGACAGAATTGCTGCATAGCTTTCTAATGTACACATAAGCATTTTGTTTTAACTACATTTGAAAAATGGAAAAAAATAATAGCAATGACCCAAATTAAAGCTTAATAAATATTCATTTATCAGTACATGGTCAGATTCTGACATAATCAGAACCACTTTGTAAAAGACCAGAAGAATCCTACACATATCCTGCAAATCCTCTGAATTCTTAAGCACCAACTATCTGACTAATGGGACAAATCAGACTCCTGGAATGAATGGCAAACACGTTTTTTTCATTAAAACGAGTATGTTCATGATGCCAATGTGTCACGTGACAAATTATCTTCACCTATTCACATCTGTTTAGGATTTCATCCTTTATGGTTTGGGGAGGAGCAATGCAAATTTTGAGCCTGTTCCATCTTTATTAATTTCACTGAAAAACTACTCACCAAACAGATATTCAACCATTTTTACAATGAACTTCTGTTTTTTTCTCCTCCTGCAGTTAAAGGTTTCTGGTAAATTTCAAACGTCTCTTCTCACCTGCTGACAGCGTTTCTGATGGGACCTTTGTTGATCAAAATTATTTTCTTTCAGGTGTTTTCCGTCAGACTCTGACTGAATCTGAACCAGTGGTGAAACGACATGGAGAATCTGTCATACTGACCTGTACATATGCAAGGATATCTGATGATTCGACTCATATCAGCTGGATCAGACAGGCTGGAGGAAGAACTGGAGTGAGTTACCTACATTTCTGCTCCCGGTGGAAGCAGTAAAAAGTATTCCTCATCTGTCCAGAAGCGCTTCACCATTTCCAGGGACAACAACAAAAATCAAGTGTATCTGCACATGAGCAGCTTGATGACTGAAGACACTGCAGTTTATCATTGTGCTCGAGAGAAACAGTGATACAGGAAGCCTCAGAGCTGCACATAAACTCTGCACTCTCTCTCTTTGTTAGAAAACCCCCAAAATCTACAAATGATTTCATATTTTTTGTATTGGATACTATAATATTTGGTAACATTTTAGGTGTTTGTTGTCTTATCAAAAAAAATATCTGTTTGTCAAACTGAATAATGGCTTTAAAACAAGATAAAACGGTGTGGCGCGGGTGGTGTAGTCGATTAAGTGCGACCCATTTTTAAAGGCTTAGTACCCGACGCGGTCCTACATTTTTTCTGAAAATGGACTCCATTAAAGTCGGCTGCAGCTGGCCTTTATTTATTTGTTTTTGAGAGTCATTTGTCTCATGTTTTCTTTTAGATAAAACCTGAGGAGAAGCCTCAACATAACGTTTGATTCTAAAACTGCACCACTGTCAGCAATAAGGAAATAAATTAAAAAGGAAACATTAACAGACAGGAAGCCTAATAAATTTAATTTAGATAAATATACCCTTCAAACGAAAAACATCACAGTCTAAAACAGGATGACCTGCAAATAAATAATAACTTCCTTGGGATAAAAAAGTCTTTGTATTTCATAATAAAAATATTTATTAAGTTCTTCAGCTTGCATGAATTTTACAGCAGAACTAATTTGTGACTAACAGCGTTAAAATTCAATGGGATATTTTCTTGTGCTGTATTAATTTCTGTCTTTATGAAAATCCTGATGTCAGATGGTTTAGTATGCAGTTATGTGAATGATGCTGATAAAATAAATGTTTCTGTTTGAATAAAAAACAGCACCTGATTCTATCTCCTCCCTCTGAGGAGGAGTTGATGCAAAACTGATGGTAAAGATACTGCTTTAAACACCCTGCACTGACGATGGCAGAGAACACACACTTAGTTCAACATTATGGACTGCTGGACAACACTGCTGCTCTTAGCCATCTGCTGGACAGGTAACATCTTTTTCTAACTGTGGACTTCTGCTGGGGTGTGGTAGAATCATTTCCTCCCCCAGGCGATTCTAGCCCCATACAAGGAAAGTTGTAGAAAGCTGTGCCTCCTGTGGCTGTCTGGGTCAGAAAGCGCTCTCCAGTTTAGGTGGAGTAAACCACGTTTTGTGGAGCTGCTGTGACTTGGTGGAGATCCTGCTGCTCTGCATTGGCTCTATTCTGTTTTTATTAGCTTTGGGATTTGTTTGTATTGTGATCCTGACTTGTCCATATTTATATGGGTTTGGGGTGGGATTTACTTAATAGTGTCCTGTCTTGAATAAGCTTTTGTTTTAAACTGACTTTGTTTTTCTGTATAATTTATCCCCTTTTCTTGTGTCCAGGTTGAGAGCAGAAGGCGTTGGGGCAGGGGGCTCTCAAGGGGACTGGTCCGTTGTGCTGTGTGAGTGGTTGGTGCTGGGGTTTTGTCACGATGAGTGAATGCCCACAAATGTGTGAGGTGATTTAGGTTGATCCAGTTAAATGTTTCTTACTTTAGCTGAGGAACCAGTCCTCCTGTTCAGACGGCCTCTCCCTGCTGTAAGGCCTCAGTCCTGCATACTTTCCCTCCCTTGCAATTTTAGTGTTTGGTTTCTTTTTTTTTTTTTTTTGTCTTTTAAAGAAAAGTTGTAATAAATGTTTTAACTTGTGAAATCATGTCTCTGTCATTGGTGTACGAAACTGGTCGCCTTATTGGTGCTAGATATATTTCCCTGGTGCAATTCCCAAGGTGCCGTTGTTGGCGGTTTTCACTCTGCTCGCTGAGTGAAAACATTCACCCCCTTGTGTTGTCACACGGACAAAACACACGTACCTTGCTGATTGCATCCACGCTGTGCGATTCAGCACACTTGCACAGCAAATCAAAACAGCTCAGCATAAAACACTTCAATCAGTATTGCATGCAACAAGTTGATACCTTGGGTTAATTACTGGTGATTCTAAATCACCTTAAACTATGCCTCACCCTGCCCAGACCTCTAGATGCACCTATCCAATTTAATGTAAAAAAAAGAGTGAAATTACTTTGACATTGATTTCTACTCTCCACTGGTTGAGGATGGGTAAGTCTGAAGAAGAACAGGGGGGGGGGGGGGATCGTGTGTCCGTGATCAACTCAAAAATAAAACGGTAAACTTCTCATGCGTCCAAAACAAGGAAAATATGAACAACCGTTTAGTCGACTGAATCAACAAGGGGTCTCCTTGGAAATAAAACCTCTGTGGTTTTCCACCCGCGCCGTAGTTTCGGCGGGGTCTTCGATCGGTATATGAATCTTCTGATCTTCTTGTATCAGACAGATTCCCAGCTTTCAAGCTCTTCCAGGAATGGCCGTGTGGAGGAAAAGTTCGCCTGCGAGTTTCTGTCGCATGTCAAGCTACACAGCACAGCCAGTCTATCCCCCAAAATGGATGACCCTAACAGTAGCATATTGCTTTATAATCTGTTTTTCTACCAAACAATTTAATACAACAAGAGGACCAATACTGACTAGATGTGAGAAGGTTTGGCGTGTAATTCCGACTTTTAGCACAGAAGTGATAACTTTGTTTTGTATCAATGGCACCACTTTTTCTGCTTCCGCCTCTCTGCCTGCTCAGACACTTTTCTCCTAAACTCCCTGCTTGCTTGGATTCTTTTAGTCCTAACTTTATATCTCTTAGCCAAAATTACGGAAATATTGGACTAAAACAACTTCTCACCAGCGACTCCCAAGGATTATTATTATTATTTTTTTTTTAAGGATTTTGATGTTTTTATAATCGAACTCGAAAGAAGGACAAGTTGACGCCAGCTGATCAGCACAAAATGCCCCCCTTCACCACAGAGGATTTCGGCAAACTTTTACAGAAATTGGCTGTTTTGGAGATGAAAATCCATCAACTAGAAGTGAATGTGGAGGTGATTATGGGGTACAACGATGATTCAACACTGCCTGTGATCACCAAACAGTGACAGCCAGCTCAACGACTCAGCAATCAGAACACTGAGAATAAACCTACCGGCAGACCCCCCTGGCATGTTTTAGGGGCATGCCCAAAAATTCAAGGTGGATGACTCACTGGAAGATCTCAGCAATTAAATAAATTAGAATGGCCAGAATTACAGAGAAATGCCTCTGTTTCCACTGGGAAAAGGAGACTTCGACAGTGAGCTGCTGTCACAACAACTGATAGGAGTGAGGCAGCTGAAAATAATGAAATTCCCCTCCAAAACAGATTTGCTCCACTACAGAACGAAAACCAGGAAAACTATCCATCTTCTGAGAACAATAAAAGGTTTGAGAACATCCTTCATTCTAAACAGTCTTCTCCTAAGCTGCCAGAGAAAAAGCGCCCCACCGGACCAAGAACCCTAATAGTGGGCAACACAGCTGTGGATGGGATTAAAAACTTCTGCAACAACAAAAACACAGAAGTTATGATTGGTACCAGTAACGTGGTCTCTGATATCTCAGAGAATATTCTTGCAATCACAGAAAAGCACCCGTCTCTAGAAAACCTTATTATACACTGTGGAGCCATGGATGACGTGGCTAAGAAAAAATCAGAAGGATTGAAAGAGGATTTCACTCATCTTCTGAATATTGTTGGAGGTCTCAATATCAAGGTGTTTCTCAGCGGAATCTTTGCATCGATTTTCTGTGGAGATGAGATTTTTTCGAGACTTCTGATGATTAAGAAGTGGTTGAAAAAAACATGTGCCACCACACCTGTGAACTTCATCAACAACTTTAATATTTTTTGAGAAAAAAGACAACTCTTTAAGCAAGATGGTTTCTGTTTGAACAAGCCAGGAGCCAGATATCTCACATCTAATCTCTTCTATTCAGTAAATAATCTGCCAGCAGCTTCGACCTTCAGCAGAGAACATGGAGTATCAACAACAATGATAACGCTGCCTCCAACAGCTCCAGCAGAAACAATGGGCCAGTTGGCTGAGAAAGAGAGGTCATCACAAAAGGTCTCCCCATCGAAATCCACAGGAGAAGTGGAACTCCCATTATACCCCCGTCGCCACAAACCCAGACCCAGACCGACACCCCCAGTAAACCCCCCTCATCCCAGACCCCGACCCTGACCGCACAGAACTCTCCCATCTCCCCAGTGAGCCCACTTTTTGCTTTACTGGATTCTGATAACATGAAAGGAGCTCTTAAAATCGGGACCCAAATTGCTCTGACATCTTCTCCATTCAACACCCCCCGTGGCCAAGGCCCTGCTACTAAACCAACATCTTCCAAATGCCGCAGAGCCCCACCACTTCCTAATCTATCTCCTCCTAATCAGGACCTTCAAATCACTTCTCTGTGATACAGTCTGGGCCCCAGTGGTAACTCTATCAGAAATGAACATGTCCAGGAAAAACCTGAGCCCCTAATAGGAGATAGTTGTAAAATCTCTGTGCTTAAACGTGACAGAAAGAACAAAGCTAAAAGGATAAGAGACAGTAATAAACAATCAAAAAAAGCCATAAACTGTCAGGTACAATCAGACACAGAGTTAATATCAACAACTAAGTCATATAAACTTGGACTTGATCATCACTAAGGGTCTAAATATTTCCAAGGTGTCTGTAACTGATGTTGCCCTATCTGACCAGTTTTCTGTTATTTTTGAAAGCATCATCTGCAATGACTCAGTTTGTCAAAGAGACATGATAAGAAAACGCATCTTTAAGGACGGTGCTGCTGAAACCTTTAACCAGATTTACTCTTCTACCTCCACTTTGCCCTGTAATGCTTAGATGAGCTGGTAGATAACTTTCATGCTAAAATCTTGGACATCATTGATTCAATTGGTCCAATTAAAGTGAAAGTTGTTTCTGGGAAGAAAATGTCTCCATGGAGAAGTGATCTACCAGTCAGAAGTGAAAAAAAGGAGTGTCGAAAAGCTGAATGCAGGTGGCAAAAGACTGGACTCCAGGTTCACTATATTATCTATAAAGAGAGACTATACAGATATAACCTACAACTGAAAAATGCAAGAGAATCTTTCTTTTCTGAGATCATCAGCAAAAACATGAACAATGCTCGTGCATTGTTTGCCACAGTCGACAGGCTAACAAACCCTCCTGTAACTGTAGCATCTGAACTCCACTCTACCAGGACCTGCAATGAATTTGCTAAATTCTTTACTGAAAAAACCCAAAAGATCAGAGAGGCAGTCAGCACATCCACATCAACTCTACTAATATATGCTTTTGAGCAACAGCTTTCAGGATATTTTTGTTATGGCAGGAAATGTCGAAACAATAAAAAAATAATCTTTGTTGTCCCTCAGTGAGGAAATTCAAACTGGTGAATAGCACACTTGTTTATGAATCGGTTGTCTAAATGGATTTCTAATTCAGCATAGTTTTGTTAAAATATATTTTTTTAAATGTTTACCCTTCTGATTCACATTGTGAACTGGTTGTGTAAACACATACAACATGCTGTTCTTAATTAGTTTTAAAACTAATTTCTCCTCATTCCTCTAAACGATCCTTGGTTCTAAAACATATATATTCACACTGAACTGTGATATCAGTGCATCATTTTATCATGTTATTGGTTTCAGTTTTATTCTTTTATTCCCTTTTCCAATATCTTATTAGTTTTCCTTATTCTTTCATGTTTACCTATAAATAAATAAGTTATTCTATTTTAGAAAGTCATTGTTTGTATTTATTCTATATGTGTGCAGGGCTTGCTGTTTGAAAATGCCAGTGCTTGAATTCCCTCCTTCACCTATTGTTTTATAATACCGCCGCATTGGGCTGGTATTCACATGACAGTACTGACTGATGTATTTTGGATACAATAAATATTTGAACTCTGTTTATGGTTTTGTTAGTAATTATTAATTATAATTATTAATGGTTGCTAATAGCCAAGAAATAATTATTTCACAACAACCCTCAACACTTACATGTTCTCTGTAGCTCAGCTTCTGCTGGTTCCTGTGTCTCAACGAGACTGAGACAATTACAGCATAATCACATCACACCGATGGTTTACTGCGGTGAACAGTTCAGTTCAGCCAGCCTCTATGACTGTGCAGCCAGGTCGACATCTGACCATCAGCTGTCAGGTCTCATATTTTATGACCAGCTATGTACAACAGTAGATCAGGCAGCCTGCTGGGAAATGAATAGGTCACACATGCACAACATCCACCCTTGTCCACAAAGATTCTTTAAAGAAAAAGTTCAGTCTCACAGTGCAATTTTTCCAGCAAAGCTATGACTCTTAATGAACAGAATCTACAGGTTGAAGACTCTGCTGTTTATTTGTGTGCTATGCCGTACCACAGTGACACAGACATCTACAGAGCTGTATAAAAATCCCTGAACATAAACACATGTTGCATGAAGCCACCAGATGAGGTTCTCTAACACCACAAATACATTTAACGCCAGTTCTCTTCCATGTTCAATATAGAACATAGTACAGTTATATTTGACTTTAAAATCTTACTAAATGTAGTTTTTCTTTCAGTGTTCTTATTATAGCAACAAAAATAAACAAAGATCACCTTTTTAGTTGACAGAAAGCCACAGATTCTCCAAAAGTGCATAGATTATTTGAATTGTGGCAACATTAAAAATGTTACCTTTATTAGGGAAATAATATTCATATTTTTTAAATGTTTGAAATTTTTCATCCAATCATTTTGGCAATAATTGGTTAGTTGAATATATTTTTATCTAACCAATCAGTTAATGTATGATTTCAGTTAAAAATAGATAAAAACTAAAGAGAATATCATACAAACCTTTTAACTTAGATAAAGCTGAGAGACATTTGCTTCTTAAAATCTTATATTAATGCAAATATCAGATTACAGACCTCCCACTGTATGTCTGCCTTCCTCATTAAAGGGAAGAGCTTCATTCACACCTCTAGATTCAAGATGATGGTCAGACTGTCTGTTCTGCTGACAGTGATCTGTCTGCCCTGTAAGTTGAACCATGTTTTTACTAGATTCGCTACTTTGTATTTTTCATTTATGCAATTTATGTCTTTTTATTACTGGTTCTTTGTCAGGTTTTTACAGCCAGGCTCTGGAGTCCATTCCTTCCACTTCAGTGGCAAAAAATCCTCAAGAAGTTCTCAGTCTTTCCTGCAGAGGATCAGGATTTGATTTCAGTCAGTATGGAATGCACTGGATCAGACAACCAGCAGGAAAAGCACTGGAATGGATGGGTGTTATTTGGTATGATGCAAGCAAAACTGTTTATGCCAAAAGTGTTGATGGACGTATAGAAATCACTAGAGACAACAGCAACAGCCTGGTGTATCTAAAACTGTCCAACCTGAAACCAGAGGACTCTGCTGTGTATTACTGTGCCGGAGAGCACAGTGATCAATTTGAGCACAGAGGCTGTACAAAAACTCCTCATACAGCGGAAGGTGGGGTGATGCAAAACAGGAACAAATATGGCGAACTCCATAAAAACAACAGTTGAAGTTGTGGTTTGTGACTTCCTGTTTTTCAAGCATTTTTCTGTTAAACATCTTCAAATAACAAGCAGTTACAGCTCTCTAATGTACCAGCAATGTACCGATTTTCTTTAATTCCTTTTTCCACTTTCCATGAGGTGATTTATGTGTAAAATTATAACTGATAAAACATTAAGATTGAATAAACAAAATTACAGCTTTTTATGTTTCTACATTATGTAGTCACATTAAAAATTATTATTTTAAATATTATTATTCCAGGTCTTCTTCTGTCCTGCTAAAACCTCAATTATGATTGTCACTTCTCTGTCTCCTTCCAGTTTCATAACTTATCTTTGATTATAGTTTCTAGATCAAATTCTTCCTAAATCATCACATAACACTTGCAAAATAAATTCTTCATCATCTTCTTCTTTGAGTGTATTTTGTTCAGTCTGTCTGACATTTATTGTTTTTTTAACTGTATGAAATATACATTTATATTTATAAATATACAGTAGCATAAAACATGTGATGATATTGTAACATCTATACCCCAAAAATCACATTCTAACAAGAAAACTTTACCCAAATATTTTAAAATTGCATGAGGTGTATAATATTTAAAAATAATGTATGCTTGTTCAACTTCACATCAATTCAGTGTTAATGTTAAATTGTCACCTCATCAATACAAATGAGAAATAATTCTTTAGGTTTTGGTTTGTTGTCCCATCTTTCTATTTTTTTGCCACATATCTAATTTATGTAAGTAAATTATACATATTATTATACATATTTCTTTATGTCTGCTGTAAAACATCCCAGCACAAATAATGACATTGAAAAATGCATAGGTTGAATGGATATGTTGAGATTGAAAATAGTGGTCAATAGCATTTTCCATACATAAATATTTATGTTGAATCATCAGGTTTTAGAAATGGGTTTGATTAGAAAGCTTATAAAAACCTAATCTTATAATGATAATTGTACCTCTTTTTTCAAATACAAACATGTTTGTAAAGACTATAGTATCAAAATCACAGCAGATGAAATCAAATCAAATGTAGTAATCCAGTCAGAGAGACTGTATCTGTACCCTCTTTAAAATAACTTTTAAAGTTTCTCCCAATAAGATGCTAAAACTGTAAACACCATTTGCCACTGGCTGCTCGGTCATTATTCAAATTAAATACTGTAATTTTGGGCCTTCTTCTCATGCTGACAATCCCAAAGGGAACCGAAGCTTTCATCAGATCAACCTCAGCTCCAGTATGATTTCTGTACCTCTGCTGCTGCTGGACCCTGTGAGTCTTAGGCAGACACACTGACAATATCATGCCACAAATATTTTAGTGATATTACACTTATATTCACTTGATATTGTCACCAGCAGGGATCAAGTTTAGACACCTGACACAGCAAGACTCTCGGAGCTGTCATTAACTATCTGCTTTTTCTTTAACATGGAAAGTACTACGGAAATAGTGCTTCTGAGTTTTTCTTGTGAGCTTGTTTTGTCTTCCAAACCTATACATAGTTAATATGAGGGATTGCAGCAAAGTTAACAACTTGATGCAATTTTTTGTTCAATGTTACTACATTGTCATAAAGGAGGAGTGATTGCTGAAAGTCTGAAACTTCACAGAAAAGAATCTTCAATTTAATAAATCTACATTAGAAACCTACTGCGGCTATACTATGTTTGAAAGACAGTGAATCCTTCACATATGGAGTGTTTCAGGAAAAATCTCATATTCATTTGTGATTGGCTGGTCTAGCATTATACAAATTAAGCATTTTGCTTATACGATTTGATCTTTTGTGGTAACAGAGGAACAAAAGGTAATTGGATCACCTTCTAAACCAACATGTCTGTAGCTAATCACCTGCCGCTGGCAACTAGCTTTTGTGAGTGTTACTGAGAAAGAAACACTCACAATATTATCTCCCAACACTATTGAGGATATTACACTTATACTGATTCCACATTGTGATCAACAGAGGTAAAATGTAAACAACTGACACAGCCAGCTTTTCAAACCTTGCACCCAGGTCAGGTCTCTTATTCTGTTACAGGCTGCTGGCACACAGCTTTGATCAGCAGGAAAATGACTGGAGCAGATTGGAATAGCAACTAATAGATTTGCAACATACTAAAAGATTATCTCAGAAACAAATTTAGCCTTTCTGTAGATTCTTCCAGTAAAACTGTGAGTCTTAATGGACAGAATATGAAGCCTGAGGAGCTGTACAAAAACTCTACTGAGCCTGAACACATGTATCACTACTTATTAACAGGAGGAGGTGCTCTTAGGCCATTGATTGTTTGATTCAGTTGAATGTTTCATGTTTATTCAAACTAAATTTCTCAAATATACAACAAAGTAAAATGTTTCCTGTATATACAGCAGGTACAATTGCAACAAGTGAATATCACTAACAATTATTAACAAATAAATTTGTTCTTCACAACTTTGAAATGTTTCTATATTTTAATTGCATAGCACAGCTCTGTTGATACTGTATTATCACCTGTCAAATCCAAAGTATGTGTTTAGTTCTCAGATAAGATCTAATCAGAAGAGGATTATGTTATTTGATGGTGTTTATTTAATGTATCACAGTCAATTGATAAATGTTCCAGCATCTTTTAGCATGTCTAAGTTATGCCAGTAACATCTGTTTGTGTTGCAGCAAGAAATTACAGCATACTGCCATGGGAAAATACATGTGATGAGATGATTGTGCTATGGCAACATTGGTTAATGTATGTTTTTCTTTGGTACAGAAAAATGTTAATAAATTAATAGGTTGTACTATTGTAAATTTTAGGTAATTGAACTTTTTTACAAGGTAATTTGGTATAAAACATTTATTGTCATTGTTATAATGTGGAATTTAAAGAAACAAAATATGGCGAATATTAAAATATTGTAAAGAATCTTAGCAAATGTAAATTTATATTTTTCTTCCTTATAAAATCAGATAAAAGTATATAACTTTTATAAATCCATGTAGAGTAATAAACTTAAGCTGTAACCTGTATGAAAAACCATAAAGCCTCCTGATGTGCTGTTAAGAGTGTGGTAGCTACTCATGATTGGCTGGTCTGTCATCAGGCAAATTAAATCTCATGGCTTTTAGACTTGATATCATGCTGCCAGTCACAGAGAAGCTCTCATTGAATCATCTTCACCACCAACATGCTCTCTGTAGCTCTGCTGCTGCTGGCTGCTGGATCCTGTGAGTCTCACACACTGACACACTCACATTGTGATGATATATCACACTTATTGATATTACACTGTAATTCATTTGATTATGTTATCAACAGGTGTTAAGTGTCAGCAGCTGACACAACCAGCCTCTACATCAGTGCAGTCAGGTCAGACTCTGACCATCAGCTGTCAGGTCTCTTATTCTGTCACCAGCTATGGGACACACTGGATCAGACAACCTGCAGGAAAAGCACCAGAATGGATGGGTGTTATTTCGAGTGGTGGAAGCAATGCATATGCCACCAGTGTTCAAGGACGCATAAAAATCACCAGAGACACCAGTAAAAACATTGTGTATCTGAGACTGTCCGCCATGAAACTAGAGGAGTCTGCTGTGTATTACTGTGCTATTAACTCACAGTGATCAATGTGAGCACAGAGGCTGTACAAAAACTCCTCACAGAGCAGAGGAGGGGGGTGACATTAACTCACATATGTGGTTGTTGGTGATTTCCTGCTTTTTCCAACATTCCGCAAACAGTTTCTTTTTATTTTTTTATTTTTACCAGAGAACATGTATAAACAGGAAATGTTTAGGCACTATGTTTATCAATTTTAAATAATGTGATTAAATTAAGCTCCAGCAAACTGGTACCGTTATGAAAAAAGCCACGGCCATTTTTAAAGTTCTATAAAACTAGGTAAAACGCTTCCAATTTTTTTTTTTTTTAAATCCATCACAAGAGGAGGCTTTAATGTTAACAAAACAATTCCCCAAATGAGTTTTGGACAAATACTGTTAGTTTTACAGCAACTTAAACACACGTGATGACAAATTAAAGGTCCCTCAGACATGTCTGCCTCTGTGAACAAAACCGTACACAACACACCATTTATTCTTTTGCAGAACCCCCACATGTCTCATATCATAACAAACTAGAGACACTCACCTTTCTAACAAGGCATAATTCGTCTTTCTAGCACTGTCTCCAGTTATATAATTTGGGTGCGTAACTCGTCCATAACTCATGCAATTTGTTCCTGCCCAATCTGCAGCTAGCTTGCGCACTCTGTTTGCTCCCATTGTTTTGTTATTTCTGGATAATCGGTCACTCATAATGGCACAGAAGAGGATATTCACTGGTTTGGAAGTTTTGGACGACATTTAGTGGACCAGTCACATGAAGATGGAATATTCTTCAGACAGACAGCTGCTTTGAGAAGAAAACAAAATGTTCAAAATACAACATAAAAAGAAATATGTATAAAACAAGTCTCAAAGTTCCCCCTTATATAGCTTCCTTTCCAGTACTGTCCTAGCTCTGCTTAAGTATTTTCAGAACTTGCCTAATAACTCTCACATCTCATTTCCTTAATCTGTCTCCCTGCCATTAGTTTATTCGGCTTCATTATGTCAAGTTAAGTCAATACAGTAATCCTATTGATATAAAAAGACTTTTAAACGCATTGATCTTCTGCTATGGAAATTGTTTGATTTCCCTCATGATGCATAATGAAATTGCTCGTGCGTGTGCAATTTCATTATCCTGTTGTTGACTGAGACATAGTTAAAGTTCCAGCTTTGCAGTTCTTTGCGATATTCACATTGTATCAGTAATTTTCTAATGATAATAATACATTTGGAATATGTTGTCCAGCCCAACATATATTTGTTTTCCTTTAAAGAGGGTGAGATGATTAATCACATCTTTAAATGTCATTTACAGAGTTTAAGGGCTTAAGTAAATCAAACATGCTGTTGACTGAACAAAGATAGATGTCTTCTACAGTGCTTTGACATGAGGTTGTGATTGGTTCCTGTCAAGGCTGGTAAATAACATGCTGAGTAAAAACAACGAAATTCTTAGAGATCAGTAACCAACATATGCCTTTTTTTCTGCAGGTACTGATGGTTAAACATTGATTAAGATGAAGATCTCGAGAATTCACAGACTGACTTGTACAAATAAGTCAGTCTTCCATCTTGGAAGGACTCCCTTCCAAGATGGCGCCGACGATGGCTTTTTCGAGCCACAGTTCTGTGGTGTCGGGCCACAATCCTGTGGTCTCATTCAGTAGAGAGGAACTTCTCAACATCAGAGAGTCCTCTCTTGGGATTTTTTCACCATCTTTCATCGATCCGAGGTTCACTGAGCTCCTGGCAAGCGGAGCTGCGGCTCTATATGGGATCCTGCGCCGAAAGCGGTGGAGGGGAAAGCGTGCTGGCACGCTGGTAAAGCTCAGAAAAAGAGGACTTCGCACACCACTGCCTTCAATCCACCTGGCAAATGTCCGCTCTCTCAACAACAAGATGGACAAGCTGCTTCTTCTCACCGGTAAAAACACGGACGTCCACGGATCAGTGGTTTTCTGCTTCACTGAGACATGGCTGGGTGAAAACATCCCGGACCGAGCACTGCTGATGCCGGACGTCCAGCTGCTCAGAGCGGATCGCAGCACGGAGCTATCGGGGAAGAAGCGAGGAGGCGAAATCTGCTTTTATATAAATGAAGGTTGGTGCAGAGACATAAAAGTGCTGGGGAAAACATGTAGCCCGGATCTGGAGTCATTTCCATATTCTGTAAGCCGTTTTATTCACCGAGAAGGTTTTCCTCGTTTATAATAATCGGCTCATATTTTCCACCGCATGGCTGCACTTCTGCCGCGGAAAATCATCTTGCTGAGCTGATTACAGACCTGGAGAAAAAATACACGGACTCTTTCATCATAATACTGGGAGATTTTAACAGAGCAAACCTCTCAAATGAACTCCCCAAATACAGACAGCATATTAAGTGTCCCACCAGAGACAAAAACACACTGGACCATTGTTACACAGCTTTAAAGGACTCATATCATGATGTTACCAGGGCTGCTCTGGGTTTTTCGGATCATTATCTAATCCACCTCATCCCAACCTACAGACAGAGACTAAGAGCTTCCAAACCCAAGGTTCACACTGTTAAGAAGTGGACTGAGGAATCAAAGCAGATGCTACAAGCCTGCTTTGAATGCACAGACTGGACTGTTTTTGAAACTTCAGCCACTGACCTAAACCAACTAACTGATGTGGTGACATCATACATCAGTTTCTGTGAGGACATGTGTGTGCAGACCAAGACCTTCTGCACCTTTGGGAACAACAAGCCATGGTTTACTCCACACCTCAGGAATCTGCGCAGGGAAAAGGAAGAAGCTCACAGCAGTGGAGACTGGGCGCGGTACAGGCAGGCCAGGAACAAACTAACAAAAGAGATCAAAGCAGCTAAGAGAAGCTACAGTGAGAAGCTTAAGAACAGCCTTTCTACTGGTGACACTTCAGCTGAGAAACCTGACTGCCTACAAGAGCCCCTCCACCCATCCTGAACAGAGTCGTTTCCTGGCCAACCGTCTGAATGGCTTCTACTGCAGACATGACAAGAAGCCATTCACACCTCAAATCATCCCTTCTACATCCCATTCAGGAACAAATTCCTCCCATAAAGCAACCAACCCCCCACCATCAGATCCTCTGCCTGCACTAAAGATCTCAGAGGAAGATGTAAATAGGCTCTTTCAGCGTATGAAAACAAAGAGGGCTCCAGGACCTGATAACATCTCCCCATCATGCCTGAAAGCCTGCGCACATTCAACTCGCTCCGATCTTCACAAGGATCTTCAACAAGTCACTGGAGAAATGTGAGGTGCCCTCCTGCCTCAAACGATCCAGCATCATCCCGGTTCCCAAGAAACCCACCATCGTAGGATTAAATGACTACAGGCCTGTAGCCCTGACATCTGTGATCATGAAGTCCTTTGAGTGGCTGGTGCTGAAGCACCTGAAAGACATCACAGGCCCCCTGCTGGACCCCCTGCAATTTGCTTACCGAGCAAACAGGTCGGCAGATGATGCTGTTAACTTAGGTCTACACTTCATCCTGCAACACCTCGACCGTCCAGGGACGTACGCCAGGATCCTGTTTGTAGACTTCAGCTCGGCCTTCAACACCATCATACCAGACATACTCCACCAGAAGCTCACCCAGCTCAACGTCCCAGCCTCCACCTGTCAGTGGATCAACAGCTTCCTGACGGATCGACAGCAGCAGGTGAGACTGGGGAGCATCTTCTCCCGATCCAGATCAATAAATACTGGTGGCCCCCAGGGGTGTGTTCTATCCCCACTCCTCTTCTCTCTGTACACAAATGACTGCACCTCATCGGACTCGTCCATCAAACTCCTTAAGTTTGCAGATGACACCACTGTCATTGGACTGATCCAGGACAGTGATGAGTCTGCATACAGACAGCAGGTGGATCGGCTGGTAC
Source organism: Girardinichthys multiradiatus (assembly GCF_021462225.1). Lineage (NCBI taxonomy): Eukaryota > Metazoa > Chordata > Actinopteri > Cyprinodontiformes > Goodeidae > Girardinichthys > Girardinichthys multiradiatus. Next base: position 17,830,494 of record NC_061818.1, read on the forward strand.
ACTGGTGTGGTCAGAACTACCTTGAACTGAACCCACTCAAGACTGTGGAAATGGTGGTGGACTTTCGGAGAACACCACCCTCATACACCCCCCTCACCATCCTCAACAACACTGTATCGGCCGTGGACCACTTCAGGTTCTTAGGAACCACCATCTCTGAGGACCTGAGATGGTCTTTGCACATAGACACTGTTCGAAAGAAGGCCCAGCAGAGACTGTACTTCCTGAGGCAACTCAAGAAGTTCAACCTTCCACAGGAGCTGTTGGTCATCTTCTACACTGCCATCATTCAGTCTGTCCTGTCTTCATCCATCTCAGTGTGGTTTGGCTCATCCACAAAACAGGACAGGTCCAGACTGCAACGAATAATCAGGTCTGCAGAGAGAATAATCAGGGCTGACCTTCCCTCCATCCAGGACTTATACAGGTCTAGGGTCAAGAAAAGAGCTGCTAAAATCTCTGCCGACCCCACACACCCTGCACATAAACTGTTTAGAGTTTTACCTTCAGGCCGCCGTTACAGAGCACTGTTTACTAAAACCAGCCGCCACAGAGACAGCTTCTTCCCCCAGGCTGTTTCTCTGATGAACATTCAATAGAGTACAAAACAACAGCATACAGATTATATTGTACATTGTAAATTGTAAATTGTAAATTTGTATATTCTGTAATGCAAAATCAGAACAAAAGAGCAAAGTGTACCGGAGGCAAATTCCTTGTTTGTATGTACGAACTTGGCAATAAAGCTGATTCTGATTCTGATTCTGAAATAAAGGGACTGATCAACATTACTGGAATGGTTTGCTCAGACAGGCATGTTGGCAAGTAATATATTTAAGTTTGTATATTTATTAATTAACCAAACAACCTTCCTATGAATACCAGCCCAATATGTGGTATTAGAACAATAGCCGAAAGAGTGATTCGAGCAATGACATTGTCAAAACACCAAGCTGCACACATATGGAATAAATTCACAAGAACGTCTCTCCAAAATTTAGGAAAGTGCGATACTGTGGTTCCTTTGCTGTCTCCTCTCAGGAAGCCAGGGGGAAAGCCGCTTCACTCAAAGTGATCAGAGATACCGTCTCTTCTGGGGGAACCTCTGGCTCAGATTCATTCTCTGCAGAAGCTCTGAAAGAAAGGTTTAAGACAGCTTGTCATAATTGCCCCGTGATTTGCTAGGATGCACATAGAGCAGAACATAACTTAACATTTCGTTGTTCTCCCACCAACACATACACTAACATCGGATCGTAGTCAACTCTACATACAAGGATTCTTGAAGGTAGAGTCTTAGTCGGCAGCGGGTTTCGAAGACATTCAGGTGGTGGCAACCTGCCTCCCTGAGGTGATTAGCTGTACAGTTAAAGCAGAAAGAGACGTGGCTGGGAGAATGTTGTTAGTGGCTCCATGACATCACTGTGATTCCAGCTGTGACTCCTCCTTCCTGTACTAAAAATGGGTTAATGTGGTGCATTTAGGGATTCAGAATTTTTAGCAGTTTCTGTGCGTGTACAGTTCAGTACATATTTCGACCCATGGCTGGGGCACAACAGGCATTACTATCACAGGGCAACATAAAAATTATAGCTTTAAGGAACTACTTATGGAAACATAGTTGTCTCAGCATTTTCAATTATTAAAAGCCTGTGATTTGGATCAATTAGAGATTTTGTAGAAATATATACGAGAGCATAACATTAATTTAAAACTATATTACAGAGACATACAGCGTTTAGATTAATGTTGAAAGTGTTATAGTACACAAGGAGTGGCACTGAGAGAGACATAATTGACCCAAACACATAAAGTACTTCTGCTATAAAAACAAGCATAACCATGTGTTTCCTGTGAAACTACTCTATTTACACTGTAAACCAAATTGGTAATATATTCACAAAACACAGAAGTTCCAGTAAAACTTCACAATCACCTGAAGTTGGCAGAATGTGCTGTGAGATTGGATTACAGTCTGCAGACTAATACACCAGAACAGAAGCATCACCAGGTCATGTTAATGTTGGTGAACTCCTGTTTAATAGTTCCTGAATAAATGAAACATTGGCACACAGCAATACAAAGGACAAATAACCAATAACACACAGAATCATACAAAAGGGCAATTTTGGGTCATGCTTTTGCACTGTGGGAGGATGCAGGAGAAACCAGCAGAGAACCCACAGGGAAAACATGTAAACTCAGTTCAGAAAGAACCAAGGGCCTTCTTGCTGGACTGAAGCAGTCATAACCACCGAACCACCACCGTGCAGCCCACTTTATGTCTTTCTTTAAATGAACAGCATCCAGCAAAACATTTGATTTAAAAGTTGCACATCAGTGAAAGTATAAAGAGACACACATTGCATGTTTCCTTCAATAAAATAAAATAAAAAAATAATAGTCGATAAAAATGATGAACAATTTTTATTTTAAAAGGTCAGGCATTTTACTGTCTTTGCTCAACTTGAGTAAGAAAAAAAACATCTCAGCAGGACATTCAAGGACTGCTGGTTTGTTTCTAGATGTTTTGTGCCACGTTCCCTTTTAAAACTGTAGGGGGGGGTCTATGCAAAATGTTTCTCCTTTATAAACACACCATCAATTACTCTCATTTTATCCAAGGGAGAAACACTCTGACAGCTGCACAAAGATAACTCTGAACAACATTGTTCATTATGAATTCAAAAGACATGTTAATTTCCTGGAGTTTAGTTTTTGGTTTTGCTATTCATGGTAAAGTATAAATTGTAATGCTACACAGAAAGACTATTATTGTACATGTTAAACAGAATGAGTGTCATCTTTCTGTTTCTTACAGGTGTTTGGAGTGAGATTAAACTACAACAGCCCCCTTCTGAGGTGAAAAGACCAGGAGAAACTGTGAGGATTTCATGTGTTACATCAGGTTACACTATGACAGATTATGGCATGAACTGGATAAGACAGAAACCTGGGAAAGGTCTGGAATGGATTGGCTGGATAAACACAGCCACCACTGTTGCTACTTATGCCAGCTCTTTTCAGAGCCGTTTTAGCTTCACTCAAGATGTTTCCAGCAGCACTCAGTTCATGGAGATCACCAGTCTCACTACAGAGGACTCTGCTGTTTACTTCTGTGCTCGAGAAACACAGTGACTGAAGATAAGGGAGCAGCTGTGCAAAATCTCTCTCGACTGTGGACCTCCAGGTGACAATCTAGCTCACATACACCCACTCAACACAGAAACACACTGTTCAAGATGCTTTCCAAAGTTGCTTGGTAAGTAGAATGTGACGAATGTGACAACCTGCAGTGAAAGACTAGAAAAAACACTGCTTGCAAGCAGAGTGCAATGATTTATTCAACAGCAAGTGTTACATTTCCTCAGATTCCTCAAGTGCACTTATTTTTCATAATCAAACTGAGAATCAGAATAACAAACTATCAGCGGCAACTATAAGCAGATTATAAATACATTCCTAGAACTTCATATTACCCAATAACTAATTACATAAAAATGGGGGCTTTTCATTATATTTATACATAAATCTTTATAAATGTGGGTAATCCAAGACAGCACATAGATGCATATGAATTTCCAGCAGTTTTATTTTAATCCATCACCCCTTGCGAAGACTGAATTAGAAGAACCACTGTATTTATTTTATTAAAATTACTAAGCAAAACAAACTTTTTACTATCATACCCCATTATGTTTTTTTTAAAATTCTGAGTTACATTCCCAGTTTTGCTTCATGTTGTCACATTTGGTTTTTATATTATCGTTTCTTTAAAAATCTGGGCAGGTGTCTTATATAATGCTGAGGTTCTGTTGGACCAACGTGCAGAACAATGCTCAGGAATGGCAGGGTTACTTGCAGAGCTTTATTTAATAATAATAATAATAGTAAGGTAAAAAACGTACAGACGGGGTAACTGACATGGAAAAGACAGAAGCCAGGAGGACCTAGTGGAGAATAATGAAACCAGAGACTATAAATAATTGGGTAGGGTGGAGAATGGACCAATGAACAATGGCAGTTAATCAGGGGAAAATCAAGAGCAGCTAGTGGGAGAGAGAGAGAAGGAAATACACTAATTAATACTGATGAGCAGGGAGTCCAGGAAAGTAACAAAAACATCTAATGGAAGAGAAATGGAGTTTTGATCTGGAAATCTGGAAGACTCTCCTCCACCACCGGCTCCGTACTATGACTCCATCATGCGTCTCCCCTCCAACCAATCAGTGTCCAGTGTGCATTCCTCCTCAGCCAATCACCCTTCAAGGCTTCGCTTTTAAGGACCTCCAACCATGGATCTCCCTGCTCTCCCGCCGAGCTTCGACCCTCCACCACCCCATCGTCACCGTCTGGCTTCCTAGCTCCTTCCAGCTCTCTTATTATCGGTACCTCCACTCCATCACCAGTATCCGATCCTGGTGGGGAAGACATCTCCAATCCTAATCCTAAATCATTCATTCAAGATCATGTCATTCATAGCATTCATGTCTTCCTCCGGGGTCCGAGCGCCAAAAAAATAAACCTCTGCTATTTAACTTCTCTAATCGGCATCTTTGTGTTTTTATTGTGGGTCTACAGTGAGTTTACAGGATTGAAATAAGTCAACAATAAGACTATCTAAAGAACATAAACAGGGAGGAACCAGATCTACACGGAAATACGAACTAAAACATCTAAACACAGGAATCCAAGAAAAAAATCTAAACAACATGAATGAACTGAAATAACAGCAACTGAGAACAGGGCAGTGCAGAAAAAAGGAGACAGAACTCAAACTCATAACATAGGTAGATTATGACAGCAGGAGCCTCGTCAATTTGGGTTTATTTCATTAGGAGCCAGACCACTTAATTACTGGGCAACAAATTTTCACAGTGACTTTAATTGTGTGTGTACAAAACTACTTCATCCATTTGCCACTTCCTCTGGACACATTCTGCTATCTGATCTTGATTATTTAATCATTTCTTGAAATATAAATGTAGCGTTTAGAAAAACACAAACAGTAATGTTAGACAGGGCATTCAAATCATGGACTCAATTCCTGACCCTTTGAGAGATAGATAGCCATCTGGATTAGGTTAAATCTTTAATCAGATAAAGATAACAAACAATTGCTTGCGAGATGAAGATTTTAGTTGAAGCCCTGACCCCACAACTTAAACGTGTTACATTATTTCCTCACATACTACAGCTCATGAACTGTGACTACAACTGTTAACACAACACATACTCACTTTGGAGGACATATCCTGCCATAATTAAGAATATATACAGAAATAAATAAAAGACTCAAAAAGAATACTTACTGGGCCAAAAAGAAGATTTAAATAAAAATTAGTTCACCATTAAATGCAACAAAATGATAAAAAGAATAGATTTATTCCATTATTGATCAGTTAATCAGATATAAATATGTGTATTTCTGCTTTAACCCATTATTTTTATTTAAACCACTAATTTCAAATCAAATTTTTTTTCTTGAACTCTATATTTTTCCTTTGTATATTTAATACAAGTGGATTTCTTGCTGTTTTATTTTTCGTACACGTTTTATTTATTTCATATTTATTATCACTCAAAATTTATTTAAAAAAAGTTTTTTTCCTTAAAAATATATTATTTTATTTTTTATATTTTATTTTTATTTGTTTTACTGTCCTTTTATATCTTAACCACTGATATACAGGGGTTGGACAATGAAACTGAAACACCTGGTTTTAGACCACAATAATTTATTAGTATGGTGTAGGGCCTCCTTTTGCGGCCAATACAGTGCCAATTCATCTTAGAAATTACATATACAAGTCCTGCACAGTGGTCAGAGGGATTTTAAGCCATTCTTCTTGCAGGATAGTGGTCAGGTCACTACATGATACTGGTGGAGGAAAACGTTTCCTAACTCGCTCCTCCAAAACACCCCAAAGTGGCTCAATAATATTTAGATCTGGTGACTGTGCAGGCCATGGGAGATGTTCAACTTCACTTTCATGTTCATCAAACCAATCTTTCACCAGTCTTGCTGTGTGTATTGGTGCATTGTCATCCTGATACACGGCACCGCCTTCAGGATACAATGTTTGTACCATTGGATGCACATGGTCCTCAAGAATGGTTCGGTAGTCCATGGCAGTGACGCGCCCATCTAGCACAAGTATTGGGCCAAGGGAATGCCACGATATGGCAGCCCAAACCATCACTGATCCACCCCCATGCTTCACTCTGGGCATGCAACAGTCTGGGTGGTACGCTTCTTTGGGGCTTCTCCACACCGTAACTCTCCCGGATGTGGGGAAAACATTAAAGGTGGACTCATCAGAGAACAATTCATGTTTCACATTGTCCACAGCCCAAGATGTGCGCTCTTGGCACCATTGAAACTGACGTTTGGCATTGGCATGAGTGACCAAAGGTTTGGCTATAGCAGCCCGGCCGTGTATGTTGACCCTGTGGAGCTCCCGACGGACAGTTCTGGTGGAGACAGGAGAGTTGAGGTGCACATTTAATTCTGCCGTGCTTTGGGCAGCCGTGGTTTCATGTTTTTGGATACAATCCGGGTTAGCACCCGAACATCCCTTTCAGACAGCTTCCTCTTGCGTCCACAGTTAATCCTGTTGGATGTGGTTCGTCCTTCTTGGTGGTATGTTGACATTACCCTGGATACCGTGGCCCTTGATACATCACAAAGACTTGCTGTCTTGGTCACAGATGCGCCAGCAAGACGTGCACCAACAATTTGTCCTCTTTTGAACTCTGGTATGTCACCCATAATGTTGTGTTCATTTCAATATTTTGAGCAAAACTGTGCTCTTACCCTGCTAATTGAACCTTCACACTCTGCTCTTACTGGTGCAATGTGCAATCAATGAAGACTGGCTACCAGGCTGGTCCAATTTAGCCATGAAAGCTCCCACACTAAAATGACAGGTGTTTCAGTTTCATTGTCCAACCCCTGTATTTTCCCCTCTAATACCCCTGTTGTATTTTTTTTCACAACGGATTTCCCTGAGTCCATTTATTTCCATCTTTCTTTTTTACATTACTCTGTCTCTGTATTTTCTTTTCCTCCTCAAAGATGAGCAAGAAATACATAAACTTGGCGGGACTGAGACGGAGAAGGCGGTCTTTGGACCAGCGTCACCCCCTCAGCCTCTCTCCTATTAACTGAGGTCTGTCCACACTAACATGAATAGTCGGCAAAATAAGTTTTTTTTTTTTTATTCATACAGAAAAAAAAAGCATTAAAAAACTGACCTGTTCTCTTTTTTAAGCACTGAATTAAAGAGACATTTATGTTCAGATTTGGAGAATCGTAAGGCTTTCTTTACACAGACATGCTTATTTAGTCATTACTATAGTCTGGATCTGACAACCTGCAGTGAACGGACTGGAAAAGCACAGCAGCTCAAGCTCCAAATAAAAATATATGTTTCACATTTCCAGACACCTCTCAAAAATAGTGAATCCAAAGGAGCAGAATCATCATCGTCATATTTTGACAGAATATAAATTATTTTAATGTCACGAAATTATTTCCACATTAATTTTTACAAAATGTGGGTAGCTTTCATTCTGAATGTATACATACAATAATTTTAAATTTGCAGAAACTGAGACAACAATGTAATGCAATTGATTTGGCAGAAGTCTGCATCAAACATCAGCCTTTGGTTAGAGAAATTCAGAATCTCATTTGCTCCTGTTTAGCTGCTTCAAAGTCATGCAGTGCTTTAGTAGATCAGGTTCTCAGTGCATTAAAAGGAGCTGAGCAGCAGCAAATACTTTTTTTTTTCATCCTAAACATTATTTATTGCATCTTAGCAATCAGTCGCATAACCATTTCCCTTAACACATTTACATTGGTCTTTATGTAATTGGTGTGGGGAGGAGCCAATGCAAATATCTTTATTTATCTTAGTAGAAACCAAACCACCAGAGAGATGTGCAACAACTTTTCACAATGACGTTAGTTGTGTGTGTTTCTCTTCTGCTGTTAACAGTTTCTGGTAAATATCAAACGTTTGCACTCTTCTGTTAACGGGTTTTCTGTTTGGATTATTTCTCATCACACAATTTTTCTTCCAGGTGTTTTCAGTCAGACTCTGACTGAATCTGAAGCAGTGGTAAAAAGACATGGAGAATCTCACACTCTGACCTGTACATATGCAGGAATATCAGATGACAAAGCTTATATCAGCTGGATCAGACAGGCTGAAGGACAAGGACTGGAGTGGGTTGCCCACATTTCTGCTCCCAGTGGAAGCAATAAATATTATTCCACATCTGTCCAGAATCGCTTCACCATCTCCAGAGACAACGATAAAGATCAAGTGTATCTGCACATGAGCAGCTTGAGGACTGAAGACTCTGCAGTTTATTATTGTGCTCGAGAGCCACAGTGATACAGGAACCATTAGAGCTGTACATAAACTAGCAGCTGCAACTGTGACAGTCTGTTAGAAAATGAGAAAATGACTTTACTGTTTATTATTGTTTTTCATCTGATTTTAAGAACCTGTTCCGAAGATGATTAATTGCTAAAGAAGAGAAAAAAGAATACAATTTATTGTGACACAAGACAAATTGCTCTTTTTTTTACTGAAATTTTAGACAAAATATATAATCTCAAAAAATTTGCATCAAACTAAGGCAAAATTAATGTCAGCCAAATAAATCTCAAAATTGTTTATGTCAGGTTTAAACAACCTAAAAGACTTTCTCACATGCACACATTTTAAACGTGGAATTTTCTTAGTATTTTTGTTTGAAATACTTAAACGCGGACTCCGCTGTCCTTAAAACACGGAGTTTTCAGTATTACTTCTTAATACTTAAGAGGACTCCGCCGTCCTACTCGTACCTGTTAGGGCCCTAGGATTCACAGGGTTTTGTTTCACGCAATGACCCCCAGTCATTCGTCACACTTTTTAATCCAAACTCAACTCACCACTTTGTCTTCCCCTTTCTCTCGGAGTTCCGTCAGCCGTCAGACCCCAGCGGGGGAGCCGAGATCCAGTCCGGAAAGGGTCTGTGAGTCTCCCTGTTGAAGACTGCCGTGCGCACGGTCTTTACTGGAGTCCACCAACCTGCTGGAATCCTCAGGCGTAATTGGAATCCAGCTCCGAAGGATCAAATTAATGTCAGGTTTAAACAACCTAAAAGACTTATAACATCACAAAAGAAGAGAAAGACAAATAATTAGTTATTTTACTCGCTGCGAGGAGAACGGACAGAGATGTGCTTTCAGTTACAAATCTCCTACCGCTCTGAAAACCATCTGTCCGTACCTCTCTTTTTATTATCTTCGGGGGTCCCTGGTTACAATGAATGTCGCTCTCTAAGGATGGGAAAAACAGCTGCATCGTAAACAGGTCATAAACACCATTATCTTGTAACAACACACTTACACAGTCTCCCCCCATCTTAAGATCAGTGTGTCTTCTGTTCAGCAAAATCAGCCTTCATCTTTATGACCTCCTCAACTGTGACTGCTTCCTTCTCAGCTCCATCTTTGATCTTTGCCTGCAGACAAACTCATCACATCCTTACTCACACATGCACCATGAAAGGTTATAAAGATCAAATAGTCAAGTTAAAGAAAAGGAAAATATATAAGATAAATCTATCTTCAATTATTCCAACAGTTTATATAGAAGCATTTTCTTTCAAATTTCTTGGTTTTTAACTTCTGAATTTGAAGTATTCTATGTTTTCACAAAACCTGGTGGTTTTGAGACTTACTCTGGTTTTTAGCTAATATAAAATCAGCTTTCATTTGATCAAAAAACCAAGTTAATGTGCTTATGAAATATTTTGGTTTGTTGCGCTACAAATCAGGTTCACAAAACCTTGTGTTTTCAGATGCAAAAAGGGTTAGGGTTGGATGAATATTCACACAAAAAAAAGGAAAAAAAAACAGTTACAAATGTTTACTAAAATGGCCTACTGATAACTGCTGCTTCATACTTTTAGGTTGGCTGAAAAAAAAATCTTATCTGAATTGAATTTTAAAGCAACTACTTCAACCATTTAAACCAGGATAAGATGAGGGTTCATACGATGCTTCATGTGAATTATTGTGAATTATTATTTTGTCTTAACGTTAATTTGCTCCTAATCCCAAAAAACATTTAACATTCACACAGACAAGATGAATAATGAGGGATTTCTTGTCACAATTTTAGAAAAAAAAATCAACATACTGATGTTCTTATTGAATGTGCCTAATTGTTTCACTGCTGCTCTTCTTAAACAATTTTTAAATATGCTGCAATAGACTTGTCTATTTCTCACCATGAACTAGTTTCATTTGAGTTAATCGAACGTCAGCCTAACTGATGGCTCATTATAATAACTCAGGCACATTTGTGCTTATTTTATAACACCAAAAATGTAACATCCCATTTCTCTCTCCTGTAACAGAAGTATCCACATCATAGATAATCAAAATACCATAAATGGTCTTGTCTCCCATTCAAGCTTTCCAACTTCCCTGATACCTTTACTTTCATTTGACCTGATTTGAATAAAAATTATCAGCATTTACTTGGTGGCACAGAGAAATAAACATAAACCAGACAATAAACTGGGTTTTATTTTCTTAATACATTTACTATTTGTTGACATTTTTTAAAGTAATAAAAACGATCTATTTAGGAAAAAGATTATCTTTGATGTTTATTGGAATTTCAAATAAGAAATGCAAATCCAACAACAACTTTATATCTGTTTCTATAGTTTGGCTCTAACTTTTCCTCTGATGGTAGTTTAGGTTTTTGTAGTAGGGTTTGTCGCTGGACTGGGAGGGACTGGGAGGGCACATACATGTACACCAATCCAATATCTGACATTGGTACATAAGGTAGGAACCCTGTTTACACATTTTAATAAAGTAATGAATATTTCAAATCAGTTATTCTCCTTGTTAAAGTCATACAGTGTATAAATGTATAAGAACCAATTAAATCCTGTAAAGACTCACAATAAAAACACAAAGATGCCGATTAGAGAAGTTAAATAGCAGATGTTTATTTCTTTGGCGTTTGGACCCCTGTTATTACAAAAATAGCTCCTTAAATCCACTAAACACTTTAATTCAGGATCAGTGGTCTCAAAATGCTGATGTTCACAGCCTGTAATGTGGTGCTGGTGTACTGAGACAGAAAAAGAGAGTCTCTTTTTAAGCACTTAATGGGCTCACTGTACCCCTGACAAATGTTCATATATGGGTGTTTAATCTACTATGCAGGAAACTGCAAACAAAATGTGTATGAACACCTATAAATATTTAATCTTAAAATGATTTAACAGAGCTTTTCACAAAAAATAAACAAAAGAACAAAAAGCTGCTTTTCACTGACTTTTAGACAAATATCTAATATTTTCATTTTTTTATTATTGTGTAAAAAAGTTAGATTTTATTTTCAAATTGAAACTGAGTATTATAAGAGCCACTCCCTCATTAGTGGTATCCTGATGCAAATGTGTGGTCTTTGCAGGGTACAAACTGGTCTTACAATTCGTAGAGCAGCAGAAATCTTGTGGCTTCAGTAAGATGAACATGTTCATTCTTCTTCTGCTTGCTCTCTCTCTGCCTTGTGAGTTATTCCACATACTTACTTGCCAAACAGAATTTTCCTATTAGTCTGTAAAGCTAAACAACCCAAATCATTTCCTCATTTTTAACAGTGCAATCGTTTCTGCTTCTGTAATCTGATCAGGTTGTACAGGCCAGAGTATGGAGTCCATTCCTTCCAGTCCAGTGGTGAAAAAGCCTGGAGAGACTCTGAGTCTCTCCTGCAGAGGAGCTGGGTTCTCGTTTGGGTCCTACACCATGCACTGGATCAGACAACCTGTGGGAAAGTCACTGGACTGGATGGGATATGTTTATTACGATGCAAGTGGAACTGACTATTCGAGTGCTTTACAAAGTCGGATAGAAATCACCAGAGATAACAGTAACAGCATGGTGTATCTGAGTCTGTCTGGCTTAAGGCCAGATGATTCTGCTGTGTATTACTGTGCCAGACAAGCACAGTGTTCAAAGTGCATGGAGAGGCTGAACAAAAACCCTTCAAAGAATATTTGTTCTGTCACCAGGTGATGGCAGTGTTGACAGCAGGATGACTGAGTAGTGTATTATGTGCATACTTAAAAGCAACAGAAAATGTATGTTGTAACTTACATTTCAAGGGTCGATGTTTTAATTTCAATTCAGTTTATGAATATAGCGCCAATTCACAACACATGTCATCTCAAGTCACTTCACAAAAGTCAGGTACATACATTCCAATAAATCCTAATCATTGAACAGTGCAGTCAGATTCAGTTATTTATTCAAATTGGATAAAAAGTTTTTCTGTCTAAGGAAACCCAGCAGATTGCATCCAGTCAGTGACTTGCAGCATTACCTCCTCCTGGATGAGCATGTAGAGACAGTGGACAGTCACTGGCGTTGACTTTGCAGCAATCCCTCATACTGAGCATGCATGTAGCGACAGTGGAGAGGAAAAACTCCCTTTTAACAGGAAGAAACCTCCAGCAGAACCAGGCTCAGTATGAGCGGCCATCTGCCACGACCAACTGGGGGTTTGAGAGAACAGAGCAGAGACACAAAGAGAACACAGAAGCAGTGTACCAGGAGTACTTTCTATGGGAAGGAAAAGTAAATGTTAATGGATGTAGCTCCTTTAGTCGTTTCACCTAGAAAGAAAGAACAGATAAACTCTGAGCCAGTTTTCAAGGTTAGAGTCTGAAAGAGAGCACATATAATTAGTCACAGTAAAAGCTCAGTCAATTTTTTTAATTTTCATCAGAACTCTTGCTGCAGCATTTTGAATCAGCTGAAGGCTTTTAACTGCATTTTGTGGACATCCTGATAGTAAAGAATTACAATAGTCCAGCCTTGAAGTAACAAATGCATGGACTAGTTTTTCAGTGTCACTCCTGGATAGGATATTTCTAATTTTGTCAATGTTCCGGAGATGAAAGAAGGAAATCCTAGAAACCTGTTTAATATGGGATTTAAATGTCATGTCCTGGTCAAAAATGCCACCAAGGTTTTTTATTTTATTATCGGAGGTCAATTTAATGCCGTCCAGGTTAAGTGATTGACTAAGAAGAATTTATTTTTATCTTCCTATAGTTGTTTCATGTTGCAGATGTGCCCAAATGAGCACAGTGACGTTTATAGGTTCTGTAACAGGACAGTATCGATGTATACATAATTCACAGAGGGTATGGGACGTGGAACTTGTTTTCTGTTTCTCATTAACACACTATGTACATTCATACTATAATTTTCTTTACTGTTGCTTAATATTGTATTTATGATAAGCTTATAAGTCTATAGTTTATCTCCTCTATTTTTATTTTTTTTTTGTATTTGCTTGGATTCCAGCTTTTTGGAAACTAAAGTCTTTTCTCTTTAGTCTGACAAAAAGGTCCTGTGTTAAACATCACAAATGATCATCTATTCAGAGCCCTATCTGTGTTTAGTATTTTAAGTCAAAGGTCATCATACATTGTCAAGATCAGCTTAATCTTTTTTTTGTTTGCCTGAAGAAGATAATCTGGTTTTAATGTAGCATGTGTCACTTTTAAATAAAGACATTTAAGCACTTTATAGGTTGTATTTCAAGAAAACCAGCTAAATAGCTTTTAATTTACATAAAAAGGATTTCGGAATATATTTATTATCTAAAAAACTACTAGCAAATTCAGTTAAGGTAGATCCCGAAGTAAAAACTTAATAAAAAGAAAACAAAAAACAAACAAACAAAAAAAAAAACTTCTTTGTCCGAACTGTACAATGAGGAGGAGCCATGTAGTGCAGGATATCATCCACAGCTATATATTTGACTTCAGGTGGACTGACTGAGTACATCAGAAACATTTTATCAGAATGGACTACAGGACAGGGCTGCTGCTTTTAACAATCTGCTGCGCAGGTGAAATATTCAGCCTTTATCAAAATGTATTTGTTGAATTTCTTCTTTGTGTCTATTTAATACAGACCTTTAAGTTTTTATTGTTCTTAAACACTTGTTTCCTACTTGCAGGTGTTAATAATCAGACCTTGACAGAATCTGAACCAGCCGTTAAAAGACCTGGAGACTCACACAAACTGACCTGTACAGGATCTGGATTCTCATTCAGCAGCTTCTTGATGGCTTGGGTCAGACAGGCTCCAGGGAAAGGACTGGAGTGGGTTTCAACTATTGATGTTACAAGCAAATATTACTCTCAGTTAGTTCAAGGGAGGTTTACCATCTCCAGAGACAATAACAAACAGCAGGTTTACCTGCAGATGAGCAGCCTAAAGACTGAAGACTCCGCTGTTTATTATTGCGCTCGACAACCACAGTGACTAAAGTCAGTTCAGCAGCTGTACAAAATCCCATGACGTAAAGCAGTTATGGAAAAAAACTTGTGAGAAGTATTTTTTGCAATGTGTAATACATTCAATTGTTTGATAAATTTGTACCTGCAAATATTTTATTTAGTAATTGCTTAATTTTATTTTTAAAGAAAATAAAAATATATTCCATATGTATATAACGCACACAAATGTGTAACATGTATAGCTTATATCAATCAGTATATTAAAAAGATTATTTTTTTCATTACAAGAAGTAGAAAGAATGTCGTGAGTTTGACACAATAACAGATAAATTAGTTTTCTTTGTACAGGTTGTTTCTACGTGGAGAAATGTAGCATGAAGAAAAATCGTTTACTGTTAGACATGTTGGTAATATTTTACAGTAAAGCTCTTTATGTATTGCGAGTTATTTTCTCAAAGTCAAGGATATAACTTTTTAACTTATTAACAATAATAATATATATAATAATTCCAGTTTTTCTGAAATTGTCACTTTTGTGTTCATTATGTTGCCAGAAATGAGTTTCGTGGCTGTTTTACTTCACAAGAAGTGCTAGTTCGTTGATTGCTCTGCTGCTACTTAAAACATAGCATCATTTCTACCATAGACTTGGAGAGTGCTTAATTCCAGCTGCCTTTGCAGTAGGACAGCTGTGACCTCATTGTTTTCATCACTCGTGATGTCCTCTATGGCCTTGCTTCTGCTCCGACAGCTTTCAGAAAATGCTAGCTACAATTGTGGAAGGACTACCAAATGTAGCAAACGACCTTGGTGATGTCATCGTCTGGGTCTGCAGTCAAACTGACCATGATGGTGCATTGAGAGCTGTGCTGCAACATTTAAAAGACCATGGATGTCTACATTAGCTTGGACTCACAGTGACAGCAGTGGGAATTCAGCCCAATGAGGATCGCATCTCTGCTGTTCTTCACGTTAAGCTGCAATCATTCCTGAGTATTCCTTGTATAAAAAGTTTATACCCAACTTTCCTACTGCTGTTGAACCTTTATGTGCCTGCATACGCCAAGAGGCTGAGTTCAACTGGTCTGAAAAACCGGGGCATAGTTTTGAGAAGATAAAACTGCTAGAAAGTCCAGCTCTTGCACTTTTTGATCCTGACCTTCCCACTACTGTGTCCACTGATGTTTCTGTTTATTATTGGTGCTGTGCTATACCAAATTAATCAAATGGCACAGAACTCACTGTTGCATTTGCATCCAGAACTTTGAGTCCTGCTTAACGCAAATATTCGACAGTCGAGAAAGAGGCTGAAATGGTGAACCTATCTGTGGGAAATGTCAAAGTTAGACACACTGATAAACTCAGAGAAGGTAAACATTGACGATACAAGCGAGTTAAAGTTATCTTTGGCTGGCCAGGGAGAGACAGTCCATTCTCTCAGAGGAGCTGCCATGTGTCACAGCCTTTTATTAAAGAAAGGAAAAACAAAACACTCATGTGACAGCATCGTGGGTGTGGCTACACACAGTTTCACAAATACAAGTCCAACTGAATAAAACTGGTTCTGTCCAGATACTGATACAGTCCACATGTCCACATCTGGCATTCAAGGACACGAAGATTGGCTGGGGTGCGAACAGCCTTCTTCCCAGAAGTCCCACGCACAGCTTCCTGCTCAGTCTGTATACCAACCACACAAATGCAACTCTAAGGCAAGATGACAATTCTGTTAATAGTTCATAAAAGTACCTCAAAGATAAATATGAAAAGTATTCAAACCACTTCTATTAAGGTTTACCAAACTAAATAAATGAAAATGACTTTTAATGATAAATCATCGAGGATAAAGAACCTTTTTAAACTAAGCAATGATAATTTATGTACAAATTTTCCAACAGACTGGAGATTTTACTCTCTTCACAGAGCACCTAGCTCTGACAAATCCCCTGACTTCTAAAGGTTCTGACCGTGCTGGCATGTGTGTTGCACAGTGGCTGCTGTGTTTCACTTATGTTACTTATTTGCCAGGTTCATATAAAAGCACTGCTGACTGCCTCTCTCTTCCATTGCCCACTTCACCTGATCATGCTGTGAATGTTGAATCTGAGTTTGTTGCAATACTGTCTGCCAGCCAGCTGCCTGCTGTTTCTCTTGATGATTTTGTTGCTGCTTCTGCTTCCTGTCCTGAATGCTGTGCATACGGATTGCCTCACTCTTCTGCAATCCTTGAGCCCTGTTCTTTGCAGATATCCCAAACTTCAAAATAAGCTGTCTGTGCAAGGTGAATCTATTTTTCGAGGCTTTCAAGTCATTGCTCCAGCCTCACTCCGTCATGCCCTGGTTGTTCTCGACAATGATGTCATAATGGAGAACCAGGTGATTCTAGTGTGAGTAACAATTATGGAGGCAGGATCAGAATTAAACAAGTTTATTGAAAAGCAGGGAAACACATTGTAGTCGTAAGGGGGTCCGTGTCTCGCAGGTCGGAGTACTATAGAAGAGAGGTTGGTGGGTACGAATGTCAGGTTATGGTGTGCAACTTGGAATGTTTGATGATAGCATTTACTTGAGAATGAAGTGGAGCAGCCGGGAGGTGGTGAGTGATGCCACGCAACAGAAATTGACAGGTGATATTGTGGTGAGGCGGCTGAGGTTTCTCTGGGATTCCTTCCAGATAATTGGTGTAAGATTGGAGGCCGGACAGGCAGGTGTCTTTGTGATTTGAAGATCCAAGAAGGAGCTACCTGTGTGATCCCTTCTCTTTTCCGATGGTTATAATCAGTCTGACAGAGAGAGGTATCCCAATCCTTGTGGTTTTTAGTATAACAATGACCATCAGTGGGACCCTTTGTGTGGTGCCTTGAGACGACATTGTTGTGAATAAGCACCGTTTAAGTAAATAATCTGAACTGAAACTATCTCTGTAGTTATGCTGCTATAGGCTTAGGCTGCTGGAGGACATAACGACCACTTTCACCCTCTTCGCTACATTCTCACACTACTCTACAATTTTGCATTATTTGCTGTTATTTCAGCTTTTAACTTTGTTCTCTCTATTCTCTTCCTAGAAGCTACACCTGGCCTGGCTCTGTGTCTACCTGTGACACCTTTCTGGAGAGGGGAATCGTCCGAGCTTCTGCTGGCAACAACTTAATGCTCACCCTCTACCAATGATCCACATAGCCCTGTCTTTTAGTGTTTAACCCTTTCTCTCTCCTAGACGTGGCGATTGACTGAGCTTAACTTTAACTAACTCTATGTGCTCTCTTTCAGACTCTAACCTTGAAAACTGGCTCAGAGTTTATCTGTTTTTTTTTTCTAGGGGAAACGACTAAAGGAGCTACATCCATTAGCATTTACTTTTCCTTCCCATAGAAAGTACTCCTGGATCAGTGCTTCTGTGTTCTTTTTGTGTCTCTGCTCTGTTCTCTCTAACCCCCAGTCAGTCGTGGCAGATGGCCGCTCACACGGAGCCTGGTTCTGCTGGAGGTTTCTTCCTGTTAAAAGGGAGTTTTTCCTCTCCACTGTCGCTACATGCATGCTCAGTATGAGGAATTGCAGCAAAGTCAACGCCAGTGACTGTCCACTGTCTCTACATGCTCATCCGGGAGGAGGGAATGCTGCAAGTCACTGACTGGATGCAATCTGCTGGGTGTCCTTAGATAGAAAAACTTTTTATCCAATTTGAATAAATAACTGAATCTGACTGCACTGTTCAATTGTTAGTATTAATTGGAATGTATGTACCTGACTGTTGTGAAGTGCCTTGAGACAACATGTGTTGTGAATTGGCGCTATATAAATAAACTGAATTGAATTGAATTGAATTGAGAGGCAAGTACCTTTTGTACACTACCAGTTTCCAGGAAACTGAAGGAGATTCAGGACAGGTGAAGCCCAGAGAAGTGCTTTCGGCCACAGGTGAGCTAAAGCTTGGGACATGCACAGAGAGGGAACAGGTTCGGGTTTCCAGAGTTCCTTTCAACTCTAAGGAGATGAGAGCAAGGAAAGTACAACACAAGATCGTGGACAGTGAGTACACATAACTGGTGTGTCGCACTGATTACAACTCAGGTGAGTTAACAATCTGACGTCTCCTTCAGGGTTCCAGCGACTTAAAAAGGCTCTTCCTGATTAGTTCCGATGATCCACAGCTATGGCTACAACTGCCTGTCGCACCCTGCAGGTGGAGATAAGAGAACACCACACACACAACAACACAAACCTGTCCTCTGCTCCGTCACATGACACATGAAGAATGTCAAGGCACTGTAATAACTAAACAGCACCTCTGTGAGGTCTACTAGTGGCCAGGTAGATAGACGTCATACTCCTTCAAGCCTGTGTATGAATAACAGATACAGAACAAGATTGCTGCTTTTATCATTCTGCTGGACATGTGAACATTTTCTCTGGCTCTAAGTTAGACAGAGTGGCCCAGCTTATATGTTGTTATATGTATTGATGGTCAAATGTGACAACATCTGAAATAGAGGTTTTCATCATAGTTTTCACATAATCACGTGAAAGGTAGTTTACAGTTTTAAAATAGTTAATTTATCGACTAAAAGACAGCAAATCACACAATTAAAACTGTATCTCATTTACAAATTTCATTTTGTTTTTGATTAAATATGTCATGATTGAATAACGTCTATTTTGTTAATTGTGTTCTCTTTCATTTGCTGGTCAGGTTATTTTCTTTAGTGTTTTCTTCCATGTTGCAACTATCGTCATAATTGATCAAAATTAAATAGCTAGATTCTAAAGGGATAAAGGTTCTACTGAGGTAAAAACCAAATCTGTCAAACTGCATGAAATAAATCCAGTCAGACTATGATATTAAGACTCAAATCTAAATTTCCGTTCCTCCCTCCCAGGCAGGAGGAGTCAATGCAAAACCTTACAAACTTCCAGCCATATTTATGCTCCTTATTCTACTGTCAAACAGCAAGGAGCAAACTGGACCATGATGGACTACATATCAGCAATGCTCTTTTTAATCATCTGCTTTATGAGTGAGAAAATGCTGACAGAACGTAATCTATCCTTAGCAAAATGTCTCCTAACAAAATAATTTTGACTGTCTTGCTTCATAGGTGTTGATGGTCAGACTCTGAAAGAATCAGAACCAGTGGTTAAAAGTCCTGGAGACTCACACAGACTGACCTGTACAGCTTCTGGACTCACTATCAGTGGCTACTGGATGGCCTGGGTCAGACAGGCTCCTGGAAAAGGACCAGAATGGGTTTCCACGCTTGATAGTGGCAGTGGTAGCAGCAAGTACTACTCTCAGTCAGTCCAAGGCAGGTTCACTATCTCCAGAGACAACAATAAACAGCAGCTGTATCTGCAGATGAATCGTCTGCAAACAGAAGATTCTGCTGTTTATTTCTGTGCTCGAGAGCCACAGTGACTGAAGTTGGTTAAGCAGCTGTTTAAAAACCTCAACTGCCTCATCTGGATCCCTTTATTTTGCTGTGAGAATATTTTCCCATACAAGAGACTAACAGCGTTACAGTGACAGCACTGATACTGAGGAGAACAATTAGTCTACCATGTTCTTTTGTCTCACTGTCCCACCATCAGGAAAGCAATTTTATATAAAGAAACATGATTGTGTTTGTCTATGTCAAAATAATAAATGTGGATTATTGTATTTGTACATTAAGTGCCACTCCCTTATGCATCCCTTGGTTTCAATTTAGGGTACACACAGATGACTGATCCTGTACTGTAAGTTAAGCATCAGATAGCCTGTGTCCTCAGCAAGTTGAACACATTCACTGTTGTTCTGCTTACTTTCAATATTCATGTCGAGTTCCCACCTTTCTTTACTTGGGTTCAGTTAGACAATATTTATATATGTTTGTAATTCAAAAACATGCTAAATAGCTTCCTAATTATAACCAGTGCAATATCTTCTGCTGTTACCTCATCAAGTTACAGTTCAGAATATGGAGTCTGGTGGTAAAACTTCAAGGAGAGAACCAGTCTCTCCTGCAGATGATCTGCCTCCATTTAGGTCTGGGATATGAACTGGATTAGACAGCCTGTAGGGAAAACATTTGTGGGATACATTTATAGAGATGCAGGTGGAACACAATATTCTCAGTTTTCAGGGCAGAATATGACTAGAGGCAACAGCAATAGCATGGTGTATGTTAGCTTAAAGCCAGAGGACTCTGCTCTGCATTGCTATGAAAAAGATGCACTGTATTCAAAGCAGGTGGAGAGGCATTCAGATATTTTCTCTTTGACCATCTGGTGGCACTGTTGACTACAGAATGACTCACCCCATTTAGTTATATTTATGTATTTTTTTTATTTTATTTGTGCCATCTCAAGGCATTTTACCAGACATGCATACATGTATACAATATTTGCACATTTTTAACAAGTTGATTTTTGATGATTATTTTTATTACTGAACACCTACAGTGCTCTCGGTCAATCAAAAATGATAATAAAATGTTAATAAATATCAGACCTGAGTATTCAAGAAAAGAAAAGTGAGGATCTATTGGAAAAATGTAGGTGTGCATTATTATATAATCAAATGAAAAATGGAAATGTTCCCATCTCACTTGTATATTTTTGTCTAATAAAGTGAAAGTAAAGAACTACCAAAATAAAATAATTATACCCCTTTCTTTTGGATAACAGCCACAAGCCTTCCGTTCATCATTTTTTTGATCTCTTTGACAATTCAACCACAGCCTCCCAAACACTCTTCAGTGAGGTGGATCATTGTCCATCACCCTATAGTGGCCCAGATATTCTCAACAGGGTCCAGGCCAGGTAGGGAAGAGGGTCATCTCATTATTCTTTTGTCTTTAAGCCTTTGCTAGCCATGCAGTGGAGTACCCCATGCATGCGATGCAGACTTTTCCCTGAACCACTGCTTGAAGAAAGTGTGCTCTAAGAACTAGCAGTATGTTTACGAGTTGATTTAATACACCCCAACCCAAAAAGGTCATCTCTAATAATACAAGCACATACATACCCAACCTCCACCTTTTGCCCTTGATTCCAAATTGACCTCTGTCCACTTTACTGTTCAGGCTATGAGCCCTTTTTAGCTGACCAATGTCTCTGAGACCTGAACACCATGTACCTCTGGGCACACCAGGTAGTTGTAGTCAGGGGTGAAAGTAGTTTTAAATTCTTGCTGGTACTTAGGGGCGGAGCTAGAGGGGGAATGGGGAGGCACTGGGGGTATATATATGTATAGTGTGTGTTAATTGATACTCTCATCTATAGCCCCCTCGAGATCTCTCTCTCAGCAAAGTCCAAACTCAAACTAATTAAAGCGTATCAATATTTTATAAGGCAGCATTAAAATCACTTGAGACAATGTAGAATATTTCAATTGTTAAAGAACTGCCATGTATGAAACAATGATAAACCATTTTCTGATGCATAACTTTTCATCTTCAGTTTCCGTCTTTTCTTTTGAACAAAGAAGTTATTGTTCTCTGCTTTGTGATCAAGTTTTGATTTCATTTAAATTAAAAATTTGAAAGTTTGGTTATTTTCGCAGTTTTATTTAAAAGTCTGTAGATGGTGATTGATTTATTGTTCGTCCTGTCCTGCAAGCGGCGGTTTTTTATGTCTGTGCACCACCTGTGTAAATAAAATCTCCCAGTCCCTTAAATCGAACGCACCAATCTCCTTGGCAACCGCTCGGTTTTGGGGGTAGTGTATGTGTAGTGTATGTGAAATCTCTGGTCAAACGCGATGTTTTCACATGTACATGAAACACAACTAGTTACTCTCCCTTTGCTTTTAACTGGGGTATTTAGCAGCGAGCAGACAGACATTAAACGTAGCGGTGCTCGTTTTAAAGGCTGGCGTGCACAAAAGCCTCGAGCTCCGAGGGGAGAGAAGCAAAACAGTTCAGAAACTATTTGGAATGTGGAGAAAAAAGCTATATTTACAAACAGATTAAGTCGTGTTTAGACTGATTATTGGTAGCAGATCTGATCTTCTTTGTGTGCTTGTGAATTTTTGCAGCCGTGGATGACGGCTTCATAGCACACAGCCGTTCTTCCCTCTTCCCGGTACTGCATACCGGCACAGAATCTTTTAGTGGTACGCAATACTGGACCGTACCGGCTCACTTTCAGTAGTCATGGAATATAAAAGCCCAGCAGGAGAGTTGACTCCTGGTAGTTTCATATTAGATCCCTCTCATACTTTGTGCAGGTAATTTATATTTATTTTTCTCAACACCTTTCTTGCAACCCCGCTGACTATTTGTAACAAAACATTTGATGGTTCTATGATTACACTCCAATGTCTTCACAATTTCAAGATTTATGAATTTCTCTGACCTTTGCAAGTTTCTGACTTTTCCTTTAGTTAAATCTGTTGTTTTTTTTCGCTACAATTTTCCAGAACAATTAAAGCTCCCTAATAATCATGCATACTTGATATAAAGTATATCTGGAATGACTTGACTCTGTGTGGAAAAACTAAGTACGCTATTGCTGCTTGCATAAGATTTAAGAGAATAAATATGACTATTTGACTGAATATATGTGGAAGAATTGCCCAGTATAAATATAGCTGCTTCTCTGTTAATAAGCATTTACAATTCAGAATATCAGATACACATACGAGGTAAAATATAAGAGCCCCAGAAACATTCCTTGACATTTTCCAGTTTTTTATTTATGTAAGGCTTAATCTGTCGGGGCTGGAGTTTTTTTGTGTGTACTTACTGTGTTTTGGCTCCTAGTAGGCTAGTGTTCAGCAGTGGTGGAGACAGGTGTTTCCCATTCCCGGTGATTGAGTCCTGGAGGCAGCCAGCATCTCAGCATCTCATCTCGAGTATTAGCCTCAGTGGTAGCTACTCAGCCAACCTATGTACCAAGTTAAGTGTACTTTGTCTTCGGCCTTGTTTACCTCTCTTTGCTCTTTCTAGTGAACTTTACCGGCAACTACCTGGAGGATACCCATGCTGGCCCCGGTGGCTTAACCCTATGCTACCTTCGTTCCTAAGATCATCCAAGGACAGATCTTCTACAAGTCGACCAGTTATTACTGAACCCTGGAATCCTTTCTGGTTGGCTACTCCTGGACTTCAAACTTCGTTGCTCTCTCTCATCCACACCTGTCCACCCTCCACCACACCGCTGACTCTCCGCCTATCCACCAACCCCAGGAACAAGTGAACTATTGGACTTACCGTCTTCGTTTTCCTCGTTGTTTGCTCCAATCCAAATACCTCTCCTCCTGGCGGATGACCATTCTCAATCCTAGTAAGGAACATTACACAATTAATATCCAGCTTCATTTAGCGTGTCTCTTACCTTTCACTTCCTTCCCTAGAGTTGTGCCTGCTCTTTGTTCACTTCCAGTCACTTTAATAAACTTTTCAAACTTGTACTTGTTTCTCTTGAGCGTTATTCTGCATGTGGGTCAGATCCGTGCGCAAAACTATGACATAATCCCCCTATAGAACTACATGTTCTGTTTTGTCTGTATGTGTGTGGAAATAATTTGAATATTCACAAGATTAAAAAAATCCCTGACACTTGACCTGCTGGAAGAAATGACATTACCTTTGTTTTGGTGGCAGTTTAAACTATCGCCTCCTTCTCCGGCTCTATGTAAATTATGTGGTTTCCTGGTCATATGTAGACACAAAGTGAAAGACCATCAGATTTCATCCCTGCCAGTGCTCCGAACCATATTTTCTCAGACTTTTCTATTTTGGCTAAAATTTTATTTCCAATTTTAAATTAAATTTTAACTCCAACTTAACCTTAAACAATGACATTTCAGCTAAATTCATTTTGTGTGAGAATAATGCAATTGTTTACACATTTCCTCCCACTGCTTTGACAGATTTTGGCAAAACATTGTTTTCCAATTATGCACCATGTACTTAGAATAACCTGCAAAAAGTTAGTAAACTGAAAATACTTTACACATTAATGATTTTAAGAGTATAATAATAATCACTAAAGGGGGACAGCCACTGTTTTTCTTGAGAGGCCACTGTGTTTGAATGGCCTTTTCATTTTGTTTTGTTTATTGTGTATAATTTAAATATTTAATATAGTCCTGATTTGTGTAGCTGCCATCTTGGCTAGGCGTATCTTGTAACAGAGATTCCTGATCTCAAATTGACTTCTTGTAAATAAAGGTATAAGATGAACTAATAATAAAAGGACTAAGTATACAAAAGCATAAAACACCCTCTGAATGTGAGAAAAGAAAAAATAATAATAATAAAATAAAAACGCATTAAAAATCTATTCTCAAAGGACCATATTAAAGAATGATATAAAACTAACAACTAAGAAAGGAAATTGTCAAACTGAGGGCAGCCCAGATCTACGTTTCAGTTCCTCCCTCTCTGGCAGGAGGAGTCAATGCAAAACTAATAACCTACAGCCTTAGCTGTGTGACCATCAAAAAGCTACCAGGGAGCAAATAAATTATTGGAAAATATTGGAAACCTTACAGATCCATAAATGGCTTACCATGTTTTATTGGTCAAAAATGCCTCAAACCCCTGATGACCCTGCATGGCATTACGACATTAAATCTAGTAATATACAGTATCAGGATTTGACTTACCAAAGATAACTGATGTTGAACTGATGTTGTTAAAAAAGCGGACCTGTATTTATTTATTTACTTTGAGAGTTAATATTCTAAACAAACGTTTTGTGTTAGCTGTATGAATTTCTTTGCAATCCTGATGTCAGTTGCCTTAATATGAAGTTATCGATAGTTATGTGAAAGTTGCTGATGAAATGGATGTTTTCATTTGAACAAAAACAGCACCTGACACTATCTCCTCCCTTTGAGGAGGAGTCGATGCAAAACACTGATACTGCTTTAACACCATGCACTGGCAGAGAAAACACACTCAGTTCAACATCATGGACTGCAGGACAACACTGCTGCTCTTAGCTGTCTGCTGGACAGGTAACATCTTTTTCTAACATTAGGTGGAATTCAACATTTTCTTTGGCTGCCAAGTTATAACTTGATTCACATTTCTGCAGGTGTTGGTGGTCAGACTCTGATTGAATCTGAATCAGTGGCTAAAAGACCTGGGGAATCCCACACCCTGACCTGTACCGCCTCAGGATATACATTTACAGATCATGCAATGCACTGGATCAGACAGGCTGCTGGGAAAGGACTAGAGTGGGTTGCATTCGTAAGTAAGCCCACTGGTAGCACCCAGTACTACTCTCCATCAGTTGAAGGCCGGTTTAACATCTCCAGAGACAACAGCAAACAGCAGGTGTATCTGCAGATGAACAATCTGAAGACTGAAGATTCTGCTGTTTATTACTGTGCTCGAAGCGCACAGTGACTGAAGTTGATTTAGCAGCTGTACAAAAACCTCCAGAAACAATAAACACTCATCTGTTCAACCTCAATCCTCAGGTCTCTGTCTATAAATTGCTGTTTTCATAAATCATAAATTACATATTAGAAATTTATTTTGCAGCACTTCTGTATACAACAAATGTATCTGAAAATGGACACCATAAAAGTCTGAAGCAGCTGGCCTTTATTTATTTATTTATTTTATGCTTTTGAGAGACATTGCTTAACAAAATGTTTTCGGTTAGATAAAACCTGAGGAGGAACCCCAACACAACTGCTTATTCTAAAACTGCACCACTGTTAGCAATTAGAACATCAATAAAAAAATAAAAATAAAAACTTTAACAGACAGGAATCCTAAGTAATTTAATTTATGTTTTAATCATTTAGGTAAATATATCCTCCAGAACAGTTTCAATCTTATATGAGACAACCTCCAAACAATTTATTCTTTGGAATAAATAAAAAAAGATTAGATTTGATAATAAAGATATTTATGGAAGTTCTTCAGCTTGCATTAATTTTACAGCAGACCTAATTGGTGACTAAAAGTGTTAAAATTCAGTAGGATAGTATTGTTGTGCTGTATGACTTTCTTTGTAAAACATCCTGATGTCAGTTGGCTTAATATGAAGTTATACATAGTAAGTTATGTGAATGTTGCTATTGAATCTGATGTTTTCATTTGAACAAACAACAGCACCTGATTCTATCTCTTCCCTTTGAGGAGGAGTTGATGCAAAACTCTGATACTGCTTTAAACACCCTGCACTGATGATGGCAGAGAACACACACTCAGT
This sequence comes from Girardinichthys multiradiatus, assembly GCF_021462225.1. Taxonomy (NCBI): domain Eukaryota; kingdom Metazoa; phylum Chordata; class Actinopteri; order Cyprinodontiformes; family Goodeidae; genus Girardinichthys; species Girardinichthys multiradiatus. The sequence continues at coordinate 17,857,001 of NC_061818.1, forward strand.
TCAACATCATGGACTGCAGGATAACACTGCTGCTCTTAGCTGTCTGCTGGACAGGTAACATCTTTTTCTAACCTTAGGTGGAATTAGACCTTTTCTTTGGCTGCCAAGTTGCAACTTAGTTCACGTTTGCAGGTGTTGGTGGTCAGACTCTGACAGAGTCTGAACCAGTGGCTAAAAGACCTGGAGAATCCCACACCCTGACCTGTACAGCCTCTGGATTCTCGCTTAGCAGCTATACAATGAGCTGGATAAAACAGGCCCCTGGAAAAGGACTAGCATGGATCTTCTATATAGACACCTCCAGTTATCCAACATATTACTCCCAGTCAGTCCAGGGAAGATTCACCATCTTCAGAGATGACTCCAAAAGTAAAATCTTTCTGGAAATGAACCGGCTGAAAACTGAGGACACAGCTGTGTATTATTGTGCTCGAAGAGGCACAGTGACTGAAGGAAGCAGGAGGCTCATACCAAAATTTCATTTGCGTCTTCCTCTGGAAACATTCTGTTACTGGTAACACTTTAGATAAATAACTCAGTGGCAAACTTTCTGCGAACAACATTGATTAAATGAATTGTATGATAATAATATTTATATTAATGTAATTATTTATCACAGTTAGTCTGGCTTTAAATTACAGATATAGCAATGCTCTATAAAGGATATCATGTTGTTAAAAACTGCAAAATTGAATAAACTAGAAACGGCTTCATACTCAACAGATCAACCATTCATAACCTAAAGGCCACTGACTTTTGGGAATGGACAACAAAAAAAAGTTGACATTATGACAATTAGATTTACAGTTATGTGCAAACGTTTTAGGCAGAAGTGAAAAAGTGCTGTAAACAATGAATACTTTCAAAAATGGAAGTGTTAATCATTTATTTTCATCAATCAACAAAATGCAGTGAATGAAGAAAAGACAAAGGGCTGCACGGTGGTGCAGTTGGTAGCACTGTTGCCTTGCAGCAAGAAGGTCTGAGGTTCAATTCCTGGCTGGGTGACTTTCTGTATGGAGTTTGCAGGTTCTCCTCATGCATGCATGGGTACTCTGGCTTCCTCCCACAGTCCAAAGACATGCTTTTTAGGTTAATTGGTCTCTCTAATTTTCCCTTAAGTGTATGAATGAGTGTGTGCATGGTTGTTTGTGTGTTGCCCTGCGATGGACTGGCGTCCTGTCCAGGGTGTACCCTGCGTCTCACCCATAGACTGCTGGACCAGTTTCCCGCAACCCTCTATGAAGTAAGTGGTAGAAAATGACTCACTAAATCAAATCAATATTTGGTGTGACGGCCTTTTACTTTCAAAAAAGCATCAGTTCTTTTAGGTACACTTGCACACAGTTTTTGAAGGAACTGGTAGGTTGTTACAAACATCTTGGAGAACTAACCACAGATCTTCTGTGGATGTAGGCTTTTTCACATCCTTCTGTCTCTTCATGTAATCCCAGACAGACTCCATGATGTTGAGATCAGGGCTCTGTGGGGGCCATACCATCTCTTCCAGTAATTCTTGGTCGTCTTTACGCTGAAGATAATTCTTAATGACTTTGGCTGTATGTTTGATGTACGCTCACTTAGCGTTTTGCAAATTGACAAAAATTAACAATCACCATTTATATATCTGAAAGCATTCTTTGTTTACAGCATTTTTTCACAACCGCCTAAGACTTTTGCACAGTATTGAATGAATATATAATATATAGTATATGAGTTATAATACTGTATATGATATGCATGATGTGCTGGAAAATGGTATGATATAATGTGGATGTATGTGAATGTGTGTGTATTGTGTTTGTGTGGATGGAGTGTAAAGATCTCTCAGCATTTACATTAACAATAGCTGTAGTTTTACTGCAGCTAATGGGGATTTTAATAAATGTATTAAAATAAAAAATAAACAGTGGATGCAAACTGATTACAAATGTATATGTCTATGTTCAACTATAAACGTGTGTTCTTCTAAGCCTTAAAGGTCCTTCTCAAAATATTAGCATATTGTGATAAAGTTCATTATTTTCCATAATGTCATGATGAAAATTTAACATTCATATATTTTAGATTCATTGCACACTAACTGAAATATTTCAGGTCTTTAATTGTCTTAATACGGATGATTTTGGCATACAGCTCATGAAAACCCAAAATTCCTATCTCACAAAATTAGCATATTTCATCCGACCAATAAAAGAAAAGTGTTTTTAATACAAAAAACATCAACCTTCAAATAATCATGTACAGTTATGCACTCAATACTTGGTCGGGAATCCTTTTGCAGAAATTACTGCTTCAATGCGGCGTGGCATGGAGGCAATCAGCCTGTGGCAATGCTGAGGTCTTATGGAGGCCCAGGATGCTTCGATAGCGGCCTTTAGCTCATCCAGAGTGTTGGGTCTTGAGTCTCTCAACGTTCTCTTCACAATATCCCACAGATTCTCTATGGGGTTCAGGTCAGGAGAGTTGGCAGGCCAATTGAGCACAGTGATACCATGGTCAGTAAACCATTTACCAGTGGTTTTGGCACTGTGAGCAGGTGCCAGGTCGTGCTGAAAAATGAAATCTTCATCTCCATAAAGCTTTTCAGCAGATGGAAGCATGAAGTGCTCCAAAATCTCCTGATAGCTAGCTGCATTGACCCTGCCCTTGATAAAACACAGTGGACCAACACCAGCAGCTGACACGGCACCCCAGACCATCACTGACTGTGGGTACTTGACACTGGACTTCTGGCATTTTGGCATTTCCTTCTCCCCAGTCTTCCTCCAGACTCTGGCACCTTGATTTCCGAATGACATGCAGAATTTGCTTTCATCCGAAAAAAGTACTTTGGACCACTGAGCAACAGTCCAGTGCTGCTTCTCTGTAGCCCTGAGTACCTCAAGTCTTTGGATGTTGTGGGGCTGTCAAGGTTGACACGCCTCTTCAACATTGCGTGGCGGACGGGGACAGTGCCTTTGGAGCTTGTGAACCACCTCGGTGACTTCAGCCTGGGTGATGAAAGAGTCCAACCCTGAGTCCCCAGCCTCTGTTTCCACCAGGGAATGTGTGATGGCAGGATTGATGAGATCCTCGAAGTACTCCTTCCACCGCCCAATAATGTCCCCAGTCGAGGTCAGCAGCTCCCCACCACCACTGTAAACAGTGTTGGCGAAGCACTGCTTCCCCCTCCTGAGGCGCCAGACAGTTTGCCAGAATCGCTTCTGGGCCAACCGGTAGTCCTTCTCCATGGCCTCGCTGAACTCCTTCCAGGTCCAAGTTTTTGCCTCTGCCACCATCCGGGCCGCAGCATGCTTGGCCCCACAGTACCCGTCAGCTGACTCAGGAGTCCTACAAGCCAACCACAGCCGATAGGACTCCTTCTTCAGCTTGACAGCATCCCTTACTGCCGGTGTCCACCACCGGGTTCGGGGATTGCCGCCGCGACAGGCACCGCAGACCTTACGGCCGCAGCTACAGGTGGCAGCATCGACAATAGATGTGGAGAACATGGTCCACTCGGACTCTATGTCTCCAACATCCCTCGGAATCTGGTCAAAGCTCTCCCGGAGGTGAGAGTTGAATACATCCCTGGCCAAGGGGTCTGCCAGACATTCCCAGCAGACCCTCACTATGCGCTTGGGCCTGCCAAGCCTGTCTGGCTTTCTCCTCCCCCAGCGGATCCAACTCACCACCAGGTGGTGGTCAGTGGACAGCTCAGCCCCTCTTTTCACCCGAGTGTCCAAAACATGCGGACAAAGGTCTGATGATATGACAACAAAGTCGATCAATGATCTCCTGCCGAGGGTGTCCTGGTGCCAAGTGCACTGATGGACACCCTTATGTTTGAACATGGTGTTCATTATGGACAATCCGTGACTAGCACAGAAGTCCAATAACAAAACACCGCTCAGATTCAGATCGGGGAGGCCATTCCTCCCGATTACGCCTCTCCAGGTGTCACTGTCGTTTCCCACGTGGGCGTTGAAGTCCCCCAGCAGAATAATGGAGTCCCCAGGAGGAGCACTATCCAGCACCCCTGACAGGGGTGGCCAAGAAGGCCAGGTACTCCGCACTACCACTCGGCCCGTAGGCCGAAATGATAGTCAGAGACCTCTCCCCAACCCGAAGGCGCAGGGATGCGACCCTCTCATCCACCGGGGTAAACCCCAACACGAGACGGCTGAGCTGGGGGGCGACAAGCAAACCCACCCCAGCCCGCCGCCTCTCCCCGTGGGCCACTCCAGAGTAGAAGAGAGTCCAGCCCCTCTCGAGGAGATGGGTTCCAGAGCCCACGCTGTGCGTGGAGGCGAGCCCAACTATTTCTAGTCGATATCTCTCGAAGTCCCGCACAAGCTCAGGCTCCTTCCCCCCCAGCGAGGTGACATTCCACGTCCCCAGAGCCAGCCTTAGCATCCGGAGAGAATCCTAGGTCTCCACCTTCGTTCGCCGCCCAATCCTCTTTGCACCTTTTCAATTTCTAATTTGGCAAAATTATTAAAATATTATTTTATTACAATATTTTCTTTAGCCTTCTGATTAGTATGTTGAACTGGTTGTGTGTTATTGTAATTAGTATTATGATTATATTATTCATTATTTATATTTTTATATTTTATTAAATAATAATAATTCGATGTGTTGTCCTTTGAATACCAGCCCAATAAGGCGGTGGCATTAGAACAATAAGGAAAGGGACGAACCAAGATCTGACATTATTGAACAGCAAAACTGTTTCTTAAAATACAAAAATTTATTAACAAAAATAAGTCAACTCAAAGTCAAACATATTTCAGTCAACAAACTCTTTACTGTACTAGAACTGTCCAACTAAAATTACTAAGCAAAAGGAGGCGATATAACACCACAAATACATTCATGGCCAGTTCTCTTTCATGTTCAGTATAGAACATAGTACAGTTATATTAACTTCAAAAATCTTACTAAATGTAGTTTCAGTGTTCTTATTATAGCAACAGAAATAAACCAAGATCACCTTTTTCATTGACAGAAAACCACTAAATCTCCAAAAGTGCATAGATCATTTTAATTGTGGCAACAATAAGAATTCTACCTTTATTAGGAATTCATATTCATATTTTCAAATGTTTGATCAATTTTATCCAATTATTTTGGCAACAATCGGCTTCTATAAATATATGTTTAACTAACCAATCAGTGAATCTATGATTTCAGTAAAAAATCTATAAAAACTGAACAGGACAGCTGGACTCACTTCCACTCTGGAGTGGCCCTCAGGGAGAAGCGGCAGGCTGGGGTGGGTTTGCGTTTTGCCCCCCAGCTCAGCCGTCTCGTGTTGCGGGGTACCCGGCCTTCTTGGCGTCCCTGTTGGGGGTGCTGTATAGTGCCCCTCCCGGGGACTCTGTTATTCTGCTGGGGGACTTCAACGCCCACCTGGGAACTACAGTAACACATGGAGAGGCGTGATTGAAAGGAATGGCCTCCCCGATCTGAATTATTGGACCTCTGTGCTAGTCACAGATTGTCTATAATGAATACCACGTTCAAGCATAAGGGTGTTCATCAGTGCACTTGGCACTAGGACACCCTAGGCAGGACGATGTTGATCGACTTTGTTGTTGTGTCTTCGGAAATTGGCCGCATGTTTTGGACACTCGGGTGAAGAGAGAGGCTGAGCTGTCCACTGATCACCACCTGGTGCTGAGTTGAATCCGCTGGAAGAGGAGAAAGCCGGACAGACTTGGCAGGCCCAAGCGTATAGTGGGGGTCTGCTGGGAATGTCTTGTGGAGCCCTCGGCCAGGGAGGGAAGCTGGGGGAATTCTTTCATCACCCAGGCTGAAGTCACCGAGGTGGTTCACAAGCTCCATGGCGGCAGGGCTTCGGGGGTGGATGAGATCCGCCCTGAGCACCGCAAGTCTCTGGATGTTGTGTGGCTGTCATGGCTGACATGCCTCTTCAACATTGCGTGGCGGTCAGGGACAGTGCCTCTGGACTGGAAGACCGGGGTGGTGGTCCCCTTCATAAGAAGAGTGACCGGAGGGTGTGTTCCAACTATAGGGGGATCACACTCCTCAGCCTCCCTGATAAGGCCTATACCAGGGTATTGGAGAAGAGTCTGGCCGATACTCGAACCTCGGCTTCAGCAGGAGCAGTGTGGTTTCCGTTGCCGCCGTGGAACACTGGACCAGCTCTACACCCTCTGCAGGGTACTCAATGGTTCATGGAAGTTTGCCAAACCGGTCCACATGTGTTTTGGGGACCTGGAGAAGATATTCGACCGTATCCCTCGTGGTGCCCTGTGGGGTTGCTCCAGGAGTACAGAGTCAGGGGTTTGATTAAAAAGCTTATAAAAACCTGTGCGTATTAAAAAAAAAAGACACAATATGATCTCCCAACACTATTGATGATAAAACACTTATACAGGTCCTTCTCAAAATATTAGCATATTGTGATAAAGTTCATTATTTTCCATAATGTCATGATGAAAATTTAACATTCATATATTTTAGATTCATTGCACACTAACTGAAATATTTCAGGTCTTTTATTGTCTTAATACGGATGATTTTGGCATACAGCTCATGAAAACCCAAAATTCCTATCTCACAAAATTAGCATATCATTAAAAGGGTCTCTAAACGAGCTGTGAACCTAATCATCTGAATCAACGAGTTAACTCTAAACACCTGCAAAAGATTCCTGAGGCCTTTAAAACTCCCAGCCTGGTTCATCACTCAAAACCCCAATCATGGGTAAGACTGCCGACCTGACTGCTGTCCAGAAGGCCACTATTGACACCCTCAAGCAAGAGGGTAAGACACAGAAAGAAATTTCTGAACGAATAGGCTGTTCCCAGAGTGCTGTATCAAGGCACCTCAGTGGGAAGTCTGTGGGAAGGAAAAAGTGTGGCAGAAAACGCTGCACAACGAGAAGAGGTGACCGGACCCTGAGGAAGATTGTGGAGAAGGGCCGATTCCAGACCTTGGGGGACCTGCGGAAGCAGTGGACTGAGTCTGGAGTAGAAACATCCAGAGCCACCATGCACAGGCGTGTGCAGGAAATGGGCTACAGGTGCCGCATTCCCCAGGTCAAGCCACTTTTGAACCAGAAACAGCGGCAGAAGCGCCTGACCTGGACTACAGAGAAGCAGGACTGGACTGTTGCTCAGTGGTCCAAAGTACTTTTTTCGGATGAAAGCAAATTCTGCATGTCATTCGGAAATCAAGGTGCCAGAGTCTGGAGGAAGACTGGAGAGAAGGAAATGCCAAAATGCCAGAAGTCCAGTGTCAAGTACCCACAGTCAGTGATGGTCTGGGGTGCCGTGTCAGCTGCTGGTGTTGGTCCACTGTGTTTTATCAAGGGCAGGGTCAATGCAGCTAGCTATCAAGAGATTTTGGAGCACTTCATGCTTCCATCTGCTGAAAAGCTTTATGGAGATGAAGATTTCATTTTTCAGCACGACCTGGCACCTGCTCACACTGCCAAAACCACTGGTAAATGGTTTACTGACCATGGTATCACTGTGCTCAATTGGCCTGCCAACTCTCCTGACCTGAACCCCATAGAGAATCTGTGGGATATTGTGAAGAGAACGTTGAGAGACTCAAGACCCAACACTCTGGATGAGCTAAAGGCCGCTATCGAAGCATCCTGGGCCTCCACATAAGACCTCAGCAGTGCCACAGGCTGATTGCCTCCATGCCACGCCGCATTGAAGCAGTCATTTCTGCAAAAGGATTCCTGACCAAGTATTAAGTGCATAACTGTACATGATTATTTGAAGGTTGACGTTTTTTGTATTAAAAACACTTTTCTTTTATTGGTCGGATGAAATATGCTAATTGTGTGAGATAGGAATTTTGGGTTTTCATGAGCTGTATGCCAAAATCATCCATATTAAGACAATAAAAGACCTGAAATATTTCAGTTAGTGTGCAATGAATCTAAAATATATGAATGTTAAATTTTCATCAATACATTATGGAAAATAATTAACTTTATCACAATATGCTAATATTTTGAGAAGGACCTGTACTGATTCCACATAGTGATCAACAGATGTAAAATCTGAACAGCTGACACAGCCAGCATTTTACACTTTACAGCCAGGTCAGACTCTGGCCATTGGCTGTTAGGTATCTTATTCTGTCAGCAACTGTTACACAGCTTGGATCAGACAGCCAGCAGAAATGACTGGAGTGGATTGGAAAAGCAGCTAATGAATATAAAACATACTACAAAGATTATTTCATAAACAAATTTAGCCTTTTGGCCCTTAATGGACAGAATATGCAGCCTGGAAAGCTGTACAAAAACTCTCTTGATTCTGAACACATACATTATTACCTATCAACCAGAGGAGGCGCTCCTAATCTTAAAGCTTCCTGCTGTGCTGTTAAGAGTATGGTAATCATTCCTGATTGGCTGATCTGTCATTAAGCAAATTAAACATCAAGCTTTTTAGACTTGATCTCATGCTGTCAGTCACAGAGAAGCTCTCATTGGATCATCTTCAGCACAAACATGTTCTCTGTAGCTCTGCTGCTGCTGGCTGCTGGATCCTGTGAGTTTCTCTGAGACACACACATTATACTGACACCACACACTTATTGATATTAAGCTGTAATTATTTTTATTATGTTATCAACAGGTGTGAAGTGTGAACAGCTGACACAACCAGTCTCTATGACTGTGCAGCCAGGTCAAACTCTGACCATCAGCTGTCAGGTCTCTTATTCTGTCACCAGCTATGGGACACACTGGATCAGACAACCTGCAGGAAAAGCACTGGAATGGATGGGTGTTATTTGGGGTAGTGGAAGTAAAAACTTTGCCACCAGTGTTCGAGGACGTATAGAATTCACCAGAGACATCAATAAGAACATTGTGTATCTGAGCCTGTCCACCATGAAACCAGAGGAGTCTGCTGTGTATTACTGTGCTAAAAGCACACAGTGATCAATGTGAGCACTGAGGCTGTACAAAAACAAAAGAAGATGGGGGTGACATCAGCTCACAATAAGTGATGTGGTTGTTGGTGATTTCCTGTTTTTCTAACATTTTGACAACAGTTTTTCATCTTCAACAGATGTTTAACACAGAATGTGAATCAAATGGTCATGAGTACGAGTATAATTCAATTCCAAGTGAAAGCATTTCAATTAACAAAACCTTTAACTAGGCTAGAAACAATAAACCAAAGGCAAAATGAAGGAACAGGAAAACTAGTGAACTATACTAAAAAGGGAAAAAGTATATAAATGATGCAATGACATCACAATTTAGTGTGGATATATATGTTTAAGACCAATTGTCCAAAATATTGTTAATTTCTACTTTGGCAAAATATTCTTTTAATTATTATTTTATTAAAATAATGTTTTACCTACCCTTCTGATTTTGCATTGTTTTTCATTGTTTGAACACATTATGTTTCCCTAATAAGTTTAAAAACTAATTTGATCTCATTTCCAAATTCCTCCACAAAAACATGGTTCTTAATGTTATTTTAGCTAGCCACTATGGCATAAAGGACTACTAAAATGACAGAGAGGAATGTCTATGGAGTCTCACAAGATGGCAATGAGCCAGATATAGGTTAATTTTAGTTGTTTAGAATATATTTTTGGTTTAGTAATTTGTTTAGTTTATACATTTATTTTGTTTGGGATATGGGTTTTCACATAAATAAGTAGGCTTTAGGCAGCTCCGGAGGCACGTTGGTGGTCATATGGTTTTTTTACCATTCAACCACAGGCAGCCAGTCAGTCATGCAGTGAACCAATTAGCCAGTGACTAGTAGTGAGCAGGTGAGGCAATCGGTCAGTCAAGTAAATTCAGCAAGAAGAGCAGGAGAAACAGAGGACAAAAACATGTATTGCTGTTTGCCTGCAAAATATCGAATAAATCCACCACAGAATTGTCATTTTTGACGTTTTCCTTTTTGGACCTTTTTTTTACTGCGTAAAAAGTGATTATTTGAGTTATATTCAACTTCAGTTTGATCATTTAAGTTTTGTTTTGGTTTTCATGGACAAATAGTCACTACATTCTTGGAACTAACTTAGTCAATAACTGGAATACCTTCAAACAACCATTCACAATGCAAGATCATTATTTTAATAAAATAACATTTTAAAGAATGATTTGCTGAATAAAACCAACCTTCTGGATGACTAATTCTCAACAGTGTTTAATTAGCTGCCTTTATTTAGTACCATAATATTTATAGAAATATTATTAAGAAATTATTAAAATAATATTTAAGGAAATATTATTTTGAATAAGAAACAAACCTTTCTGGATAAATTGGCCTTAATGGTGTTAAATTAGCTGGCTTCATCTAGTACAAATAATATATAAGGAAATATTAAGGAACTTTTAAAATAATATTTTAGAGAATATTATTTTGAATGAGGACCAACCTCCTTTCTGGGTAAATGATCTGTAGCTGGCTCATAAGGTGGGCAAGCACGTGTTCTTTGCCCTTAGCAGTTAGAGCTACCAAAAGAAGCTTATAGTTGTTATGGCTAATCTGGGTTTAAAAACCACCCTTTAAATAAAGTTTCTCTCAACTTTAAAACACAACACAGAGCACATCCTTAGCTAGTGCTAGTCTGCTAGCACATACTGTAGCTGAGCTTTTCAATCACAACAACAACAAAAAACATCAATAAACAAACATTATTTAGATTATTTAACTCTAAGCTAATCTTCTCTGCCCAAACACCACCTCTTACGTAAACTGTGCTGAAGATAAGTTGTCCTGGTCATTGAGGAAAACATCCACGTGACTGCTCCCTAAGGGTTAGCTAGCAGCTAACCTCTGTAGCTGTGGGGAAGGGCTTTTAGCTGGCCCAGCCGAACCGTACAACAAAGGCACTTTCAGCTCCTTGAGTGGCTGTAATGTGGTGGGGTAGCTCTTGCTACCTGGACGCCCACGCAGGAAGGCGAGTGATGCAGTCCCAGCCTTCTTTTCCATGCCATGGGGGAAATCTGCTTCAAATAGGGCTGCTTCTGAAGAAAAGTCAAGTCACGCTTGTCTTATTACACCCTTTAAATGAATGAATGCTGGGTCCTCGAACAGCAAATCATTACTTAACTTTGTTGCATGTGATCATAGTTACTTTTGGATCCAAATTGAAGACTTATCTCTGCTTGCCAGCAAGGAGACATACGCACGCATGGTGCCTCTCCTGTCCGGTTCCCGTCTGGAATCTGCATGGAAAGAGGTTTGTTTGTTGGATTTCAGAGTTTTTATTTAAACAATGAAGTCACGGGAAGTCCGCTCTTACTCCTCCCGTTCCTGGCTGTGCTGGAAATAGGTTAATGCGATTTTTTTAGAAAGTTCCAGACAAGGTTTAATGTTGTTACCCATGGCTGGGGTCCCAACACCATATTTGTCTCAAATTTTTTCTGTTATTACAAGCTTGTGATTTGGATCAATTACAGAGTTTTCTAGAAATATATACAACAGCATAACACTCATTTAAAAATATATTACAGTGGGCGGCACTGGTTGTGTAGGGGTTAAGCGCGCAACCACTATAGAGGCTATAGTCCTCAAAGCGGCCGTCCCGGGTTTGAGTCCTGGACCCACCGACCTTTGCCGAATGTCTCCCCCTCTCTTTGCCCCTCCTTCCTGTCTACCTACTATCAAAAATAAAGACGTCTAGTGTCGAAAAATTTCTTTAAAAAAAAGAAATATATATATATATATATATATATATATATATATATATGTAAACTATAAACAGATTATACGCAGCTTTAACATAACTAAATTAATTACTAGAACTACAGAAATAGGAAGCTTTTCATCTGCATGTATACATTAAATCTTTATAAATGTGGGTAATCCAAGGCAGCACAGAGATGCACATTAATTTGCAACAGCTTTTCACTCATCACCATTTGCAAAGACTGAATTAGAAGCACCAGTGTATTTACTTTAATAAAATTATTGAGCTACTATCATACTGTTTTCTGTTTTTATTTTGAGTTACATTCCCAGTTTCACTTCACATTGTCACATTAGTTTTTTATATTATCCTTTCTTCAAAAATTTGGACAGGTGTCATATAACTCTAGATTTCTGTTGGAACAAAGGCAGAACAATGCAGCATGGTGAGCTGCAGAGGTTTATTTAATAATAATAATAATAAGGTAGAAAAGAGTCCAGGAAAGTAACAGAAACATCTAAGTGAACAGAAATCAGAAAACAATGGGACTACCTAAAGAACATAAACAGTGAGGAACCAGATCTACAAACTAAAAACAACCCAACTAACAACCTAACTAACCCTAACCCTATTACAGAGTAATCCAAGAAAGAAATCTATTCAACATGAATGAACTGAAATAACAGCAACAGAAGAACAGAGAAGAACAGAAAAAGCAGACAGAACTCAAACTCAGAACCCCTAACACAGGCATATTATGACAGCATGTGCCTCATCCATTAGGGTTTATGTCATTAGGAGCCAGACTACTGAATTAATGGGCAACGAGTTAAATAAGTTCAATTATTAGTGAGCTAAAGATACACAATTACTTCCATGATGATTTTAGTTAAGGCCCTGATCCCACGACTTAAATGTGTTTCATTACTTCCTCACAAAGACTACAGCACATTAACTGGGCTTTTGTGTGCAGCTCTCTGGTGAAAAAAGACATGTAGAATTTTGTTTTATGTTCTGCCTGAGGAAGCATTGGAGGTGTCACTGTCAATAGGACACATACTTATTGCATGTGAGCAGATTTGGGTGTAATTGACATATCTGGTTGTCTCATTTTGGCATCATCATTTTACAAAGTGATATAAAATATTTTAATATGCAAAACAAAACAAAAAATATTTGTAAACGTGGATGTTTCATTAAGTACAACATATTTTAGAACATAGTTACTAAAATTCATTATTCCCATTTGATCTTATAACAAATATCATACCTGAACATGTCCTAATATAAAACAAATTGAGAGTAAACTACAGGTCAAGTGGCAAGTGAGCTTCAAAATGCAAGAAGGAGCAGCTGTAGGTTTTCAGGAGGCTTGATTATATGCTTTTACTTAAAAAGTAGTCCCATGAGTTTTAATTCTGTCCACACTAACATGAATATTCAGCAAAATAAGTATTTCTGTAATTAATACAGAAGAAAATGATTTAAAAATTGACCTGTTCTGTTTTTTCACCACTGAATAATAACAAAAAAACACTATTTATATGTATATATGTATATATGTATTTAAATATATATAATTTTCGGTGCTTCTGTAAAGCAGGATTTTGAGACATTTAAAGTTTACTTCACAGACAGGTTTTTTTAGTCATTGCTATAGTCTGGAACAGAAAACAAACAAACAAACAAAGCAAACAAATTGGAAACGCACAGCAGTTTGTGGTTGAAAAAAATAACATGTCTCACAATTTCAAAGACCCCTCAAACACAGTAAATCTGAGAGAGCAGAATCAGTCTTATATTGACAAAACATAAATTATTTAAATGTCATATGAAATTATTTACACATAATTTTCTTGTTCCTAAATTATTTACACAATGTATACATAAAATCATTTTAAATGTGATGAAACAGAGACAGCAATGCGATGCTGTTGATTTAGCAGCAGTGTCTGCGTCGTACATCAGCCTTTCTTAAGAGATATTCAGAATCTCATTTGCTCCTGTATAGCTGCTTCAAAGTCATGCAGTGCTTTAGTAGATCAGGTTCTCAGTGCATTAAAAGGAGCTGAGCAGCAGCAAATACTTTTTTTTCATCCTAAACATTATTTATTGCATCTTAGCAATCAGTCGCATGGCCATTTCCCTTAGCACATTTACATTGGTCTTTATGTAATTGGTGTGGGGAGGAGCCAATGCAAATATCTTTATTTATCTTAGTAGAAACCAAACCACCAGAGAGATGTGCAACAACTTTTCACAATGACGTTAGTTGTGTGTGTTTCTCTTCTGCTATTAACAGTTTCTGGTAAATATCAAACTTCTGCACTCTTCTGTTAACGGGTTTTCTGTTTGGATTATTTCTCATCACACAATTTTTCTTCCAGGTGTTTTCAGTCAGACTCTGACTGAATCTGAAGCAGTGGTGAAAAGACATGGAGAATCTCACACTCTGACCTGTACATATGCAGGAATATCAGATGACAATGCTGATATCAGCTGGATCAGACAGGCTGAAGGACAAGGACTGGAGTGGGTTGCGCACATTTCTGCTCCTAGTGGTAGCAATAAATATTATTCCATATCTGTCCAGAATCGCTTCACCATCTCCAGAGACAACGATAAAGATCAAGTGTATCTGCACATGAGCAGCTTGAGGACTGAAGACTCTGCAGTTTATTATTGTGCTCGAGAGCCACAGTGATACAGGAAGCATTAGAGCTGTACATAAACTAGCAGCTGCAACTGTGACAGTCTGTTAGAAAATATGAAAGTCTATAGTACTCTACTGTCTACTATTGTTTTTGATCTAATTTTAGGGACCAAAGTTGATCAATTGTTTAAGGAGAGAAAAATGAATAAAAAAATATTATGACACTGTTTGCACCCTGGACAGATTAATGTTTTGTGCTGAATTTTTAGAGAAAATATACAATCTTCAAAACTATGCATCAAACTAAGGCAACATTAGTGTAAGCCAAATAAATCCCTAAATTGTTTATGTAGAAACATTTTTTTCAACTTTTTTGGTGTTTAAACCTCTGAATTTGAAGTATTCTGTGTTTTCACAAAACCTGGTGGTTCTTCAATACCATAAAAACAACTTTCACTTGATCATAAAACAAAATTAATGTGTTTATGAAAGGTTTCGGTTTGTTTTACTAAAAATCTGGTTCACAGAATTTTTTTTTTATTTTTTTTTTGTGTTTCCAGATGCAAAAGTGTTACGGGTGGATTAAAAGTTGTCTATAAAGACAGATTATGTTCACAAAGAATTAAAAGAATAGTAATAATAAAAAAATAAAAAAAACTTCAGTCACAAATGCTTATTAAAGTCACCAACTGATGTGTGACTTTCAGGTTGAATGAAAGAAAATTATTTCGGGATTGAATTATAAAGCAACTACTTCAGCCATTTAAAACCAGGACAAGATGAGAGTTAAAACAATGCTCCATGGTAACCAGTAGAGGGCATTTTCTGTCAAAATCTCTTAATCAACTCTTAAATCTTCCTACAGATTGTCAGTGCTGTCTTCAACATTTCCATCCAACCAAACTCAAAAAGATGTGAATTATTGTTTTGTTTTAACGTTAATTTGCTCCTAATCCCAAAAAAACATGATACTTCTTCAGTTCAGTATTCATAGACAAGTAAACATAAACCTAAGAAAAACTGGTTTTTATTTTCTTAAAATAATACATTTAGAATTTTGTATAATTTTTTCAAAGTAATAAAAATGATCTATTTAGGAAAAAGATTATGTTGGATGTTAACTGAAGTTTCAAATAGGAAATGCAAATCCAACAACAACGTTACATCCGTTTCTATAGTTTGGCTCTAACTTTCCCTCTGAAGGTGGTTTAGGTTTTTGTATTAGGGTTTGTCGCTGTGATGGACTGGGGGGGCACAGAGATATACACCAATACAAAAACCTCAGAACAAAAACCTGAAAGAAATCCATCATTATGCAAAGAACAAATTGATGAAATCCAACATGTCTTTTTGGGATATGAGGTAGAAACCCTGTTTAACAATTTTAATGAGGTAAGAAATGTTTGAAAGTCAGTTATTCTCCTTGTTAAAGTCATACAGTGTATAAATGTATATGAACCAAATTGAATTTTCAGGCTGAAAAGCAAAAACAACATAAAGGATATTTGCAAAATTACCCAGAGGAACATCAGACTTTCAGAATTTTCAACAGAAACTGTAAATTTATACATTTTTGCCTTGTTGTTTTGTTTTTCTGGAGCTTCTTGTTTTTGTTGAAGCAGTCAGTGAAGCTGTAACACTGTGATTCGGGTTTAGACGTCTGGGGTAAAGGAACCACAGTTACTGTTAAATCAGGTAAGATAATTTAAAATTACTATCTGTTTCACATTTATTTGTTTTATTGTTGTTGTTTTCGTTGTGTAAAATTGTATTAACAGGTCTTTTTTTAATATCTGGTGTTGGGAAAACTACCTACAGCTTGCATTCGCAATACTACATGAAAACACAGGACAGATTATTTGTTGATTTACTATATTAATTTTGCACAACACTGTTGTTAGTTTTTTTAATGGTATAAATCCTTTATATATCAGGTTGTACAAGACACCCCACAGTCCCTAAGATTAATACAAATCTGCTGTAAATTAAGCAAATTTTAATTTATTTCCTGACAGAAAATGTTGTATTTATGTTATAAAATGAACAACACAAAAAATGATTTATAAATATGAATACATGTGTAGGTGTAATGCACAGAGATAAGGGACAAATGGTTATCGCATCATTATTCCAGAAAAAAAGTGATTGGATGATTGGATATAACTAGTTTTTATTTTTGTAGAGCCTTCTATAAATTAGTTAGTTTTCAGGTTTAAAGTTGCTGCTTAGTTTGTTCATTTTATTTGTGTTTATTTGTGTTGTTGAGGCAGAACAATTGAAACATCAGGTTCAGATTTCTGATTGTGTGAAACTTAGCATTGAACAAATCATGACATTTTCATGTTTCCAATAACAGTAATGGTTCTTCAGAAGAGTTTGAACTGGGTTAGTAAACAAAAGTAACTCAACTGTGCTTTGTAAAAAATTAATTAAATATCATCAATAAATTCCCTTAAGGAGAAAACTAACATAGAAAGTGAAACAAATTTACGTTATAAACTGAGTTTAAATATTTATCCTTCAGTGTCACATTTAAGGACAGTTTTTAATATGTTTTATACTTTAATCAAAACTGTGCATTATAACATTCTGTTTCTTTAAAATAATCAATGCCCAGTGAAAAGATTAGATAATAAACATCTGTAATTATTTTAAGTAAATCAGTCGACTGAGGAAGAGAAGACCTCCCCAGGTCTTTTCTCTCTGCTTCAGAGCAGCTCTGTGACTGAGACTGAAAGGACTGTCAGCTGTCTGGAACATAACTTTTTGAAATATTAGGTAGGATTAGTTAAAGTCATCTTTAAGTAAAACAATTTGATAATGCTAAAAAAAAAGAAGAGAGGAATAATCCAGAAACCTCCTGATAAACTCTGGTCTAAACTACAGAAAGTGAGTAACTTCCTTTTTATCTGCTGTAACAATTCTCAGTTTCAACCAGTTTTTATTAATTCAGGTCCTACAGAAAATATTTTAGATTCTGAGAGATGAAATGTAAACCTCCCAACAGCGAAATCTATTAAGACTATGAATTAAAACAAATAGACGATGGAGGGGCAATTTTGTTATTTTCTGGATCATTAGAGTAAACACAAACCATAATAAAACAAACAAAAAACTCATCAAAGAATTTAGTCTCCTCTAGGATAAAACAGTTTAAAAGTAACTACAAACACAAATTAAACATGTTTCTATTTATTCTGATGTCTTTGTTGACTGAAATATCACACCATGTACCTCCTGAAGTGATATACTGTATTTTTGTTAATGTTTGATTTTAAAAGATCTGTAACTTTCTGTATTTATCAGCTTATATTGACTTTCTTCACCATAATGCAAACCAATGAAAGAGTCAGAATTCTGACTAAATAAGGTCAAATAATCGTGTGAAATCAAACAGGTTAAAAGACGCACTGACCTTCAATTAAATATAACAATGCAGTTTTGACAAGAACAAGAAATATCGTTTTAACCCCCAAAACAAAATGTTGGAGGCCAAAATCAGTGTAGCCTAGCTGCTGCGTCTCTCCAGCGGTCATTGGGCGAGAGGCGGGTTACACCCTGGACAGGTCGTCAGTTCATCACAGACACTCGGGATAGATAGCCATAAACACACACACACACACACACAATCAGAGTCTACATTTCTCTAAAAACAAAACGAGCACTAAAGTTTCTCCATCAAAAAACTAAGTAAACTGATTCTTTCACGATCTACATTAATAATTATTCATTAAATTTATATCCCGAGAAATATTCTTTAATCAATTAATGATCACATTTAGAAAAACAAACATTTATAGTGTGTATATATATATATATATATTTATATATATGAATATATATAAAGATCGCTAAAAAAGTTTTGATATTTTAAATGTATTTCATCTTAAATAATTTTTTTATTATTTAAAAACATGACTTCGGTTTAAATAAAAGTAACCAAAACAATCAAGGCAAACCCTGCTATTTTACGGTTAAAACCCTTCTTGTTTTACCAGGAAGTTTAATTTGCGGCTTAATATAACTTGTATTTGTCTGTCTACTTTTACATATACATAAAATTTGATGATGTCCTGTTCTTCATCTACAATGTCTAGATTGCTGATGGACACCCCCATTGCTCGTAATAGCAACTTTAACTATTCTGTAAACTACAAGGTTTAGGAGTGTGTTCATAATTAGATGGGAAACACAGAATTACAGCCTCTCCTCTAGTTCATCCCAAAGGTGTTCAAGAAGGCTGAGGTCAGTCAAGTTTCTCCACACCAAACATTGTACACCTGCAGCCATGGAAGTGATCTTAACACCAGAACTCATTGATTCAGTGATATGACTTAACACTTTTGGCAATATAGTGTACATATGTGTGTGTGTGTGTGTGTGTGTGTGTGTGTGTTTATTTCTATACACTTTTTTAAATTCTTTAAAAGTCAAACTTTTATCTTTCTTGAAACATTAGTTTGTCCTCCATGTTTTTGGAGTAACTAAACACAATATTATTGTGATAAACTTAAACGTCCTTCCTTAGAGAATGAATTCCTGGTTTACTTTGTCTCTGTACAGAAGGTCCAGATGTGACTCCAACCCTCTACGTCCTGAATCCCCAGAAACCCGGCAACACCCTGAACAAAGCGGATCAGCTGAATTCAGATGTCTGTCTGGTCACAGATTTCCATCCGAAGGTGGATGACGTGGTTCCAAAGGTGACAGGTGGTCCGGTCAGTGTGACCACTGATGATGCTGTTTCCTCAAAGAATAACAAATACAATGCAGCATTGAGAAACAAAACCATCCACTCCTGTGGGATGAACGGGATGTTCAGTGATGAAGCAGGTACCAAACTCACAGAGGTCTGTCAAAGTTCAGATCAAACTGTTTAGAGAGCTTGAAACTGTCAGCTGGTGAAAAGTGTTTCTGTGACTAAATCATTTAATTTTAACAATAAATACAGCAATAAAGCTGAATATTTAAAGAGGGAACCAGACTGATGGTTTTCATCAGACATGTTTCCACAGACAGATCAGCAGGAACTTTCAGAGTTTCCATGATGTTTGTGTGACTGATGTGTTTTCTGTCTCCTAACAGATGATGCATGTGGGAACATTTATCCAGGTAAGTCTGAACACTTCCTGTCTCAGTTTGGTTCCCCCACTGATACCTGCAGTCAGCTGTTAGCGATCAGTTCAGTCTGAACTCTGTTTCTCTGCCGTCCAGAAAAAGCCAAGCTGAACTTCTACCTGCTGCTGATGAACGGAGTCCGAGTGGTGTTCACCAAAGCTCTGGCCTTCAGCACCATCCTCACCATCAGAGGCCTGATCTTCTGACAATGAGCCTTAAAGGCCACCATACAGACAAATTGTCTACACCTTAAAAATACTGGAATACAATAAATTTTAATTAATTCTCTTCAGTTTAATAAAAATGCAAACTATAATGAAAATAATCACAAAGAAAATAATTAAGTTGAAAGTCAAATATAGACTAATGTTAAAACCATAAACAGAATCTAAGTATGCTGAAATAATGATGTTAATAATTTGTAGGTTGAGAATATTTTTTTTATTATTTTTAATTTACATTTGTATTACAGAGATTGCATTGTTTTATCACAAATATAATTGTCTGTCAGTATAAAACATTTTTACAAATGCAAAATTTTATGTTTTGAATTTGAAGATCTTTCTTTTTGTAATGTGTTTAAAATCCAATTTAGGGTGTATTTTTAAATGTAGAGTTTGTGTCATTATCTTCCATTATGCATTAGTGTTTGTTAAATCTGAGACATGTACAAGGAAGCATTTTATCTAAAATTCTTCTGTTTTTTTTTTTTTTTTATGTATTTATGTTTGAAGACTGTTGAAGCAACCAATAAGTCACTTAGGTAAGATTAGTTTTTCATAATAATAAAAACAAAAATAACTCTATAAAATAATGACAAATTTTAACACAATGGGCATTTATGATCAGAAAACCTCTAGGGCCTTATAGCAAATATTATCCTTACAGACAGAGCAGGTAGGTTAACAATAATTTAATCAGACAGAGAAACACACATCAGGAAGTTAACTTCCATGTTCAGACTATTTGGAGGCATAATAGCCTGTTTTGAACATGAGTTTTAAAGCTCTGTTAGACACCTCTGTAAAATCCTTCACACACTCTTTAGAGCAGCAGTTTTATCAGTTTAAACCACATTTTAACAGGAAGCTGAAGATGAAGCTGAAAATCGGACAGAAGCCAAGCAGCAGCTCAGTTTCACATTAGAAACACTGGTTAACCTCAGCTCTGCTTGATTCTTTTTTTTTACTCAACCTGCAGAATGTTTTCATACGTGTAAACTTCAGTTGTTGCAGATTTTCCTGGTTACATTGGTCTGCAAATCAAATACCATGCATTGTTCTGCAGCAATCTATGTTTCCAATCTTTTCAAAGAGTTACAGTATGTCCTAAAATGCTTTTTTCATTTCAAGTGTTTTGTCTCTATGTGAACCTATGTTTTATGTAGAGAGTGGCACTTAGAGTTGGGCCCATTCCACCATCTTCTTCAAATCACATTAAGATCTACATACACAATAAAATCATGACATACAGTAAGAACCTGGCAGAACAGAACAGTTTTCAATTGGTTTTTAAAAATCTCTACAGTCAGCAAAGCGAAGCTGCGGTGGCAAACTGTTCCCCAGTTTCGGAGCTGAAGTCTAAAAAGCCCTGTCTCCCTTGGTTTTCAGGCTATTTTTTGGAGATTTTTGCCTCGTGACCAAAGGCTACATGGAGCAGAGTGTTTAGTGGAAAGCTGATACAAATACTTAGCAGCCTGGCCATTTAGAGCCCTCTAGGTAAGGACAAGAATTTTAAAAACAAATTCTAAACTCAACTGGAAACCAGTGTAAGAAGCATAAGACTGAGGTGATATGGGAGAATTTACAGTCCTATCTTCACTACTAGACACATCAAAATATAACATAAATAAAGGCTTGAAAACTTCAGTCTGTGTGTAATTAATCCAGTCATTCACAATAAGTTTTGAAACAGCTAATGGACTAATTTTGTGGAGTTGCTTTTTCTGTTTGACAGTTTAGCTTTTGATAGAAAAGAATATTTGCCATAAAAATATTAAACTGATTGAATATTGTTTCATCCATTTTTATCTCTTGCAGTTTTATCAAGGGTCCCTGCCTATATCAAGCTCTGTGCTTTTTCCATGTCAAAACAATGCTACAATTACTGATACCCCAGTCTTACGGCACGTTTTCCCTTATTACATTTCCTATAATTCATCTCACAACTTCTTGTGCTATTAATCATGTTAAATTAAGCTATTCATTTAATCAGCTCAGATGCACGGTTTAGCTACGTTTACATGGACACAAGTAGATGGAATAAACGGCTGACTGGACTAAAAATGTGTCATGTAAACATGTCAGTCGAAATATTCTGATCGGATTCGGAATCAAATTATAATCCAATTGAAAGGGGTGGTTTATGCCGACTGACAATCTGATCGACATGCATGTAAACGTTTGAGAGGATAACATTATTCTGAATGAGACATACTGACCTGAGTGCACATGTGCACCCCGCGTCAACGTGACGTATGTCTGCCTAGAGTGGCTAGTCGCTCTGGCTAGATGCTAAAGGACTATTCAGATCGGCACGTTTACATGACACATTTTAGTTCGATTGGCTGTTTAATTCTGGTTACTTATGTCCATATAAACGGTACAATATGATTATTTTTTGTTTTTTAATCCGAATACACTTTAATCTAGAGCTGCATGGTGGTACAGTTGGTAGCACTGCTGCCTTACAGCAAAAAGGTCCTGAGCTCGACTCCGTCCGAGGGTCTTTCTGCATGGAAGTTTCTTGTTCTCCCCATGCATGTGTAGGTTCTTTCCAGGTACTCCGGCTTCCTTCCACAGTCCAAAAACATGACTATTAGGTTCATTGGTCTCTCTAAATTGTTTGCGATGGTTGAGCTCCTGCTCATAGTGAATTATGTTTTGAGCATGGTTGAATACATATCTGTTTATATTTGGTTCCATGCAGTATGATGAAATGCTGTTTTTTATATTGTCTTTCATGGAGATAATGATGGTGTCTGAAGAATAGAGGATGAGTTGCTGTGGAGGGGCTGAATGGTTGACTGTTGAGGGGACAGTCTGGTCACATGACGACAGAGTATGGGGGGTTGGAGAAAGAGGGTGGCGGTAGAGCTGTTTAGACTTGATCTTTGGGCAACAACACCACCACTGATTTGGTCCTGCTAGTGTTTGCCCCCTTTGGATAACAGGTTAGATGATAGGCAGCTGCAAATATCTGCTCATTATGTCCTACAACAATCAGGAGTGCTGTGTTTTTGGTTTGACAGATCTATGGCAACACCTCTGAATCCAGCTGGATGTACAGTTGACTTCCTTCAGACAAGAGTCGATTGGATCTGCTGTGAGATATCCTGAAGCTGTTTGATTTAATATCCAATGCAGTAATGATAGAGGTTGGAGAGGAGACAGAACACAATCAGTACAAGAAGACCAAGGAGTCACATTTATTTAAGGACTCATCCTGCGCTTTGACCATTAAAAGATGTGTTTGGGCTCCTACATCTGAAGGACAATAGTACTTCAGCAAAATCCATTGAAGAAGAGAAATGGCATTTTATTTCATTGTATATTGTTATGAAATCAGAAACTGTCAATAAAATCCCTGCACCAGGTCACTTTTCCTGAACATAAATTTATGGTCGACTAACTTTAGTCTGTTACATGGGTTGTCATAATTTGTCTTCTCAGCACCATATGTCCAACCCAACAAATTCTTTATTGCCGCCATTAGCCTGAACTGGACTATCACCTTATTTCATATAACTTTAATTAGCTTGTTCCTCATTTTCAATTGAAACTAAAAGAGTTCCATCCAGAAACTTCACAAATTCAATATTCCCAAATATTTTGTTTCATTTTTTTAAATCATTTGACAGGATTATCTTAGTCCCTTTATATTGTATCTCCAACTCACACAACCAATGCCTTGTAAACAAATTATCTCACCCTAACTCAGTGTACTTCCACTGCTGCTTTGAATGAATGCTGTTATAATGATTATACTATTTATTATGGTAAATGGACTGAACTTGTATAGCGCTTTATCAAGTCCCCAGAGACCCCAGCACTACAATCAGTCATCTACCCATTCATACACACATTTACACACTGACAGTGGTGGACTACATTGTAGCCACAGCTGCCCTAGGCAGACTGACAGAAGTGAGGCTGCCATACACAGGGTCACCAAGCTCTCTGACCACCATCAGCAGGCACAGAGGGTGAAGTGTCTTGCCCAAGGACACAATGACTCAGACAGACAGAGCAGGGGTTTGAACCAGCAACCCACAGGTTACAGGACAAACCTCTACCACTGTCAATTGTTGCCCCTATTATTATTATAAATTATTATAATTAGTCAGTCAGTCATTTTCTACCACTTATTCCATAGTGGGTCACGGGGGAGCTGGTGCCTATCTCCAGCAGTCTATGGGCGAGAGGCAGGGTACACCCTGGACAGGTTGCCAGTCCATCGCAGGGCAACACACAAACAACCATGCACACACTCATTCATACACCTACGGTCAATTTAGAGTGACCAATTAACCTAACAGGCATGTCTTTGGACTGTGGGAGGAAGCCGGAGTACCCGGTGAGAACCCACGCATGCACAGGGAGAACATGCAAACTCCATGCAGAAAGACCCCAGGCTGGGAATCAAACCCAGGACCTTCTTGCTGCAAGGCAACAGTGCTACCAACTGTGCCACCGTGCAGCCCTATTATTATAATTATTATTATATATTACAAAAAACTAGGTTGTCAGCATTGAAGAAATTAAACAATCAAACAAATATATTTTATTTTTTTGTGTATTTTTCTTTTCTTGTTCTGAGGCATGAATAAAACATTAACATGCACAATCCTTTAGAAATGTATTAATAAAGTTTATATTTTAAGAACAAATAACCTATCGTAATAAGCCAAATACAAACTGCGTGCAAAATCATTGTCTGTCTTTGTTTTATTTGTTAGTTTTCTTTTATCTTCCCCTCAGGTGGTGGTGAAGGTTTTTGTATTGGGATTTGTCAAAGTGATATGAAGTATACGGATACGTGGAAGACACACAGATATATCCCAGTACAAAAACTCCATGACAAAGCCCAGAGAGTAATTCATTTTTATTATCGAAAAGAAAAGCTAAAATACAGTATGTATCATTGGAAAATGAAATAGGAACTGTTTGCCACAAATTTAATTAGCTGGTTGACGTTTATAAGCTGTTTTAAAATCATCTAAATTAACTGAGGGCAAATACCATCCAAGTCCGTTATAACTTTAAGACCTAATTAATAATCAGTACACCACCTTTTTATTCCAAACTGTATATATATCCAAGGAACATCAGACTTATAAGATTTTAATTTGTGGTTTTTCAAATTTTTGGAGTTTTAGTTTTTCTCTTTTTGTGCTGCTTCATGTTTTTGTTGAAGGAGTCAGTGAAGCTGTAGCACTGTGATGATTACGTTCTTGACTACTGGGGAGCTGGAACCAAAGTTACCGTTGAGCCTGGTAAGAATAATCAAAGTTATTTACATCAGTTTTTGTTTTATTTCAATGCTTTATGCATTAATAGTTATAGAGCAAAAATGATTAATGCCATGCAGTTTTCTTAATGACAATGGAAAAACTGAAATCTGAATCCTAGTAACAATATTATTGTCCAGAGTGCATATGAGGCATAATTGTATTTAACATTTTTATATTGTTATGAAACAGTTAATACTTCCCGTTGGCTTTATTGGTGAGGTCAAAAATACATTATTTTGTTATAAGGAATATAGAAAAACCAGCACAACTTTATTTGTTAGATAAATTATGTATAATTATAAATGTTCTCAGGTTCAACGCGGCTCAGTTAGTGGGCCTGAACTAAACGTCGGCTGTCTGGGTCCGAATTTCCACCTGAATTATGTCACAGGAGTTAACTTTAATACGATTGTCTTCAGTGGAGCAAAAATAAATCATAAATACGCTAAAATAGACTCGTTGCAGTACAAACTCTTTCCCAAATTCCCCTGAACTAGAACATCAAGACAAATGCTCGAAACTAGGATGAGAAACACCGAGTAGTCCAGAATCCACCCGAAGGGTTTGGCCGCATTCTTAGATCCAGTGGAAATAAACTCTGCGTTTTGATATCAGCTTTCACTGATGGAAATCCTGCATTAAGATGTTCAGGCTCTCCAAGACGGACTGCAATTCCACCGACTTGCAATTTGAACGGTTGGCAATGTCTCATTTTAAATCCACGATTTAAATCTACGACTATTTAAAGAAATTAATCTGAATTCTACTCGTGATTTTTTTAAAGCAACAACTAGACCTTTAACTTGAATTGTCAAATATTGAAACAAAGTCTTGGAGACAGATACATGTTTTATTAATATTATACTGATGTTGTTGTGGAAACATTTTAAAAGTCCAAGAAATATGATCTTCAATTTGCATTTTCTTGTAAAATTTATAAAACTGATTCAGGCGTAATACCGATTTCCGAAAAGACAGACTTGAGCGATTAAGAAAAAAAATTAAAAATTAAAATAGAAAAGTCATGACAAATACTATATGAACATTTGGATTTATTCTATGTCTTCATCTACATAATATTTACATTTGTTTCTGAAATTATCAGAGTAAATTTCCATCTATCCACTATATCCTATCAGTGTAGCCTGGCTGCTGCGTCTCTCCAGCGGTCATTGGGCGAGAGGCGGGGTACACCCTGGACAGGTCGCCACTCCATCACAGACACACGGGATAGATAGCCATACACACACACACACACACACACACACACACACACAATCAGAGTCAACATTTCTCTAAAAACAAAACGAGCACTAAAGTTTCTCAATCAAAAAACTAAGTAAACTGTTTCTTTCACGATCTACATTAATAACCCGATTAAATTTATATCCCGAGAAATATTCTTTATTTAATTTTTGATCACATTTGGAAAAACTTAAAGGAACACTTTTTCTGGGCTATTTGAAGTATATATATACAATAGAGGAGTTCTTAAAAAATGTACAGATATGCTGCTGATAACAAAAAACATCGCTAGAAAAGTTTCGATATTTTAAACGTAGTTCTGTGCGTCTTTAAAAACACAACTTCGATTAAAATAGAAGGAACCAAAACAATCAAGGCAAAAGCTGTTATTTTTCGGTTAAACCCCTTCTTGTTTTACCAGAAAGTTTGATTTGCGGCATAATATAACTTGTATTTCTCTGTATACTTTTACATATACATGAACTTTGATGATCTATAATGTCTAGATTGCTGATGGAACATTAGTTTTGTCCTCCATGTTTTTGGAGTAACTAAACACAATCTTTTAGTGATAAACTTCTTAAATTATCCTTCCTTAGATAATTCATTTCTAGTTTACTTTGTCTCTGTACAGAAGGTCCAGATGTGACTCCAACCCTCTACGTCCTGAATCCCCAGAAACCCGGCAACACCCTGAACAAAGCGGATCAGCTGAATTCAGATGTCTGTCTGGTCACAGATTTCCATCCGAAGGTGGATGACGTGGTTCCAAAGGTGACAGGTGGTCCGGTCAGTGTGACCACTGATGATGCTGTTTCCTCAAAGAATAACAAATACAATGCAGCATTGAGAAACAAAACCATCCACTCCTGTGGGATGAACGGGATGTTCAGTGATGAAGCAGGTACCAAACTCACAGAGGTCTGTCAAAGTTCAGATCAAACTGTTTAGAGAGCTTGAAACTGTCAGCTGGTGAAAAGTGTTTCTGTGACTAAATCATTTAATTTTAACAATAAATACAGCAATAAAGCTGAATATTTAAAGAGGGAACCAGACTGATGGTTTTCATCAGACATGTTTCCACAGACAGATCAGCAGGAACTTTCAGAGTTTCCATGATGTTTGTGTGACTGATGTGTTTTCTGTCTCCTAACAGATGATGCATGTGGGAACATTTATCCAGGTAAGTCTGAACACTTCCTGTCTCAGTTTGGTTCCCCCACTGATACCTGCAGTCAGCTGTTAGCGATCAGTTCAGTCTGAACTCTGTTTCTCTGCCGTCCAGAAAAAGCCAAGCTGAACTTCTACCTGCTGCTGATGAACGGAGTCCGAGTGGTGTTCACCAAAGCTCTGGCCTTCAGCACCATCCTCACCATCAGAGGCCTGATCTTCTAAACTTGAGCCTTCAAGGCCTCTGTACAGACCAATATAACACCTGTTGTATAATCTGTAGAGCAAATTATCTCCCAAGAAAATATTTATTCCATTCATCTTAACAATAAAGTGCAGGTCTTGTCAAGACAAACAGTAAGGGCAGGACATTGTAAAATCTGAAACATTTTATATAATCTGTTAGACTAATGGTAAACACAAAACACAACTAATGCAGAGAAAAGTGGAATATAAAAAAAAGAAAATCAAATGTGTTAAAAAATGTAAAGGTGTTACCTTTACAGTTTTTAAATAATTTTTCAAATATGAAATATATATATATTTGTATGTTTTAAAGTAAATCTATTACATAAATCACATCTGCAATAAAAAGAAATAAAAATAAAAACAACAAAATGAGCGAACCTCTTGAAAAAAGAAATAATCTATTACTTTCTTTAAACCTTCTTGTTTTTGTATTTTTTCTCTAGACTTTTTTTCTCATCCATATGATTCACAATGTATTATGTTGAAGGAACTGAAAATGCACCTGAATAAACATGTGTTTCAGACATATTGCATATTTTGAATCAGAGAAGTTGAATAAAATTCAAATAAATGAGAACATCAGCAGAAAATAATGATATTTATTTCAGGATGTAATCACAGAATGAAAGTGTTTGTCACACAATTGGGAAATGTGGGTCCATGTGCAAACAATATTTGAAATACATTTAGGAAAAAAGAAGACATTAATTTGTATGTGTTTGCTTCATTGTTCTGTAATGCAAATAAACAACAATCATGTATTATAGGTAACTTTCTTATATTTTGCTCATATTTAGTTAATTTGAATTGTTTAATATCTTGCATGGTTATTTTACAGCATGTTTCTGTTTGTTTGTTCATGTCTTTTGTGACTTCTGATGTTTTCTTTCCTTAATCTTTCAAACCTCTTCATTAAAAATAGTTTAACAACATTGTTCAGTTGATCAACCTGCACATCCCCACTCAGTTTATCTTAAGCACTAATTATATGTTTTACTAATAACCTTGGTGAATCAGAGAAACCTCTCAGTTTTTAGCACTGCAGTTTCATCAGTTGAAACCACATTTAAACAGGAAGTTGAAAACACAGCTGAAAATCGGACAGAAACCAAGCAGCAGCTCAGTTTCACATTAAAACATTCTGGTTAACCTCAGCTCTGCTTGTTTCTTCTTTTCATACAACCTGCATAATCTTTTCACATCTGTAGGCTTCAGTTTCCATGTAAATAAAATCTATTTCATTGTTCTGCAGCAATATATTTTTCCAAGCTTCTTAAAGGAGATATGTCCTTGTCAATGCCTTTTCATCTCCATGCGGATTTTCTCCAAAAGTTTATATCAGTGAGAATAAACAATGTATCCCAGAAGGCTGGTTGGAAGGTAACTAATCTGCAACTCAGAAACTTTCTTGGACAAACAACAGCACAGTACTCAGTGTTCTAATGGATCATGATCAACAGAAATGAACTAATCATTAGTTTCAAGCCCTGTTTTTACATAAAATATTAATTTTCCAGCCCACTGTGGCTTTAAATAAATAATTAATCAATATAAAGTTTTAGATTTTGATGACATGTCTGTGTTTTGGGAGGTGTTTGGGGGATGGAGATCTCTCATTAAATTAATAAAAACACAGGAGGAAACAAGACTGAATCCCACATCTGTATAAAATCACAGTCTTATCTACCCAAACCTAACATCTGTTTAACACAACACAGTGTTTCTTAAAGGATAGTTATTTGTAGAAATACATAAGGCAAGCAGAGATTTGAGATTTGCTTTATCAATTGTTTTTACAAGGATGTAAATGTTCTCAGTATTATCTATTTCTAACAGATAAGGAATTTAAACCTCTGTGAGGATCTTTGTGTTAAATCAAATTACTGCAAATGTTTATTGTCTTATTTTCTTATAGCTGTTATATACATTTTATATGTGTTCATGTTTAGTATCTTGTACAATAATTTTAACCTAAGGTCAGGTTTAGCCTTTTTGAAAACAGTGAAAGCTGCTAAACCTAGAATCTTTTTAACCTTTGGAACAATCGTGTTCTCTAAACATAAACATAAGGTACATTTTAAATGCAAATTTTATTATTTCTGAAAATAAATGTTTTATTCTTTACACTTGCATAGACCATTCTCCTGTCTCATGCCCTTATGCAGGCCCAGGGTGTCAGCCATTAATGTTTGTATCAGGCAGTTAAAGTAGAAGAAGTGAAACTCTTATAAGATCACCTTCAACACCAACATGCGGTCTGTAGCTCTGCTACTGCATGGTGTGAGTCGCAGTCAGGCTGTTACATCGCAGTAGGATCCCATATCAGTTTGTTTATTTGAATGCACTATTATACAGGTATAAAGCGTAACCAGCTGACATAACGTGTTTCTGACCATCAAATGTCAGGTCCCTTATTCTGCCAGCAGCTACTGGATGGTCTGGATCGGGATATAGGACGTACGATTCACTGAAGTTTACTGTCACCTTTGTTTTTTCCAGTAAAACTGTGACTCTGAATGTAATAAATATGAAGCCAAAAGACTCTGCTATATATTACTGTGTGAGAAACCATAATGACAAAATCAAGCAGTGGAGCTGTACAAAACCCACAGCCTGAATACTTGTCCTATGACTTATTAACCAGAGGAGGCGCTCTTAGACTATAAACAACCTCAAAGCAGTTGAGAGAACAGTACTTCATGAGTTTTTTCATGTGTCGTGAATATTTCAGCGGTAATGAATGGGCAATTCTAATACAAGCCTGGTGGTGAAAAGCTGTTGAAAGAAATGGGCAATAAATCATTCCTCATCGTTTTGTGAAATGTTGTTTGGTCAAAATGTTTTATTTGTTTAAAAAAAAAATGACCTTAAGTCAAATTCTCAGACAACGGTCTTTGAATGTTCAGTATGGAACATTTTTAAATTTCATTCTAATCATAAAGAAATATTTTGTCTCATACTCAGAAGAAAGCTGTCCATTATTGGTGTGAAAAACAACGAAGCTCCAAAGGTCAATTATAGATAGAAATGTAAAAAAATCATAGAAAGTTATCTCTGTGTAAATCTAATTAGAACCATTCGACGATTTTATTTAACCTACTCTTTTAGATTCAGATTTTAGAGATACTCAATTTGACAAAAACAGACCTATTTTTTGACTGCATTTAAAGTTTGTTAGAAAACAAAAATAGATACCACAGATGCTATATGGAGAGATATTTCTCTGATTGTACATCTGTCATCTTCAAATCCTAAATCCTAAATTAACATCTTCTGTTTCAAAATTCTTTACTTGATACTTATATCATGCCCTGACAGTTGGTTGGAGTTTAGAGAATATTTCCGTCTGTCTGTAGAAAAAGATGACAGTCGTCTTATAGTTTGTGTGAGTTCAGTTAAACTGATGTGTTTCTTTCATTACACCACCAAATGAGAATCAAAAGGCATATATTAGCTTAAACATGTGTAATACTCTATAAGTAGCAAAACAAATTACCCAAATAAATAAATACAATCCTCTTAACAACAGTGATTGTTATAAATACTAAAGTCACAATAATTGCTCTTAGTTTATTTTTGTTGGTTTTTGTAGTCTAAATATATAATTTTACTGTTAGTAGGACCATCAGGGTGAAAGGTTATGTTTCTGTTTCTTATAGGTGGAGTGATATCAACCTGCAGCAGCCTCCCTCTGAGGTAAAAAGACCAGGAGAAAGTGTGAGGATTTTATGTGTTACATCAGGTTACAAGAGGACAGATTATTACTTGAACTGGATAAGACAGAAACCTGGGAAAGAAAGGTCTTGAGTGGATTGGGTGGATAGTGTGATTATTCACCCAATCCAGAGTATACAGCTGTTACTACCCATGTCAGCTCCTTTCAGGGCATCTTCAGCTTCCCTCAAGATGTTTCCATCAGCACTCAGTTCCTGCAGATCACAAGTCTCACCATAGAGGACTCTGCTGTTTACTTCTGTGCACAAGAGCCTCAGTGATTTAAATTATAAAACCTTCAATTAACTGAGTTCATAAAAAGCACAGAACAACACAGATTAGTGAATAAATGTGTATCAAAATAATAAAAAGTAATGAATATGCTTTTATATGTGTCCAGTATTGAAAATTAAGCTTTAACCATGACATTCTTTTGATACTTATGTCTTGCCTTTAATTGTAATCAACATAACAATTTTTGCGGTAAAATGATAACTTAAAAAAAAAAACATCAATCTTATAAATACTTTGGTCATTAAGTTTCACCAAATTGGAGATGAAAGTCAATTCTTCTTGTTTCTTTCACAGTGAGGAGGAGTTTATGCAAACCCAGATGTCCTCTACTTATACTTATGGCAGATTAGATCCTGACTGAACAGACTGAAGAATGAAGGGTTACGGGACAGGGCTGCTACTTCTAGCTATCTGCTGGGCAGGTGGAGATAATGACTGATTATTGTTCCTTTATGCTATCATAGCCATGTTTCTCACTCTTAAAGAAAGTCATTTTTATTATGTTTGCAGGTGTTGATAGTCAGACTCTGACACAGTCTGAATCAGCGGTGAAAAAACCAGGAGAATCCCACAAACTGACCTGTACAACTTCTGGGCTTTCATTCAGCAGCTATTGGATGGGCTGGATCAGACAGTCTCCTGGAAAAGGACTGGAGTGGATTGCTACTGAAGCTCAGGGCCGTCAGTACTACTCTCAGTCAGTCCAGGGCAGGTTTATTGTCTCCAGAGACGATGGCAGAGAGCAGCTGTTTCTGCAGATGAACAGCCTGAAGACTGAAGATTCTGCTGTTTATTATTGTGCTAGAGACCCACAGTGACTGAAGTTGGTTCAGCAGCTGCACAAAAGCCTAATGAACAACTGTGTTATGATGAAGAGCAGCTGCTACTTAGGGAAAGTAATAAAAATAATATTAATAATTTACCTTTGTTCGTATTTATGTTGGTATTATGTTCATGTTTGTGTATTAAAACCCAAAGTTTTTTTCCTACACATTTTCTTGTGATCAGTTTCCCCACTGAGAGTGTTATAATGTGTTGTCATTTAATCCTTATAAAGTTACCAATACATCAGTAATTTTATGTCCCTTGTGAAAGCATACATTTCAATGGCCATAATATCACTTTGCGTGGGAGATAATTTACATGGAGACATGTCTATAAATTATTCTGGAAGGACCAACTCAGACACTTTTTGCTTCTTTTTAATTAGCATTTGCAATAAATATATAAATAAGGGTATATTTTCACACTCACAAGCATAATGTTTAAGAGTTTCTATTTTCTGATGCTCAACATTAACTTAATAATTGTATTTTTGATGGTTTTACTGTTATTTAGCTGTTATTCAGCACACATTTCTTTCCCAATCAAATACAACTTATTATTAATTGTTTCTCTCTGTATTTATGGATATAAACACATTGTGCATGCTAATAAATTTAAATAGCCCTTGCTGCTCAAAGAAGCAGAAATTGGTTGCTTTTTGTGTTATGCTGTCTCCTAATGTTTACACTAGAAATATTAAGCACAATCTGTAGCTCTGCATTGATATTAATAGGGGCTGGCAGAACATAATGCAGACACTTGCATTTTTCAAAGTAAATAAAGGTTTTACATATGCAGATATATGTTTATGCATTATCAATCAGCAGTTCTTTGTTTACTTAATGTGTTTTATTCTAGATGTTAGCTCTATAACTGTACTGCCTGAAGAAACATCTGACCGTTTTAATTGGGCAGCTGGAGAGAATGAGTTGTGACTGTAGAAGATTCATCAATAAACAAGTCCAAAGGTAACTTACACAGTTTTAGTAACACAGTGACTCTGAGTGGACAGAATATGCAGACTAAAGATGCTACTGTGTGTTACTGTGCCAGATTCCAACTGTGTCAAAGATCAGTGGCAAACCTGAACAAAAACTCTTCTTGAACACGTCTGAGGAGGCCACCGGAGGGGTAGCCCTGAGGCCAGGGTTACCAAGAAATAAACAGTTCTCCTGGCTGCTCACTGTAATTTACAAGTCCTTCTCAAAATATTAGCATATTGTGATAAAGTTCATTATTTTCCATAATGTCATGATGAAAATGTAACATTCATATATTTTAGATTCATTGCACACTAACTGAAATATTTCAGGTCTTTTATTGTCTTAATATGGATGATTTTGGCATACAGCTCATGAAAACCCAAAATTCCTATCTCACAAAATTAGCATATTTCATCCGACCAATAAAAGAAAAGTGTTTTTAATACAAAAAACGTCAACCTTCAAATAATCATGTACAGTTATGCACTCAATACTTGGTCGGGAATCCTTTTGCAGAAATGACTGCTTCAATGCGGCGTGGCATGGAGGCAATCAGCCTGTGGCACTGCTGAGGTCTTATGGAGGCCCAGGATGCTTCGATAGCGGCCTTTAGCTCATCCAGAGTGTTGGGTCTTGAGTCTCTCAACGTTCTCTTCACAATATCCCACAGATTCTCTATGGGGTTCAGGTCAGGAGAGCTGGCAGGCCAATTGAGCACAGTGATACCATGGTCAGTAAACCATTTACCAGTGGTTTTGGTACTGTGAGCAGGTTCCAGGTCGTGCTGAAAAATGATATCTTCATCTCCATAAAGCTTTTCAGCAGATGGAAGCATGAAGTGCTCCACAATCTCCTGATAGCTAGCTGCATTGACCCTGCCCTTGATAAAACACAGTGGACCAACACCAGCAGCTGACACGGCACCCCAGACCATCACTGACTATGGGTACTTGACACTGGACTTCTGGCATTTTGGCATTTCCTTCTCCCCAGTTTTCCTCCAGACTCTGGCACCTTGATTTCCGAATGACATGAAGAATTTGCTTTCATCCGAAAAAGTACTTTGGACCACTGAGCAACAGTCCAGTGCTGCTTCTCTGTAGCCCAGGTCTGGCGCTTCTGCCGCTGTTTCTGGTTCAAAAGTGGCTTGACCTGGGGAATCCGGCACCTGTAGCCCATTTCCTGCACACGCCTGTGCACGGTGGCTTTGGATGTTTCTACTCCAGACTCAGTCCACTGCTTCCGCAGGTCCCCCAAGGTCTGGAATCGGCCCTTCTCCACAATCTTCCTCAGGGTCCGGTCACCTCTTCTCGTTGTGCAGCGTTTTCTGCCACACTTTTTCCTTCCCACAGACTTCCCACTGAGGTGCCTTGATACAGCACTCTGGGAACAGCCTATTCGTTCAGAAATTTCTTTCTGTGTCTTACCCTCTTGCTTGAGGGTGTCAATAGTGGACCTCTGGACAGCAGTCAGGTCGGCAGTCTTACCCATGATTGGGGTTTTGAGTGATGAACCAGGCTGGGAGTTTTAAAGGCCTCAAGAATCTTTTGCGGGTGTTTAGAGTTAACTCGTTGATTCAGATGATTAGGTTCATAGCTCGTTTAGAGACCCTTTTAATGATATGCTAATTTTGTGAGATAGGAATTTTGGGTTTTCATGAGCTGTATGCCAAAATCATCCGTATTAAGACAATAAAAGACCTGAAATATTTCAGTTAGTGTGCAATGAATCTAAAATATATGAATGTTACATTTTCATCATTACATTATGGAAAATAATTAACTTTATCACAATATGCTAATATTTTGAGAAGGACCTGTAAAAATGCCATTTATTTGCAACTTATATAACTGTTTTAGTGACTTATAAAGTGTTTTCTTCAGAGGTTTTTTTCTTAATTTTACACATTTTTAACACATTGAATTACACAATATTTATACCTAGCAACAGCAATAACTACTACTCCACCCCATATTTTTCTCTAAAACCTGATTTGAATGTGGCATCTAGATGCTAAATGTTCATAAGTTGGTCTCACTAACTTGCACACACACACACACACACACAAACACACACACACACACACACACACACACACACACACACACACACACACAAACAAACACACGCTGAAGAATACAAGCCTTAACAAGATGGTTTTCCTTTATTTATTAAAGTAGTTTTACATTAAAATCAGGTAAACATTAGAAAAAAAAAAATGGGTTAAAACCTTTTTAGGTGAGAACCTGCTTCCAGATCACAGTTTTTCACAGAGTAAATATATAAGCAGCAGACCACCAGGCTGAAACGACTATAATCAAATATGTGTTTGATTTCAACAAATTAGAAATGTTCAACTCTGCTTTTGTTCAGTTTCTTCTCCCACAGGAATCTGGAGTTTAATTATTTTTTTAACCTGTAATATTAGAGGGGAGGGTTTATGCAAACTCGTCTTCTCTTAAAAGCAAACCATCAGCAAGTTCTCATTCAGTTTATGGCTGAATGAAGAAAAACAAAATATTTTCACCTTTTTTTATTACCATCATACAACAATAAGTTTTTTGTCATAGGATGGAGAAAACAGCCATTTGGAGTTTTCTTTTTGTAGTCTTTATTCACAGTGAGATTTTCAGTTCATTATTTTGATATTTATCTAATGATTTTTAATTTAGGCAAATAATGAACCCAAGATGTGTTCTTACAGGAGTCTGGAGTGAGATCAAACTGGATCAGTCAGCCTCTGTGGTGAAGAGACCTGGAGAGACAGTAAAGATGTCTTGTGTCATCTCTGGTTACAGCATGACAGAAAATGATATCAGCTGGATTAGACAGAGAGCAGGGAGAGCTCTGGAGTGGATTGGGTATATGAGCACCGGTAACAACAATCCCAGATATGCCAGCTCCTTTCAAAATCGATTCACTATGACTGAAAATGTCCCCAGCAGCACCCAGTTCCTCGAGATCAGCAGCCTGACAGCAGAAGATTCTGCTGTTTACTTCTGTGCTCGAGAAACACAGTGACTGAAAGCAGTGGAGCAGCTGCACAAAAACCTCAACAACAATGTGAAGTCATGGTCAGGGACATCTGGGTGTGGTGGCTAAATAAATCTCATGTTTATGGATTAATTTATTATTTATATATTTTTTTGATGATGATGAACAGTTAATGAGAACATTTCACTCACAATTAGTTTGAACACTGTATTTATTAAAGCGAAAATAGAAACCGGGAAGAATTTAATTGTGTCTTATTAAGACAAACTATATTTGCAGAGTTTGTATATTTGTTGTTTTTTTTTTTTTTTTTGTTGATTCAGCCAAATAACTTCAAAGAAGGTGTGTCTTTCAGGGAGGCATCTGGTGACAAGTCTTGTAAAATTTTAAACTGTATCTTTGCCAAGTAAAGACACAGAGGTATGTCTTTAGTTCAGTTTTCTTTTATGTGTAAATAATTCAATGGTTAAGTCGATTAGGAAAGGTTTTCCTCTGTAAATACTCATGTACTGGACATAAAATGTCTGGACAGATTAAGTCTTTTTTTTTTATTTAGAAGACCAGTAAAGTCTATTCTCTACTTAAAGACACAAGTCTGCCCTATTGAAATCAAAATAAATACAAAACAAATAAAAACTCATTAGATTAAGGAATCTTGTGGAATTTTTAAAATCAGTCGTTGCCTTTCCTGAGCTGGCTTTCCTGAGCTGCCTTACCTGAGCTGGCTTTCCTGAGCTGGCTAACCTGAGCTGGCTTACCTGAGCTGGCTTACCTGAGCTGGCTTACCTGAGCTGCCTTACCTGAGCTGGCTTACCTGAGCTGGCTTACCTGAGCTGGCTTACCTGAGCTGGCTTACCTGAGCTGGCTTTCCTGAGCTGGCTTTCCTGAGCTGCCTTACCTGAGCTGCCTTACCTGAGCTGCCTTACCTGAGCTGCCTTACCTGAGCTGCCTTACCTGAGCTGGGTTACCTGAGCTGCCTTTCCTGAGCTGCCTTACCTGAGCTGCCTTTCCTGAGCTGCCTTTCCTGAGCTGCCTTTCCTGAGCTGGCTTTCCAGAGCTGCCTTACCTGAGCAGCCTTACCTGAGCTGCCTTACCTGAGCTGCCTTACCTGAGCTGCCTTACCTGAGCTGCCTTTCCTGAGCTGCCTTACCTGAGCTGGCTTACCTGAGCTGGCTTTCCTGAGCTGCCTTTCCTGAGCTGCCTTACCTGAGCAGCCTTACCTGAGCTGCCTTACCTGAGCTGCCTTACCTGAGCTGCCTTACCTGAGCTGCCTTTCCTGAGCTGCCTTTCCTGAGCTGCCTTACCTGAGCTGGCTTACCTGAGCTGGCTTACCTGAGCTGGCTTACCTGAGCTGCCTTACCTGAGCTGGCTTACCTGAGCTGGCTTACCTGAGCTGGCTTACCTGAGCTGGCTTTCCTGAGCTGGCTTTCCTGAGCTGCCTTACCTGAGCTGCCTTACCTGAGCTGCCTTACCTGAGCTGCCTTACCTGAGCTGCCTTACCTGAGCTGGCTTACCTGAGCTGGCTTTCCTGAGCTGGCTTTCCTGAGCTGCCTTACCTGAGCTGCCTTACCTGAGCTGCCTTACCTGAGCTGCCTTACCTGAGCTGGCTTACCTGAGCTGCCTTTCCTGAGCTGCCTTACCTGAGCTGCCTTTCCTGAGCTGCCTTTCCTGAGCTGCCTTTCCTGAGCTGGCTTTCCAGAGCTGCCTTACCTGAGCAGCCTTACCTGAGCTGCCTTACCTGAGCTGCCTTACCTGAGCTGCCTTACCTGAGCTGCCTTACCTGAGCTGCCTTACCTGAGCTGCCTTTCCTGAGCTGGCTTACTTGGAGGTCACATTAAATGCTACAGTAGATGAGTCTAAAGGTGACACTGCAACATAATTTACCCAAACCAGAATAAATTAATAATCTATAGAAACACAAACCAGTTTGAGGGGAATAATGTTGCAATTTTGTAAAACAGCTTTTTTGAGAAATAAATCGTTGATGTTAAATAAACAAGCAACCTTGAATAAACAAATAACATTTAATGACAGCCTTAATTATGCTAGTTGGTTATGTTTTATCCTCCCCTCTAATGGTGGTGTAGGTTTTTGTAAAAGAGTCTGTCACAGTGTTATCGGGGCACAACGTTACACACCCACACAAAAACCTCAGCGCAAATATATAAGAGAAAAATACATTAATGTGCGTAGAAATATATTGAATATATGATTAATTATTAGTTACTTGTTTTCTTTGACTAGTTTAGCAAGCTGTCTGTTTTTTGAATTATAAAATCTGCTGTTTTAACTTTATTGATACAAGATATTAATTCAAGCTCATTTTTGTTTAAGACCTGATTAAGAACTAATACAAAATGGATTTCAATACAATATCAAAAATATGGCACACTAATTAGAATTGCAAGAGTAATTTGAGTTTTCCTACATTTTATGTTTTTTTGCCTGTTTTGCTTTTCCTGTTTTTCTGCTGCTTCATGTTTTTGTTCAGGCAGTCAGTGAAGGTGTAGCACTGTGATTATGGGTTTGACTACTGGGGAGATGGAACTACAGTTACTGTTGAGCCAGGTAAAATAATTTAATCACATTCATTACAATTAGTTTTTTATTTGGATTTGTTCATTATAATGTTTCTGTGGGGTTTATTTATGACATCTCACTCATAATTTACATAAAACTGCAGCCTGAATACTTGGATGATAATTTATAAAACAATATTAACTTTAATTGTTGTATTACCATAATGTTCTGCAAGACCTTCTCAGAGCTTGTTGTTAATAGAAATCTCCTCTGAATAATTGTTTTTTATAAAGGTTTGAAGAAAGCATCGATTGATAGAGATTAATATACGGACAACATAAAAATAACTTGTTTAGCGATATTTGTTGAACAGTTGTAATTACCAAAAGACAAAATAGGAAAATGTCTCATCAAACATTATTATTTTAAACATCGTTGTTTTAATTATTATAAAATCCACATGAATTCATTCAGTGCCAGTCTTACAGTGTTGCTTAAATCAATAAAAACAGCCATAAGAGCAAAGGGTCCAAAACGTTCTCAAATTCAAATTATAAAAAAATAATTACGACATTTTGTACAGAAATCAGACTTTAAACGAGTCCAAAAATTAGATGCGTAATTTGCGCGAAACAAAACAAACAAAACAAAAAAAAAAAAAATACAGCATTATTTTGTCAGTAATAATAATAATAAAAAAGTTTCAACAATATGCTACCTTCTGTGGTTGCATTATGAAGGTTTTAAAATGAGGCATTTTGCGACTCTAGAAGTAGGGCAAACATTTTAAATTGTGCTCATGAACCGGAGCTGACTTCAGCAGCCACACAAAACCCTCGTTAAAAAACGTATTTCCAGGATCTACTTTGACTGAAAGGACGGCGACCTCTCCGTGTTAAAATCTCGGATGAAGTTTCTTCAAATGTTTTTGTAGCCGACCTCCTATATTACTGGATTATATGATTCCCACCATACTGGAGCGCATGGAAAAACACATTCAGGATCCGGAATCGTTCCCTTCTTAACTCCCTGGTCCGAACTGCAGATAGGTGGGCTGCATTCTTAGACCCACAGAAATGAATCTCAACCAGCTCTCAGCAGAAAGAAGTTCAAGCTCTCCGTAACATTCAGCCAGGCGGAGAAAGATACACGGTGAAGAAAATTTATAATTACAATCAGACAATTTATTAATTACATTGGTTAAATGTTTACATAAAAAAGATGTATAAAATGAGACGAGAATAGAAAATAAAAGAAAACTAAAGAAGTAGAGGGATTTTAAACAAGTATTCAAGGGTAGCTAAATCTGTATATTATATCTGACTGCACGTTTCTCATTTGATGAGCATTGACATAAAACATGTTAAAGTACCAGAAAAAACGTAGAAACACAGTTTGTTCCAAATCAGTAAATTTGATGCTGTGCCGTAAAACAAAAAAAAACAAAAAAAATGTGAAGCCTAAATTTTCCTTTAAAATTGCAGAAACAATGTGTGAAATAGCTCAAAATTGGCGGAATCATCCTTAATTCTTCTTGATGACAAATATTTAGAGAAAATGACCATGTTTCAAAAAATGTCACATAAAAAATTCTGTATATCCCTTTTTCTGCAAACATATCATCTGAACACAAAACCGTTTTGTATTGAGATACAAAATGAATATTATTCTTCCTTCAAGAACTTAACAGTGAGAACCAAAATCACATTCTGTGAAATATTCTATAAATTTGAAAAATCCCCTGCTCCCCCCCAAAAAAAATATATATATATGACAATGAATCGGTCTTTAATTTTAAACTGGTATCTGGTTCTCTTTGTTCCATACAGAGGGTTCCTCTGTGGCTCCCTCCCTGTCCGTCCTGAGTCCCCTGCAGAGTCCTGGCTACCCCCTGAAGACAGCAGACGAGCTCGGTCCAAATGTCTGTCTGGTCATAGATTTCCGTCCGAAGGGGGACGACGTGGTTCTGAATGTGAAAGGTGGTCCGGTCAACGTGAGCACTGATGATGCTGTTCTGTCAAAGAACAACACCTACTACTTTGCTACATTCATGAACGAAACCATCTACTCCTGCGGGATGAACGGGATGATCGGCAACAATGAAGCTGGTAACAAACTGACACAGTTCTGATTTTGAAACTGTCATCTGCAGAAAAAGTTTGATGAAAAATGTGATTAAATCACATCATTCTATCACTAAACTTATTTATAAAGCTGATTTTTTTAAGGAAGAAACCAGGCGATGGTTTTCATCAAACATTTTTTCAAAAACTTTCAGAGTTTCCATGATGTTTGTGTGACTGATGTGTTTTCTGTCTCCTAACAGATGATGCATGTGGGAACATTTATCCAGGTAAGTCTGAACACTTCCTGTCTCAGTTTGGGTCCACCACTGATCCCTGCAGTCAGCTGTTAGCGATCAGTTCAGTCTGAACTCTGTTTCTCTGCCGTCCAGAAAAAGCCAAGCTGAACTTCTACCTGCTGCTGATGAACGGAGTCCGAGTGGTGTTCACCAAAGCTCTGGCCTTCAGCACCGTCCTCACCATCAGAGGCCTGATCTTCTGACACTGAGCCTTAAAGGCCACGTTACAGGCAGTCAGCAAATTCTTTCTATTTTTATTATAAGAAAAAGCACCAATCATTTTAGAAAATATTAACAAGAAGGAAACTAACTTTATAGACTAAAACATTTGCTGTGAGCTATTTGTCTTTTATTTGTCTCTCATTGTCGACCAATGGTCAAAATAAAACATGAAATAAAACTAAACCATAGAGAATCAAAATCCACATACTGAATAGAAACACAGTAATATTATAATTTTACTTAATTTTACAAATTCCTAGTTGATGAGGCGAAATCACTTAAAACAAAAAAAAGAAAAATGTCAAAACCAATAGTAATACATTGTTCTTCTTCTCTTTTTTGGATTCAGAAAGTGCATCACTGTTTTGATAATTGAGGTCAGTAATATAAAAATGAATTACTAAAAAAAAGTAATTATTAATTGTAGGTTCATGTTCTTACATTTTGCTACGGTGTGTGTTAGATAAAATATTGTTCATGTTGGAGGGAAAATGTTCTTTAGAGCTTCTTCAATTTATTTTAAGTTTTATTTTCTATAAATTAAATATCAAAACAGTGTGTGTTACATATCTCTGTTTTATTTGAACAAACTTGTTCTTTCCTTAATCCTTTAAACCTCTTTACCTTTCTCATTTAACGTCTGTTGGAAGGCTTTTTCAGTCAACTATAGTTGCATAACCCCTACATCTAGCCCCCTATTCAGGGTATTTCCAGTAATAACTAAATGTGTCAATAATAAACTTGATGATGCAGAAACTTCACTGAAAGATAAACGTTATTGCAGCAGTTTCATCTGTTAAACCCACACATCAACAGGAAGCTGACAGAAACCAAGCAGCAGCTCAGTTTCACATGAACAGAAAATAGTTGTTAGCTTCAGCTCTGCTTGTTTTTTCTTACCACACAATGTACATAATCTTTTCACATCTGTTGACTTCAGTCACAGCAGGTTTCCACAGCAGCACCTGTATGCAGTAATCTCTGATTTAGGGCTACTTAAAAAAACAGCTACATCCTCCATTAAGTGTTGTTGCTGTCTTCTGCTGCAGGTTTGCTGTATTTTGTCTCAGAACCAAATTAAAATGTGTTTAAGAAGACTGGTTCTATTGCTTTTTCTTTAGCTTTTTGAAATCTTAAAAAACAAGTGTCACTTTGAAAGATGCAGCAATAAAATAAAATTTGGGGCAGAATAATACTCTTGTACCATACTACAGAAAATAATATGAGGCACCGAAGCTGATTTCCATAAAATATATTAACAATTTGATTGTTTTGTATTAAGGATGTCTCCTATTAGATACTTTTTTTAATTTGGTGGTAAAGACTGCATAGCAGTAAAAGTAGTGTCTAGCAGTAGTGTCTCCCCTATGCATGTGTGTGTGTAGCCCTGTGATGGGCTGACAACCTGTCCAGGGTGTACCCAACCTCTTACTCAATGAACGCAGGAGACCACCATTTGCATTATTTATTGAATTGCAATTATTAGCAGAGCCTTGCAAAAATACTATAGTAATTCAGATTCATCCAAAGAAAGTAAAAGTTTGAATTTACATGCTTTAATCTTTTAGAGGTATTTCAAACCTTTTCCAGTTCATTTTGTTTTCTTGCATAAAAATGTTAATGATGAATAAGTGTTCTGTATGTGCTCTGTTAGTACAAACATAATCTTTTGATGATAAAATATTTTATTAAAAACCTGCATATTAGGTAATTTGAAATAAAACTTTTAATATCTTTAAATTGGCTGAAAATGATCGAAGGAAGACCAGAGAGCATACAGGAATATAGTAAAGAATGTCAGCAGGAGAAATCAAATTAAAAGTATTCTTTCTTCCTCTAATAATAACAGAAAGAAATATGCCAGTTTTATACATTCATTTAGAGAAACCTATAGCAGTTTCCTATTAATACATCATATGTGATGTGATTAGATAGCCAATTTTGATAGGCTAGCCTATCATTATGCAAATGAAACATTTTGCTCCATAGGCTTGATCTTATGCTTTCAGCCAAAGATGAACAGATGTTTTCATCAGATCATCTTCAACACCAACATGTTCCTTCAGGCTCTACTGCTGCTGAGACAATACAGCATGATTGCATCGCACTGATGGTATACTGTCGGTAACAGGTTAGTTTTAATTGTTTCGTCCACAGATGTGAAATGTGAACAGCTAACACAACCAGCCTCTATGACTGTGCAGCCAGGTCAGTGTCTGACCATCAGCTGTCAGGTCTCTTATTCTGTCAGCAGCTACTGGACACACTGGATCAGACAGCCGGCTGGAAAAGGATCGGTT
This sequence comes from Girardinichthys multiradiatus, assembly GCF_021462225.1. Taxonomy (NCBI): domain Eukaryota; kingdom Metazoa; phylum Chordata; class Actinopteri; order Cyprinodontiformes; family Goodeidae; genus Girardinichthys; species Girardinichthys multiradiatus. The sequence goes on from NC_061818.1 coordinate 17,900,808, forward strand.
ACACATGCACCAAATGCCGCCCAATCTACAAAGAATCTTTAAAGAACAAGTTCAGTTTTACAGTGCAATCTTCCAGTAACACTGTGACTCTGTATAGACAGAATCTACAGCCTGAAGACTCTGATGTGTATTACTGTGCCAAAGAGCTGCATTGACACAAGCAAGCAGCAGAGCTGTACAAAACCTCCCAGAGCCTGAACACCTGTGCCACGAAGACACCAGAGGAGGCGCTCTAACACCATAAAGAAATTTAAGGCCGGTTCTCTTTCATGTTGAATATGGAAGCACACCACAGTTAAATTTTACCCAATTTTAAATAAAGGACATGTTTTTCCTTAGACTGGAAGAAAATATGTATAAATGTAGTTTTGCCTTCTGTATTGTTGTTAAAACAACAACAACAAAACCTTCACCTATCACCTTCGTTACAGAAAACCAAAATGTCCTCAAAAGTTATCGCTGGAATGGTTTGATTATTCTAATTGCGGAAACATAAAAGTCTTCAACCTAAATGTTGAAGTTAACCAATATTTATGACATTAGTTTCACAAACATTTTGGCAATAATTAAATTTCTAAAATATAGTTTTTTAACAAAACCCAGCAAAAAATATGTGGTTTCAGTTAACAACAGTAATGCAAAAGAAATCAATAGACCTATAATAACCTAATAGTTACCTTTGACAATATTTGTTTACACATCTGCCTCTTTAAATCTAATGCCAATGCAAATTTCCAGAACTCCCAGCGTATGTGTGCCTTCTTCATTAAAGGGAAGAGATTCATTCACACCTTTAGAATTGAGATGAAGGTCAGACCTCTGCCCTCTAGGTTGCATAATTTTCTCACTAGATCAGCTTCTTTTTATTTCTAATCTATCTCTTTTAGTTTCTGGTTCTTTGTCAGGTTTTAACAGCACAGACCTTGGAGTCCAATCCTGCCACCTCAGTAGTGAAAAACCCTCAGGAAGTTGTCAGTCTTTCCTGCTCAGGATCTTTTTTTTTGGACAGTATGGAATAAACTGAGTGGATGGGTGTCATTTGGGCTGGTGGAGGTAAAAACTTTAACAACAGTGTCCAGGGACATATACAAATTGCCAGAGACAGCAGAAACAGACATCATATTGTATCTGACGATGTCCAACCGGAAACCAGACTCTGTTGTATATCACTTTGCTTTGAGAGTTGTTAAGAGTAGAGCTGATAATATGAGTTCCATTAGCACACATGCAAATAATGAGCATCCTAAAAAAGTAGCTGATGATATTGTTTGTGATTTCCTGTTTGTAAAGTTCTGCCAACATGTAGGTTGTTTTCCTCTTTCATAGGCATATCTGAGAATGTGTATGATCTATGGGTCAGTGGGTCAGTTCTGTTTAAATAATTCAATCAATTAATTGTTACCGGATGAAAGTGAGTTTGTTACGTGTTTGGTATTATCTAGTTTAGTTTGCATTCCTTTAATTTTAGTCTCCGGTTTACTTCACCCTGTTGATTACCTAAGGATGAAGGGATACGTTGTTGTGGTACAGGTGAGCAACAACAGCAGCAGCAGAACTCATCACCTGCTAAATCCTTCCCCCCTGTTGTTTTTCCTCTTCTTTAAGGAGAATCCTGCTGTAGTGTGTCTCTACACCTGCAGGTTTCCACTCATTACGTCTGTTGCCTTCACTGGATTTAGGTTTTAGTAGTTTTAAAAGACAGAATTTTGGCAGCAGGACTTCCATTATATATATACAGGGGTTGGACAATGAAACTGAAACACCTGTCTAACCCTAACCCTAACCCTAACCCTAACCCATAGTGTGGGAGGTTTCATGACTAAATTGGACCAGCCCGGTAGCCAGTCTTCATTGATTGCACATTGCACCAGTAAGAGCAGAGTGTGAAGGTTCAATTAGCAGGTTAAGAGCACAGTTTTGCTCAAAATATTGAAATGCACACAACATTATGGGTGACATACCAGAGTTCAAAAGAGGACAAATTGTTGGTGCACGTCTTGCTGGCGCATCTGTGACCAAGACAGCAAGTCTTTGTGATGTATCAAGAGCCACGGTATCCAGGATAATGTCAGCATACCACCAAGAAGGACGAACCACATTCAACAGGATTAATTGTGGACGCAAGAGGAAGCTGTCTGAAAGGGATGTTCGGGTGCTAACCCAGATTGTATCCAAAAAACATAAAATCACGGCTGCCCAAATCATGGCTGAATTAAATGTGCACCTCAACTCTCCTGTTTCCACCAGAACTGTCCGTCGGGAGCTCCACAGGGTCAATATACACGGCCGGGCTGCTATAGCCAAACCTTTGGTCACTCATGCCAATGCCAAACGTCGGTTTCAATGGTGCAAGGAGCGCAAATCTTGGGCTGTGGACAATGTGAAACATGTATTGTTCTCTGATGAGTCCACCTTTACGGTTTTCCCCACATCCGGGAGAGTTACGGTGTGGAGAAGCCCCAAAGAAACGTACAACCCAGACTGTTGCATGCCCAGAGTGAAGCATGGGGGTGGATCAGTGATGGTTTGGGCTGCCATATCATGGCATTCCCTTGGCCCAATACTTGTGCTAGATGGACTCGTCACTGCCAAGGACTACCGAACCATTCTTGAGGACCATGTGCATCAGTGGTTCAAACATTGTATCCTGAAGGCGGTGCCGTGTATCAGGATGACAATGCACCAATACACACAGCAAGACTGGTGAAAGATTGGTTTGATGAACATGAAAGTGAAGTTGAACATCTCCCATGGCCTGCACAGTCACCAGATCTAAATATTATTGAGCCACTTTGGGGTGTTTTGGAGGAGCGAGTCAGGAAACGTTTTCCTCCACCAGTATCACGTAGTGACCTGGCCACTATCCTGCAAGAAGAATGGCTTAAAATCCCTCTGACCACTGTGCAGGACTTGTATATGCCGCAAAAGGAGGCCCTACACCATACTAATAAATTATTGTGGTCTAAAACCAGGTGTTTCAGTTTCATTGTCCAATCCCTGTATATATATATATATATATATATATATATATATATATATATACATACATAAATATATATATATATATATATATATATATATATTTATACGGTATGTATATATATATATATATATATATATATATATATATATATATATATATATATATGTCTTAATTTAGCTGATAAAAATCTATCTATATTCAAACAATTATCATATCTTATTTGAAAAACTATTAACAGGTCATTGTACATGGTGATGTTGAGTTTTTGGTATTCTTTGTTTTATTTTTTTTTCTCTGCTTCAACAAAAATTATTTAAACGAAATAGTCAACAGCAGACTCCCACAGAGCATGAGGACCTGCACAGAAGATGATTCAGTTATTGGGATCTGGTGTGAGCAGAAAAATACAAATATCAGAAAAATACAACTGTCAGGACGGCAGCATTTATGTGATTCCATCCAACAACTAGTTTGTCTGTCATTGCCTTTCAGTTTTTGTCTAATCAGTTTAACAAATACAAAAACGTTCCCCTTTAATTTTAGTTTAGATGCAGTCAGATGTAGTGTCACATCTAAGACCAACCAGTTTGCATTTATTTTCTTCATTATATTCATGTTAATCTTCTATTGAGGCATAGAGTAAAGGCTTCATTCACACTTTCAGTTTCTAGATGATAGTCAGACTGTTTCGATGGCAGAACTGTACTGTCTGCTGTCAAACTGTCAAAACATATTCCTTTTTAATTTTATTGTGTTGTTTGATTCATCATAAACATAATTAGCACCCTATTAAAACAATAACAGATGTTGTGGTTTGTGATTTTGTGTTTCCTAAGATTCTGTAAATTAGCGATTCAAAGAAAAAAAAAGGTTTCATCTTGATTTAAACAGTTTTTTTATAGGTTTTCTAGTGATAATCCACTATTACTGAAACACCACACTCTGCCAGCAAAATACCAGCTTAAATTTGCACAACTAAACACAAAAAGTATCATATTTATGAATCCACATAGAGATATGTACTGTAGCTGTATCCTTTTTGAAAATAAAACCCAAAAAAACAACAACATGGGAAGTTTACAACAATGGGATGGTAAAATACTGTAGAAGCCATTTTTGACTGGTTGGACTGTCATTATGCAAATTCAACATTCACATTTAAGGACTTTATCTCATGCTGTCAGTCACAGAGGAACATAAACTGTGATTGGATCATCTTTTACACCAACATGTTCTCTGTGGCTCTGTTGCTGCTACTGGCTGCTGGATCCTGTGAGTTTCACTGAGACACATTATGATTACGCCACATTCTTACTGACATTACACTTTAAAGTAATGTGATTTTGTCACCAACAGGTGTGAAGTGTGAGCAGCTGACACAACCAGCCTTTATGTCTGTGCAGCCAGGTCAGACTCTGACCATCAGCTGTCAGGTCTCTTATTCTGTCAGTAGTTATCACAACCACTGGATCAGACAACCTGCAGGAAAAGCAATGGAATGGATGGGTGTTATCTGGAGTGGTGGAAGCAATGCATATGCCAGCAGTGTTCAAGGACGTATAGAAATCACCAGAGACAGCAGTAAGAACATTGTGTATCTAACACTGTCCGCCATGAAACCAGAGGAGTCTGCTGTGTATTACTGTGCCAGAGAGAGACACAGTGATCAATGGCTGTACAAAAACTCTTTACAGAGCAGAAGTGACTTTAGCACACATACAAATGCAAAGCATCCTGTTAAAGCAATAAATAATGTTGTGGTTTGTGATTTCCTGTCTTTTAGCTTCTTTCAACAGGTGGTTCAAGAGAAGAAATATTTGTATTTATTATATTCTTGCAGATGTGTAATTTAATCGGTAAATTTGATATGGGCACAAATTCATGAAATGTTTTGACAAGAAGTTTTTTTGCAAGGCATTGCCGTGGTCTTAGTATCATACCTTTAACACCCAATATATGAGTCTGTTAGAGGCATTAAATTATGAAATGTGATGGTAAAAATCACATTTTGCTTTTCAGGTGATTTCCTGCAGATGTTTGCTGGTCTTGTATTCCTGGAACTGTGATTGAGACCAAATAAAGACAGTTTTTAAATAAACAGCTAAATGGCATTTTAATTAGCATACTTGGTGAGATTTCACATCTATTCTCTAAAGGAAAAAACATAATTTAAAACTTAACATGAAATGAGGTTATGAAGTTGGCATATCAAAATAATAAATGATGATTAATTGTACATATATACATACATATGTTTCAAGGAAAACTTACCCTGAACAGTGGCCCAGTTACTCCTGTTTTGATCTTGAACTTAAAAAAATACATTTCATTTTTGTCCAGCTTGCATAAGGGAAATACCAAAAATAAACCACATAAACAATAACTCTGGAATCCAAAAAAAACAACAACAAATCATTATTTATTTCCATTGCATTATGACAAGGTTCATGCCAAAAATAAATAAAATATTCTGTGAAGATCTGCATGATGTTTTAAAGAACTGAAAATGCATACAGTCAGCTGAAATAAACTCATTGCACACCTGAAAATATTCTTTGCAGAAATACATGTCATGTATAATGTAATGTGAGATTGGTTGTTTTTCACTTCGAAGAGGAGGGACTGATGCAAAGAAATTCCTTCTATCTTTACATGTTTATAAGAGAGTTTATCACTCGCAGTAAATCAGTGATAAACACACTCTAGACTGAGCAGAGACAAAAGGCTTCTACAATGACCCGACCTGAGGTTGTCATTGCTTTTTTCATTCTTTCAGCTAACTGGGCTGGTAAGAACTTCAAGTGAGAAATGCAGAATTATTGAGTTCAATTCATAATGATCTGTGTGTCTGCAGGTACTGGTGGTCAAACACTGACTAAGTCTGAACCAGTGGTTAAACGTCCTGGAAAATCCCACAGACTGACACGCACATATTTAGGGTTTAGTGGGAGTCCAAATTTCACTGGTGCTGCTACTCACTCAATAGTAGCTGGTTTGCTTTTCATTCCATTTACTCTCCCCTGATTCAGTTTCGTACTTTTCTTCTTTCGCCTCATATTTAACTTTCTCCTGACAGATATAAGAGGACAGGAGTAAGGGAAATGAGGCGACATTATAGAAATATGACAAACAGGTAGTGTCTTGCAAAGAAAAACATTCATGTGAAATCACACATTGGTGATTAAAGCTGATGCATCACTTGGTTTAGTGCAGTTTAACCTTGTATTTCATGATGTCATACGATTTTGAGACAGACATTAAACATTAGGAAGAATCCCAGTTAACTGAGTTGATGAACAGCACCAAACAGGACTGACTAACCCTAACCACCCCCCTTTTTTTCCCTTACAAACAATTAAAATTTTAAAACAAAATATGAAAAAGGAATATAAAGTGGGTATTAGAATCAAAGTCATATTTACATAATAGGATACATTATATTACATCACATATGGTTTGAATACAGAAAGTATAAAAATAGATAATATTAATATTAAATTAAATAAACATTAAGAATACAATATGTGTGGTATAGGAGCAGATCTGTTAGACCAACATTGTCACATTGAAGGTTTGATCACATACAGATCTGCCCACCTCCTACCTCCTAGTATATAAATGCAACAGTATGGAGTTGATTTCACAGGATGTCTAGTTCATCAGTCAACATGTTTTGTGCTGCTCTGTTCCTGCTCCTTGCAGCTGCTGGTGAGTTTAAAAAAAATATCTCAGTCAGTAATTTATGTTTTAAACATCTTTCATAGTTTCTGACAAAACATGTTCTTCTATCAGGTGTGAAGTGTGAACAGTTGACACAACCAGCTTCTGTGACTGTGCAGCCAGGTCAGACTCTGACCATCAGCTGTCAGGTCTCTTATTCCATTAGCAGCTACTACACAGCTTGGATCAGACAGCCTGCAGGAAAAGGACTGGAGTGGATTGGAAGCGCAGCTAGAGGATCTACAACATACTACAAAGATTCTCTCAGAAACAAATTTAGCCTTTCTACAGATTCTTCCAGCAACACACTGACTCTGAATGGACAGAATATGCAGCCTGAAGACGCTGCTACATATTACTGTGCAAGAGACCCACAGTGACAAAACCAAACAACATAGCTGTACAAAAACTCATCTGAGCTTTAACACATGTATTATTACTTATTAACCAGAGGCGGCGCTCTTAGACCATTGATAAGATAGCTGTTAAAGGTTTCATGATTATTTTAACCAAATGTCTCAACAAACATTTCATAATATTATGGCAAGATTGTAAAAAATAAATATTTCTAACGATTATTTACAAATGAATTTGTTCTGTCCGAAAAGGTTTAATATTTTAATTACACAGCACGGATGTTAATGTTGTTTTGTCTCCTGTCAAATCCAAAGTGGGAAGTCTCTGCCTTGTTCTCAGATAAGATCATGTAATCAGAGGAGTCGTATTGTGTTTATTTAATACATCACAGCCAATTAATACATGTTGCTGCATCTTTCTTATTGTCTCATGTCAGTAACATCTTTCTGTGTAGCAGCAAGAAATCAGAGCGTACTTCTATAGAAAAATACATGTGATGGATGGATGTGCTATGGTGACACTGGTTAATGTATATTTTTCTTTGGTACAGAGACATGTTAATAATAAAAAAAATAGGTTGTACAAGTGCATTAAAATAGTAAAACTAAAATAGTCCTATGATGATAATCCATGTTTTAGATTTTTTTTTTTATCATGTTTTGTTGTTTTTTTTAAGGGAATTTGAAATACAAATTCTATTGTGTTTCTTATGTGGAATTCAAAGGGAAGAATAGGGAGAATATAATAACTTAGTAACAAAACAAAAAAAAAATCTCAGTACATTTGAATGTATTTTTTTCCATATAACATCAGAGAAAAAATATATAACTTTTAGAATTCCATGTAGAGAAATAACCTTAAGCTGTAACCTGTATGAAAAACCATAAAGCCTCCTGATGTGCTGTTAAGAGTGTGGTAGCTACTCATGATTGGCTGGTCTGTCATCAGGCAAATTAAATCTCATGGCTTTTAGACTTGATATCATGCTGCCAGTCACAGAGAAGCTCTCATTGAATCATCTTCAGCACCAACATGCTCTCTGTAGCTCTGCTGCTGTTGGATCCTGTGAGTCTCACACACTGACACACTCACATTGTGATGATATATCACACTTATTGATATTACACTGTAATTCATTTGATTATGTTATCAACAGGTGTGAAGTGTCAGCAGCTGACACAACCAGCCTCTACATCAGTGCAGTCAGGTCAGACTCTGACCATCAGCTGTCAGGTCTCTTATTCTGTCACCAGCTATGGGACACACTGGATCAGACAACCTGCAGGAAAAGCACCAGAATGGATGGGTGTTATTTGGAGTGGTGGAAGCAATGCATATGCCACCAGTGTTCAAGGACGCATAGAAATCACAAGAGACACCAGTAAAAACATTGTGTATCTGAGACTGTCCGCCATGAAACTAGAGGAGTCTGCTGTGTATTACTGTGCTATTAACTCACAGTGATCAATGTGAGCACAGAGGCTGTACAAAAACTCCTCACAGAGCAGAGGAGAGGGGTGACATTAACTCACATATGTGGTTGTTGGTGATTTCCTGCTTTTTCCAACATTCCGCCAACAGTTTATTTTTTAATTTTTAATTTTTTTACCAGAGAACATGTATAAACAGGAAATGTTTAGGCACTATGTTTATCAATTTTAAATAATGTGATTAAATTAAGCTCCAGCAAACTGGTACCGGTATGAAAAAAGCCACGGCCATTTTTAAAGTTCTATAAAACTAGGTAAAACGCTTCCAATTTTTTTTTTTTTTAAATCCATCACAAGAGGAGGCTTTAATGTTAACAAAACAATTCCCCAAATGAGTTTTGGACAAATACTGTTAGTTTTACAGCAACTTAAACACACGTGATGACAAATTAAAGGTCCCTCAGACATGTCTGACTGTGAACAAAACCGTACACAACACACCATTTATTCTTTTGCAGAACCCCCACATGTCTCATATCATAACAAACTAGAGACACTCACCTTTCTAACAAGGCATAATTCGTCTTTCTAGCACTGTCTCCAGTTATATAATTTGGGTGCGTAACTCGTCCATAACTCATGCAATTTGTCCCTGCTGTCATAATTGTTGTTTTGGCTGGACCAAAAGGCAGACAAGCACGGAGAAAAGCAGACAGGGTTCGAAACTCCTTTAATTTAAAGAGAGTCCACTTACATGCAGGCGAGGTACTGGATGACAGGATAAATCCTGATTACAAGGCATCTTCAAACTAGAACTTAACAGGATCCGGAGCAAGAACGAAATCCAAAGAGACATAACGACACCGTGTGGAATAAAGGACGAAGGCAAACTTAAATACAGACAAAGGTGGACAAGAAACAATAGGGCAGGTAATCAGAGGAACAGGGAACAGGTGACACAAGGAGGCTGGGAGGCAGAGGGAGCAGGTGAACCCAATAAAACCAAAGCATGAGGAAAGGGACTAAAGACAAGACAGTAAGCAGACCTAAATGAAACTATAAACCAAGATAAAAATAAAGCATAAGAATCAGGGATAAACATGAACTGAAGGAAACTAAGAAACTGAAAGGAACACAACAACCTAAGCACTTAGAAAAACAGAAACCATAAAGAAACCCAGAGTACAAAAGTAAAGAATCCTAAGTAAACAATAACTAAAGCTAACCTATAAAAGGAGAGGGTGGAAAACAAAGATGAACTAGAGGAACAAAGCTAAGAAGAACTGGAGAATAAAGGGAACTTAAACTGAGTAATAACGAGACGGGGGAAAACAAATGACGAGAGGAGTAACATAAAGGATACTACTAAATGAGAGTGTAAGGGAACCAGAGAATTAAGATAAATAATAATAATAATCATAAGGAAACCATTCTAAGAAAATAAACAGGAAAGCAACGCCAAGGGAAATAGGAGAGCAAACTGGGGGGCAGAATATAACCCAAAACAGAAACAACCACTAACATGAATACAAAACACAAGTAAGAACATCTAACTAAAAGGTAAGCAAAAACACAAAACCACAAACAGAGTCCAAAACATCACATCCTGACACCTGCCCAATCTGCAGCTAGCTTGCGCACTCTGTTTGCTCCCAGTGTTTTGTTATTTCTGAATAATCGGTCACTCATAATGGCACAGAAGAGGATATTCACTGGTTTGGACGTTTTGGACGACATTTAGTGGACCAGTCACATGAAGATGGAATATTCTTCAGACAGACAGATGCTTTGAGAAGAAAACAAAATGTTCAAAATACAACATAGAAAGAAATATGTATAAAACAAGTCTCAAAGTTCCCCCTTATATAGCTTCCTTTCCAGTACTGTCCTAGCTCTGCTTAAGTATTTTCAGAACTTGCCTAATAACTCTCACATCTCATTTCCTCCATCTGTCTCCCTGCCATTAGTTTATTTGTCTTCATTATCTGAAGTTAAGTCAATACAGTAATCCTATCGATATAAAAATGCTATGGAAATGGTTTGATTTCCCTCATGATGCATAATGAAATTGCTCGTGCGTGTGCAATTTCATTATCCTGTTGTTGACTGAGACATAGTTAAAGTTCCAGCTTTGCAGTTCTTTGCGATATTCACATTGTATCAGTAATTTTCTATTGATAATAATACATTCATTTGGAATATGTTGTCCAGCCCAACATATATTTGTTTTCCTTTGAAGAGGGTGAGATGATTAATCACATCTTTAAATGTCATTTACAGAGTTTAAGGGCTTAAGTAAATCAAACATGCTGTTGACTGAACAAAGATAGATGTCTTCTACAGTGCTTTGACATGAGGTTGTGATTGGTTCCTGTCAAGGCTGGTAAATAACATGCTGACTAAAAACAACGAAATTCTTAGAGATCAGTAACCAACATATGCCTTTTTTTCTGCAGGTACTGATGGTTAAACATTGATTAAGATGAAGATCTCGAGAATTCACAGACTGACTTGTACAAATAAAGGGACTGATCAACATTACTGGAATGGTTTGCTCAGACAGGCATGTTGGCATGTAATATATTTAAGTTTGTGTATTTATTAATTAACCAAACAACTTTTCTATCAATACCAGCCCAATATGGCAGTGGTATTAGAACAATAGCTGAAAGAGTGATTCGAGCAATGGCATTGTCAAAACACCAAGCTGCACACATATGGAATAAATTCACAAGAACGTCTCTCCAAAATTTAGGAAATTATTAACAAAACAATTCAACTCCAAGGGAAAGCATTTCAGTCAGGATACTCTTTACCTTGGCCAAAAACAATTAATCTAAACACCAAGCAAAATAAAGGAATAAGGAAAACTAATGAACTATATACAATATAAGGGAAAGGGTACCAATAAAAATGATCCAATGATATCACATTTCAGTATGGATATTTATGTTTAAGAACCATGGTTTATTTTGGAGGAATTTGGAAATGAGTTTTAAAGCAAATTCGGGAACAACTGGTGTGTGTTCAAACAAAAAGTCACAATACAAAATCAGAAGGGTAAGTAAACATTATTTTAATAAAATAATATTTTAAAGAATGTTTAGCCAAATTAGAAATCAATGATATTTTGGACACTTGATCTCATTGTTATTTTAGCTTGCCATTTAAAGGGCGTTGGGTTGTATGGCGAAGGCAATGAACAAGAAAACTGGTCTCGGTAGCAGCTGAGAGGTACGCTACCCGGACCGGCATAGATGGATGATACCGTGCGATGCTGCGGTTCCTTTGCTGTCTCCTCTCAGGAAGTCAGGGGGAAAGCCGCTTCACTCAAAGTGATCAGAGATACCGTCTCTTCTGGGGGAACCTCTGGCTCAGATTCATTCTCTGCAGAAGCTCTGAAAGAAAGGTTTAAGACAGCTTGTCATAATTGCCCCGTGATTTGCTAGGATGCACATAGAGCAGAACATAACTTAACATTTCGTTGTTCTCCCACCAACACATACACTAACATCGGATCGTAATCAACTCTACATACAAGGATTCTTGAAGGTAGAGTCTTAGTCGGCAGCGGGTTTCGAAGATATTCAGGTGGTGGCAACCTGCCTCCCTGAGGTGATTAGCTGTACTGTTAAAGCAGAAAGAGACGTGGCTGGGAGAATGTTGTTAGTGGCTCCATGACATCACTGTGATTCTAGCTTTGACTCCTCCTTCCTGTACTAAAAATGGGTTAATGTGGTGCATTTAGGGATTCAGAATTTTTAGCAGTTTCTGTGCGTGTACAGTTCAGTCCATATTTCGACCCATGGCTGGGGCACAACAGGCATTACTATCACAGGGCAACATAAAAATTATAGCTTTAAGGAACTACTTATGGAACCATAGTTGTCTCAACATTTTCAATTATTAAAAGCCTGTGATTTGGATCAATTAGAGATTTTGTAGAAATATATATGAGAGCTGCATGGTGGTGCAGTTGGTAGCACTGTTGCCTTGCAGCAAGAAGGTCCTGGGTTCAATTCCCGGCTGGGTGTCTTTCTGCATGGAGTTTGCATGTTCTCCCTGTGCATGTGTGGGTTCTCACTGGGTACTCTGGCTTCCTCCCACAGTCCAAAGACATGCCTGTTAGGTTAATTGGTAACTCTAAATTGCCATTAGGTGTATGAATGAGTGTGTGCATGGTTGTTTGTGTGTTGCCCTGCAATGGACTGGTGACCTGTCCAGGGTGTACCCTGCCTCTCGCCCATAGACTGCTCTCCAGCAGTCTATGGGCGAGAGGCAGGGTACACCCTGGAGCACCAGCTCCCCCGTGACCCACTATGGAATAAGTGGTAGAAAATGACTGACTGATTATATATGAGAGCATAACATTAATTTAAAACTATATTACAGAGACATACAGCGTTTAGATTAATGTTGAAAGTGTTATAGTACACAAGGAGTGGCACTGAGAGAGACATAATTGACCCAAACACATAAAGTACTTCTGCTATAAAAACAAGCATAACCATGTGTTTCCTGTGAAACTACTCTATTTACACTGTAAACCAAATTGGTAATATATTCACAAAACACAGAAGTTCCAGTAAAACTTCACAATCACCTGAAGTTGGCAGAATATGCTGTGAGATTGGATTACAGTATGCAGACTAATACACCAGAACAGAAGCATCACCAGGTCATGTTAATGTTGGTGAACTCCTGTTTAATAGTTCCTGAATAAATGAAACATTGGCACAAAGGACAAACAACCAATAAAACACAGAATCATACAAAAGGGCAATTTTGGGTCATGCTTTTGCACTGTGGGAGGATGCAGGAGAAACCAGCAGAGAACCCACAGGGAAAACATGTAAACTCAGTTCAGAAAGAACCAAGGGCCTTCTTGCTGGACTGAAGCAGTCATAACCACCGCACCACCGTGCAGCCCAATTTATGTCTTTCTTTAAATGAACAGCATCCAGCAAAACATTTGATTTAAAAGTTGCACATCAGTGAAAGTATAAAGAGACACACATTGCATGTTTCCTTCAATAAAATAAAACAAAAAAATAATAGTCGATAAAAATGATGAACAATTTTTATTTTAAAAGGTCGGGCATTTTACTGTCTTTGCTCAACTTGAGTAAAAAAAAAAACATCTCAGCAGGACATTCAAGGACTGCTGGTTTGTTTCTAGATGTTTTGTGCCACGTTCCCTTTTAAAACTGTAGGGGGGGGTCTATGCAAAATGTTTCTCCTTTATAAACACACCATCAATTACTCTCATTTTATCCAAGGGAGAAACACTCTGACAGCTGCACAAAGATAACTCTGAACAACATTGTTCATTATGAATTCAAAAGACATGTTAATTTCCTGGAGTTTAGTTTTTGGTTTTGCTATTCATGGTAAAGTATAAATTGTAATGCTACACAGAAAGACTATTATTGTACATGTTAAACAGAATGAGTGTCATCTTTCTGTTTCTTACAGGTGTTTGGAGTGAGATTAAACTACAACAGCCCCCTTCTGAGGTGAAAAGACCAGGAGAAACTGTGAGGATTTCATGTGTTACATCAGGTTACACTATGACAGATTATGGCATGAACTGGATAAGACAGAAACCTGGGAAAGGTCTGGAATGGATTGGCTGGATAAACACAGCCACCACTGTTGCTACTTATGCCAGCTCTTTTCAGAGCCGTTTTAGCTTCACTCAAGATGTTTCCAGCAGCACTCAGTTCATGGAGATCACCAGTCTCACCACAGAGGACTCTGCTGTTTACTTCTGTGCTCGAGAAACACAGTGACTGAAGATAAGGGAGCAGCTGTGCAAAATCTCTCTCGACTGTGGACCTCCAGGTGACAATCTAGCTCACATACACCCACTCAACACAGAAACACACTGTTCAAGATGCTTTCCAAAGTTGCTTGGTAAGTAGAATGTGACGAATGTGACAACCTGCAGTGAAAGACTAGAAAAAACACTGCTTGCAAGCAGAGTGCAATGATTTATTCAACAGCAAGTGTTACATTTCCTCAGATTCCTCAAGTGCACTTATTTTTCATAATCAAACTGAGAATCAGAATAACAAACTATCAGCGGCAACTATAAGCAGATTATAAATACATTCCTAGAACTTCATATTACCCAATAACTAATTACATAAAAAATGGGGGCTTTTCATTTATATTTATACATAAATCTTTATAAATGTGGGTAATCCAAGACAGCACAGAGATGCATATGAATTTCCAGCAGTTTTATTTTAATCCATCACCCCTTGCGAAGACTGAATTAGAAGAACCACTGTATTTATTTTATTAAAATTACTAAGCAAAACAAACTTTTTACTATCATACCCCATTATGTTTTTTATTTATTTATTCTGAGTTACATTCCCAGTTTTGCTTCATGTTGTCACATTTGGTTTTTATATTATTGTTTCTTTAAAAATCTGGGCAGGTGTCTTATATAATGCTGAGGTTCTGTTGGACCAACGTGCAGAACAATGCTCAGGAATGGCAGGGTTACTTGCAGAGCTTTATTTAATAATAATAATAATAGTAAGGTAAAAAACGTACAGACGGGGTAACTGACATGGAAAAGACAGAAGCCAGGAGGACCTAGTGGAGAATAATGAAACCAGAGACTATAAATAATTGGGTAGGGTGGAGAATGGACCAATGAACAATGGCAGTTAATCAGGGGAAAATCAAGAGCAGCTAGTGGGAGAGAGAGAGAAGGAAATACACTAATTAATACTGATGAGCAGGGAGTCCAGGAAAGTAACAAAAACATCTAATGGAAGAGAAATGGAGTTTTGATCTGGAAATCTGGAAGACTCTCCTCCACCACCGGCTCCGTACTATGACTCCATCATGCGTCTCCCCTCCAACCAATCAGTGTCCAGTGTGCATTCCTCCTCAGCCAATCACCCTTCAAGGCTTCGCTTTTAAGGACCTCCAACCATGGATCTCCCTGCTCTCCCGCCGAGCTTCGACCCTCCACCACCCCATCGTCACCGTCTGGCTTCCTAGCTCCTTCCAGCTCTCTTATTATCGGTACCTCCACTCCATCACCAGTATCCGATCCTGGTGGGGAAGACATCTCCAATCCTAATCCTAAATCATTCATTCAAGATCATGTCATTCATAGCATTCATGTCTTCCTCCGGGGTCCGAGCGCCAAAAAAATAAACCTCTGCTATTTAACTTCTCTAATCGGCATCTTTGTGTTTTTATTGTGAGTCTACAGTGAGTTTACAGGATTGAAATAAGTCAACAATAAGACTATCTAAAGAACATAAACAGGGAGGAACCAGATCTACACGGAAATACGAACTAAAACATCTAAACACAGGAATCCAAGAAAAAAATCTAAACAACATGAATGAACTGAAATAACAGCAACTGAGAACAGGGCAGTGCAGAAAAAAGGAGACAGAACTCAAACTCATAACATAGGTAGATTATGACAGCAGGAGCCTCGTCAATTTGGGTTTATTTCATTAGGAGCCAGACCACTTAATTACTGGGCAACAAATTTTCACAGTGACTTTAATTGTGTGTGTACAAAACTACTTCATCCATTTGCCACTTCCTCTGAACACATTCTGCTATCTGATCTTGATTATTTAATCATTTCTTGAAATATAAATGTAGCGTTTAGAAAAACACAAACAGTAATGTTAGACAGGGCATTCAAATCATGGACTCAATTCCTGACCCTTTGAGAGATAGATAGCCATCTGGATTAGGTTAAATCTTTAATCAGATAAAGATAACAAACAATTGCTTGCGAGATGAAGATTTTAGTTGAAGCCCTGACCCCACAACTTAAACGTGTTACATTATTTCCTCACATACTACAGCTCATGAACTGTGACTACAACTGTTAACACAACACATACTCACTTTGGAGGACATATCCTGCCATAATTAAGAATATATACAGAAATAAATAAAAGACTCAAAAATAATACTTACTGGGCCAAAAAGAAGATTTAAATAAAAATTAGTTCACCATTAAATGCAACAAAATGATAAAAAGAATAGATTTATTGCATTATTGATCAGTTAATCAGATATAAATATGTGTATTTCTGCTTTAACCCATTATTTTTATTTAAACCACTAATTTCAAATCAAATTTGTTTTCTTGAACTCTATATTTTTCCTTTGTATATTTAACACAAGTGGATTTCTTGCTGTTTTATTTTTTGTACACGTTTTATTTCTTTCATATTTATTATCACTCAAAATTTATTTAAAAAAAGTTTTTTTCCTTAAAAATATATAATTTTATTTTTTTATATTTTATTTTTAATTGTTTTACTGTCCTTTTATTTCTTAACCACTGATATACAGGGGTTGGACAATGAAACTGAAACATCTCGTTTTAGACCACAATAATTTATTAGTATGGTGTAGGGCCTCCTTTTGCGGCCAATACAGCGTCAATTCATCTTGGAATGACATATACAAGTCCTGCACAGTGGTCAGAGGGATTTTAAGCCATTCTTCTTGCAGGATAGTGGCCAGGTCACTACATGATACTGGTGGAGGAAAACGTTTCCTGACTCGCTCCTCCAAAACACCCCAAAGTGGCTCAATAATATTTAGATCTGGTGACTGTGCAGGCCATGGGAGATGTTCAACTTCACTTTCATGTTCATCAAACCAATCTTTCACCAGTCTTGCTGTGTGTATTGGTGCATTGTCATCCTGATACACGGCACCGCCTTCAGGATACAATGTTTGTACCATTGGATGCACATGGTCCTCAAGAATGGTTCGGTAGTCCATGGCAGTGACGCGCCCATCTAGCACAAGTATTGGGCCAAGGGAGTGCCACGATATGGCAGCCCAAACCATCACTGATCCACCCCCATGCTTCACTCTGGGCATGCAACAGTCTGGGTGGTACGCTTTTTTGGGGCTTCTCCACACCGTAACTCTCCCAGATGTGGGGAAAACAGTAAAGGTGGACTCATCAGAGAACAATACATGTTTCACATTGTCCATAGCCCAAGATTTGCGCTCCTTGCACCATTGAAACCGACGTTTGGCATTGGCATGAGTGACCAAAGGTTTGGCTATAGCAGCCCGGCCGTGTATATTGACCCTGTGGAGCTCCCGACGGACAGTTCTGGTGGAAACAGGAGAGTTGAGGTGCACATTTAATTCTGCCGTGATTTGAGCAGCCGTGGTTTTATGTTTTTTGGATACAATCCGGGTTAGCACCCGAAGATCCCTTTCAGACAGCTTCCTCTTGCGTCCACAGTTAATCCTGTTGGATGTGGTTCGTCCTTCTTGGTGGTATGCTGACATTACCCTGGATACCGTGGCTCTTGATACATCACAAAGACTTGCTGTCTTGGTCACAGATGCGCCAGCAAGACGTGCACCAACAATTTGTCTTCTTTTGAACTCTGGTATGTCACCCATAATGTTGTGTGCATTTCAATATTTTGAGAAAAACTGTGTTCTTACCCTGCTAATTGAACCTTCACACTCTGCTCTTACTGGTGCAATGTGCAATCAATGAAGACTGGCTACCAGGCTGGTCCAATTTAGCCATGAAACTTCCCACACTAAAATGACAGGTGTTTCAGTTTCATTGTCCAACCCCTGTATTTTCCCCTCTAATACCCCTGTTGTATTTTTTTTCACAACGGATTTCCCTGAGCCCATTTATTTCGATCTTTCTTTTTTACATTACTCTGTCTCTGTATTTTCTTTTCCTCCTCAAAGATGAGCAAGAAATAAATATGAACTGGGCGGGACTGAGACGGAGAGGGCGATCTTTGGACCAGCGTCACCCCCTCAGCCTCTTTCCTATTGACTGAGGTCTGTCCACACTAACATGAATAGTCAGCAAAATAAGTTAAAAAAAAAAAATTCATACAGAAAAAAAAAGCATTAAAAAACTGACCTGTTCTCTTTTTTAAGCACTGAATTAAAGAGACATTTATGTTCAGATTTGGAGAATCGTAAGGCTTTCTTTACACAGACATGCTTATTTAGTCATTACTATAGTCTGGATCTGACAACCTGCAGTGAACGGACTGGAAAAGCACAGCAGCTCAAGCTCCAAATAAAAATATATGTTTCACATTTCCAGACACCTCTCAAAAATAGTGAATCCAAAGGAGCAGAATCATCATCGTCATATTTTGACAGAATATAAATTATTTTAATGTCACGAAATTATTTCCACATTCATTTTTACAAAATGTGGGTAGCTTTCATTCTGAATGTATACATAAAATAATTTTAAATTTGCAGAAACGGAGACAACAATGTAATGCAATTGATTTGGCAGAAGTCTGCATCAAACATCAGCCTTTGGTTAGAGAAATTCAGAATCTCATTTGCTCCTGTTTAGCTGCTTCAAAGTCATGCAGTGCTTTAGTAGATCAGGTTCTCAGTGCATTAAAAGGAGCTGAGCAGCAGCAAATACTTTTTTTTTTCATCCTAAACATTATTTATTGCATCTTAGCAATTAGTCGCATAACCATTTCCCTTAACACATTTACATTGGTCTTTATGTAATTGGTGTGGGGAGGAGCCAATGCAAATATCTTTATTTATCTTAGTAGAAACCAAACCACCAGAGAGATGTGCAACAACTTTTCACAATGACGTTAGTTGTGTGTATTTCTCTTCTGCTGTTAACAGTTTCTGGTAAATATCAAACTTTTGCACTCTTCTGTTAACGGGTTTTCTGTTTGGGTTATTTCTCATCACACAATTTTTCTTCCAGGTGTTTTCAGTCAGACTCTGACTGAATCTGAAGCAGTGGTAAAAAGACATGGAGAATCTCACACTCTGACCTGTACATATGCAGGAATATCAGATGACAAAGCTTATATCAGCTGGATCAGACAGGCTGAAGGACAAGGACTGGAGTGGGTTGCCCACATTTCTGCTCCCAGTGGAAGCAATAAATATTATTCCACATCTGTCCAGAATCGCTTCACCATCTCCAGAGACAACGATAAAGATCAAGTGTATCTGCACATGAGCAGCTTGAGGACTGAAGACTCTGCAGTTTATTATTGTGCTCGAGAGCCACAGTGATACAGGAAGCATTAGAGCTGTACATAAACTAGCAGCTGCAACTGTGACAGTCTGTTAGAAAATGAGAAAATGACTTTACTGTTTATTATTGTTTTTCATCTGATTTTAAGAACCTCTGAATTTGAAGTATTCTATGTTTTCACAAAACCTGGTGGTTTTGAGACTTACTCTGGTTTTTAGATAATATAAAATCAGCTTTCATTTGATCAAAAAACCAAGTTAATGTGCTTATGAAATATTTTGGTTTGTTGCGCTAAAAATCAGGTTCACAAAACCTTGTGTTTTCAGATGCAAAAAGGGTTAGGGTTGGATGAATATTCACACAAAAAAAAAGGAAAACAAAACTTCAGTTACAAATGCTTACTAAAATGGCCTACTGATAACTGCTGCTTCATACTTTTAGGTTGGCTGAAAAAAAAAATCTTATCTGAATTAAATTTTAAAGCAACTACTTCAACCATTTAAACCAGGATACGATGAGGGTTCATACGATGCTTCATGTGAATTATTGTGAATTATTATTTTGTCTTAACGTTAATTTGCTCCTAATCCCAAAAAACATTTAACATTCACACAGACAAGATGAATAATGAAGGATTTTTTGTCACAATTTTAGAAAAAAAAATCAACATACTGATGTTCTTATTGAATGTGCCTAATTGTTTCACTGCTGCTCTTCTTAAACAATTTTTAAATATGCTGCAATAGACTTGTCTATTTCTCACCATGAACTAGTTTCATTTGAGTTAATCGAACGTCAGCCTAACTGACGGCTCATTATAATAACTCAGGCACATTTGTGCTTATTTTATAACACCAAAAATGTAACATACAATTTATCTCTCCTGTAACAGAAGTATCCACATCATAGATAATCAAAATACCATAAATGGTCTTGTCTCCCATTCAAGCTTTCCAACTTCCCTGATACCTTTACTTTCATTTGACCTGATTTGAATAAAAATTATCAGCATTTACTTGGTGGCACAGAGAAATAAACATAAACCAAACAATAAACTGGGTTTTATTTTCTTAATACATTTACTATTTGTTGACATTTTTTAAAGTAATAAAAACGATCTATTTAGAAAAAAATTTATCTTTGATGTTTATTGGAATTTCAAATAAGAAATGCAAATCCAACAACAACTTTATATCTGTTTCTATAGTTTGGCTCTAACTTTCCCTCTGATGGTAGTTTAGGTTTTTGTAGTAGGGTTTGTCGCTGGACTGGGAGGGACTGGGAGGGCACATACATGTACACCAATCCAATATCTGACATTGGTACATAAGGTAGGAACCCTGTTTACACATTTTAATAAAGTAATGAATATTTCAAATCAGTTATTCTCCTTGTTAAAGTCATACAGTGTATAAATGTATAAGAACCAATTAAATCCTGTAAAGACTCACAATAAAAACACAAAGATGCCGATTAGAGAAGTTAAATTGCAGATGTTTATTTCTTTGGCGTTTGGACCCCTGTTATTACAAAAATAGCTCCTTAAATCCACTAAACACTTTAATTCAGGATCAGTGGTCTTAAAATGCTGATTGTTCACAGCCTGTAATGTGGTGCTGGTGTACTGAGACAGAAAAAGAGAGTCTCTTTTTAAGCACTTAATGGGCTCACTGTACCCCTGACAAATGTTCATATATGGGTGTTTAATCTACTATGCAGGAAACTGCAAACAAAATGTGCATGAACACCTATAAATATTTAATCTTAAAATGATTTAACAGAGCTTTTCACAAAAAATAAACAAAAGAACAAAAATATCTAATATTTTCATTTTTTTATTATTGTGTAAAAAAGTTAGATTTTATTTTCAAATTGAAACTGAGTATTATAAGAGCCACTCCCTCATTAGTGGTATCCTGATGCAAATGTGTGGTCTTTGCAGGGTACAAACTGGTCTTACAATTCGTAGAGCAGCAGAAATCTTGTGGCTTCAGTAAGATGAACATGTTCATTCTTCTTCTGCTTGCTCTCTCTCTGCCTTGTGAGTTATTCCACATACTTACTTGCCAAACAGAATTTTCCTATTAGTCTGTAAAGCTAAACAACCCAAATCATTTCCTCATTTTTAACAGTGCAATCATTTCTGCTTCTGTAATCTGATCAGGTTGTACAGGCCAGAGTATGGAGTCCATTCCTTCCAGTCCAGTGGTGAAAAAGCCTGGAGAGACTCTGAGTCTCTCCTGCAGAGGAGCTGGGTTCTCGTTTGGGTCCTACACCATGCACTGGATCAGACAACCTGTGGGAAAGTCACTGGACTGGATGGGACATGTTTATTACGATGCAAGTGGAACCGACTATTCGAGTGCTTTACAAAGTCGGATAGAAATCACCAGAGATAACAGTAACAGCATAGTGTATCTGAGTCTGTCTGGCTTAAGGCCAGATGATTCTGCTGTGTATTACTGTGCCAGACAAGCACAGTGTTCAAAGTGCATGGAGAGGCTGAACAAAAACCCTTCAAAGAATATTTGTTCTGTCACCAGGTGATGGCAGTGTTGACAGCAGGATGACTGAGTAGTGTATTATGTGCATACTTAAAAGCAACAGAAAATGTATGTTGTAACTTACATTTCAAGGGTCGGTGTTTTAAATTCAATTCAATTCAATTCAGTTTATTTATATAGCGCCAATTCACAACACGTCGTCTCAAGTCGCTTCACAAAAGTCAGGTACATACATTCCAATAAATCCTAATCATTGAACAGTGCAGTTAGATTCAGTTATTTATTCAAATTGGATAAAAAGTTTTTCTGTCAAAGGAAACCCAGCAGATTGCATCCAGTCAGTGACTTCCAGCATTCACTCCTCCTGGATGAGCATGTAGAGACAGTGGACAGTCACTGGCGTTGACCTTGCAGCAATCCCTCATACTGAGCATGCATGTAGCGACAGTGGAGAGGAAAAACTCCCTTTTAACAGGAAGAAACCTCCAGCAGAACCAGGCTCAGTGTGAGCGGCCATCTGCCACAACTGACTGGGGGTTTGAGAGAACAGAGCAGAGACACAAAGAGAACACAGAAGCACTGATCCAGGAGTACTTTCTATTGGAAGGAAAAGTAAATGTTAATGGATGTAGCTCCTTTAATCGTTTCACCTAGAAAGAAAGAACAGATAAACTCTGAGCCAGTTTTCAAGGTTAGAGTCTGAAAGGGAGCACATATAATTAGTTACAGTAAAGCTCAGTCAATTGCCATGTCTAGGAGAGAGAAAGGGTTAAACACTGAAAGACAGGGCTATGTGGATCATTGGTAGAGGGTGAGCATTAAGTTGTTGCAAGCAGAAGCTCGGACGATGCCCCTCTCCAGAAAGGTGTCACAGGTAGACACAGTCAGGCCAGGTGTAGCTTTTAGGAAAAGAAAAGAGAGAACAAAGTTAAAAGCTGAAATAACAGCAAATAATGCAAAATTGGAGAGTAGTGTGAGAATGTAGCGAAGAAGGTGAAAGTGGTCATTATGTCCTCCAGCAGCCTAAGCCTATAGCAGCATAACTACAGAGATACCTCCCTGATAACCTAAGCCACTCTAACTATAAGCTTTATCAAAAAGGAAAGTTTTAAGCCTAGCCTTAAAAGTAGACAGGGTGTCTGCCTCACGGACTAAAACTGGGAGCTGGTTCCAGAGGAGAGGAGCCTGATAACTAAAGGATCTGCCTCCCATTCTACTTCTAGAGACTCTAGGAACCACCAGTAAACCTGCAGTCTGAGAACGAAGTGCTCTGTTAGGAACATATGGACCAATCAGATCTCTGATGTATGATGGAGCTAGATCATTAAGGGCTTTATATGTGAGGAGGAGAATTTTAAATTATATTCTGGATTTAACAGGGAGCCAATGAAGGGAAGCTAAAGTAGGAGAAATATGATCTCTCTTTTTAATTTTCATCAGAACTCTTGCTGCGGCATTTTGAATCAGCTGAAGGCTTTAACTGCATTTTGTGGACATCCTGATAGTAAAGAATTACAATAGTCCAACCTTGAAGTAACAAATGCATGGACTAGTTTTTCAGTGTCACTCCTGGATAGGATATTTCTAATTTTGTCAATGTTCCGGAGATGAAAGAAGGAAATCCTAGAAACCTGTTTAATATGGGATTTAAATGTCATGTCCTGGTCAAAAATGCCACCAAGGTTTTTTACTTTATTATCGGAGGTCAATTTAATGCCGTCCAGGTTAAGTGATTGACTAAGAAGAATTTATTTTTATCTTCCTATAGTTGTTTCATGTTGCAGATGTACCCAAATGAGCACAGTGACGTTTATAGGTTCTGTAACAGGACCGTATCGATGTATACATAATTCACAGACGGTATGGGACGTGAAACTTGTTTTCTGTTTCTCATTAACACACTATGTACATTCATACTATAATTTTCTTTACTGTTGCTTAATATTGTATTCATGATAAGCTTATAAGTCTATAGTTTATCTCTATTTTTTTGTTTTGTATTTGCATGGATTCCGGCTTTTTGGAAACTAAAGTCTTTTCTCTTTAGTCTGACAAAAAGGTCCTGTGTTAAACAACAAAAATGATCATCTATTCAGAGCCCTATCTGTGTTTAGTAGTTTAAGTCGAAGGTCATCATACATTGTCAAGATCAGCTTAATCTTTTTTTTGTTTGCCTGAAGAAGATAATCTGGTTTTAATGTAGCATGTATCACTTTTAAATAAAGACATATAGGCACTGTATAGGTTGTATTTCAAGAAAACCAGCTAAATAGCTTTTAATTTACATAAAAAGGATTTCGGAATATATTTATTATCTAAAAAACTACTAGCAAATTCAGTTAATGTAGATCCCAAAGTAAAAACTCAATAAATAAAAAAATAAAAAAATAAAACTTCTTTGTCCCAACTGTACAATTAGGAGGAGCCATGTAGTGCAGGATATCATCCACAACTATATATTTGACTTCAGGTGGACTGACTGAGTACATCAGAAACATTTTATCAGAATGGACTACAGGACAGGGCTGCTGCTTTTAACAATCTGCTGCGCAGGTGAAATATTCAGCCTTTATCAAAATGTATTTGTTGAATTTCTTCTTTGTGTCTATTTAATACAGACCTTTAAGTTTTTATTGTTCTTAAACACTTGTTTCCTACTTGCAGGTGTTAATAATCAGACCTTGACAGAATCTGAACCAGCCGTTAAAAGACCTGGAGACTCACACAAACTGACCTGTACAGGATCTGGATTCTCATTCAGCAGCTTCTTGATGAGTTGGGTCAGACAGGCTCCAGGGAAAGGACTGGAGTGGGTTTCAACTATTGATGTTACAAGCAAATATTACTCTCAGTTAGTTCAAGGGAGGTTTACCATCTCCAGAGACAATAACAAACAGCAGGTTTACCTGCAGATGAGCAGCCTAAAGACTGAAGACTCCGCTGTTTATTATTGCGCTCGACAACCACAGTGACTAAAGTCAGTTCAGCAGCTGTACAAAATCCCATGACGTAAAGCAGTTATGGAAAAAAAACTTGTGAGAAGTATTTCTTGCAATGTGTAATACATTCAATTGTTTGATAAATTTGTACCTGCAAATATTTTATTTAGTAATTGCTTAATTTTAGTTTTAAAGAAAATAAAAATATATTCCATATGTATATAACGCACAAAAATGTGTAACATGTATAGCTTATATCAATCAGTATATTAAAAAGATTATTTTTTTCATTACAAGAAGTAGAAAGAATGTTGTGAGTTTGACACAATAACAGATAAATTAGTTTTCTTTGTACAGGTTGTTTCTACGTGGAGAAATGTAGCATGAAGAAAAATCGTTTACTGTT
The DNA here is from genome assembly GCF_021462225.1 of Girardinichthys multiradiatus. Classification (NCBI taxonomy): domain Eukaryota; kingdom Metazoa; phylum Chordata; class Actinopteri; order Cyprinodontiformes; family Goodeidae; genus Girardinichthys; species Girardinichthys multiradiatus. The sequence goes on from NC_061818.1 coordinate 17,926,176, forward strand.
AGACATGTTATTAATATTTTACAGTAAAGCTCTTTATGTATAAGCAAATTATTTTATCAAAGTCAAGGATATAACTTTTTAACTCATTAACAATAATAATATTTATAATAATTCCAGTTTTTCCGAAATTGTCACTTTTGTGTTCATTATGTTGCCAGAAATGAGATTCGTGGCTGGTGTGCTTTGCAACTGTTTTACCTCACAAGAAGTGCTAGTTCGTTGATTGCTCTGCTGCTACTTAAAACATAGCATCATTTCTACCATAGACTTGGAGAGTGCTTAATTCCAGCTGCCTTTGCAGTAGGACAGCTGTGACCTCACTGTTTTCATCACTCATGATGTCCTCTATGGCCTTGCTTCTGCTCCGACAGCTTTCAGAAAATGCTAGCTACAATTGTGGAAGGACTACCAAATGTAGCAAACGACCTTGGTGATGTCATCGTCTGGGTCTGCAGTCAAACTGACCATGATGGTGCATTGAGAGCTGGGCTGCAACATTTAAAAGACCATGGATGTCTACATTAGCTTGGACTCACAGTGACAGCAGTGGGAATTCAGCCCAATGAGGATCGCATCTCTGCTGTTCTTCACGTTAAGCTGCAATCATTCCTGAGTATTCCTTGTATAAAAGGTTTATACCCAACTTTCCTACTGCTGTGGAACCTTTATGTGCCTGCATACGCCAAGAGGCTGAGTTCAACTGGTCTGAAAAAGCGGGGCGTAGTTTTGAGAAGATAAAACTGCTTGAAAGTCCAGCTCTTGCACTTTTTGATCCTGACCTTCCCACTACTGTGTCCACTGATGTTTCTGTTTATTATTGGTGCTGTGCTATACCAAATTAATCAAATGGCACAGAACTCACTGTTGCATTTGCATCCAGAACTTTGAGTCCTGCTTAACGCAAATATTCGACAGTCGAGAAAGAGGCTGAAATGGTGAACCTATCTGTGGGAAATGTCAAAGTTAGACACACTGATAAACTCAGAGAAGGTAAACATTGACGATACAAGCGAGTTAAAGTTATCTTTGGCTGGCCAGGGAGAGACAGTCCATTCTCTCAGAGGAGCTGCCCTGTGTCACAGCCTTTTATTAAAGAAAGGAAAAAACAAAACACTCATGTTACAGCATCGTGGGTGTGGCTACACACAGTTTCACAAATACAAGTCCTTCTGAATAAAACTGGTTCTGTCCAGATACTGATACAGTCCACATGTCCACATCTGGCATTCAAGGACACAAAGATTGGCTGGGGTGCGAACAGCCTTCTTCCCAGAAGTCCCACGCACACAGCTTCCTGCTCAGTCTGTATACCAACCACACAAATGCAACTCTAAGGCAAGATGACAATTCTGTTAATAGTTCATAAAAGTACCTCAAAGATAAATATGAGAAGTATTCAAACCACTTCTATTAAGGTTTACCAAACTAAATAAATGAAAATGACTTTTAATGATAAATCATCAAGGATAAAGAACCTTTTTAAACTAAGCAATGATAATTTATGTACAAATTTTCCAACAGACTGGAGATTTACTCTCTTCACAGAGCACCTAGCTCTGACAAATCCCCTGACTTCTAAAGGTTCTGACCGTGCTGGCATGTGTGTTGCACAGTGGCTGCTGTGTTTCACTTATGTTACTTATTTGCCAGGTTCATATAAAAGCACTGCTGACTGCCTCTCTCTTCCATTGCCCACTTCACCTGATCATGCTGTGAATGTTGAATCTGAGTTTGTTGCAATACTGTCTGCCAGCCAGCTGCCTGCTGTTTCTCTTGATGATTTTGTTGCTGCTTCTGCTTCCTGTCCTGAATGCTGTGCATACAGATTGCATAAGGATTGCCTCCCTCTTCTGCAATCCTTGAGCCCTGTTCTTTGCAGATATCCCAAACTTCAAAATAAGCTGTCTGTGCAAGGTGAATCTATTTTTCGAGGCTTTCAAGTCATTGCTCCAGCCTCACTCCGTCATGCCCTGGTTGTTCTCGACAATGATGTCATAATGGAGAACCAGGTGATTCTAGTGTGAGTAACAATTATGGAGGCAGGATCAGAATTAAACAAGTTTATTGAAAAGCAGGGAAACACATTGGAGTCATAAGGGGGTCCGGGTCTCGCAGGTCGGAGTACTATAGAAGAGAGGTTGGTGGGTACGAATGTCAGGTTATAGTGTGCAACTTGGAATGTTTGATGATAGCATTTACTTGAGAATGAAGTGGAGCAGCCGGGAGGTGGTGAGTGATGCCACGCAACAGAAATTGACAGATGAGATTGTGGTGAGGCGGTTGGGGTTTCTCTGGGATTCCTTCCAGATATTTGGTGTAAGATTGGAGGCTGGACAGGCAGGGGTCTTTGTGATTTGAGGATCCAAGAAGGAGAGGCAAGTACCTTTCATACATTACCAGTTTCCAGGAAACTGAAGTAGATTCAGTGCTATGAATCAGAAAAAGGCGGACCCAAGATTCAGCCAGACACAATACTGAAAGTTTAAAAGGTTTACTCAGCCACAGGAAAACGTCACACAGGTAACACTCCTCACAACTTCCAGGAATCACCGAGGCAGAAAGAGATATTAGTGACTTGTAGTCTCTCCAGATTTTGCAGGGATCAGAAAAGTCACTAACCTGCTTTTGTCTTGAGTGGAACTTGAAACCCAGAGGGGAAACCTCAGTGGGCGGCAGGCGGTGATCTCCACAGCACAGGTAAGAAGTGACTCCAGGCTGAATAATCAGAGGGCTAGGCTGGCTCAATAATCCAAGGACAGAAACAGGGTCAACGATCGGAACAAGAGGCGTCAGGCAAGGGGCAAGCAGAGGCATAAACCAGATGCAGGAAACAAGGTCGACAACCAAAATCCAAATAGTCCGACAGGGAGCGAGCAGAGGCATAAATCCTAAAGGCAAGGCAAGGCAAGGTCAAGTACAATGATCAGACAGGAAGGAACGCTGGATATCTACTCACATGATGGCTTTCAAAAATCTGGCACCATCTGCTTCATTATTTTCCATAATGTAATGATGAAAATTTAACATTCATATATTTTAGATTCATTGCACACTAACTGAAATATTTCAGGTCTTTTATTGTCTTAATACGGATGATTTTGGCATACAGGTCATGAAAACCCAAAATTCCTATCTCACAAAATTAGCATATCATTAAAAGGGTCTCTAAACGAGCTATGAACCTAATCATCTGAATCAACGAGTTAACTCTAAACACCTGCAAAAGATTCCTGAGGCCTTTAAAACTCCCAGCCTGGTTCATCACTCAAAACCCCAATCATGGGTAAGACTGCCAACCTGACTGCTGTCCAGAAGGCCACTATTGACACCCTCAAGCAAGAGGGTAAGACACAGAAAGAAATTTCTGAACGAATAGGCTGTTCCCAGAGTGCTGTATCAAAGGACCTCAGTGGGAAGTCTGTGGGAAGGAAAAAGTGTGGCAGAAAACGCTGCACAACGAGAAGAGGTGACCGGACCCTGAGGAAGATTGTGGAGAACTGCCGATTCCAGACCTTGGGGGACCTGCGGAAGCAGTGGACTGAGTCTGGAGTAGAAACATCCAGAGCCACCGTGCACAGGCGTGTGCAGGAAATGGGCTACAGGTGCCGCATTCCCCAGGTCAAGCCACTTTTGAACCACAAACAGCGGCAGAAGTGCCTGACCTGGGCTACAGAGAAGCAGCACTGGACTGTTGCTCAGTGGTCCAAAGTACTTTTTTCGGATGAAAGCAAATTCTGCATGTCATTCGGAAATCAAGGTGCCAGAGTCTGGAGGATGACTGGGGAGAAGGAAATGCCAAAATGCCAGAAGTCCAGTGTCAAGTACCCACAGTCAGTGATGGTCTGGGGTGCCGTGTCAGCTGCTGGTGTTGGTCCACTGTGTTTTATCAAGGGCAGGGTCAATGCAGCTAGCTATCAGGAGATTTTGGAGCACTTCATGCTTCCATCTGCTGAAAATCTTTATGGAGATGAAGATTTCATTTTTCAGCACGACCTGGCACCTGCTCACAGTGCCAAAACCACTGGTAAATGGTTTACTGACCATGGTATCACTGTGCTCAATTGGCCTGCCAACTCTCCTGACCTGAACCCCATAGAGAATCTGTTGGATATTGTGAAGAGAACGTTGAGAGACTCAAGACCCAACACTCTGGATGAGCTAAAGGCCGCTATCGAAGCATCCTGTGCCTCCATAAGACCTCAGCAGTGCCACAGGCTGATTGCCTCCATGCCACGCCGCATTGAAGCAGTCATTTCTGCAAAAGGATTCCCGACCATGCATAACTGTACATGATTATTTGAAGGTTGACGTTTTTTGTATTAAAAACACTTTTCTTTTATTGGTGGGATGAAATATGCAAATTTTGTGAGATAGGAATTTTGGGTTTTCATGAGCTGTATGCCACAATCATCCGTATTAAGACAATAAAAGACCTGAAATATTTCAGTTAGTGTTCAATGAATCTAAAATATATGAATGTTAAATTTTCATCATGACATTATGGAAAATAATGAACTTTATCACAATATGCTAATATTTTGAGAAGGACCTGTACTGTTCTCTCAACTGCTTTGAAGTCGTTTATAGTCTAAGAGCGCCTCCTCTGGTTAATAAGTCATAGGACAAGTATTCAGGCTGTGGGTTTTGTACAGCTCCACTGCTTGATTTTGTCATTATGGTCTCTCACACAGTAATACATAGCAGTCTTTTGGCTTCATATTTATTACATTCAGAGTCACAGTTTTACTGGAAAAAACAAAGGTGACAGTAAACTTCAGTGAATCTTACGTCCTCTATCCCGATCCAGACCATCCAGTAGCTGCTGGCAGAATAAGGGACCTGACATTTGATGGTCAGAAACAGGTTATGTCAGCTGGTTACGCTTTATACCTGTATAATAGTGCATTAAAATAAACAAACTGATATGGGATCCTACTGCGATGTAACAGCCTGACTGCGACTAACGCCATGCAGTAGCAGAGCTACAAACCGCTATCAAAGTATCCTGGGCCTCCATAAGACCTCAGCAGTGCCACAGGCTGATTGCCTCCATGCCACGCCGCATTGAAGCAGTCATTTCTGCCAAAGGATTCCCGACCAAGTATTGAATGCATAACTGTACATGATTATTTGAAGGTTGACGTTTTTTGTATTAAAAACACTTTTCTTTTATTGGTGGGATGAAATATGCCAAAATCATCCGTATTAAGACAATAAAAGACCTGAAATATTTCAGTTAGTGTGCAATGAATCTAAAATATATTAATGTTAAATTTTCATCATTACATTATGGAAAATAATGAACTTTATCACAATATGCTAATATTTTGAGAAGGACATGTACATTTCAGTGGCCAAAATATCACTTTGCGTGGGAGATAATTTACATGGAGACATGTCTATAAATTATTCAGGAAGGACCAACTCAGACACATTTTACTTCTTTTTTGAACCAAAACTCTTCTTGAACACGTCTGAGGAGGCCACCGGAGGGGTAGCCCTGAGGCCAGGGTTACCAAGAAATAGACAGTTCTCCTGGCTGCTCACTGTAATTTAAAAATGCCATTTATTTGCAACTTATATAACTGTTTTAGTGACTTATAAAGTGTTTTCTTCAGAGTTTTTTTTCCTAATTTTACACATTTTTAACACATTGAATTACACAATGTTTATACCTAGCAACAGCAATAATTACTACTCCACCCCATATTTTTCTCTAAAACCTGATTTGAATGTGGCATCTAGATGCTGAAAGTTCATAAATTAGTCTCACACACACACACACGCTGAAGAATACAAGCCTTAACAAGATGGTTTTCCTTTATTTATTAAAGTAGTTTTACATTAAAATCAAGTAAACATTAGAAAAAAAAATGGGTTAAAACCTTTTTAGGTGAGAACCTGTTTCCAGATCACAGTTTTTCACAAAGCAAAATATATAAGCAGCAGACCACCAGGCTGAAACGACTATAATCAAATATGTGTTTGATTTCTACAAATTAGAAATGTTCAACTCTGCTTTTGTTCAGTTTCTTGAACCCAAGATGTTTTCTTACAGGAGCCTGGAGTGAGATCAAACTGGATCAGTCAGCCTCTGTGGTGAAGAGACCTGGAGAGACAGTAAAGATGACTTGTGTCATCTCTGGTTACAGCATGACAAGCTATAATGTCCACTGGATTAGGGAGCCAGCTGGTGACAAGTCTTGTAAAATTTTAAACTGTATCTTTCCCAAGTAAAGACACAGAGGTGTGTCTTTAGTTCAGTTTTCTTTTATGTGTAAATAATTCAATGGTTAAGTCAATTAGGAAAAGCCCCTCCTTGAACCACCACCTTAACGTGGTGGAGGGGTTTGAGTGCTCGAATGATCCTAGAGGCTATGTTGTCTGGGGCTTAAATGCCCCTGGTAGGGTCTCCCATGGCAAACGGGCTCTAGATGACGGGTCAGACAAAGAGCGGTTCAAGAACCCCTCATGACAACTACAAAATTGAGGCACATGACGTCGCCCGGTACGGCGGAGCCGGGGTCCCACCCTGGAGCCAGGCCTGGGGTCGGGACTCATCGGAGAGCACCTGGTGGCTGGGTTGCTCCTCGCGGGACCCGGCGAGACCATCCCCCAGTGGGCCCACCACCTGCAGGGAGAACCGTGAGGGACCGGTGCAAAGAGGATTGGGCGGCGGACGAAGGTGGAGACCTCGGCGGCCCGATCCCCAGATGCTTAGGCTGGCTCTAGGGACATGGAATGTCACCTTGCTGGGGGGCAAGGAGCCTGAGCTGGTGAAATAGTCGGGCTCGCCTCCACACACAGCGTGGGCTCTGGAACCCATCTCCTCGAGAGGGGCTGGACTCTCTTCTACTCTGGAGTGGCCCACGGGGAGAGGCGGCGGGCTGGGGTGGGTTTCCTTGTCGCCCCCCAGCTCAGCCGTCTCGTGTTGGGGTTTACCCCAGTGGATGAGAGGGTCGCTGCGCCTTCGGGTTGGGGAGAGGTCTCTGACTATCATTTCAGCCTACGGGCCGAGTGGTAGTGTGGAGTACCCGGCCTTGTTGGCGTCCCTGTCGGGGGTGCTGGATAGTGCCCCTCCTGCGGACTCCATTATTCTGCTGGGGGACTTCAATGCCCACATGGGAATCGACAGTGACACCTGGAGAGGCGTGATCGGGAGGAATGGCCTCCCCGATCTGAATCCGAGCGGTGTTTTGTTATTGGACTTCTGTGCTAGTCACGGATTGTCCATAATGAACACCATGTTCAAACATAAGGGTGTCCATCAGTGCACTTGGCACCAGGATACCCTAGGCAGGAGGTCAATGATCGACTTTGTTGTCGTATCAACAGACCTTCGGCCGCATGATTTGGACACTCGGGTGAAGAGAGGGGCTGAGCTGTCCACTGATCACCACCTGGTGGTGAGTTGGATCCGCTGGGGGAGGAGAAGGCCGGACAGAGTTGGCAGGCCCAAGCGCATAGTGAGGGTCTGCTGGGAACGTCTGGCGGACCCCTTGGCTAGGGATGTATTCAACTCTCACCTCTGGGAGAGCTTTGACCAGATTCCGAGGGATGTTGGAGAGTCCGAGTGGACCATGTTCTCAGCATCTATTGTCGATGCTGCTGCCCATAGCTGCGGCTGTAAGGTCTGCGGTGCCTGTCGCGTTGGCAATCCCCGAACCCGGTGGTGGACGCCGGCAGTAAGGGACGCTGTCAAGCTGAAGAAGGAGTCCTATCGGCTGTGCTTGGCTTGTGGGACTCCTGAGGCGGCTGACCGGTACTGTGGGGCCAAGCGTGCCGCGGCCCGGGCGGTGGCAGAGGCAAAAACTCGGACCTGGGAGGAGTTCGGTGAGGCTATGGAGAAGGACTACTGGTTGGCCCCGAAGCGATTCTGGCAAACCGTCCGGCGCCTCAGGAGGGGGAAGCATTGCTTCGCCAACACTGTTTACAGTGGGGGTGGGGAGCTGCTGACCTCGACTGGGGACATTATCGGGCGGTGGAAGGAGTACTTTGAGGATCTCCTCAATCCTGCTATCATGCATTCCCTGGTGGAAACAGAGGCTGGGGACTCGGGGTTGGACTCTTTCATCACCCAGGCTGAAGTCACCGAGGTGGTTAAAAAGCTCTGTGGTGGCAGCGCTTCGGGGTTGGATGAGATCCGCCCTGAGTACCTCAAGTCTTTGGATGTTGTGGGGTTGTCATGGTTGACACGCCTCTTCAACATTGCGTGGCGGATGGGGACAGTGCCTTTGGATTGGCAGACTGGGGTGGTGGTCCCCCTACATAAGAAGGGTGACCGGAGGGTGTGTTCCAACTACAGGGGGATCACACTCCTCAGCCTCCCTGGTAAGGCCTACGCCAGGGTATTGGAGAGGAGAGTCCGGCCGATAGTCGAACCCCGGCTTCACGAGGAGCAGTGTGGTTTTCGTCCCGGCCGTGGAACACTGGACCAGCTCTATACCCTTTACAGGGTACTCGAGGGTTCATGGGAGTTTGTCTAACCGGTCCACATGTGTTTTGTGGACCTGGAGAAAGCATTCGACTGTGTCCCTCGTGATGCCCTGTGGGGGGTGCTCCAGGAGTATGGAATCGGGGGCCCTTTACTAGGGGCCATCCGATCTCTGTACAAGCGGAGCAGGAGTTTGGTTTGCATTGCCAGCACTAAGTCGGACCTGTTCCCGGTGCATGTTGGACTCCGGCAGGGCTGCCCTTTGTCACCGGTCTTGTTCATAACTTTTATGGACAGGATTTCTAGGCGCAGCCAAGGGCCGGAGGGGGTCTGGTTTGGGGACCTGTGGATTTCCTCTCTTCTTTTTGCAGATGACGTGGTCCTGCTTGCCCCCTCTAGCCAAGAACTACAGCATGCACTGGGGTGGTTCGCAGCCAAGTGTGTAGCGGCTGGGATGAAGATCAGCTCCTCCAAGTCCGAGGCCATGGTTCTCGACCCGAAAAGGGTGGCTTGTCCTCTTTAGGTTGGAGGGGAGTTCCTGCCTCAAGTGGAGGAGTTTAAGTATCTCGGGGTCTTGTTCACGAGTGAGGGAAGAATGGAGCGGGAGATCGACAGACGGATCGGTGCGGCTGCCGCAGTAATGGGGGCACTGTGCTGGTCCGTTGTGGTGAAGAGAGAGCTGAGCCGAAAAGTGAAGCTCTCGATTTACCGGTCGGTCTACGTTCCTACCCTCACCTATGGCCATGAACTTTGGGTCATGACTGAAAGAACGAGATCCCGGATACAAGCGGCTGAAATGAGCTTCCTCCGTAGGGTGGCCGGGCACTCCCTTAGAGATAGGGTGAGGAGCTCGGCCATCCGGGAGGGGCTCGGAGTAGAGCCGCTACTCCTCCACATCGAGAGGAGCCAGTTGAGGTGGCTTGGACATCTATACCGGATGCCTCCTGGACGCCTTTCTCGGGAGGTTTTCCAGGCACGTCCCACCCGGAGGAGGCCCAGGGGATGGCCCAGGACACGCTGGAGGGACTATGTCTCTCGGCTGGCCTGGGAACGCCTTGGGCTCCCCCCGGAGTAGCTGGAGGAGGTGTCTGGGGAGAGGGACGTCTGGGCGTCTCTGCTGAGTCTGCTGCCCCCACGACCCGGTCCCGGATAAAGCGGAAGACGACGAGTACGAGTACAAGGAAAAGCTTTCCTCTGTAAATACTCATGTACTGGACATACAATATCTGGACAAAGAATATCTGGACAGATTAAGTCTTTTTTTTAATTTAGAATACCAGTAAAGTCTACACTCTACTTAAAGACACAAGTCTGCCCTATTGAAATCAAAATAAATACAAAACAAATAAAAACTCATTAGATTAAGGAATCTTGTGGAATTTTTAAAATCAGTCACTGCCTTACCTGAGCTGCCTTACCTGAGCTGGCTTACCTGAGCTGGCTTACTTGGAGGTCACATTAAATGCTACAGTAGATGAGTCTAAAGACGACACTGCAACATAATTTACCCAAACCAGAATAAATTCATATTCTATAGAAACACAAACCAATTTGAGGGGAATAATGTTGCAATTTTGTAAAACAGCTTTTTTGAGAAATAAATCGTTGATGTTAAATAAACAAGCAACCTTAAATAAACAAATAACATTTAATGACAGCCTTAATTATGCTAGTTGGTTATGTTTTATCCTCCCCTCTAATGGTGGTGTAGGTTTTTGTAAAAGAGTCGGTCACAGTGATATCGGGGCACAACGTTACACACCCACACAAAAACCTCAGCGCAAATATATAAGAGAAAAATACATTAATGTGCCTAGAAATATATTGAATATATGATTAATTATTAGTTACTTGTTTTCTTTGACTAGTTTAGCAAGCTGTCTGTGTTTTGAATTATATAATCTGCTCTTTTAATTTTATTGATACAAGATATTAATTCAAGCTCATTTTTGTTTAAGACCTGATTAAGAACTAATACAAAATGGATTTCAATACAATATCAAAAATATGGCACACTAATTAGAATTGCAAGAGTAATTTGAGTTTTTTCCTGTTTTGCTTTTCCTGTTTTTCTGCTGCTTCATGTTTTTGTTCAGGCAGTCAGTGAAGGTGTAGCACTGTGATTATGGGTTTGACTACTGGGGAGATGGAACTACAGTTACTGTTGAGCCAGGTAAAATAATTTAATCACATTCAGTACAATTAGTTTTTCATTTGGATTTGTTTATTATAATGTTTCTGTGGGGTTTATTTATGACATCTCATTCATAATTTACATAAAACTGCAGCCTGAATACTTGGATGATAATTTATAAAACATATTACCTTTAATTGTTGTATTACCATAATGTTCTGCAAGACCTTCTCAGAGCTTGTTGTTAATAGAAATCTCCTCTGAATAATTGTTTTTTATAAAGGTTTGAAGAAAGCATCGATTTATACAGAGATTAATATACGGACAACATAAAAATAACTTAATGTTTAGCGATTTTTTACTTGAATAGCTGCAATTACCAAAAAAAACAAAAGAAGAAATTTTCTCATCAAACATCATTACTTTAAACATTGTTGTTTTAATAATTATAAAAACCCCATGAATTAATTCAGTGTCAGTCTTACAGTGTTGCTCAAATCAACAAAAACAGCCATAAGAGCAAAATGTTCAAAATGGTCTCAAATTCATATTGTGAGAAAATAATCCCGAAATTTTGTACAGACATCAGACTTTAAATGAGTCAAAAAAATTAGAGGCGTAATTTGCGTGAAACAAAAAAATACAGCATTAGTTTATACGTCAATAATAATAAAAAAAAAGTTTTAACAATATGCTGCATTCTGTGGTTGCATTATGGAGGTTCGAAAATGAGGTATTTTGCGGCTCTAGTAGGGCTAACATTTTAAATTGTGCTCATGTCACCGGAGCTGACTTCAGCAGCCACACAAAACCATCCAGTTAAAAAACGTATTTCCAGGATCTACTGCGTGCAAGCTCATGTACGTCAGTGTGTCAGCGTTGGTGACACAGCATGAGTGTGTTTTTGTCCAGCTTTTGTCAAGTTTGGCCATAGAATGTAGAGCGACGTCGCAGAGACAAAAATCAGTCACAACGTGATTTAATAAAATGAATACAATAAACTGTGAAACCCTGCTCTCAGTCAAACGTGTTTAGCCCAAATTAAACATAAAGATAACTTTGTTGTCATGAAAGTGAACAAGTAATCTAAATAAAAACTAAATCAACATAAATAATAAACCTACTTTTGTAAAAAAAAACTGGAGCTGTTTAGAATAAGTCCCCAATAAATCGACATTTAAACCTAAAAAATCAGCAACAGAATACTTAAAAATAATGTTCAGACTCACTATATCAATTTTAATTTGTTTTCATCATTTACCTGAGCTTTAATGAGAACTGAGATTGCTTGTTCTTGATCAATGTTTCCACATACAATGGAATGTGCTCACGTACAACTAGGGGTACGAGTACCCCTGGTTTGGAATCACTGATGTAGAGGATATAAATGCTGAAAGAAAACAATAAGGGAAAAGGGTGGCTTGTCCTCTTCAGGTTGGAGGCGAGTTCCTGCCTCAAGTGGAGGAGTTCAAGTATCTCGGAGTATTGTTCGAGAGTGAGGGAAGAATGGAGCGGGAGATCGACGGACGGATTGGTGCAGCTGCCGCAGTAATGTGGGCGCTGTGCTGGTCCGTTGTGGTGAAGAGAGAGCTGAGCCGAAAAGCGAAGCTCTCAATTTACTGGTCGGTCTACATGCCTACGCTCACCTATGGCCATGAACTTTGGGTCATGACCGAAAGAATAAGATCCCGGATACAAGCAGCTGAAATGAGCTTCCTCCGTAGGGTGGCCGGGCACTCCCTTAGAGATAGGGTGAGGAGCTCGGCCATCCGGGAGGGGCTCGGAGTAGAGCCGCTGCTCCTCCACATTGAGAGGAGCCAGTTGAGGTGGCTCGGGCATCTATACCGGATGCCTCCTGGACGCCTTCCTCGGGAGGTGTTCCAGGCACGTCCCACCAAGAGGAGGCCCAGGGGACAGCCCAGGACATGCTGGAGGGACTATGTCTCTCAGCTGGCCTGGGAACGCCTTGGGCTCCCCCCAGAGGAGGTGTCTGGAGAGAGGGAAGTCTGGGTGTCTCTGCTGAGTCTGCTGCCCCCACGACCCGGTCCCGGATAAGTGGAAGACGACGAGTACGAGTACGAGAAAACAATATGCTGACCTCAACCACATGCAATTTAAACCAAGGAGGTTCTGTATCCATAAATTCTTAGTAGAAATATTACAGTTTTGTCAGTAAACTCAGAGGTATGTACTGTAGCTTTATCCTATTTCAACAAACACATAAAGCTTCATGCAACCTTCTGTGATTGGGTGGTCTGTCATTATGTAAAGTAAACCTGCTATAAAGTTACTCTCATGCTGTCAGTCACAGAGGAACCGAAGCTTTGATTGGATCATCTTTCACACCAACATGTTCTCTGTAGCTCTGCTGCTGCTGGCTGCTGGATCCTGTGAGTCTCACTGACACACTAAAAATATTATCCTTCACACTATAACAATGGTTCTCCTATATTGATTCCACATTTTTATCAACATATGTACAGTGTGAACAGCTGATGCAGCTAGCCTCTTTGTCTGTGCAGCCAGGTCAACGTCTGACCATCAGCTGTCAGGTCTCTTATTCTCTCATCAGCTACTGGACACACTGGATCAGACAGCCTGCAGGGAAAGGACTGGAGTGGATTGGTGTTATCTGGAACGATGGAAGCAATGCGTATGCCAGCAGTGTTCAAGGACGTACAGGAATCACCAGACACAGCAGTAAGAATATTGTGTATCTAAGACTGCCATGAAACCAGAGGAGTCTGCTGTGTATTACTGTGCCAGAGAGAGACACAGTGATCAATGTGAGCAGAGAGGCTGTACAAAAACTCCTCACAGAGCAGAAGTGACATTAGCACACATACAAATGCAAAGCATCCTGTTAAAGCAATAAATAATGTTGTGGTTTGTGATTTCTTGTCTTTTAGCTTCTGTCAACAGGTGGTTCAAGAGAAGAAATATTTTTATTTATTATATTCTTGCAGATGTGTAATTGAATTGGTAAATGTGATATGGAAATGTTTTTACAGGAGGTTTTTTGCTTATTTTCAAGGCATTGCCGTGGTCTTAGTATTATACCTTAAACACCTATATTAGTCTTTTAGAGGCATTAAATTATGAAATTTGATGGTAAAAATCACATTTTGCTTTTCAGGTGATTTCCTGCAGATGTTTGTTTGTCTTGTATTCCTGGAACTGTGATTGAGACCATGAAATGAGGTTGTGAAGTTGGCATATCCAAATAATAAAATGATGATTAAATGTACATATATACATACATATGTTTTGAGGCAAAACAAACTCGCCCTGAACAGTGTCCCAGTCACTCCTGTTTTGATCTTGAACTTTAAAAAACACATTGTCTCATTTTGTCCAGCTCGCTTAAGGGAATTACCATTCAAAAAAGAAACCACATAAACAATAACTCTGGAATCCAAAAAACAAAAACAAATCATTATTAATTTTTATCGCACTATGACAAGGTTCATGGCGTAATAAATAAAATATCCTGTGGAGATCTGAATGAAGTTTTAAAGAACTGAAAATGCATACTGTCAACTGAAATAAACTCATTATATACCTAAAAATATTCTTTGCAGAAATACATGTAGTGAGATTGGTTGTTTTTCTATTTGAAGAGGAGGAACTGATGCAAAGCAATTCCTTCCATCTTTACATGTTTATAAGAGAGTTTATCACTCGCAGTAAATCAGTGATAAACACACTCTAGACTGAGCAGAGACAAAAGGCTTCTACAATGACCCGACCTGAGGTTGTCATTGCTTTTTTCATTCTTTCAGCTAACTGGGCTGGTAAGAACAAATATCTTTTAACACAACTTCTTCAAGTGAGAAATGCAGAATCATTGAGTTCAATTCATAATGAGCTGTGTTTCTGCAGGTACTGGTGGTCAAACACTGACTGAGTCTGAACCAGTGGTTAAAAGGCCTGGAGAATCCCACAGACTGTCCTGCACATATTCGGGGTTTAGTGGGAATCCCTGGATTGCTTGGATTAGACAGGCAGCTGGAAAAGAACTGGAGTTCATTGCATACACTTGTGATGGATGCACCCCAATCTGCAAGGATTCATTAAAGAACAAGTTCAGTATTACAATACATGCTTCCAGTAAAACAGTGACTCTGAATGGACAGAATCTACAGCCTGAAGACTCAGCTGTGTATTACTGTGCAAGACTCCACAGTGACACAAACAAGTCCCAGGGCTGTACAAAAACCTACAAACCTGTACCAAGAACCACCAGAAGACGGGCTCTAACATCATTAATGACTAATTCCTAATGGACAGCGGCAAACTAAAACTCAATGAGGAACATCTGAAATCAGCATTTTACCCCAATAGGAGGAAAACTCGACAGAATTCTGTTAACCTTTTGAAAATGTTTCCACATGTTTTCCATACTAATAAATCAACACAGAAAACAATACATTAATAAATAACTTAGCTATCATTTGTGAAAAAGGTAAAGAACCTCTCAGATTAATATTACACATTCTTATGATCTTTCTTCTTCAGGGCCATGAGTTTTCACTCTTAACATTTAAGATTACTAACCTAACTTTTTAAATCAGACAAAGATAACATGAGCAAATTCAAAATGTTCACAAATGAGGATTTTTATTTGCGATGTGCATAAAGCTTGATGTGTAGAAATATCCCTCCCCTAATGTTAAAGCTTGAATTGACAAATCCATCTCTAAGGTTTTGGGAGTTCTACAACTGGAAACCACTGCTGACCAAAAATTAAACAAAGACCTGCCTCAAAGCTGGCACACTGATGATTCACCAAGACCTTTGAGATAATATTTTGTGGATTGGGAAGATGTAAGTGGAAATTTTTGCAAGCTATTTTTCCTCTTACAGCTGGGATGAAAGAAAAAGCATTTCATAAAAGAACATCATACTGACATTCACCCCACAGTGTTGGTAGTGTGATGGTCTGGGACTGCTTTACTGCTTCAGGACTTGCTGTAGTTAGAAAACCATGAATTCTGCTCTCTTGCTGAATGATTTAAAGGAGAATATCCAGTAATCGGTTTGTGACCTTAAACTCAAGCACTCTTGGGTTATACAATAAGGTAATGATCTGGAGCCCACAAGCAAGTCCACATGTGAATTATAAAAGGAAGATTTTTGAGCGGCCTAAAAAAAGTCTGGACTTACAACTGATTAAACCTTCACTGCAAAGAAGGAGGCCTAAAATTCCTTCACAGATTTAAAAGACCCATTGCATAATAGAAGTTATTGCCACCAAGAATGTTACAACCAGTTAGTAGGTTTGGGGGGAAATAACTTTTTCAAAAGGACCAGATTGGTTTGGGTTGCTTTTTTCCTTTAATAAACAAAAATATTATTTGAAACTGCATTTTGTATTTGCTCTGTTTATGTCTGTCTTTGTTAGAAACAAGCTGTCATTTCTTTTGATGTTTTGGTTATAACATATAAATTATTTTCAAGTCAAGCAATAACGTCTAGAAAAAATTGTTAATCAGCAATAGCAGAAAGAGTATAACTCTCTTCAGGCCACTTTCATGAATAGAAAGTATTTAAATATTTGTCTGGTGGTGGCTATTATCAAACAATATTAAATATACGTTTGTTATAGAAAACAGCATGGCGTTGCGGTGGTTGTTCCTTCATAGCAAGGACATGGATTTAAATCCCATCCAGACTAGGGGGTCATGCAGAGGTCATGTTCAGGTGCTCCAGTTTTCCCTCAGATGTTAACTGGAACTAACAAAATGTCCTTAGATATGACAGTGTCCTGTAATGGACTGGTGCCCTGTCCAGGGTCAAGGCTGTCTTGGCTTTTCACCTACTGTGCAAAACGTCATGTTAAATTCAATTGCTGAAGGAAATAGTATTTGGTTACAAGTGCTGTTTTAATTAAATTAAACATATAGAAAATAAGATTGTATCAAAATCAGTAAACTACTATAAAACTATTGAAAATAGCAATTGAGGTAGAAATGACATTAAAGTTACATTTAACAATCTTTAATCATTGGGATACGACGTGACCATCAGTTTAAAAAAAGAAGCATTTTTATTTAAATGGAATTTGATGTAATATGAAGTCTTTTTTAATGTTAGGCTACAAAAGAACTGCTAAAACACCCACCAGTGATTAAAGATATGATACATTTTAATACCATGTTCAGTTCACATTAACTCTAAAATGCTAAATGCATAAACCTGCAAATTTCTTCAGAGTTTAACATTTATTTTGAGTACTAATAGGCTGACACTGTAGGTTTGATTGTATGCAAACTTGCACCATCCCCCCACACCATCCTGTCTGCTATAAAATGTCACAGTATGGAGGTAACAGTATGTCTGTTTCATCCGTCAACATGTTTTGTGCAGCCCTGTTCCTGTTCCTAGCAGCTGCCGGTGAGTTTTTAAAATGTATCCTAGGTAATCAATTTCTTTAAAGCCTTACTTTTCATTTCTGAAAATATTTCTTCATCAGGTATGAAATGTGAACAGCTGACACAGCCAGCTTCTGTGACTGTGCAGCCTGGTCAGCCTCTAGCCATCAGATGTCAGGTTTCTTATTCTGTCACCGGCTACTGGACCCACTGGATCAGACACTCTGCAGAAAAAGGACTGGAGTGGATTGGTCAGGTAGCTGGATCTACAACATACTACAAAGATTCACTAAGAAATAAATTTAGCATTTCTACAGATTCTTCCAGCAGCACAGTGACTCTGACTGGGCAGAATGTGCAGCCTAAAGATAATGCAGTGTATTACTGTGCCAGAGAGCCACAGTGGCACAAACAAGCTGCAGAGCTGTACAAAAACACCCAGATGGTTACCTGTCAACCAGAGGAGGCGCTCTTTGTGGGATTAAAAAAACAGATTTGTCAGACACACTGGAGAATAAAACTCAAATGAAATCATAACAGAAATAAGTATAACACACAAATGTCTTCTCTATCTCGCTACCATTTGTTTTGTTCTAACTTGTCATTCTTGATTATTCCACATCTACCCAACAGTCTGTATTGCAATACTACTGAAATAAAGACAACTCAGTATAAGCATTCGGCTGATGGTGTTGTTTCTTACATACTTTAACGGTTAACTTTGCAAAATAATATTTTAATACTCTCAAGAAAACAAGTTTCACATTTCACATTTAAATAAATAAATGAACAGCAGGCTCCCACCGAACGTGGTGACCTGCATGTTTCTGTTCTGCAGTTTCATCAAAAAAACTGCTTATTTTGTAATTCTTGTATGAGTTTATTTGTGACACAGATCTCCAGTTAAAATGAAGTCATGTATTTATTTCTCTGTAAATAGCAAGAACTGCTCTGTCTTATTAACCCAAAATTAAGCTGAGATTTTCTGATTATTTCTGAAATGTAGTGTCAGACCTCAGACCTTCAGCCACATACGTCACAATATATATTTGCCTTAAAAACATGTTATTTTTTTGGATGTAGCATGACTTTTAGATTTATGTGTTTTACTATTAAAAGGTTAATGAAATAGTTTAAACTAGTTTGAAGAATTAGTTTTGCATGCAGAATCATTGGTAATTTATTAGATTGGAAGTTTCCCCGGTACCCTTAAGCTAGCTGACAGTTCAAGATATGCAAAAGTAAGGAATATATTTCTGATAAAGAATCTGAGTCATGACTTCATACTTGGTGGGAATTATTTATTAGATTCGAATTTGTAGGATTTATGCATCTGAATTACATTAGATGTCCATTAATCTAAAACGTATCTTCATACAAGACAAATCAGGATGATATGTGACTTATTTCTAAGTGAAATATTGATTAACTGTACGACGACTGAAGGTTGTGTTTTGTTGTTGATGGAACTGAGTTACAGTTAAAAACATCTGGATTTTCTTTATGCTGCTTTTGTTAAATTCATAGAGACACGTAGTTATGTCAGAATTCATTTCTTTTGTTCTATCTAATGTGATCTTGGTTACTAGAACATTCTTGTTTAAACCTTTTGCTGGATTGTCGCATGGGTTGGACCCTGCGCCAGAAGGGGGGAATGTCAGAATAAAGTAACATGGGGATATTTCCAAGATAATTTTTTTCCACATCTTTGTGTGAAGGTAGGATGTTGTTTTACTGTCAAAGCCTGTCCACTGTGTTTTCTCAAGTTTCACAGACGGTGAAGGCTGCATTACCAGAAACAGCCACTTCCACCCTCCAGTCCTTTATTCCTGGCGACTGGATTCTGCTCAGAGAATCTAGGAGAAAACACTGGAAGTCCAGGGCTGGAATGGCCCATATCAGATCCTACTAGACACCCAGGAAAGCTGCAGTCCAGCTCCTCCAGCTTCATCTGGCTTCCAGGACACAAGTCATCTTCCAACTGGTCATCCACGGCCTGAAAGGTGTGAGGACAGCGGACCACCACAAGACAAAGAACTGTAAGCGGATCACTGGCGAGTGATTGAACAGGTGGTTGAAGAACACTGTTCTTACAAGGGCACAATAATCCCTTGGGCAGTGCCACGTTATTTCAGAATCTACTTAAGGCCATCGCATTGCCTGAAAGTTAGAAATCATAAGGTCATTTGCCTCACTGCACACACACCACAGTGAGAGACACATAGGAAACATACAGGGAAGACCTCTACACATTGCACATAACCTTTCTCTGGATGATTGACTGGCGACGTCTGCAACAGAGAGACAGTCAAACATGCGCCATGATGCTTATTTTCCTTAATTTCTTAATATTTGGTGGCTACTAGGGGCTCCTTCGCCTGGACAGCGAGGGTCAGCCAAATTCTTTTCTCCCACTTTGACAGCGAAACTGACTCTGAGGAGGAAATCTTGGATGCTTTTATCTAACTTTCATGTTTATTGCTTGATATCTATCATTATGGCACAAATTTGAAATGTGTTCATTTCCGCCATTGTTATAATTTGTTTTCTTTGAGGAAAAAAACTGTTTGCTTTCAGTATCAGAAGGAAGGAGTTGTAATGGAAATTATTTTATTAAGTGTTCCAAAGTGTATGACCTTTGGGTTGCCTCACTCCCCTGAACATCTTTTAGTGGTGGAAGCTGTAAAAGCCATTATCAGAAGTTTAATGGTTAAGGCCATTTGTTAGGGTGATGCCTTTGGAAGAGCAGATGTTGTTCCTAGGTAACCTTCTCACCTCTGAACCCGAGAACAGTCTAGGGTCACAAAGCACAAACTCTTTTAAGTGGTGATAACAGCCATATACTCTTTAAATATTGTGTGTAAATGTTGACACCACACTAAACCCAAAAGCAGATGATTATGATGACATGTTGTAAATGAATATATCTTCCATGCCTGAGTGTATTCATAATTGTACTTCATAAAATTACCTTATAGCAGAAAATTGAAAGAAGTTGCTGTTTAAGTGAAGTGAGAAAAAGTGCAATGATGATATGAACAAGGCTTGTTTTAATTATTTTATTTTTTATTCTTACATTTTGTTTCTTTGCTTTATTATTGTTTTACTCTGCCATGATTGGTGGTCGCCTGGCGGAGGGACCGTGTAAGTGTTTCCCACAAAATAATCTGTTTTCCGTCCTGTGGGTTTGTGCTTACACAGAGTGTTTCATTTTACATGTATTTACTCATGACTTATTCGTGATAAAACAGGGGGGAACTGTTAGGGTTTTTATGACTTTTTGTATTGTTTATCACTCATCTAAGTGCTTTTCCCTACTAACATGTTGCAGGAGGGGAAATGGTCACAAGAATGAGTTATGGTTTTATTACTAGCAGCATCTGGGGGCTATACACCAGGTGCCCATTTCCCACTTCCTATGTTTGTTTATAATCAAGACAGATGAACCCTAACCTTTCTGACAACACACACACACACATATACAGCCCCACCCCGAATGATGTTTGAACTGTGTGTGAACCAAGCATGTATGAATAAAGAGAGAGGGGGCTAATACTTCGTAGTCTGTAGTGCACAGCTACCCTTGCAAGTAAAACTGACTCGGTGTCTTTCCTTACCTCTGAGTTGATTAAATAATACCTATAAGGTACACTTTGCTCTTTTGTTCTGTTTTTGCATTACAGAACATACAAATTTACAATTTACAATGTACAATATACAATGTACAATGCAATATTCTGCATTACAGAATATACAAATTTACAATTTACAATGTACAATATACACATATATAAATAAAAAGGTGCATTTGCAACATCTGTATGCTGTTGTTTGGTACTCTATTAAATGTACATCAGAGAAACAGCCTGGGGGAAGAAACTGTCTCTGTGGCGGCTGGTTTTAGTGAACAGTGCTCTGTAGCGGCGGCCTGAAGGTAAAACTCTAAACAGTTTATGTGCAGGGTGTGTGGGGTCTGCAGAGATTTTGGCAGCTCTTTTCTTGACCCTAGACCTGTATAAGTCCTGGATAGAGGGAAGGTCAGCTCTGATTATTCTCTCTGCAGACCTGATTATTCGTTGCAGTCTGGACCTGTCCGGTTTTTTGGATGAGCCAAACCACACTGAGATGGATGAAGACAGGACAGACTGAATGATGGCAGTGTAGAAGATGACCAACAGCTCCTGTTGAAGATTGAACTTCTTGAGTTGCCTCAGGAAGTACAGTCTCTGCTGGGCCTTCTTTCGAACAGGGTCTATGTGTGAAGAACATCTCAGGTCCTCAGAGATGGTGGTTCCTAAGAACCTGAAGTGGTCCACGGCCGATACAGTGTTGTTGAGGATGGTGAGGGGGGTGTATGGGGGTGGTGTTCTCCGAAAGTCCACCACCATTGATAAGATAGCAGTTAAAGGTTTCATGACTAGTTTAATCAAATTTCTCAACAAACTTTTCATTAAATTATGGCAAGATTGTAAAAAATAAATATTTATAACAATTATTTACAAATGAATTTGTTCTGTGCGAATCTAAAATGCTTTTATATTTTAATTACACAGCACTGCTGTTAATGTTGTATTGTCCCCTGTCAAATACAAAGTAGGAACTCTCTGTTTTGTTTTCAGATAAGATCATGAAATTACAAGAGTTTTATGGTGTTTATTAAATGCATCACAGTCAATTGATAAATATTGGTGCATCGTTCTTATTGTCCCATGCCTAAATTATACCAGTGACATATGTCTGTGTAGCAGCAAGAAATTACAGTGTACTGTCATGGAAAAATATGTTTGATGGATGAATGTGTCATGTTAACATGGGTTAATGTATATTTTTCTTTTACACAGAAAAACGTTAATAATAAATCAAGAGGTTGTACAAGTGCATTCAATTAGTAACATACAATATTTCCATTATAATAAGCCATGTTGTCATTTATGTTTGTTTTTTTTATAAGGGAATTTGGTTTAAAAAACCTATTGTGTTTCTTATAATGTAGATATCAAAGGGAAGAATATGTACAATATAAGAATATTGTAAAAATCTCACCACATATAAATGTATTTCTTTCCATATAAAATCAGAGAAAAAATATATAATTTGTATCAATCCATTTAGAGTAATAACCATAAGCTGTATCCTGTATGAAAAACTGTAAAGCTTCCTGCTGTGCTGTTAAGAGTATGGTAGCCATTTCTGATTGGCTGGTCTGTCATCAGGCAAATTAAATATCGAGCTTTTTAGACCTGATCTCATGCTGTCAATCACAGAGAAGCTCTCATTGAATCATCTTCAGCACCAACACGTTCTCTGTAGCTCTGCTGCTGCTGGCGACTGGATCCTGTGAGTCTCACTGAGACACTCATATTATACTGACACCACACAAATATTTATATTATATTGTAAGTAATTCGATATTGTCATCTACAGGTGTGAAGTGTAAAGTGTAAAGACATAACAATATTCTCTCATAACCCTGTCCTGTCTGACCATTTCTTAATAACCTTTGAGTTTAATTTAACCGAGTACTCCACACCTGAAAGAAAATTTCATTATAGTAGATCATTATCAGGCGATGCTGTAACAACCTTTAAAGAATCTGTTCCACTTTTAATTTCCTCATTATCACTGAAAATCACAGTGGAGGGCAATAATTATGTTTCTGCCCTTTCACAAATTGATTCTTTTGTTCATAGTGTTTCTTCATCATTGCGTGGTGCATTAGACAATGCAGCCCCCTTGAAAAAGAATGTAATCATTAATAGGAGGCTAGCTCCTTGGTTTAATTCAGAGCTACGTACTTTAAAGCACAATGTTAGAAAATTGGAGAGAAAATGGCGCTCTACACACCTAGAGGATTCCTACTTAATCTGGAACAATAGCCTACTGTTGTATAAAAAGACACCTCACCAAGCTAGAACAGCTTATTTCTCATCATTAATAGAAGAGAACAAGAATAATCCTAGGTTTCTCTTTAGTACAGTTGCTAAACTTACACAGAGTCATAGCTCTGTTGAGCCATCCATTCCCTTAGCTCTTAGCAGCCATGACTTTATGGGATTCTTCTTAAATAAAATTGATTCTATTAAAAATAAAATCTTTGACATACTCCCAAAGATGATTACTTCATCCTCAGCAAGTGAGACAGCATTGGAAATAACTGCAGAACCTGATTTGTGTTTGGACTGTTTTGATCCTGTGAAGCTTCCTGAGTTATCAGAAATATTAGCTTCATCTAAACCTTGTATGTTAGACCCAATCCCAACCAAAATATTTAAGGAAGTGTTCCCTCTGATTACCAGCCCCATTTTAGATATGATTAATCTATCTATAGTAAATGGATATGTACCACAGGCTTTTAAGTTAGCTGTAATTAAACCTTTACTTAAGAAACTTTCGCTTGATCGAGATGACTTGAAAAATTACAGACCTATATCCAATCTTCCATTCTTATCTAAAATTCTTGAGAAAATAGTTACTAATCAAATGTGTGAGCATTTACACAGCAATGACCTGTTTGAAGAGTTTCAGTCAGGTTTCAGAGCTCATCATAGCACTGAAACAGCTCTGCTGAAAGTCACTAATGATATTCTTATGAGAGAATTTAAGTATACCCTTTAGTCAAACGTTTTGACAGGTGGGCGGGACTTCCGGTGAGGGCGGGACTTCCGGTTGGCGCCATGTTGGGGCCATGTGGGCGGGAGGTCACGTGGTCAAACAGGGGGTGTGTCCAAGGGCCATAACCGTGGATGCTGATTGGTTGTCGTCATTAGGGGTGATACCTTAAATGAGCCAATGAAAAACACAGAGGTGTGTTTGTTATAAATAGAACAAGACAAATATGGTATTATCGGAAACTGTTTGGCATCAGCACCAATTAAAAATAGAGGGGGTGTGTTTGTAAGCATCGTTAAACCTTGAATAACCCAATGAAAACAATAGGGCGATAATACAGAATAATACAGAGATAAAACTCTGCACTTTACATGCAGCATTCGTTGGAAAAGAACACCCGTTCAACAATGGCTAGAGTTAAGAGAGTTTATCGTCAAGCGGAGGAGAAACGCAACACGTGCCAAGATTATGATGAACAAGCAACTGCATCATCTACTTCCTCATCTGAGATACCTATCGGAATTCCCGTCATGACATACTCTACCGATGATGAGGATCCAACATCAACTTCAACAACCATGGTTGAAAATCAGACCTCGGGTCGGCCAAGAGGTATGTCAGTTCTGTGAGAAATCCCAGTGACCGTCTACCAGCATTCATCCGGTGAATTGAATGCTCCTAAGAAATCAACATACTACATCTGCAGGGTACAAAGACCCCCGTTCGACACTCTGCAGGAAGAATGGTCTTTGGAGCCATATGGCCTGGTTGGCAGCTGGGGTTATATTTTCATGTATGAAATAGGAGAGCTTTGCCTGTATTAATTGGATCAAGATGAGGTATTTAATGGATCACTGGCTCTGTGTACTCTCACCCACAGCGACTGGGCTGTGTTAAGGCTTGCAATCCCGCACCTTAATGATACCCCTGAAACAGTCTCAAAGCAGGAGAGGGAGGAAGAAGAAGAAGAAGAAAATGAACTGTCTCCTCGACCTGTAAAACGGGCGAGAATGTTTCATATACCATCCGATGTTGAAATAGCTGAGAGAGAACCTCTCTTTAGCGCAGTGTGGGGGTCAAAAACCACAGCAAATGGCCGCTGGTCTTTTCGGGCAAGCAGACGCAGGAACAACCGGACGAGTCCCTCAGATCTGTTTGTGTTGGAGGCTTTCAATCAGGACTGCGGCGTATTCAAGACAATGCTGGCTCTGCCGTTTGAAGCTTGGGCAGAGAAGATGAGTGAAATTGGACATCGTCTTTCCGACCTTTTCAATAAGTCACGAAGTTGGACTGATGTCATGTCAGTGAAAAAAACGCTGACGTTTCCTGTTTTACGTTTAGAACGAACCCTCTTCTGAGGACACGCCCCTTCCTATGATATATATACGGGGGGATAACTGCAAGCTCACAGACACTGAGAATCGTATCATGAGAATGAGTGGACCGACACCATACAGGGATCTCTACAACCACTGAGCAGAGATCCACTTCTCTCCTGAGCACGATGAAAGCTTCAACATTGGACCATATCATCTGCCTTCCCCTGACCTCTTCTCACCATCCACCTCAACGTCCTCGTTCTCAGAGAACCACTTCAGTCCTGCATCACCTACAGGATACAACATGAAATATCTACCGCTTTCTCCAGACCTCTGCTCACCATCGCCGCTATTCATAGCTGAGTCTGTAGACGCGAATGTCCTGCCTGAAGACATGAAGGTGGTCGTGGAGGAGGAGGTAGCCACCGGCTACTCACCCTCTACCGAAGCCCCTACACAAACCCTGGAACCGATGGAGGACCCTCAGCCTTCAGCAGAGGATGAGAGTAACCAGGAGGACGAAATTGACGGTTGGTTCTCAACCACCCTCATCAATACGGTGAAAACAGCGATACTTCATTTATTCAACATAACCTCTTTGAACTATCTCAGAGAAACCTGCTATGGGTGTATAACGAACCACCCGAGCCAGCGTCAGCACCATTGCCTGGAGGTATTGGGGGAGGATTATTACCAAGTCAACTTTCAACGCATCGTACGACGACTCGTAACCCCCAAACTCATTCCTGCTATTCAGAATCTTCTGGTACTTCGAAGCATACAAGCGGATGACTTCAGAGTGAAGACGATTGCCAAGACGGTTTTATATGAACTGAAATCGGTACAAGGCATCCACAGTGCAATAGCGCACGTTTATGATCACATGGTCGATGAGAAACATCTCAAACAACTTAACTCTGTTTCAGAGTGCTATGGACTGACAAACTGATCTCACATGTTTGATGACTTGTTGTATCATTTTTTTTTTTTTTTTAGTATTCCAGTACTTTAATTAATCTGCATTATATGATTTTTCTTCTTTTTTTCTTTTTACTATTAAATACAATTAAAGTAGGTACATATTAACATTTCCCAAAAGTGTTGTTTAAAAGCTAGTAGTGTTTGAATTCATCTGCATTAATCTGCATTTTATCTGATTTTTTTTATTTTTTATATTAAATACAAACAAATAAATAAAAGAAGGATAAATCTACCCTCCTGTGTGTTTTTTCTCATTATTTAACAAGTAATCGGCAGAGTGAGCATAAGGCAGAGATGGCAGGAAGACGGCTGATGAAGAAAGTATATTATAGCCCTTCAAATCCGGGAAGTTTTGGGGGTGTAGATAGGCTGAGGAGGGTTATTTATGCAAGATGAAACGGGAAAGAAGGTTGCGGTTGAAAAAGTTAAAGATTTTTTATCAGGAGAAGATACCTATACTCTACATAAACCTGCAAGAATAAAGTTCCCGAGAAATA
The DNA here is from genome assembly GCF_021462225.1 of Girardinichthys multiradiatus. Taxonomy (NCBI): domain Eukaryota; kingdom Metazoa; phylum Chordata; class Actinopteri; order Cyprinodontiformes; family Goodeidae; genus Girardinichthys; species Girardinichthys multiradiatus. Next base: position 17,952,524 of record NC_061818.1, read on the forward strand.
GAGTTTTTGTCACCAGACCATTGAGGCAGTTCCAGGCTGATCTCTGTGACATGCAAGCTCTGGCCAAGGAAAATGATGGTTATAATTATTTATTAACAGTCATTGACATCTTTTCAAAAAGGGCGTATGTACGAGTTTTGAAGAGGAAAACAGCCGCTGAGGTGGTAAAGGCATTTGAATCAGTTTTTACAGAAAGTCAGTTCCCCAAAAAACTTCAGACTGATGCCGGTAAATAATTTTTTAACAAGAAATTTAAGGTTTTAATGGAGAAACACGGTATTGAACATTTTGCCACAGCGAGTGAAGCAAAAGCTTCAGTGGTCGAGAGATTTAAAAACAAGGATGTGGAGATATTTTACAGCTAGCAATACCCGGCGGTACGTCGATGTACTGCAAAACCTAGCTAGAAGCTACAACCATTCCTACCACTCCAGCATTAAAATGAGCCCTATGGAAGTGACCTCAGAAAATGCCTTTCAAGTGTTTCAGAATCTGTATGATGTCAAGTCCAACAGATATTGCAAGGACTCAGTGACAACGTTTAAACAAGGGGATCTTGTCAGAATATCCAAGGTCCGTGGAGTGTTTGACAAAAAATACGAACAGAGTTTTACGGATGAAGTGTTTACAGTGTATGAGTGGATACCCCGATCTCCTCTTGTATACAAACTCAAAGATTTGGATGGAGAACCTATCGAGGGTTCCTTTTACGCTGAGGAACTTCAAAATGTAAAAATATTTAACAACAAGATGTATCAAGTGGAAAAAATATTGAAACGACATACGGTCAAGGGAGTCAAACAGGTTTTTGTAAGCTGGATCAAGTTTGATGAACTTCAAAACGTATAAAAAGGTTTGCACTAAACCTCACAGTTGACACAGCATCATGAACCGTCAGGTAGAGGATGATGACTTTTACGTTACTCTTCCATCTAATGCTAGCATGGAAGTGTTTAAAAATAATACCAGTTCAAGTTTCCGTGTAAATTTAGCTCAACATATTGATTTAGAAGGCCAATGGATGGTTGCATTAGCAGATATTTCATACCCTCATACATGGCATAATTTACCGGATTATGATGCCTACTTTGAATGGAGGAAGGTTGGTGATATGGAGATCAATACGCAAAGGATCAGAAGTGGCTACTATAACAGCGTTATTCAACTCGAGACAGAGATGGAAATGTTTTTCAAAAAATTGAAATCGGGTTTACGCATTAAATTCAGCAAAGTTCAAAAGAGATTTGCATTTCAAGCAAACAGTCCGTATGAAATACGCTTCTCCAGCACTCTAGCTTATATGATGGGCGTGAAACCAGGGGAATGGATTCATGTTTTTGAACCAAAACTGGCTCCTTTTCCGGCGGACATAAAGGCTGGTTTCTATCACCTATACTGTTACAGCGACGTGGTCAGCCCTCAAATAGTAGGCGACACTTTTGCACCTTTACTGCAGACCGTCAAAGTACAAGGCAAATTCAGTGATATGATTACTCAGACGTTTAACCCCGCCCACTACCTTCCAGTCTCCAGAAGACATATTGAAAATATCAATATAGAAATTAAATCGGACCAAAACGTTCCTGTAAATTTCGTCTATGGAAAGACCGTCATAAGACTACACTTCAGACCGGTGATATCACAACGTAGCCTGAGATAAATTTTATTTGTATAAACTATTCCAGAGATATGTATATAACCTCTAAGACTGATTGGTTATCATTCATATTACCCTGGTCCTTCAACACTGTGCACCAAGCAGGCAAGAGAGAACATGGCACAGCTAAGTCTGAGACGTGATCCAAATCGCTTTGTAAATTACTATGTAAGTCAACCAGGCGGTAATCTGCCAGGGTTTTATGGGGCTCCGGTCAGGTACGGACGCGGAATTGGATCATTATTTTCAAAATTATTCCGCTTCGTATCCCCTCTGGTTAAAAAAGGATTTGCAATTGCAAAACCCCATCTTAAAACGGCTGCATCAAATATCGCTTCGGATGTCATCGGTAGAGCCGTGAGTAAAATGAGTGGTTCTACACACACCGACGGTCAAGAAGGTTCAGGAATTATGGTTTTATCCAAAAGATCCAGAACAAGACCCCCTGGTGATCGTTTAAGGACGGTTAAAAAACAACGACAAACGCGAAAAAGGAGATCAGTCGGAGCAGACAAACGAAGAGGAAGGAAGTCTTCCGCAAGTTTTGATATATTTAAATAATGGCTCTTTTTCATAACAAATCATCAGAGTGCACGCTGGCAGAGTTGGACTTATTTTCTGCCCCGATGACGCAGCTATCGATCGAAGATAAAATTTACACCAAGATCCAGCCTTTATCAGCAATCACCGATGGAGGCCCGATCGAGTTTTTCCTTCCGGGAGACGGAGAAAAGTATCTGGATCTCAACGATACGCTGTTGCATCTCAGAGTGAAAATTACTAACGAGGATGGAACAAACCTGCCAGATGATGCACCTGTAGGGCTCATCAACTACCCGTTAAATACCATCTTCAGTCAGTGTGATGTCACTCTCGGAGATCGAATGATTTCACAATCCAGCGCTACACATCCATATAGAGCCATGATTGAGACATTGTTAAACTTTTCTGAGGATTCTTTAAAAACCCAGTTTAGCTCTGGTCTTTTTTATAAAGACACTGCAGGTGCTCTGAACTCTATTGTTACAACTAACGGGCTAAATCAAGGTCTTAATAGCAGAGCAGGCTTTACGGCAAATTCCAGGGAGGTACATCTCCTAGGCCCCCTGCATGCAGACATATTTTTCTGTGAGAGACTTCTTTTAAACTCTGTTGACCTCAAAATTAAACTTACAAGAGCCAACGATGTCTTTTGTCTCATGGCAGCAAGAGACTCCACTTACAAACTCAGGATATTAGGAGCATCTCTTTTCATCAAAAAAGTTACCGTCTCTCCAGCTGTACGACTGGGGCACGCTTCAGCTTTAATGAAGGCAAATGGTCTGTATCCACTTTCACGTGTGAATGTAAAAACATATTCCATCCCTGAAAATTCAAGGCTGTGCAACCAAGATAATCTTTTCTTAGGTGTCTTTCCCAAGTATGTGGTGATTGCATTACTGGATCATGATGCTTTTACAGGAACACGCAATCTCAACCCGTTTGACTTTAATCATTTTGATATGGAATATTTAGCTTTGTGTAAGGATGGCAGACAAATTCCTGCTAAAGCCTTCCAGCCCAATTTTAACCAAAGTCATTCAGTGAGAGAGTATTACAACTTGTTTACGGCTACAGGACGACATCTAAAAGATCTTCCGCTGAGTATAACACGTCAGGAATTTAATCAAGGATACTCTCTATTCACATTTAACCTTAACCCGGGCGAGGACACAGATGCTCTATCTCCAGTTTCCAGTGGGAATTTAAGATTGGAAATGCGCTTCAGAAACCCGTTGCCTCATACCACCACGCTGATCATCTACGCTTGTTATGACTCTATTTTAGAGATTGATTCAAAGAGGCGTGTGCTGGTGGATTATTATTAATCTAATCAGACATGAATAATCATGAAATTGAAAACATACTGCATCATCTGCTGGGAGATTTGTTTTGCGGTGTGTGGCCGTGCGACCAGCTGCCGCTGCTAGCTGACAAATTCCCAGGGCCGGCCTACTTTATTGTGAACACACATCCTTCACACATGCCTGGAGAACACTGGTTAGCTCTGCCTTTGGATGAGAATGGTCAATCCAGCTTTTTTGACTCTTATGGATTCTCTCTGGATTTCGAGTTCTACCCGTCAAGCATCGTAACATTTTTAGAAGACAGATCCTCAAAAATATTGTATCATAATAATCAGCTTCAAAACACTCTGTCCACTGTGTGCGGTCACCATTGCATTTTTTATCTATGTCATAGAGCGTGCGGATTATCAATGCAGCAAGTGTTGTCGAAATACACCGGAGATGTGATTAAGAATGATTTAATGGTATCTAACTTTGTGAAAAAATATCAGAAATGTGTCGTTAATCAAAGTTGTACATTTTATACTCACGGAACATGCTCTTTGGAGATATTTATGGATTGTTATGGAATTTAAATTGTCTTATTTCTTTTTTTTTTCATTGTTTGGTTTTTGTTTTTCTTATGATTTAATATTTGTGTAATGATATCATATGTTAGTGTGTGAAGTAGAGAACGAAGTTAGACTTGAAAAATATAATCAATAAATATTTTATTGAATAAAAGAAATAGGCTACATGTTTAATTTTCTTATAACGGTTTATGGTGAAAATGTAATCCATTTAGTGTCGTCTTACGAAGAGACTTTTTTGATCTTACATTAGCATTTTTTGGATCTTCCAGCTCAGATCTCGACCAGTGGGGAGAATGAGTTATCTGCCTTCTTCTTCTTTTTCTTCTCTGCTTAACGCTGGGGGGTGTACCCCCATTTTCAATCGATGTACCCTCTGTTTTGAAACGTCTATATTCTTCACGAGCATAAGGGTTAATGACTGAAGATATAGGGATGTTTACCTCTGACAAGGTGTGTAGAAAGTCAGACCATCCTCGGGTTTGTGATGCTCCAGATTTTTTAAACGGAAGCATGAGATTTTTCAACAAATCAATCATGTGGGACCCTTTTACAACATTTCCTTTAAATACAAATTCATCTCGCGAAGTCCAACTCTCACTTCTTTCGGATAATTTCTTCAAAATGTACTCGGCATTTGTACGGTTGTGTTTAGGTAGGCTTTTCAGTACTTCCGTAAGAATCTGATCCTTAGGGGCCTCGTCCTGCCCTGGGCCTTGTTTTTCTTGGGACCGCTCATGTTCAGGAACCTCCGTGTCACACTGCAGCGTTAAACTTACCCGCTGTTTTTCTTCTTTGACACCTTGCTTAAGTAAAGTCAGATACCTCTGGAGAAGCGCATCGTATCTCTTGATTTTTTCATAAGAAGTCAAACCCGGCTCGTTTAATATCGCTCTCATTTCAGCATCCAAATTTTCCTCCGCCGTCTGTCTGATGGACGTGTCTGACTGGGTCAGACGCTTGAATTGATGAGGGGAAATGAGAAATATCTTCTGCGATGTTCTGAGAGACATTATCTCCTGATTATACCACCCACTAGATCACCGATCAAGGGAGCAAGAGCCGTTAAGATGGGGATAATAAAACCACCTCGTTGCTTTTTGAGAGCCAGCTGTTTAGTTTTTATCCCGGTTCTTTTATCACCCAACAATCTGATGATATTTCTTTGTTTCTTCAATTGTCGGTGTTGAGAGGGTGATAGTTTAATGTTACCTTTTAGGATATTCAGTGCAATCTCGCACAGAGCCTGAATAAAGTCGGGAGAGCAGTGTGCGAGAATATCTTTGCGCTTCTGCGGAGTAGCCTGGTACAATGCTCTGAATAATGGTAAATTCCTTTTTATACGCGCAGACATGATGACTTACTTTGTTCTGGGCACATACACAGCAGGCCACTGCTGAGGAAGTATCCCCGTTCTCAGTCTGAAATGTTCTGGGCAGGTAGGCGTAAAATCGATGACTAAATATCCATGAGCTTCTCTCGTTGCGTCTTCAAAACTCTCCAAGAAGAGACCCTTTTGAGATGGAAACATTTGGCGGGCCAGTATATTCAGCTGGAGTTTATCTCTCGGGTTCTTAAACAACACCATATAATTACAGTTCAAACTAATAGTACGACTGAACTTTCCCTGATGAAAAACATTCTGAGTCAACATCATAACACTCATATTATGATGATGACGAAACTGGGTAAAGACCTTCATCACGTTTTCATCATCTGAGGCTTGAGCAATAACATCGTCTAGAATAATCAGATGATTCTGATCAGGAGGAAACAGGTTTTCATCTTCAAAAGAATGAGGCAATCCTTCCACAAAGGTAATATTTTTATTCATCTTCTGCAATTCAGCATACATGGGTTGAAAAGATGTGTAAATCCATACAATATTTTCTGGAACAACATCCATGACATGATTACAGTTTTGTAAAATACTTATTACAAAGAACGTTTTCCCGCAGCCGCTGGGTCCAACTATCATACATGAGAAAGGCGCTCTAAATCTAGGATCAAAATCAATCTCCTGTAAATCCATGTGACTTTTTATTTTATTTCTTCTTCTTCTTCAACTCTAATAACAAAAAGGCAGAGTTGTCCCGTCAGAAAAAAGACGTCTCTTATCATACACCAATCGAAACTTTTTAAGAAATGTCGCGTTTGTCAAACGGAATCTCTTTTTATCCCTCCTGATCGTGTGCTGAGGGATTTCAATGACACCCTTACTTGACCCCTGTAAGTAGCCCTCGACCAGCCCTTTGATGCTGTCCAAATTGACCATCTCGCTGCATTCATGCGTCTGAGTGATGCCTTTAGCACGTATCACTACTTTTTTACGGTTTTTAGTTTGGTATGAATAACTCTTGGGTCCTGTCGATGCAAACTCCGAAATGCTGTCACCATCTAACTCGTCAGTAAGATCACCCAGATAATTCCCCAATTCCAGAGGAGTTTCACCACTTTTTGTCACATAAATCAAACTGTCCGTGTCAATATAAATCAATCTGTCCTGTAACTTCTCCATGCTGTTGAGAAGTTTTAAACGTGCATAAGCGGTGGTGAATGCTGCAATAAACACATTGTTTGCCTTGCTTGGAGGAGAGATGACACGTTTACTGAAATTCCACTGCACTACACACATTTCAGGGTTGAAAAAATGAAAATAGTTAACCCTGTATTTACTCGAGAACATGAAGCTGAAAAATTCTTCAGGGTTAGTGATGACTGTGGTCTGAGACAGATCACTTCTTTGTGCAACTTTCCCCCAAAAACTGTTTAAACACAATTTTGCAACCTGCCTTTTGGCAGGATTCACCTCGATTTTCTCAGGGTCTAATTGGATGCCCTGATGCAGTTTGTAGTCGCTTATATACTTTGACTTACTCTCCTGATCCACTGCTTCAGACGGATAGCCTGAAGCCTCCTGCTTACCTTTCAGGAAGGTGTTGATATACCCTTTAAAGATTGTGTCACTGCTCTTTTCAAAATGCCACACCTCTGTGATTTTAGCAAGACGATAACCACACTGTAACGCTTTACAGAGCTCTACACTCACCCACACACCCGTCAGAGCTCTGTCCTCATCATTATGCATGCAGGGACCTGACTGGTTATTTAATTCAGCGCATGAGCGGCAGAGAGTGAACACAAGTTTACCTTGGGATGTTCTGTAAGGTAAAACAGGGAACAACAGGTCACTTGGTGGGTAGACCACAGCTTTGATTATCCCGAAGTAGCTGCTGGGGTTATCAAAATCTTTCTAATTGATGGAGGGTTGTCCGAGGGGTTAAACGCAGTTGGCGTTTACATAAGGGTACAAAGATGTGTAATCCACATAGTGTACAGTTTCACCCGGCCCCACTGTGTACCTCAACCTCATAGGACAGGTGCGTCCACCATACAGAGCATCCCGGGGTGATAGCGGTTCGGGTGCATTAACTTTCTCAAGAAAGCTGATCACCCCTGGGTCTGATTTTTTCATTTCGTCTGTAGTCCAGAGGTGATGGAATGGCTAAGGTTTGAGAAGGAAGGAAATTGGTTACAAAAACCTTCATGCAGGCTGATGCTATTGTGATACTTTTAAACGGATCCACACTTGTCTCCTTAAAGAACTCGTCTCTGAATTTTAAGCATCCTTGAGAAAGAATTTCAACGTCATTTTTACAATAACAAATAGCTCCTTTCTTAAAGTCAAAGACCTCTTTGCTCGCTTCTCTGTACCAGCTGCTAAACACCTGTTGTTCTTGAACACTCATGCGTTCTACAGCGTAGCAGGATGGAGGAGGAAAAGGCCCCACATACTGGAGACATTGTTCAGAGGAAAATAGGTGGGGAAAAAAACCCTTGCTTTGATCGGTAAAGCCTAACGCTTTCGGCATGGCACTAAGCTTCATGCACATGAAGGACAGGCTATCAATGTATTTTAACCTGTAATCAGGGTCAGAGACGTGTGCGAGGCTGATTGCAAAACATAACTGATTACCGGTATTGTTTATAATATACAAATGACGCATTTTCTTATTAAACAGTTCACAGTCTAACGTTCCTGCAGCTTTACGCTTAGAACCTCCTGCTGGGTCATTAACAACCTGAAGAACAAATTCCATGTTATTATCTACAGGTATATTTGCATTCGATTGTACTAAATTGTCGAGGAAGTTCTCGAAAGCAGGCAGGATCATATTTCCATCATCTGTAACAGTAAATGTAATGTGACGATTGAGATTTTCACCCACTAATTCCAGCTGCACAACGTCGTTACGTCTGGTTAAAGATCTTGCAGTGTCGGCTAATTCAATGAGAATACGCATGATGTTTGTATAGAATGCGGCTAAATCTGGAACGTTACTTGGACAGGGCGGCGGTATGGTAAAAGGCCTCCTTATTTCATGGTTATTAAAATGTTCACGTTCAACCACGGGTGGAGGATCTCGCCCTATTTGATCAGAACTAACCGCTACCTCCGTATTGAAATGACCCCCGTGCTGATCTGCGGCGTGTGACGTTGAAGGAATTTGATGACTGTCAGGTGAATCATTTTGCTGAATGCTGAGTGGAGACGGTGCTCTATGTAAATCTTCAAGAGCCTGATTGATTACGTTTAAAAAGTCACCGTGCTGATCTTCATTTATTACATTTTCACTGTTAGCAGGAGATGCATTTAAAACGATGTTATCTGCTACTTCTGCATTAACGGGAATTTCGTTAAGTTCAATTACTAAATTTCTTATTTCATCCAGGGCAAGTCTGATTCGGTTATCCATTTCTATGAACATAAGAAAAAATAAATAAATAAAACTAACCTGCAGAAAAAAAACAAAAAAAAACACAGTGATCAGTTCAGTTTAAAATCACCTTGATGTCACCAAAATGCTTCTTTAACAGAATCTGACATGCTGCCAGAAGCGTTAACGATGAGGCCTTATTACGAAGATCCCGTGAGGCTGTAGAGACTGTCTTCCTGCGCTGTCCGTTTCTGTAGCCAATCTGTCCTACCATCAACGTTACCTCTGTAAGGAGAATGAACAAAAATACAAAACAAAATATGTATATGTATATATATATACATATATATATATATGTATATATTGAAATAAACACATTAAAGCTGAAAAAAAAAGGGGAATTCAAATTAATTCAGTATGTATGAATTAACACGTACCGTTCATTAAACCTCTCACTGGCGTAGCTCTGGTTTGTAGCGCAGAGAGTCGCTGTCTTTTGGCCGGGGTTAAATATTCTGTAAAAACAGAAGACGATAAAAGTTATCTTACGCTGCGCAGCACAGCGTTCATAAATAAACGATAATAGTTTTTAAAATACACAAGTTTTTTTTTTTTTAAGGGGGAAAAAAATATATATATATTTTTTTTTTATTTTACTCCGATTCTGTGCGGTAAAACCTCCAGATTTCGCTTCTTGTTGGACTGAAACGGTGCCTCTCTGCTGAAAGCTGTCTTGATCTTTGAAAAGCGACCTTCTGATGGGTGGATTCAGTGTGGCATCTTTGGATGTATCTGTAAACAGGTTTATATGATATTTTATTGAACTATGCTTAAAATACATATATATTGTTGTTTTTATTTTATTTTTATTTTTTCCTACCTTGCTGCTGCTCGACAGCTATGTCTTCCACAGAGCTCTCTGTCGAATCTGTAAACAGTTTTATCTGAGGTTTAAAACAAAGTCTCTAATAACACATAAATAAAATACATTCACTCTCAAAGAAAAACAGTTAGTTCTTAGGACTTACTTTCTGGAGGTGCCGGTAACTTATCAGGTGTGTCTTCAGGGGAAATGATGATAATTGGCGGAGGAGTATTCAAAGAATCAGTTTTAATTTCTGTGTTAGAAGAAAGTTCAGATGTTGTTGGGGGTTTTTCTTGTTTGGAAATAATTCGCCTTCTCAATTTTGACTGTCAATTCCAGCCGCTGAATCCTCCAACTTGATCATTCGGGTTTACCTCTCTCATCAAATCTATAAATTGAAACATTGTCAAGGGTTAACTATAATATATATATATATATATATATTTTATTGCATTTAACATTTACTTACCATATTCTGATTGTGTCAAGATGAAATCATCAAGGTCATCAGCGGTGGGTTCTATGACAAAGAAACAAATATATATATATATATATATATATATATATATATATATATATAAACAATATATATAAGTTGATTATACCTTTAAAATATAAAAGGATGCATGTCTTTTTGTTTTTAGATGTATTAACGCCTGAAAAACATACAGATTATTAATAACACCCTTAAACACACCCCTGTGTTTTAATTGACTCATTTAAGGTATCGCCCCTAATGACGACAAGCAATCAGCATCCACGGTTACGCCCCTTGGACACACCCCCCTGCTTGACCACGTGACCTCCCGTCCACATGGCCCCCACATGGCGCCAACCGGAAGTCCTGCCCTCACCGGAAGTCCCGCCCACCTGTCAAAAAGGTTGACGAAAGGGTGTACTTAAATTCTCTCTTATGGCCTTAGATAATAGACTTGTGTCTGTTCTGGTTCTGTTAGATCTCAGTGCTGCATTTGATACAGTCGATCACAATATTCTCTTAGAAAGGTTGGAACATGCTGTAGGGATCAGGGGAACAGCGCTACGATGGTTTAAATCTTATCATCAAACTCCAGGGTTAATTGTGGAGTACCACAGGGTTCAGTACTTGGGCCAATTCTCTTTACTATATATATGCTTCCAATAGGTCAAATTATCAGGCAGCATCGGATACATTTTCACTGTTACGCTGATGATACTCAGCTTTACTTATCTATAAATCCTGATGAGCCCAACCAGTTAGATAGACTACAAGCATGTCTTGAAGATATAAAAACTTGGATGACGTTACATTTTTTGCTTCTAAATTCAGACAAGACAGAAGTTGTCGTCTTTGGACCGGAGTCTTTAAAAAATAAACTGCTTAGTCAATCACTTAACCTGGATGGCATTAAATTGACCTCTGATTATAAAGTAAAAAACCTTGGTGTTATTTTTGACCAGGACATGTCATTTAAATCCCATATTAAACAGGTTTCTAGGATTTCCTTCTTTCATCTCCGGAACATTGCCAAAATTAGAAATATCCTATCCAGGAGTGACGCTGAAAAACTAGTTCATGCATTTGTTACTTCAAGGCTGGACTATTGTAATTTGTTAATATCAGGATGTCCACAAAATGCAGTTAAAAGCCTTCAGCTGATTCAAAATGCTGCAGCAAGAGTTCTGATGAAAATTAAAAAGAGAGATCATATTTCTCCTATTTTAGCTTCCCTTCATTGGCTCCCCGTTAAGTCCAGAATATAATTTAAAATTCTCCTCCTCACATATAAAGCCCTTAATGATCTAGCTCCATCATACATCAGAGATCTGATTGTTCCATATGTTCCTAACAGAGCACTTCGTTCTCAGACTGCAGGTTTACTGGTGGTTCCTAGAGTCTCTAGAAGTAGAATGGGAGGCAGATCCTTATCAGGCTCCTCTCCTGTGGAACCAGCTCCCAGCTTTAGTCCGTGAGGCAGACACCCTGTCTACTTTTAAGGCTAGGCTTAAAACTTTCCTTTTTGATAAAGCTTATAGTTAGAGTGGCTTAGGTTATCAGGGAGGGAGCCGTCCTCCCTCCCTGTTGGTTGGAATAAGGGGGAGTCAGGTTTAGCCTAAACCGACTCAGTTATGGTTGAGGTGCAAACACACCCTCCATTTCTGCTACCTGTCTGACCCCTTCTCTTTTCCGATGATTGTGATCAGTCTGACAGAGAGAGGTATCCCAATCCTTGTGGTTTTTAGTATAACAATGACCATCAGTGGGACCCTTTGTGAGGTGCCTTGAGACGACATTGTTGTAAATAAGCGGCGTTTAACTAAATAATCTGAACTGAAACTATCTGTGTAGTTATGCTGCTATAGGCTTAAGCGGCTGGATGACATAACGACCACTTTCACCCTCTTCGCTACATTCTCACACTACTCTCCAATTTTGCATTGTTTGCTGTTATTTCAGCTTTTAACCTTGTTCTCTCTATTCTCTTCCTAGAAGCTACACCTGGCCTGGCTCTGTGTCTGCCTGTGACACCTTTCTGGAGAGGGGAATCGTCCGAGCTGCTGCTGGCAACAACTTAATGCTCACCCTCTACCGATGATCCACATAGCCCTGTCTTTTAGTGTTTAACCCTTTCTCTCTCTTAGACATGGAAATTGACTGAGCTTTTACTGTAACTAATTATATGTGCTCTCTTTCAGACTCTAACCTTGAAAACTGGCTCAGAGTTTATCTGTTCTTTCTTTCTAGGTGAAACGACTAAAGGAGCTACATCCATTAACATTTACTTTTCCTTCCCTTAGAAAATACTTCTGGATCAGTGCTTCTGTGTTCTTTTTGTGTCTCTGCTCTGTTCTCTCAAACCCCCAGTCGGTCGTGGCAGATGGCCGCTCATACTGAGCCTGGTTCTGCTGGAGGTTTCTTCCTGTTAAAAGGGAGTTTTTCCTGTCCACTGTCGCTACATGCATGCTCAGTATGAGGGATTGCTGCAAAGTCAACGCCAGTGACTGTCCACTTTCTCTACATGCTCATCCGGGAGGAGGGAATGCTGCAAGTCACTGACTGGATGCAATCTGCTGGGTTTCCTTAGATAGAAAAACTTTTTATCCAATTTGAATAAAAAGCTAACTCCGACTGCACTGTTCAATTGTTAAGATTAATTGGAATGTATGTACCTGACTGTTGTGAAGTGCCTTGAGACAACATGTGTTGTGAATTGGCGCTATATAAATGAAACTGAATTGAATTGAATTGAAAGTGTGAACAGCTGACACAACTAGCCTCTACATCAGTGCAGCCAGGTCAGACTCTGACCATCAGCTGTCAGGTCTCCTATTCTGTCACCAGCTATGGGACACACTGGATCAGACAACCTGTAGGAAAAGCACTGGAATGGATGGGTGTTATTTGGAGTGGTGGAAGCAAAAACTATGCCAGCAGTGTTCAAGGACGTATAGAAATCACCAGAGACACCAATAAGAACATTGTATATCTTAGACTGTCCACCATGAAACCAGAGGAGTCTGCTGTGTATTACTGTGCTAGAAACTCACAGTGATCAATGTGAGCACAGAGGCTGTACAAAAACTCCTCATTGAGCAGAAGTGACATTAGCACAGATACAAATGCAAAGCATCCTGTTAAAGTGGGGTGACATTAACTCACTATAACTGATGTGGTTGTTGGTGATTTTCAGTATTTCTAATATTTTGCCTACAGTTTCTCATCTTCAATAGATGTTTATCCAAAAACGTGTATCTAATGGTCAGCTTTTTTACCCTATATAACATGTAAGTCTTTAAGTTCCCTCTTGTATAGCCGCTTTTACAGTACTGTCCCAGCTCTGCTTAAGTCCTTGCAGAACTTTACTGATAACTTTCACATCTAATGTCCTTCCTTATGTCTTCTGTCTCTGTTGGATGGGTGCGAGGACTTGTTATCACTCATGTAAAAACTTTGTGCTGTAATGCACCTGCACTCTGCTCTGTATCATGCTCTGGTATGCAGTCCTCCCTGTGTGTGTGGGATTCCGTTATCTATTTGTACACACACACACACACACACACACCAGAGGTCCGTGAGAACCAGCCTCCTTTCAGCCTCACACACACACACCTGTTGAACTGTGCATATAAATAAAGAGATAGGGTGTCAAAACTTTGTAGTTTGCACTGCAAAGTGGGCTACCCTTGCAAGTACAACTGAATTGTATCGTTCTTACCTCTGAGTTGACTTAATTAATACCTAAAATTTACTTGGTCCTTCGTAGCCGGATTAATTCAATGACCTTATTTCTCTTTGCTTTAACAGTGACTCTGGGATCCGTGGGGGAAGCCTGACGTTGAGTGAACTCTGCTGCACGGCCTCCCTTAGCCTGGATGGCTGAAAGTCCCGGTGTATAGATGTGCATCAGGCCGGTGGATTATCGTCTTCCTCGATGCCGGGTGACTCTCACAGGATCCAGAGAGTCACCAAGAAGTCAACTCCGAGGTGAGACAGTTTTAAAATACAGTTCATAAGAAAAGTACTTAACAGTCGTTGGTAGTGTGTCGCCAGTAAGGACACTGCATTGGGAAGGTTTTATTCCACCGTGAAAGGAATAGTGACAAATTTGGTACAATCCCGCCATGAAGGGGATTAAAGAAAACGACTGAGGATTATTCCCCTGCGAGGGAATAGAGTAAGCGCTATATAAATAAAAGAAGAAAACTACTTAAAAGTCGTTGGTAGTGTGTCGCCGGTAAGGACACTGCATTGGGAAGGTTTTATTCCACCGTGAAAGGAATAGCGATAAATTAAGGTAAGGCCCTGCCAAAAAGGGGGCCAAATAAAACAACTAAGGGTTATTCCCCTGCGAGGGAATAGAATAAGCGCTATAAAAGTAAAAAGAACGGAGTAAATTGAGCTCATAAAATAACACCAAGTTAACTTAGAAAAATTACAAGGTACCTGAAACTAACTGTGTGACTGTGTTGTGTGTGTATGGAGGACTAAGCATTTTAATAGAATCATAGCAGGATTCTGCTAGTCCTGTGTTTTATTTTACCCAGATTAAAACTACATACTGGTAACTTTGGAGATTAAGGTCGGATTTCATTCCAGAAAATTAACACCGCTGCTAGTCACGGTAGAAGGCCATGTTAATGTCTTCCCCATAAGTCTCATGTCAGTGACCTTTTATCTGGGACATTCATAGTTTGAAGAAAAATAACAAAGAACAATGGGGAAGGGACAGAGCAAAAGCTCTGATTTAACAGAAATATGTACACAATGGCATAAAAAATACGGATTTTCAGGTAACTTAATTATCACTGAAATCCTAAAACTGCACGGGGATCATAAACTGGAGATTATGCATTCAAAAGATTCAAGAGACAATAAAAAACCTTGCCAGATTATAATTTCAAAGGGGACCTTTCAGTCCCTGAGTGCACACAGTTGATAAACAGATTAAAACAAAAAGATTAATTAAAAAAACACAACAAGAGCAGCCTTTAACTGACATAGCCATAATACTGAGGCCTTAAGAAAAGCACAGAAAAAAAAAAACTTTCAGCTTAACTGAAAACAAATAAGGGGGGCGGACCGCCACCCATCCCAGTTTAGAATACCAAGGTAGTCCCAAATTATAAAGACTAAGAGGTGGTTTAAGAGGACGTGTTAAAGGAAGTTAAAAGAGGAGGTGACAATGTGGACAACATGGACACTGTCCAACTGGACAACCCAGTGAACAATGACTAGAGAAGAGAGAACAGAATGTTGTTAAAGAAGTAATCTGAGAGTAAAAGATTTTGTAGGCAAGCATTAGTGAGAAACAGTTGCTTTAAAAATCATTATATGGTGTTATACTACCAACAATATCATGATACAATGCAAAAGATTCATTTTACAGGGAAATAATTCCATATTTGGCTCAGATTGTGTGCATTCTTCATTTTTCCTCTTTGAGAGAAGTTAAATTTCAGCTCTGTGAAACGACCTTGATAAAGAGATGCAGCTGCCTGAAAACAAAGATAAAACTTCTGCAAACAGCAAAAGCCTGTCTCTGCTGAAAGGTCTGATAAAGATTGTAACTCTACCCTGCATGTGTCAAACCCAAGGTCCGCGAGCTAAAACCGGTCCCCAGAAGTTTAGTGATTCTCTAGAAGTTGAGTCTTTAATATGGTGATTGTGTGCTTCAATGTTATCTTATCAATCAATAAATAGTTTTGTCTACATTCTGCCACAATCTGCCTTTTGAAAATGTTTTGAATCTTGCTCTTTATGTCTAAAAAAAATTGGCTAAAGTCTGCAGACATAAAATTAAACTGAATTGAAGCTCTAACTATGTTTATTTAATCTGAGATCCTCTCCAAATACAACAGTATATGTCAGTCTACATGAGATACTAACAACTTCATCTACTGGTATAATATAAAGATCTGAGTGAATATGTGAAACAAACAATGATGAACGTTTTTCAACAGGTGATGCTCATCCAGTAGGAAGACAGTGTTCCTAGGAAATGCAGCTCATTCATTAACAATCAATTTTTCTCCTATAGGTGGAAGTTTTGCTGACTAATCATGAGTTGGATCTATGAAACATTATGAGCACAGAACAAATGACCAAGGTTCAGACTGACTTGTGAACCTCATTGACCTGACAATGATAACATGACACCCAACAAACAACACCTTTAAGGTGGACCCACTAAGACCACCTTATTGATTCTTGGTGAATAAAAAAGAATTGAAGCATTCAAAACAGACTTAAACAAAAGGGGTTATGAGGAAATGATGTACATTTTAAGAATAATAGAAGTCAAATTATGTTCAAATTTTTGCAAATAAAATTACTCTGACAGAGAAATAAGTAAGTAGTGTGTGAATGTGTGGGAATGGGAATGACTGATTTCATTGTAATGCATCTTTGAGGGACCTTAAAAGCGCTAATAAAGGTCTGATGTTCTGATGATCATTGCCAAACTTATATCTTAATAAGGTTTCCAGAATCTTTTCCGAAAAATCATATAAAGATAGCAAAGGTTCTACCTGTATTGAAAATACTGATAACCATAAGAAAGTTCATAGACGCGTCTTCAATTTTTCACAATTCTTTTAGAAACAGGGTATTTAAACTTTCATGTGGCCAAATGTCTGTATTTGACTGTCTGTTTTTGTGAAATAAATGTCTGTTTCATGTTATGTAAAAATTAGAGTCCTCAACATTACCATAATAATATTAGGTCAGTTCTCTATGGTAAAACAAAAAGATTTTAACAGACGTTTAGACTTTTTCCAGTCAGGTTCAAAATGATCGAATTACACTCGAACTTAACACAAGATGAAATTAACCTTAACATAATTACTGGACTGGACTGAAATAGAGAAAACTTTAGTTAATTGAAACAAACTTTAGTTACTTGAACTAAACACAAAGCTGACTGAAACTGGATGGTGTATCTATAAAACTGGGTAAGACAAACTAAGATTATAAGATATAATATGCCCTTCATTTTTGTGCTCATCAGTGACTGAGTTTTTATTTTTTATTTTTAATAAGAACTAAACCAAGCATTATTTAAAATAATAGCAACTACCAAAAATATTGATCTCATTTTTAAATGTAATAAGGACTTACTTTATAAAAAAAAAAAGATAAAATAAAGTCCCCAATAAAATAAAATATGATAAAAAAGAATCATAAGAATTTTGAAAAAACAGAGGCTTTAAACCTCTGCAGGAACAGCACTGACACTGTCAAAGGTAGATCCTAATACAGAAATCTGGAAGCTCACTCTAGGATGGACAGTCAAAGTCCATCCAAGGACACATTTAGATGAGGCAGAGGGACAAATACAGGGCTTAGCTGAGAGCAAAGAGAGCAACATGCATCCTGCCCTAGCTGCTGTCCCACCTGAACTGTGGTCCCAATCATCAACTGATGTAGGGCTTATAAAGGGGTTCCCACCATAAAAGGTTAAAACTAATATCTGAAAAAAGGCTATTAGTCTGCCAATACCCTTTAAAACCAGAAGCTGAAGAAGGTACTAAGCCAGTAATACTAGATATGTTGAAGTCAGGAATATTAAGAGAAGCACCTGACGCTACATGCAAGGCATATCACACTGACATCGCTATTATTATCACAGCAAAACATAACTCTAAAAAGATGTGCCCTTTAAATCCAAGTACTCTAATACCTACTGCAGAAGATGGAAAACCACATTCTTATGAAGCAAAAGTTGAAGAAGACACAAAACCCAGACAAGATATTTCCCAAACACCATTATCAAACTCACAAACGGTGTTTGTAGATGGCTCAGCATCTAAAGATGAATATGGTAAGAATAGAGTTGGTTATGCAGTAACAACCATCGACAGAATAATAGAAGCTAAATCTCTACCCAATACATGCTCAGCCCAAACAGCAGAATTATGTGCTGTAGTAAGAGCATGTGAATTACATGAGGGACAAATACTTACTATATACACGGACAGCCAATACGTGTTCGGATCAGTACATCACCACGCAAAGATTTGGCAAAATAGAGGTTTTATAACATCATCAGGAACAGAATTAACACATTTTAATCTTTTGATACCTGGTAAAATAGCACTCTGTAAATGTAAGGCTCACCAAACAGATTCTAGCACGGAAACAAAGGGGAAAACATTTGCAGACATAACTGCAAAGTAAGCTGCAACAGAACCCCTGACACTAAAAATGTCTGACCTGCTATTTATAGACATGTCAGTACTGAAAGATGCGCAACAGACAGCACCCAGTACTGAAATAAAGGCCTAGCTAAAGAGAGGAGCATAGAAAAAAGATGACATCTATCAGATAGAAGATAAACCAATCCTCCCAAAACATTTATACAACACAGCAGCTACAGTGATACATTGGGAAGACCCACGTGTCAAGGGGGGAATATGTCACATCTGGTAAAGCATTAATGCAACACTATAAATGTTTCTGCTATTCAAAGAATTTTTGCAGATCATGCATAATTTGTTGCAAACACGGGGGACAAATTATTGCCTAGTTGTAATAGATGAACCTAGTGACACATTTTTTCCCCACATATGGTATCCCACAGATTATAAGGTCAGATAATGGAACTCATTTTGTAAATAAATTAATAGAACTAAGTTCTAATGCATTAGGGTTTCAGTTAAAGATTAAGGAAAACAATGGAAGAAACAGGGAGGCCATGGCCCGAATGCCTATCCCTGGTTAAATTATGGATGAGAATAACTCTAAATCAAACTGGTCTTACTCCATTTGCCACCTACTGTACATCATTGTATAACTCCATCCACTATATTCTGAGCCTGAGATCACATGACACCAAGTTGCTGATATAAATTTGTATTCTCAAAGAAATACTACATGGCAGACCGTTTTCTCTGCCCTCTGACATGAATGAAATAGAGAAAGCACAACAGGAAACTTCATTAGCTGAGTGGATGAATAAAATGTTGCAGACAGAAGAAGAACAAATGTCCAGTGGTCTGCCGATAATCTCTGCTCCTATCCCACAGAATGACCTGAGGCCTGGAGACCTGGTCCTGATTAAGACACTCCACCGGAAGGATTGGAGCACTCCTCGGTGGAAAGGGCCGTTTCAAATACTCCTGACAACGCCCACAGCTCTGAAAATAGCAGAGAGGCCTTCCTGGATCCATAAAAGCCACTGTAAGCCAGTTTTGCCGTTACAGGAGCCAAACCAACCGACGGGGTAGCAGAAGGAAGTCGGGGTTCAAAGGAGTTGGAGGACCCATATGGCCCAGCGTCTCAAACCGGTGAAGAAAACAGCTGATCTGCGCCCAATTATAAAATGGCTCTCTGTAACATGTGGACAGGACTGATAAGCCTGAGCTTAATTCTGGTAGCAGGACTCTTTCTCTATCTAAAGCAGGATCCACAGGAGGTGATACCGAACCAGAAGAGATGGACATCAGACGGGACCCATCTCAGACCACTGACGGAAGGACATGACACACACCCATTTCTGCAAAATTACTGGTATCGTTATGTGTATGACACAGCTAAAACTCAAAATAAAACTGATTATGTGTGTTCTATAATGCCCGTGCATTCCCAAGGCCCCACCATATATGTCAAAGCTATGAACCTCACCGCCATATCAATGGGCCTGATAGGATATACAAATAAAAAGTTCTTTCTTATGCCAGACCAATCTTTCAGTAACCAGAGATTAAATTATAGTTGTGACCCAGAAAACTGCACTTGCGACAGAAAACAATGGCAACCTCTCAACATTACAGGGAAATCAGACCCATTCAAAGCATATGTAAAAGACCCCGGAAACCATCGACACTGCATAAGACAAAATATTACAGGGAATCATACTCATTTTGTAGGGAATACTACGAAATGTAACTACTTCTACACTTACAGGAATAATCCCGGAAACGGCACATACTGGATAGAAGGGGTAGCATGGTTATGTGGTAATAACGCTTATAATGTACTTCCACCCAGTTGGTATGGTGTATGTGCCCCAGTTTTCACATCAGATCACACTGTGGTACTTAGTAAGCAGACTATAGTTATACCACATAGGAGATCAAAAAGGGAAATAGATGTTAAACCACATGACCCCATTTGGGGAACAAATGTCCCAGATGAATTTAAACTTTGGTCTAAAGATGATAAAACATTATTATCTCTCTTACCCTGGTTAGGTGTGGGCAAATTAATGCTGCGCGTGGAAACTTTAAGTTATCGATTTGGATTGTTACTAAATAACTCCATAATAGTAGAAGAGGGTCAAAACACAGAAATGAGCGCTATGCGAGCCATGATAATTCAGAACCGCATGGCTTTGGATATTCTAACAGCATCAACGGGGGGCGTTTGTGTTCTATTGAATAACACCTGTTGCACATATAACCCAGATAATATACACTCTGCAAACATAACGGGAGCATTAAACAACCTACGGAATCTGCAAAATGTCATGACACATGACCACCCAGATCCTAACTCTTCTTGGTTAGATTGGATGTTCACAGGGGGATGGATAAACCTGTTTAAGGTTCTCTTAGTTGCAGTAATAGCATGCATGGGCCTTCTGTGTCTCCTGTCAATATGTATTATCCCATGTTGCAAATGCATGGTACAAAGAATAGTAACTCAGTCACGGTGGCATATGCAACACCGAACCAGGTGGAAATGCACGAAAATGAAGGGGACGATTATGATGACATGTAAATAAATCACATCGAAAGCCTGAGTGTACTCATACATTGTATTTAATAAAATGACCTTACAGCAGAAAATCGAAAGAAGTTGTTACTTAAGTGAAATGAGAAAAAGTGCAATGATGACATAAACAGGGCAGATTTTTAAATTCTTTTATTTTTATGTTTTCAAATATTCTTTTATTTTTATGTTTTCAAATATTATTCTTTTATTTTTATGATTTCAAGTATTATTCTTTTATTTTTATGATTTCAAGTATTATTCTTTTATTTTTATGATTTCAAGTATTAATCAACATTTAACTTTTAATGGTCGCTGAGGGCGGCGGGACCGTATGAGTATTTCCCACAAAATATAATCTGTTTACCGTCCGTGGGTTTTCGCTCATACAAAGTATTTTTCTTACTCGTTTTTATATTAAATGTTTTTACTTGTGATAAAAGGAGGGACTGTTGGATGGGTGCAAAAACTTGTTATCACTCATGTAAAAACTTTGTGTTGCAAGGCACCTGCACTATGCCTTCCTCCCTGTGTGTGTGAATTATATCACAAATATATATATATTTGTGATTGTTGAAACACGTTAATCTTATGTAGAAGGTCATTTTAGTTGCAAAAGTGCTGAAACATTTTTTGCTGATTTAAAGATCTAAACCCAATCTGCATTTTTCTAAGGCAGGATTTTTACTGACTCTGCAGACATTAGTGGCAAAAGCAGACATCAGTGGCATAAATTACACAAATTGTTCTAAACAAAATTCAGAATGATAGACTCACCTTCACCGCCTCCACCTTCCAATGCCTCTCCTGTGCGTCTCCCGGCCTTCCAATCAGCATCCTGTCTGCCTGATTCACCATCCAATCACCTTCCGACGCCTTGCTTTTAAAGAACCTTCAGCGGTGTTCACCCTCGCTTGTCAGCTTAGCTCATTCCTCCTGCGCCCCACCTCAACCATCTTCCTTCCCATCTCCTCCCAGCTTCCTCGCTCCCTGGCTGCCAATCCACCACCAGAGTTGGATCGGGGGAAGACATCCCTAAATCTAAACTTTACAAAAGTTCATATTAACTCATGTCATTCTCAGCATTCAGGTCTTCCTCCCAGGTCCGAATGCCAAAAAAATAACCATGTAATTTCACATCATTAAAACTTTGCCAAAGTCTAAAATGCAAAGCCAGATTTTAAAATATGAAACAAAGATGTAAAAATTTCATGAATTTCTTATATAAACATTGACCACGAATCCAAGTTAGCTTTTCCACTATGAGGCATTTGATAAAATATTTCTGACTGTATTTTTTTAAGATGAAGAAGGAAATTCATCTTCTGTCATTGTGTTTTAGAAACTACAGCGAGGTTGACTATGATTCAACAAAAGTAAGAAGATGTTTTCTATGTTCCCCATATAATACCTGAAATAATTTAATAACAGCATTGAAAATTCAGGAATGCTGTTCCCCCATGCAGGCTGAAAGAACAAAAATATTTTAAACAACAAGCAGACAAAGTATTCAGTGGCTGTTTAACGTTACGCAAATTGAGTTTTCTGGTTTAAAGACTTGATCTGTCAGCTGCAGAAGAAGACATCATCTGATTACCGTCAACACCAACATGTTCACTGTAGCTCTGCTGCTGCTGGCTGATGGATCTTAAGACAGAAACATTTGCCGTATGAACATTTTCTTTATTCAATATATTATAGCTTATAGACAAGAACTCTTAACATTTCTACAGATTATTTGGTTATTGTGATGTCATTCTTCTATTTGTGTGAAGTGGATGATAAAAAGGGAAGAATGTAAAAGAAAGTCTTTCCATTTTGAGATCATAAATAAAGAAAATATAATCACAAAAAATAACTGGATAGTACAATGCAATTATTATACTTTTTTTAAAATCTTGTTTATATTCAGGCCAAAGATTTTATAATCCATAACAAATTGCAGTTACCCTTTTTATGTGAAACCCAAATGTAAGAACACAAAAGAACAAGTTAAAATTAAAGTTTTAATTAAGGATACAATTCTTTGTTAAATGGATCAAACTCTCTCTACATTAAGCCCCTCCCTCATATTAATGCAAATCTCCGCTGTGTATTTCAGTCCTGCTGACTGCTTACTAGTTTGTGTCTCCAGCCTCAGGATGATGAACATGCTCACTGATCTCCTTCTTGTCCTCTGTCTGAACTGTAAGTTCCCCAGCTTATGTTTTATATCATATTACTGGCTAAATGTGAGTACCTTTGTATTTCTGATTGTTGGTTTCTCGTTTTTAACCCATCAGGTTGGACAAGTCAGAATATGGAGTCCATTCCTTCCAGTTCAGTGGTGAAAAGTCCTGGAGAGACTCTCAGTCTGTCCTGCAGAGTATCTGCCATCATAATTAGCAGCTATCAGACAGCCTCCAGGAAAAGGACTGGAATGGATAGGAAGAGGGTTGAATGACTGCAACCGTAACACATATGCCAGCAGTGTGGGGGGAAGAATTGAAGTCAGTCCAACCTGAAACCAGAAGACTCTGCTGTGTATTACTGTGCCAGGGAAGCGCAATGTTTTATGTGAGCACAAAGGCTGTACAAAAACTACATTAACTATATTGTTTGTGAGACCTGAAGAGGGCAGCAAAAAGACTGATGACACCAACAGACAGAGACATGCTATACCTAAGAAGTGTGAACTTTTTTAGTAATTTATAGAAAATAATTAACAAAAACTTTATAAGAGCACGTATAATAGTACTTTCAAATATGTTTGAATTTCATATCAAATGGTATTTCCAAACGGTTGCTGTTTGTAAGAAGCCGTCTTCCTCTTTTATTCTTTTTATAATTACGTCTATGCAAAATAAAGATGTTTAGAGTTTATCATTAAAACGTGTTTGCTAGTAGATAGGTTAGATCTGCAATGAAAATTTAGTGGATTTGAATCACAATCTTGTTTAAATCCCATGTCACAAATATTCACTAAAGAACAAGTTTAGCATCAAAGATACTTCCAGTAAACCAGCAACTCTGACCGGACAGACTGAAGTTGCTGTCAGAGTCACGGTAATACAAACCATCAGTGGACCACTGACAGTCGAATGACGTAAAGCATTAAGAGACTAGAAGATCAGGAGAACTGAAGCCATTAATGATTTCAATGCTGATTTCATAAAAAAAAATATATATAATTTTTAACAAAAGAAATGTTGCGATGGCAGTAATATTAACAGGCTATCCTGAATGTACTCACATGCTTCAGTCTTTCCATATTTTCTTAAATTACAGACTTATTCTCAAACTAACCTTATTATAGTGCTATTTGAAAAACAATCTACACAAAATAGCTTATAATGACAATGTTAAAATACGTTTTCAGCCACTTTTGTATATTCATATAAATGTTACATTTACAGATCAAAGTCTTATAAGCCTTCACAGCCTTGGCTTAATGTTTTGTTAAAGCACTTTGGCAGCAATCACAGTCCTAAAGTCTTTTTGGATATGTCCTTGGCACACCTGTCTTGTGCTATTTTCTACCATTCTTCACTGCAGCCTCTCAAGCTCAGTCTGATTGAATGTGCAGTGTCAGCAGACAGCCATTGTAAGACTTTCCAAAGATGTTTAATTGGATTTAAGTCTGGCTCTAGCTTGGCTACTCAGGGACATTTACAGGCTCCTCCTCAACCCACTACTTTGTTATTTTGGGTGCTGCCATCATACCCTTTATGCGGACTAGTCAATTAATCTGTGCTACATTAAGACATCCTCACAGCATGATACTACCACCACCATGCTCACAGTAGGGTTGGTATTAGCCATGTGATGTCATGCTTGGAGTTCTGAACATAAGGTTCTCTTTTGATGTCATCCTACCAGAAATGTTTCTCTGAGCTGTGTTTTAACAAAAAATAAAATTAAACCATGTTTGTCTGGTCACTGTACCATAAAAACCTGATTGGTAGATAGCATTAGCATTGAATGATGTTCTGGATTGTTTCCCAATCTCCACAAGTTAACACTGGAGCCTGTGACAGTTGGGTTCTTGGTCACCTCTCTGATAAAGACAATTCCTCCCTGATTACTCAGTTTAGTCGGGCAAATAATGAACACAGAGAATTGAACTGAATAAGGCAGGACCTAAAGACCATAACAACGAGGAAATGATCAAAATGCAAACACAAAAGAAAACCAAAATTCAAACATCTGTGGATTAGGACATGGTTTAGGTCTACGGGAACTCTTTAAAATGCTTCCTCACTAAACAAAACAAAAATCAACATGGTGGTCTCTTCAGAACACAGCTCTGATTGAAAGACTAATGACCTTCTTCATTAGCCTGACCTTAAACCTTTTGAACCTCAGATTTTATTTTTTAGTGACACAGGTCGGATTAAAATAGTTTTAAATTGTTCTAAAAAATATTGGGAAGCTTTAGGGCATAAAACAGTGGTTGATGGCTGTGAACTGGCTTTTAGAAAAAGACTAATTATAAATCAGCAGGGAGTCCAAATTGTGTAAGGCAATGATGTTAAAAATTACTAAAACATTCAGGCATTTTATAACTACTCGTTATGAGAAGATCTTATGATAATATGAGAATATTCCTATAAGATGAGCTTTTCTTTTCTAAAGTTTTAAAGAGTTGGTGCAATTTTTTTTAATGATAAAGAGAGAATAATAAAAATAAATCCAGTTTAAACTTTTTTTTTTTTTTTATATCTGTCTTATAATAGACAAAACAATGAGACTTACAGTAGTGTGTCGTCAGAGCTGGCTCAAGACACCAGCAAACTTGGCCCTATTTCATCATAATCAATCCTCTCACGTAATTTATGAGCCTAAATTAACTGAAAGTGGACCCCCAGATGAAACTCTGCTTACAGCCTCATTCAGCCACTGTGCATCATTAAAGAAACCTGCCAACCAGCAGATTTTCTCATCAGTAAGTCATCAGTGAGCAGCAAAATGCCTTTGCTTCCTTATGAGACATAAAACATAAAATTTACTTTTATAGAGTTCTATTTTAGAATGTTTTGCTTTATAAACTCTTAGATGTTCAGTGCTGCTCTAAACATACATCAGTGCCTCTTGTAAAATTGAAATGTAATAACAGTAAGGTAACTCAGCTGCAGTATAATATTGTACTTAGATGTCAATACATTTTTAACTGGTACAATATTACCTGTGAAGTATTTTACAGAATTTATGTTGTATTAATGTAATAAAAATCAAAATAATTTATCATTACCTCATTTTTACATTATAAAAATATGTACAGGACTGTGTAAACTGTTATGTATGGTGGCCGTGGGGTGCAAAACACTTTTACAAGTACCGAAACAAATCTACATTTCAGAAAACACTTTTACATTTCAGAAAACAAATTTACATTTCAGAAAACACTTTTACATTTCAGAAAACAAATTTACATTTCAGAAAACACTTTTACATTTCAGAAAACAAATTTACATTTCAGAAAATCAACCGGAAAGGGAATGTACCAATGCCGAGGCTGACCCGGAAGTCAGCCTCAGGGCTGCATCCTTCGTTACAGCGCGGCAACGAAGGCTGTCCCAATTCATGAATCATTCTGAGCAAATGCTGCCGACAAATGTGTCCTTATTTTGCCCGATTTGAAGGATGCGTTGTGAGTATCCTTCGCGGCCCATCATTTCCCATCATTCATTGCGGGTCGAAGCGGATTGGTCAAGCAGGGGACGCCATGGCGGACCATAGCAACAGAAGCTGTGAGTAAATTGTGGAAAATTACACTTTCTGTGACACAAATTACGTTCTACAATGTTTTTATATAACTATGTAGACGTGAAATATCTGCTTGATTTATCTAGACATCGCTTAATTTCAAACGTGCTCCGACGTGTTCGGAGTTTTCCGTTCCCGGCGTAGTAACCGGCTCGCCTCGCCAGCCCTACCGGCGGTGAGGTGAGCTAGCCCGGTAGAGATCTGACCGGACTATCGGCACTAAGCTCCCGCTGGCAGTCATCACAGTGAACGTTTAACACAAGTGATTTCTAACAGTTTATGTTATTATTTTAATTGTTACTGAAAATCGATTTAACATTTCAGGTGATATTAAGGTTAACCAGAATAAATGGTCAGTTTTATGTAATCCAACTGTATCACTGGAGAGTGTGATTGAGAATAAATAAGCTTTACAATATGAATTTTTAATGAAGAAATGTGCTATATGTTTTAAAAGTTTATTTATAATTCAGTTAGCATTATAATTTCTGATTCCAGGTAAACCTGACAAGGAATACACCACCAAATGTAAGTAAATCTCAGTAAAGAAGTTAAAAGTTTGAAAGAGCTTGTTTTAGACATTTGCATAGAAATATTTTCTTCAAATTAAGACAAATGTGAAATTAAAAAAGGCTTTATTTTTGCTCTGATATTAAGCAAGATATTTTTTTTTTTAGGTACAAAGGAGTAGACGGGCCAGTTTATTAAGCTCAGGGATGAGAACCACCACCTTTTTACTGGAGCTAAATAACAACATTCTTTGCAGTCAGTTTCTGTCCAGTTTCAATAACTCCTATCTTTCTAACTTTCATAAATATCCATCCAGTGATTAACATACTTCTTTTAGTTTTAGCAGGACAAAACAATGTGGGACAATTTGAAAAAAAAAAAAGGATTTAGATTATGTTCAGAAGTTCTCATGTTACACACAAATAAAAAAATATTTCTAAAAGTCTTGTTGATTTCTCTGTTTAGTCAACTCTTTTTTTTTTATTCCATCTAACTTTAGGATTGTAAGTATCCAGGGTCCGGAGAGGGAGTCAGTGAAAAGCCCACTGCTGCTACTTGGCCCTGGTTTGTCTTTATGGATGAGGTGTTGGGACAGAGGTCTTCCACAACACCTCCTGTCCTAATTGCCTCCATCCCTGAGGACACTCCAGGCTAAGCGGAGCGGTGGGCAACCAGATGGAGAAGGAAGACAGTGAGCCAGCAGGAAGGGGTCAGAAAAGAAAGAGGGACAGAGATGATGGATTTGATCAGGGAGGACATGAGGCTACAGAGAATGGACAGACTGTTTTCCAAAGAATGGCACCGAAATATTAAGTTTTGTTCAGATTGTTTCTTAAAATTTTAAGGTGTTCTAATAAATTTCAAAATTGTTTTTGTCACTAGTTATTTACATTTGATCTAACAATACATCAACTTCATTTAAAGTTATAAACAGAATTTATTATGAAAAATACAAACAGCACTTTAAACAGAATGGGGGAAGAAAACATTCAAACAGATCAAGATTACAAGACAAAAGGCATAAAATAAAACTATGTACAAGTATTTACAACGGCGACAGCAGGATCAACCTGAGTGACCAGTTCCTGGAAAAACCTCTTGAACAGAACAAAGAGGCAGATGTCTTTCTGAACAGAAAGTCTGGCGGTGTGGCTAAATCTCTTGCAAGGTCAGAGACATGGATGGGACGCTGCAACTGAGACCTGTGGTTAGTCTTTCTGGATGGTGAGCGAAGCATCACACAGGTGGTGTGCAGATGTTTGTGATGCCTCTCTCCGCTGTCCACGTCATCGTCCATCAAGTGGGTTTAAAGGGCTGGCTGAATTGACGGCTGCCACATCACTAAGAGGTAATCGGAAAAATGCAGAATTAGAAGATGGTGCTCACAAAATATTACAATTAGTTATACCCCTCAAACATTAATCACATCTATGATATTATACGTGGCTGCACACAGTAGTCATGTTCTGGTGGTACCTCCTCCAGGGCGGACACCTCAGCTGAAAGCTGGTCCCGCCAGAGAGCAACGCTGACTGTCTCAGTCCCGACCTCACCCTCATCCTCTTCTACAGCCTCCTCTGGGGCCATGACATCCCCAGCATCAAGGCAGATGTTGTGGCGGATGGCGCATGCTGTTATGACTTGAAAACAATTTAAAAGACGGTGCATATATGTGTATGTGTATATACAGGTCCTTCTCAAAATATTAGCATATTGTGATAAAGTTCATTATTTTCCATAATGTCATGATGAAAATTTAACATTCATATATTTTAGATTCATTGCACACTAACTGAAATATTTCAGGTCTTTTATTGTCTTAATACAGATGATTTTGGCATACAGCTCATGAAAACCCAAAATTCCTATCTCACAAAATTAGCATATCATTAAAAGGGCCTCTAAACGAGCTATGAACCTAATCATCTGAATCAACGAGTTTAAAGCACATTTCAGTAGCAAGATGATTCAAAGTCCTGTACATGAAACAAAAAAGAAAAAGAAACATAATAGGAAAAGTACATTGCAGTGGCATAACGTTTATTAAATAATTAAAGAGAATAAAATGGTTGATAAGAAAATGAAAGGATAGTAGGACTGAAATCTTAACTAATAATGTTTAGATGGCACAGTCAAAGGCCAGTCTAAACAAATAAGTTTTTAATCTTGATTTAAAACAATTTAGGGTTTCAGCGGTTTTACAGTTTTCTGGGACTTTATTCCAGATTAGTGCAGCATAAGAACTAAAAACTGCTTATCCATGCTTGGTTCTGGTTCTGGGTATGCAGAGTAGATTTGAGCCAGAAGACCTGAGAGGTCTGGGTGGTTGATACACTAATACTCTGTTGGTGCTAAGGTATTCAGTGATTTATAGACTAACAGAAGTATTTTAAAGTCTATTAGCCGAGATACGGGTAGCCAGTGTAAGGACTTTAAAACTTGGGTGATGTGTTCCACTTTCTTAGTTCTATTCAGGACGCGGGCAGTAGCGTTCTGGATCAACTGCACCTGTCTAATCGACTTTTTAGGCAGCCCTGTGAAGACACGGTTGCAGTAATCAATTCCACTAAAGATGAACGCATGAATTCGTTTTTCAAGGTCCCGCTGAGACATTAGTCCTTTAATCCTGGAGATGTTCTTTAGGTGATAGAAGGCCAACCTTATTACTGTCTTTATGTGCCTCTGAAGGTTCAGGTCTGAGTCCATCACTACACCTAGATTTCGAGCCTGACTGGTGGTTTCTAGCTGTGTTAACTGAAGCTGTGTGCAACTTTTAAACGCTCTTCCTTTGGTCCAAAAATTATTATTTCTCTTTTTTTTTGATATATCTGAAGAAAATGTTGACACATCCATGCAGTAATTTCCTATATGCATTTACCCAGCGCTTGAATGGGTTCATAGTCACCTGGTTACATCGTAATGTATTACTGTGTTAGGTGTGTCTTCTGCATAGTTATGATAACTTATGTTGTTGTTTATAATAAACCGAGTTAGGGGGGACATGTAGATATTAAATATGAGGGGCCCTAAGATGGACCCTTGGGGAACACCTCGTGATTTTTGTGGTCTCTGATGTAAAGTTACCTACTGACACAAAAAAAGTCCCTGTCCTTCAAGTAGGATTTAAACCAATCGAGTGCTGTACTAGAAAGGCCGACCCAGTTTTCGAGGCACTCTCATAAAATGGAGTGATCAACAGTGTTGAATGCTGCACTAAGGTCCAATAAAACCAGCACTGTGGTCCTTCCACAGTCTGCATTTATACGGATGATACTGAACACCTTGACAATGGCAGTCTCTGTACTGTGATGAGCAGGAAGCCTGACATGAAGACATCAAAGTGGCGGCTCATTGTCACAGGTGGCTGAAAAAGGAGTGGATCGCTGCTATCAGTGATATCAGTGGTACCATCTACTTACCATCGCCACTTTACTGTCCCAAGGGAGAGCAGCAGAAATCAGCTAAATCTGCAGATCAGCAGCTTGACCACTAAGGAGTCTGCTGTTTATTGTTGCGCTCAAAAAATAATGAACAAAAACTCTTCAGTCTGTAAATGCTTTTCACAAGAACCTGCTCCAGGTTGGGCTGCGAGACTAATTAGATTAGTTTATTGTAATGGAAAAAAAATAAAACAAGAAAAGCAGAGAGTTCTCAGGTGTTTTAAGTTATTTTTTTTAACAGTTTCAGCTGCTAGAAAGACATTTTTGTGTTCGTCTGAAAACACCAACAAATCAGTAAAAGACACTCAAAGTTAACATTTTGCAGCGCAAGACTTGTGTTGCAACCATGAAAATATATTTAGTATCCAAATAATTAGCATTTTATTTTTAAATCTAGTTACAGGTCACAGTAAAAGCTGGTGGCACCACAAATTGTATTATAAGCCTTTGATTTCAATCATTTAGAGAGATTTTTAGATATATGTATGAGGGCATAACATTATTGTAAAAATATATTACATAGACATACACCAGCTAGGTTAATGCTAAAAGTCCTGCATTATAGGAAAAGGTACCAAGGGAGACATAAAGGACCCTAAGACATACTTCTGCTACAAGTATAAGGAGTGTAACCATGTGTTTTCTAATGAAACTACTCTGTATTGCTTTAAACCAAACTGGTAATTAATTCACAAACACTTACAAAAGCTCCAGTAAACATTCACAGTCACCTGAAGTTGGCAGAAGGTGCTGTGAATGTGAATTACAGTATGCAGACTAATGCACCAGAGCAGAGGCATAAACACCAGGTCATGTTAATGTTGGTGAATTCCTGTTTTATACTTCCTTTTAATTGAATCTTCATCGGTGAATCCAAATGTCATTACAGGGTGAATCGAGTGTAAAAAAGGTTGCAAGATCCCTGAAAGACAAACTACATCCCTGAATTCTGATTCATTAAAATCCCTCTCTTCTTCCTTCGAAACATATTTTTTCAAAACACAATTCCTCTCATGGTCTGAATTATTTTTAACTATGTGGCCCCATTCTTAATGATCCACGTCCGGAATGCAGGAATTCTGCTTTCAGTATTTCAAACCTTGACATTTGCATATACATACAACTCAAAACAATAAAGAATATAATTATATATATTTATATTTATTAATTACACTAGTTATCTTAACATTTTACTTAAATTTGCCATTAGAATTCATGAAATGTGTTAAAATGTCCATCTGTCTATATAAGAAAAATAAAAAGTATTTTCAAAGTCTAACATTTGTAAGAATTTATCATTAATCCATTAGTGCATCAATGGTTTATACCTGTTTAAGTTGTGTGGTCACAGGGGGGCTGGTGCCTATGTCCAGCGGTCATTGGGCAATTGGTGGGCTAAACCCCGGACAGGTCTCCAGTCCATCACAGTGAGACCAGTTAACCTAACAGTCATGTTTTTGGATGGTTAGAGAACGCTGGAGAAACCAGCAGAGAACCCATGCATGGACAGCGAGAACATGCAAACTCTTTGCAGAAAGAACCAGGGGCCTTCTTGCTGCAATAAAGGAGTGCTAACCACTGTACCACCGTGCAGCCCAATCTGTCTTTAAGTTAACAGCATCCAACACTAAATGAGATTCAAAAGTCACACATCAGTGAAACTAAAAAGAAACACAAAAAGCATGATTTCTTCAATACAATAAAATAAATAAAAGATAATCCATAAGAATAATGATTTTTTATTTTTTTTATTTTAAAAGGTCAGCCATTTTTACTGTCTGTGTTCAACTTGAAGGAAAAAAGCAGCAGGAAAGTCAAGGACTGCTGGTTTATTTCTAGAAGCAGATTTTGTCCCATGTTCCCCTTTAAAAGCTGTAGAGGGCAGTCTATGCAAACTGTTTATCCTTTATAAATACAAAACACACCATTAATTGCTCTCATTTTATCTGAGGGAGAAACACTGACAGCTACACAAAGATAACTCTCCAAAAAACATTGTTCATTATGAATTCAAAATATATGTTAAATGCCTGGAGTTTGGTTGTTGGTTTTGCTATTCATGGTAAAGTATAAATTGTAATGCTACACAGAAAGACTATCATTGTACTTGTTACACATAATGAAAAGTCATGTTTCTAATTCTTACAGGTATTTGGAGTGAGATCAACCTACAACAGCCTCCTTCTGAAGTAATAAGACCAGGAGAAACTGTGAGGATATCATGTGTTACATCAGGTTACACTATGACAGATTATAGCATAAACTGGATAAGACAGAATCCTGGGAAAGGTCTGGAATGGATTGGCTGGATAAACACAGCCACCACTGTTGCTACCTATGCCAGCTCTGAAAAGAGCTGGCATAGGTACTTCTGTGCTCGAGAAACACAGTGACTGAAATCATAAAAATAAAAGAATAATACTTGAAATCATAAAAAATAAAAGAATAATACTTGAAATCATAAAAATAAAAGAATAATACTTGAAATCATAAAAATGAAAGAATAATACTTGAAATCATAAAAATAAAAGAATAATACTTGAAAATAGTGAAACATAATAAAGGAATTTAAAAATCTGCCCTGTTTATGTCATCATTGTACTTTTTCTCATTTCACTTAAGTAACAACTTAAGTAACAACTTTCGATGTGATTTATTTACAACATGTCATCATAATCGTCCCCTTCATTTTCGTGCATTTCCACGTGGTTCAGTGTTGCATATGCCTCCGTGACTGACTGAGTTACTATTCTTTGTACCATGCATTTGCAACATGGGATAATACATATTGACAGGAGACACAGAAGGCCCATGCATGCTATTACTGCAACTAAGAGAACCTTAAACAGATTTATCCATCCCCCTGTGAGCATCCAATCTAACCAAGAAGAGTTAGGATCTGGGTGGTCATGTGCCATGACATTTTGCAGATTCCGTAGGTTGTTTAATGCTCCCGTTATGTTTGCAGAGTGTATATTATCTGGGATATATGTGCAACAGGTGTTATTCAATAGAACACATACGCCCCCCGTTGATGCTGTTAGAATATCCAAAGCCATGCGGTTCTGAATTACCATGGCTCGCATAGTGCTCATTTCTGTGTTTTGACCCTCTTCTACTATTATGGAGTTATTTAGAAACAATCCAAATTGATAACTTAAAGTTTCCACGCGCAGCATTAATTTGCCCACACTTAACCAGGGTAAGAGAGATAATAATGTTTTATCATCTTTAGACCAAAGTTTAAATTCATCTGGGACATTTGTTCCCCAAATGGGGTCATGTGGTTTAACATCTATTTCCGTTTTTGATCTCCTATGTGGTATAACTATATTCTGTTTACTAAGTACCACAGTGTGATCTGATGTGAAAACTGGGGCACATACACCATACCAGCTGGGTGGAAGTACATAATAAGCGTTATTACCACATAACCATGCCACCCCTTCTATCCAGTATGTGCCGTTTCCGGGATTATTCCTGTAAGTGCAGAAGTAGTTACATTTCATAGTATTCCCTACAAAATGAGTATGATTCCCTGTAATATTTTGTCTTATGCAGTGTCGATGGTTTCCGGGGTCTGTTACATATGCTTTCAATGGTTCTGATTTCCCTGTAATGTTGAGAGGTTGCCATTGTTTTCTGTCGCAAGTGCAGTTTTCTGGGTCACAACTATAATTTAATCTCTGGTTACTGAAAGATTGGTCTGGCATAAGAAAGAACTTTTTATTTGTATATCCTATCAGGCCCATTGATATGGCGCAACTTGTCTCGGTGAGGTTCATAGCTTTGACATATATGGTGGGGCCTTGGGAATGCACGGGCATTATAGAACACACATAACAATCCGTTTTATTTTGAGTTTTACCTGTGTCATACACATAACGATACCAGTAATTTTGCAGAAATGGGTGTGTGTCATGTCCTTCCGTCAGTGGTCTGAGATGGGTCCCGTCTGATGTCCATCTCTTCTGGTTCGGTATCACCTCCTGTGGATCCTGCTTTAGATAGAGAAAGAGTCCTGCTACCAGAATTAAGCTCAGGCTTATCAGTCCTGTCCACATGTTACAGAGAGCCATTTTATAATTGGGCGCAGATCAGCTGTTTTCTTCACCGGTTTGAGACGCTGGGCCATATGGGTCCTCCAACTCCTTTGAACCCGGACTTCCTTCTGCTACCCCGTCGGTTGGTTTGGCTCCTGTAACGGCAAAACTGGCTTACAGTGGCTTTTATGGATCCAGGAAGGCCTCTCTGCTATTTTCAGAGCTTTGGGCGTTGTCAGGAGCACTTGAAACGGCCCTTTCCACCAAGGAGTGCTCCAATCCTTCCGGTGGAGTTTCTTAATCAGGACCAGGTCTCCAGGCCTCAGGTCGTTCTGTGGGATAGGAGCAGAGATTATCGGCAGACCACTGGACATTTGTTTTTCTTTTGTCTGCAACATTTTATTCATCCACTCAGCTAATGAAGTTTCCTGTTGTGCTTTCTCT
This sequence comes from Girardinichthys multiradiatus, assembly GCF_021462225.1. Taxonomy (NCBI): domain Eukaryota; kingdom Metazoa; phylum Chordata; class Actinopteri; order Cyprinodontiformes; family Goodeidae; genus Girardinichthys; species Girardinichthys multiradiatus. The sequence goes on from NC_061818.1 coordinate 17,987,553, forward strand.
ATTTCATTCATGTCAGAGGGCAGAGAAAACGGTCTGCCATGTAGTATTTCTTTGAGAATACAACTTTATATCAGCAACTTGGTGTCACGTGATCTCAGGCTCAAAATATAGTGGGTGGAGTTATACAATTATGTACAGTAGGTGGCAAATGGAGTAAGACCAGTTTGATTTGGAGTTATTCTCATCCATAATTAACCAGGGATAGGCATTCGGGCCATGGCCTCCCTGTTTCTTCCATTGTTTTCCTTAATCTTTAACTGAAACCCTAATGCTTTAGAACTTAGTTCTATTACACTATTTACAAAATGACTTCCATTATCTGACCTTATAATCTGTGGGATACCATATGTGGGGAAGAAATGTGTCACTAGGTTCATCTATTACTAGGCAATATTTCTTCCCCCGTGTTTGCAACAAATTATGCATGATCTGCAAAAATTAAATTGATGCTTTACCAGATGTGACATATTCCCCCCTTTGACACGTGGGTCTTCCCAATGTGTCACTGTAGCCGCTGTGTTGCATAAATTTTTTGGGAGGATTGGTTTATCTTCTATCTGATAGATGTCATCTTTTTTCTGTGCTCCTCTCTTTAGCCAGGCCTTTATTTCTGTCTTGGGTGCTCACTGTTGGGCGTCTTTCAGCACGTCTGTGTCTATAAATAGCAGATCTGACATTTTCTCTATGCCTATGTTGTCTGGGGCCTAAATGCCCCTGGTAGGGTCTCCCATGGCAAACAGGTTCTAGGTGATGGGTCAGACAAAGAATGGTTCAAGAACCCCTCATGAAGAACACAATATCGAGGCACGTGACGTCGCCCGGTACGGCGGAGCCGGTGTCCCACCCTGGAGCCAGGCCTGGGGTCGGGACTCGTCGGAGAGCGCCTGGTGGCCGGGTTGCTCCTCGCGGGACCCGGCCGGGCCAAGCCCGAATGAGAGACGCGAGGCCATCCCCCAGTGGGCACACCACCTGCAGGGGGAACCGTGAGGGACCGGTGCAAAGAGGATAGGGTGGCAGACGAAGGTGGAGACCTCAACGGCCCGATCCCCGGATGCTTAGGCTGGCTCTAGGGATGTGGAATGTCACCTCGCTGGGGGGGAAGGAGCCTGAGCTTGTGCGGGAGGTGGAGAGATATCGACTAGAAATAGTCGGACTCGCCTCCACGCACTCTCTTCTACTCTGGAGTGGCCCACGGGGAGAGGCGGCGGGCTGGTGTGGGTTTGCTTGTTGCCCCCCAGCTCAGCCGTCTCGTGTTGGGGTTTACCCCAGTGGATGAGAGGGTTGTATCCCTGCGCCTTCGGGTTGGGGAGAGGTCTCTGACTATCATTTCAGCCTACAGGCCGAGTGGTAGTGCAGAGTACCCTGCCTTCTTGGCGTCCCTGTCGGGGGTGCTGGATAGTGCCCCTCCCGGGGACTCCATTATTCTGCTGGGGGACTTCAACGCCCACGTGGGGAACGACAGTGACACCTGGAGAGGCGTGATCGGGAGGAATGGCCTCCCCGATCTGAATCCGAGTGGTGTTTTGTTATTGGACTTCTGTGCTAGTCACGGATTGTCCATAACGAACACCATGTTCAAACATAAGGGTGTCCATCAGTGCACTTGGCACCAGGACACCCTAGGCAGGAGGTCGATGATCGACTTTGTTGTCGTATCATCAGACCTTCGGCCGCATGTTTTGGACACTCGGGTGAAGAGAGGGGCTGAGCTGTCCACTGATCATCACCTGGTGGTGAGTTGGATCCGCTGGAGGAGGAGAAAGCCAGACAGACTTGGCAGGCCCAAGCGCATAGTGAGGGTCTGCTGGGAACGCCTGGCGGAGCCCTCGGCCAGGGATGTATTCAACTCCCACCTCCGGGAGAGCTTCGACCAGATCCCGGGGGATGTTGGAGACATAGAGTCCGAGTGGACCATGTTCTCTGCATCTATTGTCGATGCTGCTGCCCATAGCTGCGGCCGTAAGGTCTGCGGTGCCTGTCGTGGCGGCAATCCCAGAACCCGGTGGTGGACACCGGCAGTAAGGGATGCTTTTAAGCTGAAGAAGGAGTCCTATCGGCTGTGGTTGGCTTGTGGGACTCCTGAGGCGGCTGACGGGTACCGTGAGGCCAAGCGTGCTGCGGCCCGGGCTGTGGCAGAGGCAAAAACCTGGGCCTGGGAAGAGTTCGGTGAGGCCATGGAGAAGGACTACCGGTTGGCCTCGAAGCGATTCTGGCAAACCGTCCGGCACCTCAGGAGGGGGAAGCAGTGCTTTGCCAACACTGTTTATAGTGGGGGCGGGAGACTGCTGACCTCGACTGAGGACATTATCGGGCGGTGGAAGGAGTACTTCGAGGATCTCCTCAATCCTGCCATCATGCATTCTGTGGTGGAAACAGAGGCTGGGGACTCGGGGTTGGACTCTTTCATCACCCAGGCTGAAGTCACCGAGGTGGTTAAAAAGCTCCGCGGTGGCAAGGCTTCGGGGGTGGATGAGATCCGCCCTGAGTACCTCAAGTGTCTGGATGTTGTAGGGCTGTCATGGTTGACACGCCTCTTCAACATTGCGTGGCGGTTGGGGACAGTGCCTCTGGACTGGCAGACTGGGGTGGTGGTCCCCCTTTATAAGAAGGGGGACCGGAGGGTGTGTTCCAACTACAGGGGGATCACACTCCTCAGCCTCCCTGGTAAGGCCTACGCCAGGGTATTGGAGAGGAGAGTCCGACCGATAGTCGAACCTCGGCTTCAGGAGGAACATTGTGGTTTTTGTCCCAGCCGTGGAACACTGGACCAGCTCTATACCCTCTACAGGGTGCTCGAGGGTTCATGGGAGTTTGCCCAACCGGTTCACATGTGTTTTGTGGACCTGGAGAAGGCATTCGACTGTGTCCCTCGTGATGCCCTGTGGGGGGTGCTCCAGGAGTATGGAATCGGTGGCCCTTTATTAGGGGCCATCCGGTCCCTGTACGAGCGGAGCAGGAGTTTGGTCCGCATTGCCGGCACTAAGTCGGACCTGTTCCCAGTGCATGTTGGACTCCGGCAGGGCTGCCCTTTGTCGCCGGTCCTGTTCATAACTTTTATGGACAGGATTTCTAGACGCAGCCAAGGGCCGGAGGGGGTCTGGTTTGGGGACCAGTGGATTTCGTCTCTTCTTTTTGCGGATGACGTGGTCCTGCTGGCCCCCTCTAGCCAAGACCTACAGCATGCGCTGTGGCGGTTCGCAGCCGAGTGTGAAGCGGCTGGGATGAGGATCAGCTCCTCCAAGTCCGAGGCCATGGTACTCGACCGGAAAAGGGTGGCTTGTCCTCTTCAGGTTGGAGGGGAGTTCCTGCCTCAAGTGGAGGAGTTTAAGTATCTCGGGGTCTTGTTCACGAGTGAGGGAAGAATGGAGCGGGAGATCGACAGACGGATCGGTGCAGCTGCCACAGTAATGGGGGTACTGTGCTGGTCCATTGTGGTGAAGAGAGAGCTGAGCCGAAAAGCAAAGCTCTCAATTTACTGGTCAGTCTACGTTCCTACCCTCACCTATGGCCATGAACTTTGGGTCATGACCGAAAGAACGAGATCACGGATACAAGCGGCTGAAATGAGCTTCCTCCGTAGGGTGGCCGGGCACTCCCTTAGAGATGGGGTGAGGAGCTCGGCCATCCGGGAGGGGCTCGGAGTAGAGCCGCTACTCCTCCACATCGAGAGGAGCCAGTTGAGGTGGCTCGGGCATCTATACCTTATGCCTCCTGGACGCCTTCCTCGGGAGGTGTTCCAGGCACGTCCCACCAGGAGGAGGCCCAGGGGACGGCCCAGGACACGCTGGAGGGACTATGTCTCTCGGCTGGCCTGGGAACGCCTTGGGCTCCCCCTGGAGGAGCTGGAGGAGGTGTCTGGAGAGAGGGACGTCTGGGCGTCTCTGCTGAGTCTGCTGCCCCCGCGACCCGGTCCTGGATAAGCGGAAGACGACGAACGAACGAACATTTTCTCTTTAATAGGTTGAAATGAGTTAGTTCTGTCCCTGATGATGTTTTAAAACCTCTATTTTGCCAAATCTTAGCATGGTCCGAAAACGCATTGGCTGTCTGTGTATATAGTAAGTATTTGTCCCTCATGTAATTCACATGCTCTTACTACAGCATATAATTCTGCTGTTTGGGCTGAGCATGTATTGGGTAGAGATTTAGCTTCTATTATCCTATCGATGGATGTTACTGCATAACCAACTTTATTCTTTCCATATTCATCTTTAGATGCTGAGCCATCTACAAACACAACACATGAATCTGGTATAAGGGTTTGAGAAATGTCTTGTCTGGGTTTTGTGTCTTCTTCAACTTTTGCTTTATAAGAATGTGGTTTTCCATCTTCTGCAGTAGGTATTAGAGTACTTGGATTTAAAAGGCACATCTTTTTAGAGTTATGTTTGGCTGTGATAATAATAGCGATGTCAGTGTGATATGCCTTGCATGTAGCGTCAGGTGCTTCTCTTAATATTCCTGACTTCAACATATCTTGTATTACTGGCTTAATACCTTCTTCAGCTTCTGGCTTGAAGGGGTGTTGGCGGACTGATAGCCTTTTTTCAGATATTAGTTTAACCTTGTATGGTGGGAACCCCTTTATAAGCCCTACATCCGTTGATAATTGGGACCACAGTTCAGGTGGGACAGCAGCTAGGACAGGATGCATGTTGCTCTCTTTGCTCTCAGCTAAGCCCTGTATTTGTCCCTCTGCCTCATCTAAATGTGTCCTTGGATGGACTTTGACTGTCCACGCCAGAATGAGCTTCCAGATTCCTGTATTAGGATCTACCTTTGACAGTGTCAGTGCTGTTCCTGCAGAGGTTTAAAGCCTCTGTTTTTCCAAATTCGTATTATTCTTTTTTATCATATTTTATAAAGTAAGTCCTTATTACATTTAAAAATGAGATCAATATTTTTGGTAGTTGCTATTATTTTAAATAATGCTTGGTTTAGTTCTTATTAAAAATAAAAAATAAAAACTCACTCACTGATGAACACAAAAAATGAAGGGCATATTATATCTTATAATCTTTTATAATCGTTTGTCTTACCCAGTTTTATAGATACACCATCCAGTTTCAGTCAGCTTTGTATTTAGTTCAAGTAACTAAAGTTTGTTTCAATTAACTCCAGTTTTCTCTATTTCAGTCCAGTCCAGTAATTCTGTTAAGGTTCATTTCATCTTGTGTTAAGTTTGAGTCTAATTCAATCATTTTGAACCTGACTGGAAAAAGTCTAAACGTCTGTTAAAATCTTTTTGTTTTACCATAGAGAACTGACCTAATATTATTATGGTACTGTTGAGGACTCTAATTTTTACATAACATGAAACAGACATTTTTTTCACAAAAACAGAAAGTCAAATATAGACATTTGGCCACATTAAAGTTTAAATACCCTGTTTGTAAAAGAATTATGAAAAATTGAAGACGGATCTATGAACTTTCTTATGGTTATCAGTATTTTCAATACAGGTAGAACCTTTGCTATCTTTATATGATTTTTCGGAAAAGATTCTGGAAACCTTATTAAGATATAAGTTTGGCAATGATCATCAGAACATCAGACCTTTATTGGCGCTTTTAAGGTCCCTCAAAGATGCATTACAATGAAATCAGTCATTCCCATTCACACACATTCACACACTACTTACTTATTTTTCTGTCAGAGTAATTTTATTTGCAAAAATTTGAACATAATTTGACTTCTATTATTCTTAAAATGCACATTGTTTCCTCATAACCCCTTTTGTTTCCACTAGGTCTGTTTTGAACGCTTCAATTCTTTTTTTATTCACCAAGAATCAATAAGGTGGTCTTAGTGGGGTCCACCTTATAGGTATTGTTTGTTGAGTGTCATGTTATCATTGTCAGGTCAGTGAGGTTCATAAGTCAGTCAGAACCTTGGTCATTTGCTCTGTGCACATAATGTGTCATAGATTCAACTCATGATTAGTCAGCAAAACCTCCACCTATAGGAGAAAAATTGATTGTTAATGAATGAGCTGCATTTCCTAGGAACACTGTCTTCCTCCTGGATGAGCATCACCTGTTGAAAAACTTTCATCATTGTTTGTTTCACATATTCAATCAGATCTTTATATTATACCAGTAGGTTAAGTTGTTAGTATCTCATGTAGACTGACATATACTGTTGCATTTGGAGAGGATCTCAGATTAAATAAACATAGTTAGAGCTTCAATCCAGGTTCATTTTGTGTCTGCAGACTTTAGCCAATTTTTATTTTATTTTATTTTTTTATACATAAAGAGCAAGATTCAAAACATTTTCAAAAGGCAGATTGTGGCAGAATGTAAACAAAACTGCTTATTGATTGACAAAATAACATTCAAGCACACAACCACCATATCAAAGGCTCTACTTCTAGAGAATCACTAAACTTCTGGGGTCCAGTTTTGGCCCGCGGACCTTGAGTTTGACACATGCAGGGTAGAGTTACAATTTTTTTCAGACCTTTCAGCAGAGACAGGCTTCTACTGTTTGCAGAAGTTTAATCTTTTGTTTTCAGGCAGCTGCATCTCTTTGTCAAGGTCGTTTCACAGAGCTGAAATTTAACTTCTCTCAAAGAGGAAAAATCAAGAATGCACACAATCTGAGCCAAATATGGAATTATTTCCCAGTAAAATGAATCTTTTGCATTTTATCATGGTATTGTTGGTAGTATAACACCATAGAATGATTTTTAAAGCACCTGTTGTTTTAAATTTTCCTGCTTTGGTGGCTGATAGGCTCCAGGTAAATTATTAGTTTCAGGGCCAAAGCTGCTAATTACTTTAAACCTCTGAAGGAAGTAGAAACAGTGCCCCTCATTCTCAGCTTCCGGACCATATCGGTTTTTCCTGTTGCTTACTATATTTAACCGTCTCAGTGAGCAGTCACATTTTACTGATAACTCACATCCACTTACATCCACCTATACCCACATGTACACAGACAAGATCTACTTACTGTAACCCTGTGATATCCCTCGACTGTACCTTTGCATTCCACATCCTACATGCCGAGTCTTAAAGGAGCCAGGTTCCCTGACTGCCATTAGAGGTGACACTAGTCTAACATTATGGTTTAACTTTGCACAACACATATAATATAATTCCTAGCTCCTTCCAACCCCCTTATTATCAGCCCTCCACTCCATCACCAGTATCGGATCCCGAGGGGGAAGACATCTCTAATCCTAATCCTAAATCATTCATTCAAGCTCATGTCATTCATAGCATTCATGTCTTCCTCCAGGGTCCGAGCACCAAAGAAATAAACATCTGCTATTTAACTTCTCTAATCGCCATCTTTGTGTTTTTATTGTGAGTCTTTAGAGGATTGAAATGATATTTAACCCAAAAGTAATTCTAAAGGAAGGTATATTATCTGAGAAACAAGCTGTAGTCAATTTGACAAATGACTGAATAAGAGAGATGTATGTATTTTTTTTTAAATGACATTTTCAACAACGTAAACAATGAATCACTTCAAAGTATTCAAATGTGTATGTCTGTAGTTAAAAATTGAGGTCTGTTTTCTGTCGAGTTCTGTTAGACTGAATCTTTTGTAGAGTCAATCCTATACATGCAAAACTGGCCCCCTCCAACCTGCTATAAAAAGGCCACATTGTGGAGTTGAGTCGACAGGATATCTCTTTCATCATCCAACATGTCTTGTGCTGCTCTGTTATTGCTCCTTGTAGTTGGAGGTGAGTTTCTTAAAATTTGTCTTTATCAGCAATTGGTTGCATCAAACAAGATTTTCTTATCTTTTCTGTCTAAATCAATTCTTCTGTCAGCAGGTGTAAAGTGTGAACAGCTGACACAGCTAGCCTCTCTGACTCTGCCGCCAGGTCAGCCTCTGACCATCAGCTGTCAGGTCTCTTATTCTGTTACCAGCTACTGGACAGCTTGGATCAGACAGCCTGCAGGGAAAGGACTGGAATGGATCGGAGATGCAAAAGGATCTTCAGCAGATTACAAAGATTCACTTAGAAACAAGTTCAGCATTTCCACTGAATCCTCCAGTAACACAGTGACTCTGAAGGGACAGAATATGCAGCCTGAAGACACTGCTGTGTATTACTGTGCAAGACTCCACAGTGATGCAAAACATAAACAGACCTGCTCAAAAACCCCCTGTTTCTGAATACTTGCAATACTTGTAAGTCACCAGAGGAGGAGTCATCAGACCAAAAATGATTTTCAACCAATTTATTTCATTATTCCTTCCATTATCTATGTCCACATTATTACATAATCACAGGTCTTTCACAGGGTGACACAGAGATACAGAACAGACAACTGTGCACACACATACTCAAACTAAAGGGCAGCTTAGGGTGGTCAGTAAAGCTATCATGCGTGTAGTCAGACTCCAGTAAGAAGCCTGAGTACCCGGAGACGACCCACACATGCACAGGGAAGAATACACAAACTCCCTGCAAAAAGCCCACAACCCACATTAGGACCCAGCCATAATCTTAGTACTTTTTAAGTTCATATAAACATCTTAAGAAGTTCTTTCAGAAGAACTGATTCTAGCTTAGTAATATAAAAAAAAAAAAAAAGTTTATTTTCAAATCTTTTCCCTATATCTCAAGTAGCTTCGATTTTATAAAATCTATTCTGTCAGCGAGAGCTATACATAGATTTTAAATGATCCACTTCTACTCCTGACATCATTTAACAGGATGTCAGTAGCAGCAAATGCCACTCTTAGTTTATGGGCTTGTATCTGGAGATGAGCATTGTGAGAACTACATTTTCAGCATTTTTTTAAAGTACCAGGTTATAATGATGTAAATAATTGAGGCCTTTTTCCACCTTTAATTTCACAAATATGCTGTTTATTTCAACTAAAAAATAAATATCTTTGAGGGAAATATAGAAAAAGGTCTGTAATAACCTGGTAGCATAAGTGTGCACACCTTGAAGCAAAAACTTTGAAATCTGTCTGTTAATTTTATTCAGCATTCAGTCTTTTTGGTTGAACTGCAATCAATTATAGTGAATCTGATTAACCCGAAATTCAACTCAGTTGTTCCTTAGTATCTTCTCACATTTCATCTTATTTGCATCCTTTTCTGCTTAAACCTTATTTCATAGTTTGCGGAGAGGTTAAAGAGAAGGAGCTTAATGATCTCAATGTACACATGTACCAATCAAAGAAAATAGCAGAAACAAACTATGGCGCAGTGAAAACAGTCTTCAGTAACTTAACTCTTTCAGGAGATTCTACTATTCTGTACATTTGGGTTGTCCTTATGTGCCCCATTTAGTTTTCCTTTTAAACCAACATTGTTCAACCAAAATGTTACAAACGTCCATGCAGAAACAGCATCGCAAACATTTCAAATTCATCTTTTAAGTATTCTTTGTGTTGCACATTACTGAATGGACATTATGAGGATATTTTACTGATTTCTTAAAAGAAATTGTGCAGTTCAAACCTCAAAAATGAAATTGATCAAATTTAACCAAAATATTTTTATTATATCTTTATATTTGGTCCATTTCTATGTTTATGGTTAAAATAAAAAAATCTTTTTAATGCTACAAGGCTTCAGTAAATTGCTGCAATAGATGAGAATGTTCACATAAAAACTGCAACTGTTACAACTGTCTCCTAACTTTCAGTTTCCTCCTTCCCTCTGTTGGCGCTTTAGGTTTTTGTGTCAGATTTTTTCACAGTGATATTGGGCACACTGATGTACACCAATACAAAAACCTCAGAACAAAAGTCTGAATGTCACCCATTATAATTTACAGAAAAACATGTACAATATCACACATATATGGTTGGAATATGAGGTAAGAACACAGTGTTACCAAAACAAAAGCCATTTTAATAAATTGACTGATATTTACAAGTTAAACAATCACAAGTTTTCAGTTCATAGAGTACAGACAGTATTTTGAATTTTTTATTTTATCACATGATGGAGAATTGACACAAAGTGGCATTCACAGTCATTAAATGAGAATATCCATCTCATCAGATTTCCCCTGTGTAAAAACTCTTTTATGAAACTCTCCAGGTGTTATGCTGTTTTTTTTAGGTGCCTCAGGTTTTTGTTCAAGGAGTGAGTGAAGATGAAGCACTGTGATGTTTAGACTACTGGGGGAATGGAACAACTGTAACGGTTCTGCCAGGTAAGATTTTTTATATATTACATTATTATATTTACAGTCCTGTTTATAGTTGTTGTTGTTTAAGTTCATATTGTTAATGTAAAATGTTAGCTTACTTTTACTTAATCATCCTAGTGTTCTATAGTACATTTGTACTTTAAGGGGTTCAAAGACAATATCAACATATCACTAAAATAAAAATGTCCATGAGTTTATATGAATTGAATTATGTGACTCTTGGTTAGTGCTTCTGCAGTTACAATGAATAATTTATTATAAATAATTTCTCAATTCATCTCAGTGTCCCCAGTAAAACGTTTGATTTTGATTAAGTGTAAAATAGTCTCACCGATTTGATTGGTGTCCGTTTTTAAACTTGCTGGAAGTTGTTCCTTTTTATCTTCCTTTTTCACGTGTTATATTTCTATTTGTGTTCTGTTATACAGATAAAAAAAAAGTAACCTGTTGAAAAAAAAAGTTTTTATTAAGGATTAAGATTCCGGATTGCGGAAATCTAATTATTTGGAAACCTTTACACTAATGTGTGATTTAGAGTTTGAACAAGGTAAACCAAAAATTGTTTTTTACAATTAATTGTATTAGTGCAGCTCGTTTTTATACGCAATGTTACAACAAATTAACAGTAAGGAAAAAAAAGAAAACATTTTGGCCTTACGAATCTTTATATGATGATTTATTTGTTAACTTCATTGATCTTTACTTAGTGACTAAAACACTTTTATTACATTTTTATACTTAAAGTTAAACAATTCTTTAGCTTAAAATATGAAGTAATAGAATAACACTAAAACCGATGAATGTTCTTTAAAGATAACATTTCCACAGATTTGGTTTCTTCTGTCTCGGTGTGGCTCTGTGACTGGGACTAGAATAATAGAATTGATCATAATTTTGACTTGATAAAAGTAGACTCCTGTCAAAGCTGTAAAATATCTTCCAGTTAAGAAAAACAAATTAGACAGGATCAATTTCAGGCAGAGGATGATGAGCTGGACTCGAAATAAACATTCAAATTTCATTGAACTGCAACAAAACCTAAGCGGCTGAAGAAGACATAAAAACACGGTAAAGCCCGCTGAACCGACCTGCAGAGAGACTAGGAGGTTTGAAGCGACTGATCGGAAATAAATGCTCTGCCTTCGAAAGCTCTCAAGGTTCTCACAGATCAGAATCCAGTCAGAGAATTTCAGCTTTTAGAGAAAGTTTGTGCATGCTTGAATAAAGAAAATAACCAAAGAATAGCCTCTTATCAGAGTAAAAATATGAAATAAAATGAAATGAAATGAAAGGAACAAAGAAGAAAAGCTTTCACTTACATTGACAGTTATGAGCATATTTAACATTTATAGCCTTTTTAAGGAAGAATGCATTTTAAAACATGATGAAGACAAAACCTCAATTTAAACGGAAAAAAGCAAAAAACAAAAATAATAAGGAATATAAGAACTAATAATAAGGCTACTAAATTCTTTAAATCCGTGAAGAATCAAATGCATAAAAATTGTTTCTGGCTATTTGAATGTATGACTGTCGCCTGTTAGGAATTTAACCTAAATATATATTTTTTCACAAAAAAATAAGCTAAATCTGTAACCTTAATGTATTAGAAGTCTAGCAAAGCCCTGGAAAGACAGAGTTAAAGAGGCTTTAGGCAAAAAAAGTGTTTTTTGTTAGAAAATTGTTTATTTTCAGCCAATAAATTACTGCTAATGATAAATATGTTTAATGATTGCATATATTGAATTCGTTAGTTTTATGCCTGCTTTTTTAGCAGTGTTTTTGACACACCAGCATTAACCTTCCTTAGATACTTAATAATAATTATTTAAAAATCCTTTTTTGATTGAAAACATAATTAAGTGCATTGACTCACAGTATCCACAAATATGAACATCTACATATTGTATAGAATACTTTCATTTAAACTGGTGTATGAAAGATGTCTCAAAATAAATAAAACAATCTTGAGAGCAATATTTTATTTTGTTTAGCTTTATAGTAAAAAAAATGCTGTTTTTCAGCAGCCAACACAATCTGTTTGGTTGAAATAATATATATATAAATGCTTAATTAAAATAAAGATGGCTTAAAAGCTTTATAAAGGTAACAGTCTGACAATTAATAAATTGATCACAAATCAAATAGGAGCCACATAAAGAAACTTTAATGATTAGTTTTTGACTTAAGAAGTTCAAGATGGAGTTTTCTGAAATGAAAAAAAGACAAATCATAATGATGAGGTCCTGAAGTTTGAAAATCGAGCTTGTAATTTTGTTTTGTGGACAAACTCAAAGGATGATGGGAAACTTTTGATTTTCAGCTAAATATTGCTTTTTTGAATTATTTAAAACAATGTCAGCATTAAACAAAATTGGTGAAGCTTTAATTCATGTGTTGCAATAACATGGAGCGACCAGTGAGTAATCAAAAACTGTAACATGGGAAGTTTATGTGTCAAAATGAAACAGTCAGCCTTCTGGTGATAAAGTGTTGTTCCTCCTATTCTTAATGAACTGAGATAATCTGCTTTTCTTTGCTCTTGTGCAGATACAAATTCTCCCTCTGTTCCACCGACCCTTTTTGTCCTGAGTCCCCTGCAGACTCCTGGCTACCCCCTGAAGACAGCAGACGAAGTCGTTCCAAAGGTCTGTCTGGTCACAGATTTCCATTCGAAGGGGGATGACGTGGTTCTGAATCTGAGAGGAGGTCCGTTCAACGTGAGCACTGATAAAGTTGTTCTGTCAAACAACAACACCTACTACTTTGCTGCATTCAGCAATGAAACCATCTACTCATGTAGCATGAACAGGATGATTGGCAACAATGAAGCAGGTACCAAACTTATAAAGTTCTGTTTGAGATCTGATCAAACTGTTTGTTTCAGAGAGCTGGAAACTGTCACATAAATACTAAAGATTACTTTCTAATAAAACAGTGCACCATGACCAACGTATTAGAGTGTTTACTGACTTTTAAAGTGTCAGTTTGCCCAGGTTAGACATGTTTCCTCAGACAGATGATCAGAACGTCTGTCAGAGTTTTCATGATGTTTGTGTGACTGATGTGTTTTCTGTCTCCTAACAGATGATGCATGTGGGAACATTTATCCAGGTAAGTCTGAACACTTCCTGTCTCAGTTTGGGTCCCCCACTGATCCCAGCAGTCAGCTGTTAGTGATCAGTTCAGTCTGAACTCTGTTTCTCTGCCGACCAGAAAAAGCCAAGCTGAACTTCTACCTGCTGCTGATGAACGAAGTCTGAGTGGTGTTCACCAAAGCTCTGGCCTTCAGCACCGTTATCACCATCAGAGGCCTGCTCTTCTAACACTGACCCTTCAAGGCCACCATGCAGGCTGTCAGTAAAGCACACCAACTTACCTGTAGAGGAAAACTGTTCATGCAATTCAAATTTAAATCCATGATCTTTCAAAAGGCAATACAAAAAACATCACCACTGAGGTGACTAGGGTCACTTATACAGTCTGAAACCTGCATACAAAACACACATAAAAGTCTTATTATTTTTTAATTTAGCAGTTTGTGCCAATGGTGAGAAATATGTCTTTAAAATACCTTATGAACAGAAATGCATTTATTACAAAAATAAATATTCTACAATACTTGGCTTAAAAAACATTTACAAATTGAATTAAAGAATATATGAAATAAATTAAATATCTGACTTTGTTGTCAGTTTATAAAAACATGAATGACTGCTAAAAAGTAAAACAAAGAAATAGCTTTAGAAAAAGGAAGGAATTTGTAATTTGTAACTATTTTTTCTTAAATTTAGCTTAGAAATTGCTTTATTTTTTGCTTCAAGTCATGTTTGTTGGATTTAATTGTGTTCATGTAAACCTTTCCTCTGTACTTTATCTGTTTCATTCTGTGTTTTAGTCCTGCAGATCAGTAAATAAAACTTTAATGCTGCCTATAGTACATATTCCAGCTCTGTTAATTTATTTATGAAATGTTTTCAGTATTTTATTTCTTATGAATTATTTTTTGTTGTGTTTATTTATTTCCTTTATATTTCAAAACTTTTTGTTTTTTGACCCACATTTGAAGGATTTTCTCAGTGATTATGGGTTCATTCACGCCCACCCTCAGCCATCTATGCAGGGTTTTTTTTAAGTCACGTACATACATGTTTATAGAATAACCTAAATGATGCAGAGAAACAACTGTAAGAGATATACCTCATCTCCCAGTTCGTAGCACGACAGCTTGATCAGTTGAAACCACATATCAACAGGAAGCTGAAATAGAGATGAAAATCCGACAGAAACCAAACAGCAGCTCAGTTTCACATATAGAGATAAATCACTGTGGTTAACCTCAGTTCTGTTTGGTTCCTCTTTTCACACAACCTGCAGAATCTTTTCTCGTCTGTTGACTTCAGTGGCAGCCGGTTTCCTCTGCAATGTCTGGCTTTTAATCAAATATTTTCCATTCATTTAATTCAATTAAAAATACTTCTTTTTATTATTTGTGCAAACATTTCAGATTGAAAGTGAGTCTTTGTTGTTGTTTTTGAGTTTCTTGTAATATTCTATCTCCGTGTCAAATTACAACATCTCCAATGAATGTTTTAATTGACATCCATTAAACATTAAAATTTAAGAAACTTATGAGAGAAATTTATAAGGAAGCTGAGCTAAAATGATTACATGATCTGATCTGCAGCTCTCAAGCTACAGATTTTCTGAAAATAATAAACATCTTAATGAAAGAGTCTGACTTGTCCATTCTTGTCACATTTTATCTTGAAGGTTTTACTAATAAAATTTGATAAGTAAAAATACTTGATCATCAGTTTGAAACATGCACCAACAGAATCATCTCCTTTTATGGTGTCTCCTCTGCTAAAGGAGGAAACACGAGATGCAGTATATCTCCAGTCCTGACTACAATTTTAAAAAGTATGTCATTCATTAGACACTTATCTACTCTTGAAAAGAAAATGATTGCCCTGTTTTCTACTGGAATATGATCAAATGAAATAAATGTCCAGTTACTTGTTGGCAATTTTTAGTCTAATTTAGTCCTGTTTAACTGGACATTTAAGGCTTTAATATTATATATTAATTTTCTCAGAAACAGCTCTTTGCTGGTTTACCTTAATGCTCAAACATGTTTCAATTCTGAATTAAGCTTTACTGATTTGGTTGGGTGGAAGTGTCACTAAGTCAACAGAAACACAGCATGAAACAAGATTTTTGAAGACAGCTGAGAAAAGACTCCTCAGGTCAAACAGATCTGAGGTCATATAAGTTTTATATTAAACATGCAGCGAGTCAGTGGTTCTTCCAAAAAAAAAAAAAAACAGTTTCAGAGATGCTGCAACTTAGTGGACAGGCTTGTTTAAGAAAAAAGTAACTAGGGGTGTACAGGTCCTTCTCAAAATATTAGCATATTGTGATAAAGTTCATTATTTTCCATAATGTCATGATGAAAATTTAACATTCATATATTTTAGATTCATTGCACACTAACTGAAATATTTCAGGTCTTTTATTGTCTTAATACGGATGATTTTGGCATACAGCTCATGAAAACCCAAAATTCCTATCTCACAAAATTAGCATATCATTAAAAGGGTCTCTAAACGAGCTATGAACCTAATCATCTGAATCAACGAGTTAACTCTAAACACCTGCAAAAGATTCCTGAGGCCTTTAAAACTCCCAGCCTGGTTCATCACTCAAAACCCCAATCATGGGTAAGACTGCCGACCTGACTGCTGTCCAGAAGGCCACCATTGACACCCTCAAGCAAGAGGGTAAGACACAGAAAGAAATTTCTGAACAAATAGGCTGTTCCCAGAGTGCTGTATCAAGGCACCTCAGTGGGAAGTCTGTGGGAAGGAAAAAGTGTGGCAGAAAACGCTGCACAACGAGAAGAGGTGACCAGACCCCGAGGAAGATTGTGGAGAAGGGCCGATTCCAGACCTTGGGGGACCTGTGGAAGCAGTGGACTGAGTCTGGAGTAGAAACATCCAGAGCCACCGTGCACAGGCGTGTGCAGGAAATGGGCTACAGGTGCCGCATTCCCCAGGTCAAGCCACTTTTGAACCAGAAACAGCGGCAGAAGCGCCTGACCTGGGCTACAGAGAAGCAGCACTGGACTGTTGCTCAGTGGTCCAAAGTACTTTTTTCGGATGAAAGCAAATTCTGCATGTGATTCGGAAATCAAGGTGCCAGAGTCTGGAGGAAGACTGGGGAGAAGGAAATGCCAAAATGCCAGAAGTCCAGTGTCAAGTACCCACAGTCAGTGATGGTCTGGGGTGCCGTGTCAGCTGCTGGTGTTGGTCCACTGTGTTTTTTCAAGGGCAGGGTCAATGCAGCTAGCTATCAGGAGATTTTGGAGCACTTCATGCTTCCATCTGCTGAAAAGCTTTATGGAGATGAAGATTTCATTTTTCAGCACGACCTGGCACCTGCTCACAGTGCCAAAACCACTGGTTTACTGACCATGGTATCACTGTGCTCAATTGGCCTGCCAACTCTCCTGACCTGAACCCCATAGAGAATCTGTGGGAAGAGAACCTTGAGAGACTCAAGACCCAACACTCTGGATGAGCTAAAGGCCGCTATCGAAGCATCCTGGGCCTCCATAAGACCTCAGCAGTGCCACAGGCTGATTGCCTCCATGCCACGCCGCATTGAAGCAGTCATTTCTGCAAAAGGATTCCCGACCAAGTATTGAGTGCATAACTGTACATGATTATTTGAAGGTTGATGTTTTTTGTATTAAAAACACTTTTCTTTTATTGGTCGGATGAAATATGCTAATTTTGTGAGATAGGAATTTTGGGTTTTCATGAGCTGTATGCCAAAATCATCCGTATTAAGACAATAAAAGACCTGAAATATTTCAGTTAGTGTGCAATGAATCTAAAATATATGAATGTTAAATTTTCATCATGACATTATGGAAAATAATGAACTTTATCACAATATGCTAATATTTTGAGAAGGACTTGTATTTGCATCATATTGCATGGGTGAATGTCAATTGAGACCAGTCGGAGTGTATTTGAACCTTATATGTTGAATTCATAATGTTATTTAGTTAAATATATTCAAGTTATTTCAATTGTTGTTTAAATAGGGTGCTGTCATGGTAAATTTAACTGCTTTGACCTACATGCAGATAACACTCAGGAGACAGAAAAAGGTGTAAAAGTTTATTTTCCTTTAACAGATAGACTTGGGACTGGAAGCACACCAGCTGTATGGAGAGGGAGAACAGGTAAGTGGATGAGGGTTTCAGAGGTGAATTTAGAAATTTCAAGATCTTGTTTGCTTACAAGTGGAGCAGAAGGAAGTCTTCAGAGGGGGAAAAGATGAAGCAGAGCCTGGGAGGTTGGTGGATGTCTGTTGTGCAGGTAGGACTTAAAATCCTCAGATGAATGGTTTTGAGGAACACAAGCTTGGATTGCCTTTCCAGGATAGACGCTGGAGTGAGGTGAGTGCACTTGGTGGTGGATTATGTACTCACGTTGGAGGGTGGACTAGGTTCGCTTGCAGGTTGTTTGGAGCCTGGAAGTCAGGAAGACTTGAGGAAGAGTACCGACAAAAGGTAAGTTCTTGGGAGAAAAAAAACTTTGAGTTTTAAGTAAGCTTAACTTGGCCAGTAAGTTACCACTATTAACAAACACTGACAATGAGGTGCTGATTGATGATGAGCGACACCTGTTACACACCTCCACAAGGAGCTCCGGCGCCATCTGGTGAGCAAGCACAGTAAGCAGCAGGCAACAACTTTCCCAGACCCCGACAGGTGCAAGTTAAAAAGATCTTATTGTGTTACCTATAGAATGTTCTAATTTGATGATGAGTGAAGATTTGAGAAAATTCATAGTTTAAGACTGATAAAAATAATTTCATGGGGAGATTATCTCTCTTTACAAGTTAAAAAGAAGTTAACTTGATGAAGTAATTGGATATAATTTCAATTTACAGTGATTTGAGATGGATTACAGTGATTAAGAAAGTTTTATTTGTTATTTTACACAATATGTGCAGACTGGTTTTTGGAGACCCTTCGAACAAGTGAGTGATGTGATGTGATGATGAGCCAGACCCACGGACAAAGGTTTGAAGAGTCCTGCCAGTAGATGGCCAGCTGCTGCAGGGATTCTCAGTAAAGTCACCTTAGAACAAAACAGGATCTCCCAGCCAGGAGGAATGGGAACAAATCAGGATTTCCCAGCAAAGGAAATGCACACACACTTATACCTACCCGGGTAGTATACACGGGAGACAAAGAACATTACAGGAAACATAAAGAACTCTTACTAGTATAAGAAGCACTAAACGAAGAGATTGGAGTTTGGAAACAATTTAATCCCTGTTCTTGTAGTGCACTGTAATTATCATTTTTTTTTATTCTTGAAGGAAAGAGCTCTATTTTATTTCGGTTTATTTCCTTTCGCTGTAATTGTGATAATCTATATATTTTTAAAATTTAGTTTTGTTGTTGTGCATTCATTGGTCAGTTGTACTACTAATTATACTCCTCCTTACTCCTCAGGACCTAGGTCTTAGTAGCGCAAATCTTTACTAGAATACAGCACAAGTGCTACACATACGTCTTATGACTTATCAAGCCACCGTAGCAGTGAACGTTATACTGAATTTTTACATGAACCGTGTTCTGTTGCTTAGCAACACTGTTGCTTGCATGTTTTAGCTCGGTGGAGAGCACAGCATGTCCTTCGGCTTGCAGCACGCATTCTCCGACAGGGTTCAAAAATTATAAATAGAACATTGCAAAATCTGTGTTGAATGTGTTGCTCTTGACCCTCACAATGATATTGTGGCTGTAATGACAACACAAATATGCCCAATGCACAACCGCACCAAATGGAAAACATAAAGTCTGCTTTTGGTCAGGACCAAACAAGCGGACCAAAGGACGTTCCTCATATGAATATGCCCTAGAACTCCCATTAGTAGGATTTTAACCTTAGACTAAAAAGATTTACTGAACTGATGGAAATTTTTTTTCTTAATGTTGTGGGGAAAACTGAGACAGTCAAAGTGGGAGAATCATTCATTTCTCTTTCATTTAATTACATTTTCTTAGCATAGGCTTACAAAAAAAAAATAGTGACTGAAACTAATTCAAAGAAATGGAAAGTTTGTTAAATTTTCAGGATGGGTTGTAGAAGTGGACCCTAGAATGCAGACGAGCAGACATGGTGGTGAGTACGGGCTTTAATAAAACACAAACTCAAAATAGGCAGGCGTGAAACAAGGGCAGGCTAAGCATGGCATGACAAAGGCATGGAAATAAATGGGATGTTTCCGCGAGGATTAAACAGAACAGCAGCGTATAAGTGGACAAGACACACGGTGGAAACAGAAAAACTGACTGGCATTAAACAGGTGGACCAGATGAGGCCAGATGAAGGACACAATCTAACGAAGGGAAAACTCTTACAGATCATAGACTAAAAATCCATCATAAACAGAATACTAGAACTAAACCAAAGGAAAGAACTAAAGCACCACCTGGAAAACAATGATCTGAAGCTAGATCCACAACACAACAACTTGGAGAACATAATCAGAATAAGAGAAAAACCCAAAACAAAACCCAAACAACTTTAAAGCATGACATAAATTGTTTTGTCCATGGAAAATATTTGAATTAATTTTCAGTCTAAACTGTTAAGTCAAGACGTCTGGCTGATCTTTCTAAACAGGAACACTTGAATCAGACAGCAGGTCAAAATTAATTACAAGTTAATACTTCAAAAATCGCATTAAGAACTTTGGTTGCTTTTAGTCCAATGTAGTTTAAACCTTTAAAATGCTGTAAACAAAGAATGCAAAGAGAATCCCAAAGACTAACCTATGCATATTCTGGCTTTAGTATCATAAATGAATCATGAAGGTTATGAAATTAAATATGTGTTCAAAGAAAAACAAATAAAACCTGTTAGAATCACAAGATTATTGTCTAAAATGTGTAATTATATTTTCCAAAACCACAACATTCCTTCTCACATGTTTTTGTTCACTTTGAGATACGAGTAGAGTGCCTGAGGAAAAGCAGTTAATATCCTGTTAATTTCACAATGACGTCTTCTTACTTTTGTTTTTACTGAAAACGATTGATTTTACATGATATAGAATAAATTCAAAATGATGGACACTTTAATGAGAATATAGTATATTTTCTGTTACTATTTGTAAGTTTTCCTACTTACTGTGATCTTCTGGGCAAAGATTGTCGGGGTCTGGGTGAAGAAGTAAAGAAGAAAAGAGCTGATGTTCTTACTCATATCACCACTAGCATATGTAAGCTAACTAAAACAATGACGTCACATATATCCAGAAGCTACTACGTAGCTAGGTCATATTTAAATACTAAAGTAAATTATAAATTACTGTCAGGTTTACACTGCTGTCAGATGTTTTCCCTGTTCCTCTGATTAGTAGTTTACTTTTGTTTAGTTAATATTTGTTTAGATCCTTGTGCTTATGTGTTTGCTTTAAATATATTTTCTTTCCCAAGTTTGTTATTTAGTTTAGTTCTCTTTTGTTCCTTATGTTTATTTCCTTTCTGTCAGGTTTTAGTTAGTTTTGTTTGTCGCTTAATATTCTTGTGCTTGTTTACTTATTACTTTTACAGTTAAGTTTTTCCCGTGTCCTCAGATTTAGTTGTTGTTTCCTTCTAGATTTGGTTACAATTTATATTTGCTCATTTTTAGGTTTATTATTTAGTCAAGTTTAGTTCCTCATGTCTCTGGCTTCCCAGTTAGTGTTTTGATCCCTGTATTTATGTTTATACTTTTCCTTAGATATGTTCCCTGAGTGTCTTTAGTCTAGTTTCCCCCACGTCTCTCTTCCCCTGCACCAGTATCCACAGTAACCTAATTCCCTCAATACCCTCAGCTGATCCTCACACCTGTCATTACCTGTCATCTGATTACCTACCTGCCTTCCCATTGGTTCACATTGCACTTCCCTTTGTACATTAACTGACCGGTTCTCCTCCCAGTTGGTTCCTCCTGTTATCTTCCTGTGTCTCCTGCTCCGTGTCCTTGTGTAAGTCATTTGTTTATTGTTTATTAAAAAAGAAGATTCCTAAAACTATGTGGCTTCCAAGCTTCTGTCTGCATCCCAGTCCCAACCAACCACAAACCGTGACAATAAATTACAGTGAATACAAAGAATCAATAGATATAACATTGATATAACATTGCAATCAAAGAAACTATAAAATAATTTAAAAAGAACGTTTTAGTAATTTGAAGTCAAGCTGCTCAAATGTGTTCATTAAATAAATAAAATAGTAGATTGTGTGACCGCCACTGCTTAATTTCAGTGAAGTTGAATAGGCTGTCTAGACTAAAAATGTACATGTGTTGCTTTCTTACTGATGCTTCAGAGATAAATGTTTTGCTAATTTATTATTACATGTTACAACAACCAACTCAAAAAGTAAACGTCAGTGGTTTATATTCCAAGTTTGTTTTCAGAGTTGAACTTTTCTGTTATACACATTGTGGGTTTGATTGTATGCAAACTTGGCCTCCACCTATCTGCTATAAAACGTCACACACTGGAGGTGTATTAGCAGGATATCTGTTTCATTAGTCAACATGTTTTGTGCTGCTCTGTTCTTGCTCCTGGCAGCTGCAGGTGAGTTTCTTAAAATTCATCTCAGCCAGTAGTTTGTTTCTTTAAATATTCCCTCATCTTTAGTGATAAAATATATATATATTTTTTAAACAGGTGTAAACTGTGAACAGCTGACACAGCCAGCCTCTGTGACTGTACAGCCAGGTCAGACTCTGACCATCAGCTGTCAGGTCTCTTATAATTTGGGCACCGCAACACACTGGATCAGGCAGCCTGCAGGGAAAGGACTGGAGTGGATTGGTTACATGTGCACTGGATGCACCGGAGCTAAAAAAGATTCTTTAAAGAACAAGTTCAGTATTACAGTACATGCTTCCAGTAAAACAGTGACTCTGGATGGACAGAATATGGAGCCTATAGACACTGCTGTGTATTACTGTGCGAAACAGCCACAGTGAAACAACCAACTGCAGAGCTGTACAAAAACCCCTCAGTCTGAACACCTGTAGTGTGAAACCACCAGAGGAGGAGCTCTAACACCACTGATGAATTAAATACCAGGCCAAAGGCTCTGTCCAAAGGTCTTCAGTACTCAATATGAAACCTTCAAGAATTGTGGTTTAGTCTAATGATAACACATAATATTTTTTCTTTGGCTGGGAGAGAAGATGACACCTTTTACATCGTCTAAATTTAAAACTTGCAGGAATGAAAAACAAATTGAAAAACAGGTACTTTTAAATAACTAACAATATCTCGAGACACCTTTGCCTCAAACAAATGCAAATGTCATATTTCAGATCTCCAACTATGTGTTTAACTTCCTCATTGAAAGGAAACCCTGCATTTACACTTTTAATTTTTCTTTGGTTCACCCTTTTCAGTCTTGCATAATTCCAGGTTGTTTGGCAGGTTCTAACAGCCAGGTTCTGGAGTTTTTCCTTCCACCTCTGTAGTGGGAAATTCTCAGAGAGTTCTGAGTCTTTCCTGCAGAGGATCTTAATATAATTTCAGTCAGTTAGAAATGGCCTGAATCAGACAACCTGCTGGAAAAGTACTGGACTGGATGGCGTCTTTTTACAATGATGAACACAACAGTTTATGCCAGCAGTGTTGAAGGATGTGTAGAAATCCTGACAGATTACAGTGACAGCATCGGGTATCTGAGACGGTCCATTTTGAAACCAGAGGACACCAGAAGATAAGGATGACATTGTCACACATACAGATACTGTTAACTGATGACATGTTTTTCAAGCTACTACCAACAGCTTCTTATCTTCTACTTATACTTTTGGAGAATATTTATCTCCAATATCCGGTTTACTGAATGCGCTACAGTTATGTATTATAGATAATGTAATGTTTGTGTTAAAACTAAATGATGAAACAAACGAGAAAAAACAAACACAAAAAAGATAAATCAAGTTCCTCTGCAGTCTAATGGTGTCCTACTTATGTCTGCTTCTATCCTGCCAGGACATAACTTGTAACTCTCACATCCTATACCCTCATTCATTTCCTATCGGTCTCTCTGCCAGCCCTTCTGTAGTCATATGCATTAATGGTACTAATACTGATGAAGAGACTCTAGAAAAACCATTCCACTTTTGATGTATTGTTTGAATTAGATACTTTTAGACAGGCTAAATTCAGAAATTGTTCTTTTACCAATTGAGTAATTTTATCACCTTTCTTGTTTAGAAATACATTGAGATTTGCATGATATGACACTTTAAGAAAGGAAAAAAATAATATTGGCAGTTCAAGATGGTTAATGTTCTAAAGTTAATGTGATATGTAGATGTATAAAAGACAAATGGCTGCCACAATGATCAGACCAGAGGTTGTGACTGCTTTTGTCATCCTTACGATTACCTGGCCTGGTGAGAACAAAAGAATGCTTTGAAGAGCTGCATAAGTGATTAATACAATATTGTTAATGTTCGGTAGCTAATGAACTGTCTCTCTGCAGGTACCAAGTGTCAAACAGTGACTGAGTCTGAACCAGTGGTTAAAAGGCCTGGAGAATCCCATAGGCTGACCTGCACATATTCTGGATTCAGCGCACATTATGGTAACGTTTGGATCAGACAGGCGGCGGGAAAAGCACTGGAGTGGGTTTCAGCTATCACTGATGGTGGTGTCAGCACCTTCTACTCTCAGTCAGTGAAAGGCAGGTTCACCATCTCCAGAGAGAACAGCAGGAATCAGGTGTATCTGCAGATAAACAGTTTGACAGCTGAGGATTCTGCTGTTTATTATTGTGCTCGATGGTACACGGTGAAACAGAAAACAGGAACACTGTACAAAAACCTTTCAGCACATGAAAGCTTTTAAGATGAGGCCACCACAAAAACAGCCATAACACCACTAAATTGTTGAGCAACACCAAGGTCCTAAACAATTTATTTTTCTTTATAACCAGAAATGTGGATTTTTAGATAATTCCAGTGTGTACATCGAGTTGCCCCAATCTTCACCTGGATCTTCAACAAGTCACTGGAAACGTGTGAGGTCCCCTCCTGCCTCAAACAATCCACCATCATCCCGGTGCCCAAGAAACCCACCATCCTAGGATTAAATGACTACAGGCCTGTAGCCCGGACGTCTGTGATCATGAAATCCTTTGAGCGGCTGGTGTTGAAGCACCTGAAAGACATCACAGGCCCCCTGCTGGACCCCCTGCAGTTTGCTTACCGAGCAAACAGGTCGGCAGATGATGCTGTTAACTTAGGTCTACACTTCATCCTGCAACATCTCGACCACCCAGGGACGTACGCCAGGATCCTGTTTGTACACTTCAGCTCGGCATTCAACACCATCATACCAGACATCCTCCACCAGAAGCTCACCCAGCTCAACGTCCCTGGCTCCACCTGTCAATGGATCAACAGCTTCCTGACGGACAGACAGCAGCAGGTGAGACTAGGGAGCATCTTCTCCCGCAGCAGATCAATAAGTACTGGTGCCCCCCAGGGGTGTGTTCTATCCCCACTCCTCTTCTCCCTCTATACAAATGACTGCACCTCATCGGACTTGTCTGTGAAACACCTGAAGTTTGCACCACTGTCATTGGTCTTATCCAGGACAGAGATGAGTCTGCATACAGACCGGAGGTGGATCGGCTGATAAACTAGTGTAGTCAGAACTACCTTGAACTCAACCCACTCAAGACTGTGGAAATGGTGGTGGACCTTCGGAGAACACCACCCCCGTACACCATCCTCAACAACATCGTAGCAGCTGTGGACCACTTCAGGTTCCTAGGAACCACCATCTCTGAAGACCTGAGATCGTCCTCGCACATAGACACTGTTCGAAAGAAGGCCCAGCAGAGACTGTACTTCCTGAGGCAACTCAAGAAGTTCAACCTTCCACAGGAGCTGCTGGTCATCTTCTACACTGCCATCATTCAGTCTGTCCTGTCTTCATCCATCTCAGTGTGGTTTGGCTCATCCACAAAACAGGACAGGTCCAGACTGCAACGAATAATCTGGTCTGCAGAGAGAATCATCAGGACTGACCTTCCCTCCATCCAGGACTTATACAGGTCTAGGGTCAGAAAAAGAGCTGCTAAAATCTCTGCAGACCCCACACACCCTGCACATAAACTGTTCAGAGCTTTACCTTCAGGCCGTCGCTACAAAGCACCGTTCACCAAAACCAACCGCCACAGAGACAGTTTCTTCCCCCAGGCTGTTTCTCTGTTGAACATTCAATAGAGTACAAAACAACAGCATACAGATGTTGCAAATGTACCTTTTCATCTTTATTTTATTTATATATGTGTATATTTGTACATTGTAAATATGTATATTCTGTAATGCAAAAACAAAACCAAAGAGCAAAGTGTACCGAAGTCAAATTCCTTGTTTGTATGTACAAACTTGGCAATAAAGTTGATTCTGATTCTGTCTCGTTTTTTTTTTTCTTTGCTTTGCTTTCCTACATTTCAGCTGCTATGAAAGTGTCCTAAACATGGACTGAAATTTTACGGTTGATTAAACATAATCTGTGATAAAAACAAAAAAGACCAGAAACAAAACAATGTTAAAACTGTAAACTGTAACTGCTAGTAGGCAGACAGTGAACATTCACAATAGGAAATATGAAAACAAAATGATGATTGAACATTTGAGATTTACTTGATTACTTTAGAATTGGCAGAATAGGTTGGCCACTCTACAGTAGCTATATATATTTGCAGTGTTGTCAGGCAGGGCGATGTTCAGCAAACCTTTATGAACACAGTGTATGTCCTTTTGACCTATATATAGGCAACATCTGTATACAATAATGTCTGTCTACATTATCAGGTTACAGCCAATGAAAGCAGAAAGTTGGGCAGAATTAGGTATAAAATAATTAAAAAAAAATCACTCCTGGACATGTAGATTGATAATTATCTACAAATTGGGCTCCAACCCTAAGCTCTGACACATTCCTGTACAAAAGCACAACAATAAATGTTCACAGCATACACATTGAATCTAATAGGACAAATCCTCGGTCTTTTGGCTCTATGCAAATTAAACTTCGAGGCTTTCTACTATAAATCCTTTTTCAGGCCGTCGAATAAGAGAACCTCCCATTAGATCATTTTTAACACCAACATGTTCTCTGTAGCTCTGCTGCTGCTGCTGGCTGCTGGATCCTGTGAGTTTCACTGAGGCACTGACAGCATGTTCACCTTAGACTGTCTGCTCACTGTTTTCACTCTCCTAAACATCATTTTTTTTCTTTCACAAGTGTGAAAAGTGAAACGCTTACTCAGCCAGTCTCTCTGACTGTACAGTCAGGTCAGCCTTTAACCCTCAGCTGTCAGGTCTCTTATTCTGTCAGCAGCTACTGGACAACTTGGATCAGACAGCATGCTGGAAAAGAACTGGAATGGATTGGTGGATCTGGAGAAGGCTCTGGATGGAGTACATACTACAAAGATTAACTGGAAAACAAGTTCAGCATCACCTTTGTTTCTTCCAGCAACACAGCAACTCTGCATGGACAGAATATGCAGCCTGAAGACTCTGCTGTGTATTACTGTGCGAGAGAACCACAGTGACTCAGAAAAGCAGCAGAGCTGAACAAAAAAACCCTCAGAGGCTGTGCACATGTACTACTTAACCAGAGGAAGTGCTGTTTTCAGAGACAAAACAGTTTATGTCTGTGATACAATTCAAATGTAAGCCTTGTTTTCCAAGGCTATAGACAGTGAACAACGCTAAGACACTCAGTAACAATAGAGCATATTTAAAATGTATTTTTCAGTCATTTCTGAGCACTTCTGTGGCATCTAAATTGTCACTTCATTAACAAGGTTTAGAATCTGTTCAATTACATAAACAGTTTTATTGCCTCATATTTAGTTTACATCAATAGTACCTTTCTTTGAGGCAGCAGAACAAGAAAGCACTAATATGTAATAGATATCTGTGAATATATTAGCATTGTTCAGTGGATATTCTTCTTATCCACAGATGCAATACTGATGATAACTAGAATGCTTTTAAAAAGAACATTTTGATAATATATACTAGGGTGATAGCATAGCTGCTATCAGTCAGAGAGTAACCATACTAAAAACTGCTTCCTATGAGATCTGATTAAGTTATTTCTTCATTATTGGGATTCAGCAGTACAGCCTCCACATTTATTTCAGGAAGCCACCAGAAGGAGGAGCCCTGGGACTTTGATGTTTTTTTCTCTATTTTTCACAAAATGTCACAAATACTTCGGAATAGAAAAAGACCACTGTTGAAGATTGGACCAGCAGTTATGATTCAGGAAAGCAAAACAACAGTGTGGCTGAAGACCAGATCACTTTCAACAGGATTCAAATAGGGTCAAAATTACCAGAAGACTAAACAAAGTTGCTGTTTCCCCTTTTTTTTTCAGATTCACAGAAATTGAAAGAAATAAAAACTACCGTCTAACTGTGACTTTTAGCAACGCAGCTAAAGTTTAAATTTATAAAACCAGTTTTACCAAACTGTGTGCTACATTACCCAGCTGTTTTAAACATTTTCATGTTTAAAGTTATTTGCAAATAAATTTCTAAAATAAAAAAAAGCTTCAGTTAAAATTTATGTGAAAGACTTTGCTGAGACTTTTGTTAAAGAAGAATGTGAGACATATTTCCACCTAACGATATAAGCACTGAAATGATCAAGCAAAGAGCTACATATTTTAAAGATAAATAAATAAATAAAACAAAAAGCAGGCAACCAGTTCAAGACTATCCATTTTGTTCCTTCAGTTAAGAAACCCTTCATTCAACAGTGTTAAAGTCATTACTGCTGTTATCTGCTGGAGGTGTAGGTTCAGTTTTAACCTGTGGAGTCAGGGGAGGATCTATGCAAACTCTTCTTTTAAAGGGATTCAATCAGGAGTTATTGTACAGTTTATGAGGATGTGGAAAAAACAAAAAAACTTTAACATACTTTAATTAAAACATATCACCATTGAACCTTTTCTGTCATAGGATGGATAAATCAGTCATCTGGAGCTTTCTCTTTGTAGTTTTTATTCACAATGAAATTTTCAGACCATTTTTATGATATTTGTTCAGTGATTCATAATTTTGACTGATAATAACCGTAACATGTTTTGTTATAGGAGCCTGGAGTGAGATCAGACTGGATCAATCTGAATAAAAAGACCTGGAAACACAGGGAAGATGTCTTGTGTCATCTCTGGTTACAGCATGACAAGCTATTATATCCACTGGATAAGACAGGGAGCAGGGAGAGCTCTGGAGTGGATGGTAAGATGGATGCTGGTTAAAACGTTGCCATCTATGGAAGTTCCTTTCAAAGTTGTTTCATTATGACTGAAAATGTCCCTACCAGCACCCAGTACCTCGAGACCAGCAGCCTGACAGCAGAAGATTCAGTCTTCTGTTTACTTTTATGCTTGAGAAACACGGCAGTAGAGCAGCTGTACAAAAAACCTCGACAGAAATCAAACACTGTAAACACAGAGACATCTGGTTTCTGAGAACTGTTCAATGACTTGAATGAAAGTTAATACTGGTCCTTCTCAAAATATTAGCATATTGTGATAAAGTTCATTATTTTCCATAATGTAATGATGAAAATTTGACATTCATATATTTTAGATTCATTGCACACTAACTGAAATATTTCAGGTCTTTTATTGTCTTAATACGGATGATTTTGGCATACAACTCATGAAAACCCAAAATTCCTATCTCACAAAATTAGCATATCATTAAAAGGGTCTCCAAACGAGCTATGAACCTAATCATCTGAATCAACGAGTTAACTCTAAACACCTGCAAAAGATTCCTGAGGCCTTTAAAACTCCCAGCCTGGTTCATCACTCAAAACCACAATCATGGGTAAGACTGCCGACCTGACTGCTGTCCAGAAGGCCACTATTGACACCCTCAAGCAAGAGGGTAAGACACAGAAAGAAATTTCTGAACAAATAGGCTGTTCCCAGAGTACTGTATCAAGGCACCTCAGTGGGAAGTCTGTGGGAAGGAAAAAGTGTGGAAGAAAACGCTGCATAACGAGAAGAGGTGACCGGACCCTGAGGAAGATTGTGGAGAAGGGCCGATTCCAGACCTTGGAGGACCTGCGGAAGCAGTGGACTGAGTCTGGAGTAGAAACATCCAGAGCCACCGTGCACAGGTGTGTGCAGGAAATGGGCTACAGGTGCCGCATTCCCCAGGTCAAGCCACTTTTGAATCAGAAACAGCAGCAGAAGCGTCTGACCTGGGCTACAGAGAAGCAGCAGTGAAATGTTGCTCAGTGGTCCAAAGTACTTTTTTCGGATGAAAGCAAATTCTGCATGTCATTCGGAAATCAAGGTGCCAGAGTCTGGAGGAAGACTGGGGAGAAGGAAATGCCAAAATGCCAGAAGTCCAGTGTCAAGTACCCACAGTCAGTGATGGTCTGGGGTGCCGTGTCAGCTGCTGGTGTTGGTCCACTGTGTTTTATCAAGGGCAGGGTCAATGCAGCTAGCTATCAGGAGATTTTGGAGCACTTCAGGCTTCCATCTGCTGAAAAGCTTTATGGAGATGAAGATTTCATTTTTCAGCACAACCTGGCACCTGCTCAGTGCCAAAACCACTGGTAAATGGTTTACTGACCATGGTATCACTGTGCTCAATTGGCCTGCCAACTCTCCTGACCTGTACCCCATAGAGAGTCTGTGGGATATTGTGAAGAGAACGTTGAGAGACTCAAGACCCAACACTCTGGATGAGCTAAAGGCCGCTATCGAAGCATCCTGGGCCTCCATAAGACCTCAGCAGTGCCACAGGCTGATTGCCTCCATGCCACGCCGCATTGAAGCAGTCATTTCTGCAAAAGGATTCCCGACCAAGTATTGAGTGCATAACTGTACATGATTATTTGAAGGTTGACGTTTTTTGTATTAAAAACACTTTTCTTTTATTGGTCGGATGAAATATGCTAATTTTGTGAGATAGGAATTTTGGGTTTTCATGAGCTGTATGCCACAATCATCCGTATTAAGACAATAAAAGACCTTAAATATTTCAGTTAGTGTGCAATGAATCTAAAATATATGAATGTTAAATTTTCATCATTACATTATGGAAAATAATGAACTTTATCACAATATGCTAATATTTTGAGAAGGACCTGTATATAAATAATATGCTTATTTTTCAAGGTTTGGCAACATTTTATTGACAATTACTTTTGACAGTGATTGTATTTAGTGAGGTCCTTTTTGTTACAATTTATCAAATTGTTTTATCTGACTAGCTAAAGCAAAATTCAACTAACTGCTTTTGGGACAGACTGCTAAAAAATTATATTTAAAACTTTTCTTTGCTCTGTCCAAACATTAAAAGTAGTTCAGCTTTTTGATTTAGGAGATCTTTCATGCATAAGGGATTTGTAGCTCAGAGTTCATTTGACTCAGTAAAATCAGTATATAAGTAAATGCGCAGAGTGACCAGTTAGATCATCAACATTATCAGCAAAGCATAAGAAAATGATAAAATGATGTGACTCAAAATTCAACAGCTCCAGGACATAAAAACACAACAGAGGCAACTGTGAAATGAGTTTCGCCACATGAGTGAATGTAGATTGGGAGCAGATAAGGTTTTAAGTCCAGTACAGACAGCAGGTATAAGTCGAAAGATCTTTAATATCTAATCCTGAAAGAATTGGTGGTTAACCTTCCTGGAGGAGTTAATTGAAAACTTCAAAGAAAGGATAAAACAGTGGACAAAAAATAACAAGACAAACTTTAGAGTAGGAATGTTGCCTTTATCATTAGGTACACAAATTTAAAATAAAACATGTCATTTAAAATATACCTGCTTACAACAGGTGGATGCATTCCTTTATTGAGCTAAATGTTTTAGACCGTTTTTTAGCTTGTCTTTTACCTTCTATGTTTGATATGTTTTTTTACATGAAATGTAAAAAAACAACACACGAACAAGTGATCAAAAAGGTACCTCAGACACTTTGAGTTCTTGGGATCCACATCATTATCTGCTAGCTGACCAAGTTCAGACAGCAGCAGGAAAAGAACGGAAGCAGGTTGCAAGTGTCAACATAAGACAATGCTGAAATCTAATAATCGCAATTAGTTCACTTTTACCATATTATAACACAATAATTGATAGAGTCTAAAAAGTGTGCATTTCATAATGATCTAAGCTGTTCTTAAGCAGAAAGACTTAATGAAGCCTGAAAAAGACACAAGTAAAACAAAGTATTGAATAATGGTGCTAAATCAAGTCAGTACAAGCGACCTATTACTCAACAATATGCAAAGTCAGCCTGTTTAAAAGGAAGTGAATTAGTCAGAGGAACAAAGGCCGCCCATCAGTTCAGAGAGGATCAACCATGTTCTCTGTAGCTCTGATACTGCTACTGACAGCTGGTAGCTGTGAGAAGCTTTCTACAGATTCAAGCTAACAATTACAGTGGATGCATTATGTTTAAGATGAATGGTGAGAATAATGCTTTTTTTTCTGTTGCCACAGGTGTGTACTGCATTGATCTGATTCAGCCAGACTCCAAGGTTGTCCAGCCTGGACAGTCTTTGATCATCACCTGTCAGCCCTCTGGTTACTCTGTAAGCGATGACAGCTATGCAACAGGTTGGATCAGACAGCGTCAAGGAAAACCGATGGAATGGATATTTCACATGTGGGGTGCTGGTAACTTTTACCAAAATGATGCTCTGAAGAACAAGTTCAGCTACAGCAGAGACACTTCGGCAGGAACAGTTACAATAACAGGACAGAACCTGCAGACTGAAGACACAGCTGTTTATTACTGTGTGAGACGCCCCACAGTGATACAAACCACAGACAAATCTGTACAAAAACCAATCAGCCAGGAGGAAACACTCACACACAAGGTTCATATGAAAACATGTACAAAGATTCTACAGACAGAGCTTCTGTGGAGCTGCCCCCACTTTATACGAGCATCACAATATGAGCTTAACTTCGAGAGATAACACAAATATGCTTTGCTTTGCAGATTTCATACAATAAACCTTTACAGACGTGAATAAATAGTTGAGTGTTTCAGCATTAATGCAACTGTCTTGTCACCTTCCCTGCAGCTAACAGCAGTGTAAGAGAAACTTTTCAGTTTTTTATTTCAATGAAAAAAGAAGGTTTTCAATATGTTTTTAAATAAAGAACAAAAATGTTATGAAGCTGACACAAGATAAAGTTTAGTCATGGTTGTCATGTGTAGTCAGTTATTCTAATCTATGCTGGGATTTTTGTTCAAAATCATACAAAATACACATACATACAGAGAACACATAATGGACAATAATCAAACCTTTCAGCTATTACAAAAACTGATGAATAAGGTGTAGACAACTTGACCATTCATTGAATCGTCTAGTGTTTATTTTAAGCTTATCAACTCCTGTGCAGGAACCTACGTGGCTGAACATTTACAATACTTATGAGCCACCAATGGAGGCGCCATCACACCAAAAATGATTTGACACCAAATAATTGTTAAAATAAACTGTTAATTTGAAAAAAAGAAGATAAGAAAGAAACATAAATTGCTAAAATGGCCTTTTACTAAATTTTGGTGGAATGAATCCAGCGCAATAAAAATTTACTTATCTTTGAATCTGTACTAATAACTAATAATCTACAGGTAACATGAACAGCATTTGTAGCAACAATAGGCCAATAAATAAACAACAAACAACCAATTCGAGACAGCTAGTATGAAACAAGAAATAATATATGTTTCCCTCTCTTGTTTAGAAATTGTTTATTCAGAATCATTACATAAATCACCAGTCCAGTTTCTTCCTGTATTAGGTTGCTTGCTCTTTTTCAAACTGTGGAGTCAGGGGAGGGTCTATGCAAACTGTTCTTGTCTTAAGACCAAACCATCAGCAAGAACTCAAGCAGTTTATGGCTGAACACAGAAAATCATTTTCTTGAATCATTTTTTTCAGTTGTTTTTGTGACAGAATGGCAAAATCAGTCATTTGGAGTTTTGCTTTTGTCATTTTCATTCACAGTGAGACTTTTAGTTCATCACTTTGAAATTAATCCAGTGATTTATAATTTTGACAGATAATGACCACATGATGTTTTCTTACAGGAGCCTGGAGTGAGATCAAACTGGAGCAGTCAGCCTCTGAGGTGAAGGGACCTGGAGAGACAGTGAAGATGTCATGTGTCATTTCTGGTTTTGACATGACAAGCTACAATATCCACTGGATAAGACAGAGAGCAGGGAGAGCTCTGGAGTGGATTGGGTATATGAACGCTGGTAACAACAATCCCAGCTATGGAAGCTCCTTTCAAGAACGTTTCATCATGACTGAAAATGTCCCCAGCAGCACCCAGTTCCTTGAGATCAGCAGCCTAACAGCAGAAGATTCTGCTGTTTACTTCTGTGCTCGAGAAACACAGTGACTGAAAGCAGTGGAGCAGCTGCACAAAAACCTCCTCTGATAAAAAAAAACACATCTGTTTTCTGAAAACTCTCAAAATCACTAAGAATTTAATAATTCAAAATTTGTTTGGATTTCTTTTTCATGATGTTATTCTGAGAACATTTTACTCAGGAGAATTTTGGACAGCGATCATGTTTACTGAAGAAAAAATAAAAACCTGCCGATGTGAGAGACCAACTTAAAACAGTTTTTTGCTAAGTATAGATACAAACATTGGGTCGTTTCCTGAGTTTAAAAAAATAAAAACAATTAAAATTAAACAAAACATCTGCGAGGGAACCTGAAGAAATATTTTTCTTTAGCACAATAAAGATTTAAAAGAACCTGTGGCTCACTGAATACAAAACTAACTACTAGGACGATAAATACTTTATTTCCAACATTGATGTATTTTTTCAAGGTATATCAGATAATACAACATTAAAATTCTGGCAGACTGTTAATTAAGATAAATTTGAATAATTTGGTTAAATGTGGAAGAGCAAAGATGATAAATGAATATGAGAGAATCTTCCAGTTCATCAATCATGGGAAGGATTAGTCTACAGGATACAGTCACACATATGGTGTCATATCTGAATATGTATAAAGAGACTATGAGGAAAAATATGTGGTAATCTTATTCTGTATAGAGAATTGTTCATTGATAAAATGTGTGTGACAAATCATGGTTAACCTTGTCCAAGTCAGTCATGTTTTGTAGTTCCCTTTACAAGAAATGAACCATTAAATGATGCAGATGGCACGTCTCCTTGCTGGTTTTATACTGTTAGGGTTTGAAAACTTTTGTATTGTTTATCACTCATGTCTGCTCTAAGTGGTATTCCCTCCTACATGCCACAGAAAGGAATATGTGGGAGGCGAGTGAGTTATGATTACCAAGTCCTCACTCCCTCTCTGTTTAAAATCAAGACACATGAACCCTAACCTTTCTGACCCAACACACACACACACACACACACCCTGAATATTTGTTGAACTGTGTGTGAACCAGCATGTATAAATAAAGAGGGAGGGGTGCCAACACTTTGTAGTCTGTACTGCAGAGCTACCCTTGCAAGTAAAATTGACTGTATCGTTCTTGCCTCTGAGTTGACTAAATAATACCTAACATATACTATGCATGTTTTTTGCATTATAAGGTAAACTGTAAACTGATTGTTCATCATCAACATTTTCTCTGACCACCACAACAGCCAGCTGTGATGCAGACTTGGGGAGGCTATTTCTTCAATTAAATTAATGATATTCCACATTATCTGTAATTTTTTTGTTTTTTAAATTAAGGTTATTTTATTCCAAAATACAAAAGAAAAATGACTGAGAAATGCATTAACTTCATTCTTTTCGTCCCACCTTGCAACTGCCAACAGTAAAGAATAAGAGGGAAAATGGAAATAACAGGGGAAACGGCCAATATAAATTAACCAATCAATGTTTGTTTGGACGAAATAATTAGACTTTGAACCTCCTACTTACAGTGTGCAGATGAACTCCTCAGATAGTGAAGGTAGATTGATAAAACATCTAAAATTCATCAGTCATGGGAGTGAATGAACCTAGTAAGCAGTAAATTGGAACTCCTTAACCACCATGAGAAGCTGGAGTTCGAATGATAGTAAAGCTAAAACAGGACTCAAATTATATTAATCAGACTGATCAGCTCAAGAGAGTACAAAAGGGACAGAACAGAGCTGATTTAAAACATGTCTGTTTACAACAGTAAATTACAACTTGCTGTAGGGTCTGTTATTCTTTTTTAAAACTTTTGTTTTTTGTCTGACTTCATGACAAAAGGTCAACCAATATCCAAACAAACAATTAAAACCTCTGGAAACTCAGTTTTTGTTTTAGTTTTAACGTTTACATCTTCAGCTAATTGGTGACAGAGATCAAGCAGGATTGTTAAAATTAATAGTTTTTTAGTACCTAAAAGGGTTTAGTGTTTTCAAAGTCTTGATGAATCCTGACACACATTGGCTGAAAAAAAAATATTAAAACACTGATCCTAAATGAAATTAGTACACACAACCTGGTTCTCAACAATATGCAAATGTAGCTTGTTTAAAAGGAAAGTGGAGAGCCTGTGTTAGTCAGAGGAACCAGAAACTCCCATCAGTTGAGCTTCAGCATCAATCATGTTCTCTGTGGCTCTGATGCTGCTGCTGACAGCTGGATCCTGTGAGGAGCTTTTTACAGATTCAAACTAATAATTCCAATTGACAATTTGACAATTTAAATGACTCACTGTGTCAGTTATTATCTTTGTTTCTACAGGTGTGTACTGCATTGATCTGATGCAGCCAGACTCCAAAGTTGTGCAGCCTGGACAGTCTCTGACCATCACCTGTCAGCCATCTGGTTACTCTCTGACTGATAACAGCTATGCAACAGGTTGGATCAGACATCCAAAAGGAAAACCAATGGAATGGATTTTTTACAGGTGGGGTGATGGGGGCTTAACCCAAAATGGTGCTCTGAAGAACAAGTTCATCTGCAACACAGACACTTCTGCTGGAACACAAACAATAACAGGAAAGAACCTGCAGCCTGAAGACACAGCTGTTTGTTATTGTGTGAGATACCCACACAGTGACTCAAACCATGGGAAAACCTGAACAAAATCCCAGCAGTCAGAAATAGACTTCCTAACCATCTGACCAGACTGACTACTGCACAGGCCGCTGCTGACTTTAACAATGCATGTTTGCTTAATTATAGGCAAACTCTGAAATATTAAATATTAAATGCCCAGTCATCCATATAACTTTCATTTCACCTCATTTGTAGCCAACTGTCATGTTCAGAGCTCAAACTGTAGCACTACTTCTACTAACTGCTGATATATTTTTACTAAAGTAGATATAAAAAGTTGTCATTGTAAAAAAATACTCAAGAAAAAGAAAAAAGTATTTGGAAAAAGGCTGCTCAAGTACTTATTAACTGATCACATCTTATTTAATTTGCTAAAATGATGTATTTGGCCTGACAAAAATATGAAGCAAGTAAGGTGTTTTAAAGAATGATAAAAAAAAGTGAGTAAAAATGAATAACATCATTAAAGAATAACAAATATAGGCAACTATATTGCAGTATATACCTTGACCTCAAAATGGCACAGCAGGCTCATCAGATAGAAAATGACAGAACAATAAAGCTCGTGTACAAACAAGAAAAGAATGGCAAGTTGGAATACAACAGAAATACAAAAGCGAAACAATAGTTTTAGCCAATGTCCAGGATACATCTGTTTGTATTGGCTGTTAAATCACTGACTCGAGCTGTGCTCTACTACTAGTTAGTCACTTCTAAACTCTTGTATGGGTTGGGCTTCATAATTCTCTTAAGGATGCAGATGTTCTTGTTGCTTGTACCACAATTTTCCTTCCACCTAAATTTATCAACACACTTGGAACAGCCATCTTTGCAGGAATTATTTTTTGAGAGTTTTCCTTGTGGAAGATGTCACTGACTTTCAAGTAAGCAGACTTTCCAAAGAATGTGTAGGCCAAAACATGAAAGATGATTGTAGATGAACAATACCCAGAAAAAACTTCTCTCCTGTCTGTTTGGAGGGATAAAGTGACAGAGAGGGAGGGTCAATGCCAACTCTTTCTCTAACTAAAACTGCACATTCATCTGGAAGACTCATAGTTTTTGTCTGTAAACATTGAGAAGTTTTAACATTTTGCAATAAAATGGAAAAACATTCAATTAATGTATTTGCTTTTAAGAATAGGTACACAAAGCTTAAATAAAACTTGTCATGTAAAATATACCTGCTTACAACGGGTGAATGCATTCCTTTATTGAGCTAAATGTTTTTAGACTGTTTTTAGCTTCTTTTACTTCTTTGTTTGATATGTTTATTTTTTACATGTAATGTTGGATAACTGCCTTGACAGATGATCAAGCAACACATAGACAAGTGATCAAAAATCCAGGAACCTCAGACACTTTGAGTTCTTGGGATCCACATCATTATCTCCTTGATGACCAAGGTCAGACAGCAGCAGGAAAAGAACAGAAGCAGATTGCAAGTGTCAACATAAGACAATGCTGAAATCTAATAATCGCAGTCAGTTCACTATTACCATATTATAACACAATATTAGATAGAGTCTAAAAAAAGTGTGCATTTCATAATGATCTATGTTGTTCTTAAGCTGGAAGCCTTAATGAAGCCTGAAAAAGACACGAGTATTGAAAAATGGTGCTAAATAAAGTCAGTACAAGCGACCTACTACTCAACAATATGCAAAGTCAGCCTGTTTAAAACGAAGTGAATTAGTCAGAGGAGCAAAGGCCGCCCATCAGTTCAGAGAGGATCAACCATGTTCTTTGTAGCTCTGATACTGCTACTGACAGCTGTAATATAGAATATATTAAACATATATATATATATATATATATATATACATATATATATATATATATATATATATATATATATATATGTTTGATCACAAATAAATCAGATATAGTAACAGTTACAATAGTGTTCCCCTTGAAAAATACTGTTTCATGTCTTACCTTCACACAGGTACCAGAGGTTTCCATGTAGACCTTAAAACTGTGGAACTATACCTGATTTATTTCAAGTATGTAATTTTAGGCGGAAATCACTCTAAAATCCTTCAGGGCTTAACAGGTCAGAGGAAAATCATCATAATTAACAGAAATAAAGACTTGAAAGCAACAGTCTGTGTTTAATTAATCTATATAATGTGTTTCACTTAGTGAACTCGGTTACTGAAATAATTTAACTTTCTGATAATATTCTCATTTATTTAATGACTATATTTGGTGGTGGTTTTTGAAACGGGTAACATGAACAGCATTTGTAGCAACAATAGGAAAATAAATACATAACAGACAACCAGTTGGAGACAGCTAGTGTGAAACAAGAAAGAAAATATGTTTCCCCCCTCTTGTTTAGAAATTGTTTATTCAGAATCATTACATATTCACCGGTCCAGTTTCTTCCTGTATTAAGTTGCTTGCTCTTTTCAAACTGTGGAGTCAGGGGAGGGTCTATGCAAACTGTTCTTGTCTTAAGACCAAACCATCAGCAAGATCTCATGCAGTTTATGGCTGAACACAGCAAATAATTTCCTTGACACAACAGTACAGCAAAGCATGTTTGATGAGCTTCTCTTCCCCTGCAAACTATTTCTTACGTTATGTTTAGGGAATGAGGCATGACTGCTGGTGATTCAAAATATAATTATGCTCTTAGTGTGCCATATAGTACAGAATTGTAATCCAACTCCTATAATGTATCGCATCCTCTCTGCTCTTTCATGTCTCTTCCTTATGAAATATAAATCTTGAAAAAGTGCAATGTTGTAAAGTGATGGTAATAGTGCAAGCTAAGAAATGAACAAAGAACAATGTAATTGGTGGGCGCGGCTGTGGGCGGTCCAGCTGGTAGTGGTTAGGTTAGTGTTATCAATCATTTATCGTTACCAAGGTGAACTGCTCAATATATCATGATATTCATTTTAGGCCATATCGCCCAGCCCTAATTAACACTCAAATTTGTCCATTCGTTGTCAGTGCAATGTAATGTTTGGCTGTGACAGTCCGTGCACGCACACCAAAAGCTGGACATAGGAGGGGTTAGCGCACCTCAAAAACAAAAAAGGGGGGTGGGGGGGTAAACATTGTATCAGATATACACTCTTATCTTCCTCACTCTTCTTTTTGTGTCTTTCAGCTGCTGCTCGGCAGTTTGATGCAAAGCTGACTGACAGGGACTACAGCGAAACTATCAAGAAGTGGCTTCGTTATGCACCTGAATGGGAAGGAGGTATCCCAAGGAACTAAAGTGACCCAAAACCAAGTCAAGTTAACCAGAGTCAAACTTAGGTTACCCCAACACACACTGTTTCACTGGTTCATACAGTGTTGTGACTATAATTCTGAATGTATTTTTTAATATTTAATATTAATACCTTAATATTTTGGCTGCACGGTGGAGCAGTTGGTAGCACTGTTGCCTTGCAGCAAGAAGGTCCTGGGTTCGATTCCCAGCCTGGGGTCTTTCTGCATGGAGTTTGCATGTTCTCACCGTGCATGTGTGGGTTCTCACCGGGTACTCCAGCTTCCTCCCACAGTCCAAAGACATGCCTGTTAGGTTAATTGGTCACTCTAAATTGACCTTAGGTGTATGAGTGTGTGCATGGTTGTTTGTGTATTGCCCTGCAATGGACTGGCGATCTGTCCAGGGTGTACCCTGCCTCTCGCCCATAGACTGCTGGAGATAGGCACCAGCTCCCCCGCAACCCACTATGGAATAAGCGGTGGAAAATGACTGACTGACCTTAATATTTTATCAAATATTATTTTGGTCTGTTAAGGGTTGTCGTGTGAATACCAGCTCAGTAAGGCGGTAGTATTAGGACAAAATCGAAAAGGGTGAGCCAAGCACTGAGATTATTGAACAGCAAAACTCTGCACACACATGGAATGAATTCACACAATTTCTTAAAATACAATAATTTATTAACAAAAATAAGTCAACTCAAAGTCAAATATATTTCAATCAACAAACTCTTTACTATGCAGAAACAATCCAACTAAACTACCAATCAGAATTAAAGAATAACGAAGACTAATGGGTTATGTAGAATATAAACAAGTTGATTAAAGATGGTTGAAACCATGACCAAAAGAGTGATGCAACATTACCATGCAGTGTTTATGTTTGAGAACCAAGGATTATCTTGAAGAATCTGGAAATTAAGTTAAGTTAGTCTTGGAACTAACTTAGGCAATAATCAGCAAACCTTTAGACAACCATTCACAATGCAAGATCAGATAAAATATTATTTTAAGAAAATAATGTTTTAAGAATGATCTGCTGAATAAAACCAACCTTCTGGATGACTAATTCTCAAAGGTGTCTCATTAGCTGCCTTTACTTATTAAAATAATATTCAAATAAATATTATTAAGGGAATGATAAAATATTTCAGGAAGCATTTTGGAAAATAACCAAATCATTCTGGAGAAATGGGGCTTAATGGTATTTACTTAGTTATCAAATTTAGTAAAATAATGTTAGGGAAATATTATTTACTGGATTAAAAACTAACAGGTCGCACAGCGCATGCTCGCCGACCAGATACTGAGTGTGGAGCGGACCAACCCGGACTCCTTAGTTATCGTCGTTGGCGACTTTAACAAAGGTAATCTCACCCACGAACTCCCCAAATACAGACAGTTTATAAAATGTCCGACCAGAGAGGACAACATTCTGGATCACTGTTACACCACCATCAGAGACGCTTATCACGCCGTCCCACGTGCTGCACTGGGCCAATCCGACCACATCATGGTCCACCTGATTCCTGCATACAGGCAGAAACTAAAGCTCTGCAAACCTGTTGTGAGGACGACAAGGAAGTGGAGCAGTGAGGCTGTGGAGAATCTCCAGGCGTGTTTAGGCTGTACAGACTGGGATGTGTTCAGGACTACTACCAACAGTCTGGACGAGTACACAGAGGCTGTGACTTCCTACATCAGCTTCTGTGAGGACAGCTGTGTACCATCATGCACCAGGGTGAGTTACAACAACGACAAACCCTGGTTCACAGCTAAACTCAGAAGGTTAAGACTGGATAAGGAAAAGGCCTTCAGGAGTGGGGACAAAGACATATACAGAGAGGCAAAGTACAAGTTTGGCAAGGCAGTGAAAGAGGCCAAACGACTGTACTCTGAGAAGCTCCAAAACCAGTTCTCAGCCAACGACTCTGCGTCTGTCTGGAAAGGGCTCAAGCAAATCACCAACTACAAGCCGAAAGCCCCCCACTCCATCAACGACCGACGCCTCGCCAACGACCTGAACGAGTTCTACTGCCGCTTTGAAAGACAAAGGGACAGTCCTGCAACCATCTCCCACGACGCCCCCCAACAGCTGCAGCCACAATCCACCACCCCCATCTCTCCAACCTCAAGAGGGGCCTTGGCACCTCCAACCCCCACCCTGAAGTTCCCCCCCACCAGCCCCCTACCCACGCCGAGGACGGCTCTTTCCATCCAGGAGAGGGACGTCAACAAACTCTTCAGGAGACAGAACCCCCGGAAAGCTGCTGGTCCGGATTCTGTCTCACCAGCCAGCCTGAAGCACTGCGCTGATCAGCTGTCTCCAGTCTTCACAGACATTTTTAACACCTCACTGGAGACATGTCATGTGCCAGCCTGCTTCAAGTCCTCCACCATCGTCCCTGTTCCCAAGAAGCCAAGGACCACAGGGCTTAATGACTTCAGACCCGTCGCCCTGACCTCTGTGGTGATGAAGTCCTTTGAGCGCCTTGTGCTCTCACACCTAAAAGACATCACCGACCCCCTCCTTGACCCCCTGCAGTTTGCCTACAGAGCCAACAGGTCTGTAGATGATGCAGTCAACCTAGCCCTTCACTTCATCCTCCGGCACCTGGACTCCACAGGAACCTACGCCAGGATCCTGTTTGTGGATTTCAGCTCTGCCTTCAACACCATCGTCCCAGTTCTGCTACAGGAGAAGCTCTCCCAGCTGAGTGTGCCCGACTCCACCTGCAGGTGGATCACTGACTTCCTGTCTGACAGGAAGCAGCGCGTGAGGCTGGGGAAGCACGTCTCTGACTCCCTGACCATCAGCACCGGTTCCCCCCAAGGCTGTGTTCTCTCTCCTGTGCTCTTCTCCCTGTACACCAACAGCTGCACCTCCAGTCACCAGTCTGTCAAGCTTCTGAAGTTTGCGGACGACACCACCCTGATCGGACTCATCTCTGATGGTGATGAGTCTGTGTACAGATGGGAGGTGGACCATCTGTTGGACTGGTGCAGCCAGAACAACCTTGAGCTCAACGCTCTAAAGACAGTGGAGATGGTTGTGAACTTCAGGCAGAACCCAGCCCCACCTGCCCCCATCACCCTCTGTGACTCCACAATTGACACTGTGGAATCTTTCCGCTTCCTGGGAACCATCATCTCCCAGGATCTCAAGTGGGAGCCAAACATCAGCTCCCTCATCAAGAAAGCCCAGCAGAGGATGTTCTTCCTGCGGCAGCTGAAGAAATTCAACCTGCCAAAGACTATGATGGTGCACTTCTACACAGCCATCATTGAGTCCATCCTCACCTCCTCCATCACCATCTGGTACGCCGCTGCTACAGCCAAGGATGAGGGCAGGCTGCAGCGTGTCATTCGGTCTGCTGAGAAGGTGATTGGCTGCAGTCTACTGTCGCTCCAGGAACTGTACACCTCCAGGACCCTGAAGCGGGCAGGGAAGATTCTGGCTGATCCCTCCCACCCCGGTCACAGACTCTTTGAGACTCTCCCCTCTGGCAGGAGGCTGCGGTCCATCCGGACCAAAACCTCACGCCACAAGAACAGTTTTTTCCCATCTGCCACCAGCCTGGTTAACAAAGCCCGGAAACCACCCTGACACTGTCCCTTTCCCCCACACCCCCCCTTTTTTTGCTGACAGGACACTTGTAACTTGTAACTCTATGTGTTACATTAACG
This sequence comes from Girardinichthys multiradiatus, assembly GCF_021462225.1. NCBI lineage: Eukaryota > Metazoa > Chordata > Actinopteri > Cyprinodontiformes > Goodeidae > Girardinichthys > Girardinichthys multiradiatus. The sequence goes on from NC_061818.1 coordinate 18,030,779, forward strand.
CTCAGCTTGGACTCCTGCTTTACTTGCACTGCTTTACTTGCACAATGATCACCTGCACTGTTGTATTGCTCTTGCATCTTATACTGCTCTATATTTACTCTCACTCACTTAAAACTGTGCACATATATTTATATTATATTGTAGATATGTTTATACTGTTTAATTTGTACTGTATTGCACCGACTACGCCAAAACAAATTCCTTGTATGTCCAAAAACGTACTTGGCAATAAAGCTTTTCTGATTCTGATTCTGATTCTGATTCAACCTTTCTAGGTAAATATTCTTTAGCAACAAGCACATATCCTTACCTGTTAGCAGTTAAAGCTAACAAAAGAAGCTGATAGCTTAGCACCAGAATCGAACACACACCTTTAAAAATACCGTCAATAAAAGGGTTAAAATGCATAAGCGCGGACGGCGCTTTATGGCCGATCTTCTGTGTTTAAAATCACCCTTTAAATAAAGTTTGTCTTAACTTTAAAAACACACAAACACAGAACACAAAGCTGAGCATGTGTGCTGCAGATAGCCTGCTAGCATCAAGATAGCAGAGTTCAACACAAACAAAACCAAACTTCATAAAATGAAAAACGTTTAGATCATTTCATGCTAAATATCTCTCTATTACTCTGCCCAAACCTAACCTCATGAACCATGCTGAGGAGGAGTTGTCCGGGCAACGACGAAGTTTGAAGAAACATCCACATTCAACAAACTATTAGCTACAGCTGACCTCCTTAGCTGCGGAGAGTGGAGGCTGACCTGTCGATTGGCCAAAACTGCACATTACCACGTTGATGCAGTCCTCCTTCAGATCGGGAAACTCCTCCACTCGGCTTCATAGAGACAGCGTCTCTACAGGGAATTCTCTGGAACACAGTTTGGTCCTGCAGGCCTCAGAGAGAAAGTCAAGCCAGGCTTGTACCTTAATTCCCATTCATGAATGAATCTACCGGATACAAAGACAGTATTTAATTCGTACTTAACTTAACTTAGTGCATATGAGCGATGATCGCATGACACTCTCGGATCCAGTTGAAGAGTTATGTCTTTTTGCCAGCAAAGAGACATTAGCGCGCTGTGTCCCCCCTGTCCAGTCCCTCTGGAGGCCGTGTGGAAGAGAAAGACTTGTGGGAGAAGTGGGGGTTTTATACGGGCAGTGGCATCATGGGAAGTCCGCTGTTACCCCCCCTTTCCTCAGTTGCTGGAAGTCGGTTAAATGCAATTTATTTTAACACTGTTCTTCCATGGACATTGTTGTTTTGTCAGTCAAAAAGGAGTCAAGTCTACTTGAATGACTTGCCACTTCAGCCTGTTCTTGCATTGTTGTCTCCAAAGTTGCCCTATAGTTCTACAAAATTACAGACCCTGTTTGGAATATATATATTTGTTAGGATTGTGTTCTGTTTGGTGGATCTGTTTGTGTTTACTCACCTTCCAGAGTCAGAGTGGCATGGGCACCTGTCCAGGATTCTGCTGATGAGAACAGCTGGCATTTAAGCTCCTGAAAGTGATCCATTCCTCGCCAGATTATTCAGTCACACTGGTACTGATTGAGACAGCCAATAATTTATCTTTGAGACTCACTTGACCCTGCTAACAGATGCAGGTACAGTAATAATTTTGAGAATTATTATTACAATCTTTTGATGTGTCCAAAGTTCAATACACCTGAATCAAACTGAATTATCTCATCATACACTCAAGTTTTACAGAGTCATGCTAATGACCTAATTACGTGATTCAGGTGCTGACAGAGAGACATCTAAAAGTTGCAGGACAGCGGGCCTTGAGGCCTGGAGTTTGACACCTGTGCTCTATGTACGACAAATATTTACTCAGAAACACAGAAACAACAATTTCCAAAGATACTCCTTCAGTAAAACAGTGACTAAATGGACAAAATCTGCAGCCTGAAGACTTGTTATATGACTTGTTATACTTCGAAGCCACCAGAGGAGGCACCTTCAGACCACAAATACAGTAATATGACACCAATTTACTGTTTGAAGGGAAACCTGACTAGTTTGTGTTTACCAACAAAAAATAAATAACTTTTCAGACTTACCTGTCCACATACACTAAAATGTTAAAGGATTATCCTATGAGAAAAGTAACTTTACACTTTTGACAGAGGAGAAAATTTGAAAAAGAGGGTGATTTAAGCAGTTAAAGTTAACAAGAAGGAGTTATTACAAAAGTTTACCTTTGAATTTATCTTACAAAAGTTTACCTTTGAATTTATCTCTTTTACTGCAGTTTTTTTGGAAGTGTTTCTCACAAACACTGGTTTATCTCTTAAGGAGTTATTTTATTGCCTGAATGATGCATAGGTCAGAGTCAAAATGTCATGATCCTTGGGTGTTAGGACAAGAGTGTCCAACGTTGGTCCTCGAGGGCCAGTGTCCTGCTTGTTTAAGATGTTTCCCTGCTTCAGCACACCTGATTTCCACTGATGGCTGATTAACAGTTTTTTTACTGAAGAGCAACCATCTGAATCAGATGTATTAAAGCAGAGAAACATCTAAAACATGCAGGGCACCGGCCCTCAGGTACCGACTTTCTCTTCCTGTCATATTCTGTGTTTATTACTATTTGTTGGATGTTGCCCTTGTGTTCTGCTTCATTCATGTTTATACGTTTATCTTGCCAGTCTCCCTGCTTGTTTTCTGCCCCAGCTGATTCACATATCCTCCTGATTACTCTCACCTGGATTCAGTGCCATGCGCCACTTGTCCCACAGTATACAGGTCCTTCTCAAAATATTAGCATATTGTGATAAAGTTCATTATTTTCCATAATGTCATGATGAAAATTTTACATTCATATATTTTAGATTCATTGCACACTAACTGAAATATTTCAGGTCTTTTATTGTCTTAATACGGATGATTTTGGCATACAGCTCATGAAAACCCAAAATTCCTATCTCACAAAATTAGCATATCATTAAAAGGGTCTCTAAACGAGCTATGAACCTAATCATCTGAATCAACGAGTTAACTCTAAACACCTGCAAAAGATTCCTGAGGCCTTTAAAACTCCCAGCCTGGTTCATCACTCAAAACCCCAATCATGGGTAAGACTGCCAACCTGACTGCTGTCTAGAAGGCCACTATTGACACCTTCAAGCAAGAGGGTAAGACAGAAATACATTTCTGAACAAATAGGCTGTTCCCAGAGTGCTGTATCAAGGCACCTCAGTGGGAAGTCTGTGGGAAGGAAAAAGTGTGGCAGAAAACGCTGCACAATGAGAAGAGGTGACCGGACCCTGAGGAAGATTGTGGAGAAGGGCCGATTCCAGACCTTGGGGGACCTGCGGAAGCAGTGGACTGAGTCTGGAGTAGAAACATCCAGAGCCACCGTGCACAGGCGTGTGCAGGAAATGGGCTACAGGTGCTGCATTCCCCAGGTCAAGCCTCTTTTGAACCAGAAACAGCGGCAGAAGCGCCTGACCTGGGCTACAGAGAAGCAGCACTGGACTGTTGCTCAGTGGTCCAAAGTACTTTTTTCGGATGAAAGCAAATTCTGCATGTCATTCGGAAATCAAGGTGCCAGAGTCTGGAGGAAGACTGGGGAGAAGGAAATGCCAGAAGTCCAATGTCAAGTACCCACAGTCAGTGATGGTCTGGGGTGCCGTGTCAGCTGCTGGTGTTGGTCCACTGTGTTTTATCAAGGGCAGGGTCAATGCAGCTAGCTATCAGGAGATTTTGGAGCACTTCATGCTTCCATCTGCTGAAAAGCTTTATGGAGATGAAGATTTCATTTTTCAGCACGACCTGGCACCTGCTCACAGTGCCAAAACCACTGGTAAATGGTTTACTGACCATGGTATCACTGTGCTCAATTGGCCTGCCAACTCTCCTGACCTGAACCCCATAGAGAATCTGTGGGATATTATGAAGAGAACGTTGAGAGACTCAAGACCCAACACTCTGGATGAGCTAAAGGCCGCTATCGAAGCATCCTGGGCCTCCATAAGACCTCAGCAGTGCCACAGGCTGATTGCCTCCATGCCACGCCGCATTGAAGCCGTTTTGGGTTTTCATGAGCTGTATGCCACAATCATCCATATTAAGACAATAAAAGACCTGAAATATTTCAGTTAGTGTGCAATGAATCTAAAATATATGAATGTTAAATTTTCATCATGACATTATAGAAAATAATGAACTTTATCACAATATGCTAATTTTTTGAGAAGGACCTGTATAGTACATTTCTGGCAGAAGAGATTAATTTGAAAGGACGGGGATCAAAGCAGTTGATGTTAAACAGGAAGAATCATTGCGAAGATGTACTGCGGCATTTTACAAAAGAGATGGCATCTTGAGGAATGATCAGTACATCAAACATTGGTTTAAAGGCCTGAAGAATCCCAAAGACTAACCTACGCATATTCTAAGCTTAGTATCATAAATGAATCATGGACATGAGCTGAGAGTTAAAAAGTTATAAAATTAAATATGTTTTCAAAGAAAAACAAAAAAAACCTGTTAGAATCACAGGATTATTGTCTAACGTTTGTAATTATATTTTCCAAAACCACAACATTCCTTCTCTCATTTTTTTGTTCACTTTGAGACAAGAGTGAAGTGTCTCTCAGGTAAATTAGTTAATATCCTGTTAATTTCACAATGAGGTCTTCTTACTATTGTTTTTACTAAAAACGATGCAAACACGACAGCAGTTTGATATTTTAGTAATCAGCTATTGATCACCAATTGAACCATTTGTTCCCATAATTTATAAAGTATAACATGTTTTGCTCTGTCTGCTGTAATCTTTACTTTGCACAATCACATTTTAAGACTAATGTTACTATTTCTAGACAGACAATTTACATTTTCATTAAATACTTTAAGTCTCTGCAGTAAACAAACCCAATGCTGCAATGCCTTATTTAAGGCCACATGAACTTTCCTGTGTTGCTGAAAGAAAGAATACTGGATTAAACTCCTTTCATTGCCCTTTGAGCTTGATCATAAAAGATACAAAACTAAATGTGAAGATTCATCAAAGTAAATGTTAAAATCATTGTATATTATAATCTTTTCCATAAGATAGTTTATAAGTGCACACTTTAGAGCAAACTTTGGGAACAAATCAAAAATCTTAAAAAAGTTTTAAAATTTTATAATAAAAGTGCTTACACCTTTTTCCTGCAGAGATTAAGTAAAATGTTTGTATGCAGTTACTTTAATATTAGTTTAAATTAGATTTATTTAAATAATAAAAATAAACATCATATCTAAACGGTTAATGAAATCTTATATTACACCACGGATTTTGTCTTGTAAACACCCAAAATAGGCAATATAAAATAACAAATGTCAAGGAGAGATCAAAGATAAAAAGTACAACAGATTTTCTGAATCCTCCCAAAATTAAACAACAAAAGAAAAGCTGAGCAAAAGCATTCTGTGGTTAAAAACAAGAAATTCTCATGATTCAACTCATTTGAACCATGTTTCCCTGTGTGTTTAACAAGACTAAGAGAATACAAGAAAAAAAATAGAAACATTATTCCTTAAAATTAACTCAAAAACTACTACTCCTATCAGTACTTTCGGTACTGTCTTTGTTTTTGTTTTTATAATAAATAACTACATATAATTATGTACAAACATCTACAAACACATAACATCCAGTCCTGGCTTAGTTTTGTTGGGGGCATTTATTTTGGTTGTATTGGTTTGATTTGACCTGATATTGAATATTTTACAGTGCCTTGAGAAAGTATTCGGCCCCCTTGAACTTTTCAACCTCTTGCCACATTTCAGGCTTCAAACATAAAGATATAAAATTCAAAATTTTTGTGAAGAATCAACAGCAAGGGGGACACAATCGTGAAGTGGAATGAAATTTATTGGATGTGTCAAACGTTTTTAACAAATAAAAAACTGAAAAGTGGGGCGTGCAATATTATCCGGTCCCTTTACTTTCAGTGCAGCAAACTCACTCCAGAAGTTCAGTGAGGATCTCTGAATGATCCAATGTTGTCCCAAATGACTGATGATGATAAATAGAATCCACCTGTGTGTAATCAAGTCTCCGTATAAATGCACCTGCTCTGTGATAGTCTCAGGGTTCTGTTCAAAGCGCAGAGAACATCATGAAGACCAAGGAACACACCAGGCAGGTCCGAGATACTGTTGTGGAGAAGTTTAAAGCCGGATTTGGATACAAAAAGATTTCTCAAGCTTTAAACATCCCAAGGAGCACTGTGCAAGTAATCATATTGAAATGGAAGGAGTATCAGACCACTGCAAATCTACCAAGACCCGGCCGTCCCTCTAAACTTTCATCTCGAACAAGGAGAAGACTGATCAGAGATGCAGCCAAGAGGCCCATGATCACTCTGGATGAACTGCAGAGATCTACAGCTGAGGTGGGAGAGTCTGTCCATAGGACAACAACCAGTCGTACACTGCACAAATCTGGCCTTTATGGAAGAGTGCCAAGAAGAAAGCCATTTCTCAAAGATATCCATAAAAAGTGTCGTTTAAAGTTTGCCACAAGCCACCTGGGAGACACACCAAACATATGGAAGAAGGTGCTCTGGTCAGATGAAACCAAAATCAAACTGTTTGGCCACAATGCAAAACGATATGTTTGGCGTAAAAGCAACAAAGCTCATCACCCTGAACACACCATCCCCACTGTCAAACATGGTGGTGGCAGCATCATGGTTTGGGCCTGCTTTTCATCTCAGCTGTTCCACCTTTGACCCCTCATTGCTCACACCATTTTGCTCAGCATTTCTCTACATATTCCTCAGTATTTAAGCTTACAGATTGTCATTGTTTGCTGCTGGCTCCTGTCATTATAATCTCCATTATGCCTGTGACGATGCCCGTGTCTCTCGTCCTGTTTTTCCTGTTGCTAGTTTTCCGGTTTCCTTTATAAAACCGTTTGCATTCTCATTAAATGTTCATCAAACGCTCCCATCTGTGCCTGGGTCTTACACCACAACCACAAAACTTGACAACTCCATTCTATCTACTCCTATTTTACTTTCCTAACAGAAGAGTCAGGATGAGAGGATAATAGTGAAGAAAAATTTGGGTAAAATATGGACGCTTGACAAAAGCACATTCTAACTGTAAATATACTCAATTAAACTTCCAATGTTAAATTGTAAATGGATATTTGATATGTGGGGTGGTGGGACCTTCTACCAAAATGATGCTCTGAAGAACAAGTTCAGCTACAGCAGATACACTTCGGCAGGAACAGTTACAATAACAGGACAGAATCTGCAGACTGAAGACACAGCTGTTTATTACTGTGTGAGATGCTCCACAGTGATACAAACCACATACAAATCTGTACAAAAACCAATCAGCCAGGAGGAAACACTCACACACAAGGTTCATATGTAAACATGTACAAAGATTCTACAGACAGAGCTTCTGTGGAGCAGACACCAGTTTATACGGGCATCACACTATGAGCTTAACCTCGATAGATAACATAAATGTGCCAAATTTTGTAGAAATGTCTCTAATGCACAATAATCCAATAACTTTGCAGATTTTACACAAGAAACCTTTACAGATGTGAATAAATAGTTGGGTGTTTCAGCATGAATGCAACTGTCTTGTCACCTTCCCTGCAGCTAACAGCAGTGTAGGAGAAACTTTTCAGATTTTTCTTTCAATGAAAAAAAAAGGTTTCAATATGTTTTTAAATACAGAACAAAAATGATATGAAGCTGAAACAAGATAAAGTTTAGTCATGGTTGTCATGTGTAGTCAGTTATTCTAATATATGCTGTCTGATTGGTGCAGCATCTTCTTATCTTCATTCTTTCTTATTTTCTCATATTTACTGAAAAATAAAACAGCTGATAACAATGTTTTGGGGATTTTTGTTCAAAATCATACAAAATACACATACATACAGAGAACACATAATGGACAATAATCAAACCTTTCAGCTATTACAAAAACTGATGAATAAGGTGTAGACAACTTGACCATTCATTGAATCGTCTAGTGTTTATTTTAAGCTTATCAACTCCTGTGCAGGAACCTACGTGGCTGAACATTTACAATACTTATGCCCACAGCACATGGGCACACTCCCACAGGGGGGCGGGGTCCGGGCCGGGGTCACTCAGGTTCAGGCACAAGCCCAGGCTAGCCCAGGTTCAGGTGCTGAGGCGGTCTGCTTGTCTCTACCCCCAGAGGGAAGGGGACCACCTCCTGGGTCTGGGGGCTAATTGTCCCTATGGGGTTTTGGCACCTGGACCTGGGAGTATAGAGTATGTATGGGGAGTGTGAGTGAGTGCATAATGTCCACTATTGTTTGTCTTTACTTTGGGTGCGTGGGTGTGAGTGTTTTTATGTGTACGCATGAGGGTGGGAATGTGTGATTGTGATTGTGTGTGCCTGTTTTTTGTGTCAGGTTGGATCTTGGGCTGCTCCCTCTTCTGAATCAGTTTAGGCCCCCATCGAATGTGGGGCCTATTCCCTCCCCGCCACACTATCTGCCGGGGGTTGGTGTCTCTGCCTGGCGGTGTACTTGTGGTTCTCGGTATCTGGGGCTGGGTGCTTTGATGTGTGCTGGCTCCCTCCTGGTGGCTGCTTGTTGGGGCCTGGACCCCTGGGCTTGGTCAGACCTCTGCTTGGGGTCCCGGGGTCCATGGCTGGATCTGCTCGGGCGTAGACGGCTGCCAGCGGGGCCTGTGGGCTTGTCGCTGCAGCTTCCTGGGGCTTCTGCACCGTGGCTGCTGGGCGGTTCCCCTGGGATTCTCCCCTTCTCCTCTCTGTGGGGGTTACGGTAGTTCCTGCGGTGGTTCTCTTGGGATTCCTGTGCTCTGAAGGGCATTTGGATGTCTGTGGCTTGGATCTCCTCCGTATCTGTCCCGGGTCCAGGGGAGCAGGTCTGTGGCTCCTCACGCTCACTATTGCATATTTTTATGGAGAAACCTTGTATGCACATGCGCGCTCACACTCAGACCCACAGGTGTTAGATTCAAGTGTTAACAGATACAAAAATGTTCTCCGTGTCCATAACAATTGAAATAATCCCAAAGAAGCTTCTAATAAAGTTTATTTTTATGAATATCAAGCAGAGCTTTAAAGCGTTAGTGGTCTCCACTTGTGAAAGTAAATCTGTTGGGCTTTTTTCCTGGCACTCAGACAACACTTCTGCTTCTCTGCTGGACAGGACACGGTAAAAAAAACAAAAAAAAACAATGCATGTTTGGTTAATTATAGGTGAACTCTGAAATATTAAATACCCAGTCATCCATATAACTTTCATTTCACCTCATCTGTAGCCAACTGTCATGTTCTGAGGTCAAAACTTGTACTGTAGCACTACTTCTACTAACTACTAATATATTATTACTAAAGTAGATATAAAAAGTTGTCATCCTAAAAAAATTACTCGAGTAAGAGAGAAAAAAGTATTTGGTAAAAAGGTTGCTCAAGTACTGATTAACGGATCACATCTGATTTAATTTGCTAAAATGGTGTATGTGGCCTGACAAAAATATAAAGTAAGTAAGGTGTTTTAAAGAATAATAAAAAAAGTGAGTAAAAATGAATAACATCATTAAAAAAATAACAAATATAAGCAACTCTATTGCAGTATATTTACTTGCCCTCAAAATGGCAGGTTCATCAGATAGAAAATGACAGAACAATAAAGCTCATGTACAAACAAGAATTCTCTCTTTAACTAAGCATCCTCACTAAATTGTGAGGATGCTTGTTTCCTAAACATAAAGAAAATTGAGGAACAAGTTCAGTTACAGCAAACACAGTTGATATGATGGACAGAACATCTGCATATATCAAATTACTGAAATGAAAATGTGTATCTCTGTGGCAGATGTTCCAACTTTGTTCTCAGGTTTCAACCCCTATGTTAAGTTTTCTTAGATAAGAATATTACATTGTAGGTTCAATCATATGCAAACCAGCTCTTATCTGCTGTTTAAATGTCACTGCATGGAGCTGAGTTAACAGGATTCTAGTTTTATTAGGCAACATGCTTTGTGCTAATCTCTTCCTGCTCTTTACAGTTGTAGGTGAGTTTCTTCAGAATTATCAAAGATAGTAATTCAGTTTGTTTTTCTTCATCATTTCTAACAAAATTCCCCTGACAACATAGTGACTCTGAATGGACAGAATCTGCAGCCTGAAGCCTGTGTGAAAGTGTGCAAGATAGTCCTGGTGACACAAAGAAGAAGCAGAGCTGTACGGAAACTGCTTTGTAGCACTTGTCATACTTAAAAGCCACCAGAAGAGAAGCCTTCAGATCACAAATAATATGACATCAATTTGCTGTTGATATGAAAACCTGCTTATTAAACATTCCCTTTTTAGAGACAGAAAAATAGTTGTTTCAAAAGATGAATGTTATGAAGATGAAAATATTCTTTTTAATGATTCTCTAAGTTCAAGAGCCACACTAGGTAAAGAAAATGTTTTGCTGAAGGATGGTGAGGAAAGTTTGGTGCAAGGTTTTAGTGATCCAGTTCATCAAAATCTGAAGTGTTTGAATAGAAGCTAGACAAATAACAACAACTTCTCAGATAAAGACTTAACTGTCCATCTTCATGACATAGATAATATCTCAAAACAACAGGAACATATAGTAAAGCTTCTGTCAGAAGAAAGTAATTTGAAAGGAGGGGGATCAAAGCAGTTGATGTTAAAAAGGAAGAATCATTGCAAAACATGGAGATGACCTTTGAATCCACTTATCCAACATGTGCAATCAGTCTTTATTTTGATAATTTACAAATATATTAATAAAACAGCTTCTAGGAAGTTTGGCGACAGGTCCATCGTAATGAACCAGAATATAATCAAAAAGTTTATTTCTTTTAGTGACCCATTTTAAGAAGTTAAACTCCAACAGTTTCATTACAACAGAGTGATTTATTTTAATCATTTATTCTGAGGTTTCAAGAAAGCCCTGGTGGCTTTAATAACAACCTTCAGCTCGTGGTCATTGATGGCTCCGGTGGCAATACACCAGAGATTCTCTTTGGGGTTTAGGTCAGGCTGGTTTACTGGCCATTCAAGCACAGCACTATGGTTACACAAACAAGCTACTGCTAATTTTAGCATTGTTGTAAGGTGTCACAGCCTCCATTAGTGATAGAGTTAGAAAGCTGATAAACACAGACAAACCCCACACGCACCGCAGGGCCCCGGGCGGCAGACTTCTAGCGATCCGGCTCGAAGGACCAAGAAATGATAGAGTTAGAAAGCCGATAAACACAGACAAGTGTAAAATAAGACACAAGGTGAACCAAGTAAATTTGACTTGCAAGGGTGAGACAGCAACTTCCTTCTCACAAAGGGAAAATCCTTGCACCAGCCTTTTATTTACAACTCACATTCCTACAAGCAAAAAGCGGGAATCGGTTCAGCAAATTCTTACAGAGATTTCAACCTAAAAGAGTAGTCGTTCCCATATATGGTATAAGCTTGTCATGTCAAGCGAGTGATCCACTCCAGACCGCAAACACTTTTTCACACTAAACAAGCAATCATAGGAATTAGAAATCATCTTTACTGAAGTAGAACTTCAAACATAAACATGATTTAAACTAAACAATGATAAATGATATATATTTTTCCAACAATTCCCTCCTGTTTATTATTGATTAGTTTAGTATCACATCCATGTATACACTTCCAAAAGGCATTATGCATACACTTCATTAAGCTTTAAACTATTGTTAAGTTTAGTGATTCCTCCTCCATAATGTCATCAAAGTTCAGGTCCTCGTCCAGAAGCTGGTAATCCTGGGACAACATTGTATCAACAATTCCTCCAACCATTCTTAATATCATTGCTCTGATACAGGGAACAACACACAGATTAAAAAGGCAAACAACAATAAGACAGGGATGACAGGGGTCATTTTTTTTCAAAAACAGTTGCCACCACGATCCTGAAGTAAGCCACGAAAAAAAGGTTGTTCAGCCTGGACAGTCTTTGACCATCACCTGCTGGCCCTCTGGTTACTCTTTAACTGCTGCATATGCAACAGTTTGGATCAGACAGTGTCAAGGAAAACCGATGGAATGGATATATCATATGTAGAGTGGTGGGACTTTTTCCCAAAATGATGCTCTGAAGAACAAGTCCAGCTACAGCAGAGACTCTTCTTCTGGAACCGTAATGATAACAGGACAGAATCTGCAGCCTGAGGACACAGCTGTATATTACTGTGTGAGATGCACCACAGTGATACAAACCACAGACAAGCCTGAACGAAAACTCACCAGCCAGCAGTCAGACAGGTTTAATAAAAATCTAATCATACTGCACAATCCTTAGCTTATTTTTTACAATAAACATTTGCTTCATTAAAAGTAAACTGAGGAATAATATATGTGAAGTGCTTAAAAATCCACTCAACTCTTACCCTACAACTGTAAAATGGAGATTTTACAGTTGTCTCTGATTCAGAAACAGCTTAAACAAAAGGCATACGACAGTTTTAGCCAAAGTCTAGGATTCATCTGTTTGTATTTGCTGTTAAATCACTGGCTCGAGCTGTACTACTTTACTACTAGTTAGTCTCCTCTAAACTCTTGTATGGGTTGGGCTTCACAATTATCTTAAGGATGCAGATGTTCTTGTTGCTTGTACCACATTTTTCCTTCCACCAAACTTTTTCAACACTTGGAACAACCATCTTCTGTAGGAATAATAATTTTTTGAGAGTTTTCCTTGTGGAAGGTGTCACTGACTTTCAAGTAAGCAGACTTTGCAAAAAATGTTTATGTCAGATTCTGGACTCTGTCCTAGGCTGCTAGTAACCATCTTCAGCCACTAGGTGCCGCTAGAGACCCTTCCTAGAGAGTGACAGGTGCAGCTTGTTGGGATGATCACCTGGAGAAGTATAAAGGGGATGGATTGCCAGTATCTCGTTGCCTGAGTGTTTTGCCGATGCGGTATTACAATCTGGCCATCTTAAGTCTTGTCTGTTGCAAGTTACCTTTGAAAGAAAATACTAAACCTATGTCTTGATTAGGATCCTGAACCCATCTTGCTCCTTTAAGGGGAGACCAGAACCAGCCTGAACAGAAGAAGGAAACACGGACCACTTACCAGCCGGCAATCCGCCTGAGCCCCGCCTTGCCATGCCTGTCCACCCTCCGACGGTCCTCCAGCTTTCCTCCGGTCTGGACTCAGCTCCTTCTCCCTGGTGGATCTGAACCCAGCTATGTCCGTAAACCTGTCTGTTTATTTATCATTTGTCGTGCAGGCAGATTCTGACCTGTTCTATCTGTTGCAGCTTCCTCTTCAAGGCAGCAGCTGTCCTTCCCTCACCTTACAGCCTCTCAATAAACTTCCTAAATGATTCTCTGTTCTCTGGGTGTTTCTGCTGTATGTGGGTCAAGTCGGCCACTAACATTATGACAGTGTAGGCCAAAACATAGAAGATGTTTATAGATGAACCAGACCCAGAAAAACGTTCTCTCCTGTCTGTTTGGTGGGATAAAGTAACAGAGAGGGCGGGTCTATGCCAACTCTTTCTCTACTAAAACTGCACATTCATGGGCAGGGAGAGCTCTGGGGTGGATTGGGAGGATGGACAAAAACCTATACAGAAATCAAACAATGTAAACACAAACATCTGGTTTCTGAAAACTGTCCAGTAACTACTGACAATGTGAATGACATCATTTTACTGACACCTACTTTTGACAGTCATGATATCAAGTGTTCTGTAATTTATCTGACTAACTAAAGTAAAATTCAACAAACTGTGCCTTTGGGACAGACTGCTGAAAAAGTTGTCAGCAGGTCTAACTTACAACTTTGCTCTGTTTAAACACTAACAGTGGTTCAACCATTGGTTTAGGAGATCTTTTCATGCATGAAGGATTTGTAGCTCAGAGTGAATGTGACTCAGTAAACCTAGGTTCTGGTTATTAAATGATTAGACAGAAAAATATGAATGATTAACTTTTAAAATATTTGGAAGAGATTCTTGAAGATTTATATTTCAAGAATATACACATTATTGTGTATTTTGTTAATGAAAATCATTCAAAAGAGTGGAAATATTTTTTAAATCTAAAATGTTAATTTGCAGAGTGACCAGGCAAAGCAACAGAAAATAATACAGCAACTGAGAGGTATGTTTTGTCACATAAGTGAATGTAGATTGGGATAAGATTTTTATTCTAGTAAAAAAAGCAGGTGTGAGCCTAAAGATCTTTAATATCTAATCCTGAGAGAATTCCTGATTATCCTTTCTGGAGGAGTTAATGGAAATCTTAAAAAAAAAGGATAAAACTGGATAAAAATAACAAGATAAACGTTAGAGTAGGATGTTGCTTTTATGATTAGGTACACAAAGCTTAAATAAAACTTGTCATTTAAAACATACCTGCTTACAACTGGTGGATGCATTCCGTTATTGAGCTAAATGTTTTTAGACTGTTTTTAGCTTCTTTTAACTTCTATGTTTGATATGTTTTTTTGGGGGTTTTGTTACATGTAATGTTGGATAACTGCCTTGACAGATGATCAAGCAACACATAGACAAGTGATCAAATATCCAGGAACCTCAGACACTTTGAGTTCTTGGGATCCACATTATCATCTCCTTGCTGACCAAGGTCAGACAGCATCAGGAAAAGAATGAAAGCAGGTTGCAAGTGTCAACATAAGACAATGCTGAAATCTAATAATTGCAGTCAGTTCACTATTACCATATTACAACACAATAATTGATAGAGTCTAAAAAGTGTGCATTTCATAATGATCTAAGTTTTTCTTAAGCAGAAAGCCTTGATGAAGCCTGAAAAAGACACAAGTAAAACAAAGAATTGAATAATGGTGCTAAATCAAGTCAGTACAAGCGACCTATTACTCAACAATATGCAAAGTCAGCCTGTTTAAAAGGAAGTGAATTAGTCAGAGGAACAAAGGCCGCCCATCATTTCAGAGGATCAACCATGTTCTCTGTAGCTCTGATACTGCTACTGACAGCTGGTTGCTGTGAGAAGTTTTCTACAAATTCAAGCTAACAATTACAGTGGATGCATTATGTTTAAGATGAATGGTGAGAATATGTTTTTATATAAAGAACAAAGATGATATGAAGCTGAAAAAAGATAAAGTTTAGTTATGGTTGTCATGTGTAGTCAATTATCATTCTAATCTATGCTGTCTGATTGGTGCAGCTTCTTCTCATCTTCTTTCTTTCTTATTTTCTCATATTTACTGAAAAATAAAACAGCTGATAACAATGTTTTGGGGATTTTTGTTCAAAATCATAAATACAGAGAACACATAATGGACAATAACCAAACCTTTCAGCTTTTACAAAAACTAATGAATAAGATGTAGACAACTTGACCATTCATTGAATCGCCTAGTGTTTATTTTAAGCTTATCAACTCCTGTGCAGGAACCTACGTGGCTGAACATTTACAATACTTATGAGCCACCAATGGAGGCGCCATCACACCAAAAATGATTTGACACCAAATAATTGTTAAAACAAACTGTTAATTTGAAGAAAAAAAGATAAGAAAGAAACATAAATTGCTAAAATGGCCTTTTACTAAATCTTGGTGGAATTAATCCATTGCAGTAAAAATTTACTAATCTTTGAATCTGTACTAATAACTAATAATCTACAGGTAACATGAACAGCATTTGTAGCAACAATAGGCCAATAAATAAACAACAAACAACCAATTCGAGACAGCTAGTATGAAACAAGAAATAATATATGTTTCCCTCTCTTGTTTAGAAATTGTTTATTCAGAATCATTACATAAATCACCAGTCCAGTTTCTTCCTGTATTAGGTTGCTTGCTCTTTTTCAAACTGTGGAGTCAGGGGAGGGTCTATGCAAACTGTTCTTGTCTTAAGACCAAACCATCAGCAAGAACTCAAGCAGTTTATGGCTGAACACAAAAAATAATTTTCTTGAATATTTTTTTCAGTTGTTTTTGTGATAGAATGGCAAAATCAGTCATTTGGAGTTTTGCTTTTGTTGTTTTTATTCACAGTGAGAATTTTAGTTCATCACTTTGAAATTTATCCAGTGATTTATAATTTTAACAGATAATGACCACATGATGTTTTCTTACAGGAGCCTGGAGTGAGATCAAACTGGAGCAGTCAGCCTCTGAGGTGAAGGGACCTGGAGAGACAGTGAAGATGTCTTGTGTGATTTCTGGTTACAGCATGACAAGCTATTATATCCACTGGATAAGACAGAGCAGGGAAAGCTCTGGAGTGGATTGGTAGGATGGACACTGATTAACAACAATCCCAGCTATGGAAGCTCCTTTCAAGAACGTTTCATCATGACTGAAAATGTCCCCAGCAGCACCCAGTTCCTTGAGATCAGCAGACTGACAGCAGAAGATTCTGCTGTTTACTTCTGTGCTCGAAGACACAGTGACTGAAAGCAGTGGAGCAGCTGCACAAAAACCTCCTCTGAAAAAACAACAACAACAAAAACCAACAATGTAAGCTCATGAACATCTGTTTTCTGAAAACAGTTCACTAAGAAGAAAGTGAATTTCATTATTCAAAATTTGTTTGGATTTCTTTTTTTATTATGTTATTCTGAGAACATTTTACTCAGGAGAAGCTTTGACAGTGATCATGTTTAGTGAAGAAAAAATAAAAAGCTGCCGATGTGAGGGACCAACTTAAAACAGTTTTATTTGCTAAGTATAGACAAAAACATTGGGATGTTTCCTGAGTAAAAAAAACCAATCAAAATCAAACAAAAAAGCCAAAGTGCTTCATAAAATGTGCAGGGGAAGCTGAAGAAATATTGTTCTTTAGCACAGTGAAGATTTACAAGAACCTGTTGCTCACTGAATGCAAAAATAATTAGGACGATAAAGATTTAATTTCAAACGTTGATTTGTTTTTTCAAGAAGGTAAATCAGATAATACAATATGAAAATTTGGCAAACTGTTAATTAAGATAAATTTGAATAACTTGGATTAATGTGGAAGAGCAAATATGATAAATAATGAGAAAATCTTCCAGTTCATCAATCATGGGAAGTATTAGTCTGCAGGATACAGTCACACATAAGGTGTCATATCTGAATACGTATTGTTGAGGTCACCCCTTTCCTCAAGTGAACCTTGCCAAGTCCGTTGATTGGAGGAATGAAAGGAATGAGAGTCAGTGAATGCATTAGAATTTATTCTCAATCAACAAAGACATCTTTAGAGATCACACTTACAGCAAGCAATGAAGCCTCTCAGATGCCCAGTAAGATCTGAGCTCAAAGTGTCAACACATCTGTTTTATGCTATCTGATCACCCCCCAACATTCTTGTCTCTGTGTTGTTTTATGCAGATTAAATGTCATGCCACATTTTCCATCCAAACACTGAGTGTTTGTCATCTCTGCAGCTGTCGAGCAATGATTGTGAAAGCAGTCATAAGAGCGCAGCTGTGTAACATAGTAGACATAGGGTGAGGAGCTCGCCCATCCGGGAGGGGCTTACAGTAAAGCCACTGGTCCTCCACATCGAGAGGAGCCAGTTGCCGGATGCCTCTTGGACGCCTTCCACGGGAGGTGTTCCAGGCACGTCCCACCGGGAGGAGGCCCAGGGGACGGCCCATGACACGGTGGAGGGACTATGTCTCTCGGCTGGCCTGGGAACACCTTGGGTTCCTCCCCGGGGGAGCTGGAGGAGGTGTCTGGGGAGAGGGACCTCTGGGCATCTCTGCTGAGTCTGCTGCACCCGCGACTCGGTCCCGGAGAAAGCGGAAGATGTCGAGTACGAGGGAAAATAGTCCACAGTATAAAGACGCTATGAGGAAGAATATGTGTGGTCATACTATTCTGTATAGAAAATTGTTCATTGATAAAATGTGTGTGACAAATCATCATTAACCATTTACATGTCAGTCATGTTTCGTAGTTTTTGACAAGAAATTAACCATTAAGTGATGCAGATGGCACGTCCCTTTGCTGGTTTTATACTATGCATGTTTTTTGCATTATAAGGTAAACTGTAAACTGATTGTTCATCATCAACATTTTCTCTGACCACCACAACAGCCAGCTGTGATACAGACCTGGGGAGGCTTTTTCTTTAACTAAAGTAATGATATTCCACATTTTTTTTTTTTTTTTGTTATTTTAAAATTAAGGTTATTTTACCAAAATACTAAAGAAAAATGACTGAGAAATGCATTACCTTCATTCTTTTCATTCCACCTTGCAACTGCCGACAGTAAAGAATAAGAGAGAAAATGGAAAAAACAGGGGAAACAAGGTCAGTTTAAATGAACCAATCAATGTTTGTTTGGATGAAACAACTAAACTTTGAACCTCCTACAATCTGCAGATGAACCCCTGTCAGATGTGAAAGGTAAATCGATAAAACATCCTAAATTCATCAGTCATGTGAGTGAATGAACCAAGTAACCAGTAATGTGGAACTCCTTAACTGCCATGAGAAGCTGAAGGTTGAATGACGGTAAACCAAAACAAGTCTCAAATTATATTAATTAGACTGATCAGTTCGAGAAGGTAAGAAAAGGAGAGATGGTTCTTTAAACAGAGCTCTGTCAATAAAAAAAAATGTTTTAAAACTGATGACATGGGGAAATGACTGTGAAGAAGGAGCAGGGAAACCATTACCCTAATAAGAGCTGATGTGAGCAAACCGATCTTTCCAAAGCCAATAATGATGTTTAGGAGAGTAAAAGCTCCCCTACCTCTGCGGAGGAGGTAATACAAAACTTTCTGCACGATGTAGAAGGAAGAGAACGGCCGACAAATATTTTAAAAACACATAATTTAGAGTAGGAAAATTGTTTATATCATCAGGTACAATGATTACACTTTATATAAAACCTATCTGCTTTCAACAGTAAATTACAGAACACACATTAGTTGGTAAAAAAAAAGAACATTGTTCCTTTTTAAAGTTAGAGCACACGATCTGGTTCTCAACAATATGCAAATATAGCTAATTTAAAAGGAAGTGAAGCACCAGAGTTAGTCAGAGGAACAAGGAAGTCTGACCAGACCTCAACCATGTTCTCTCTGTCCCTGATACTGCTGCTGACAGCTGGATCCTGTGAGGGGCTTTTTATAGATTAAAACTAATAATTACAATGACCCTCTGTGTTAATGGTTATCTTTGTTTCCACAGGTGTGTTCTGCATTGATCTGATTCAGCCAGACTCCAAGGTTGTCCAGCCTGGACAGTCTCTGACTATCACCTGTCAGCCCTCTGGTTACTCTCTGACTGATAGCAGCTATGCAACAGCTTGGATCAGACATCGTAAAGGAAAACCAATGGAATGGATTTTTCATATGTGGGGTGGTGGGAGCTTAACCCAAAATGATGCTCTGAAGAACAAGTTCAGCTACAGCAGAGACACTTCTGCTGGAACCGTAACGATAACAGGAAATAATCTGCAGCCTGAAGACACAGCTGTTTATTACTGTGCGAGACGCACCACATTGATACAAACCACAGACAAGCCTGAACAAAAACTCAGCAGTCAGAAATAGATTTTATTACAATCTAACCATACTGACTACTGCACAGGCCTCTGCTGACTTTAACAATGCATTTTTCTTAATTATTGGTGAGCTCTGAAATATTAGATATTAAAAGCTCAAACATTCATATAACCTCCTCTGCAGCCAACTAATACGTTGGACATACGTTTTTGTGAATAAATCATATCATACATTTTCACAGTTTTTATGTTGATTACATAAAATTGGAAAAAAAATAGAACATAAAATAAAACAAACAAGCAAAAAACAAAAACTCACTATACTATGGTTTTCATTTGCAATTATCAAATAAATCAGAACAATCAGGTTATGAGATATGATTGACAGGAAATCAGCATGTATCAGCTTTGTAGAAAAACACTGCTGCAGCCACAAAGATTAAAGAATGCCATTCAGTGCATTCACCCATAATTTTATTCTCATTGTCATTCTAATCTTCATCCCCTTACAATTACTACTAATTTTCAATTTTTTCTGTTTTTTTCTACATTACTTATTCACAGAGAGATGGCTGCATGGTGGCGGAGTTGGTAGCACTGATGCCTTGTAGCAAAACAGTTCGATTCCTGGGCTGGGGATTTTTCTGCATGGAGTTGGCAAGTTCTCCCCGTGCATGCGTGGGCTCTCACCGGGTAATCCGGCTTCCTCCCACAGTCCAAAGACATGTTAAGTTAAATGGTCTCCCTAAATTGCCCTTAGGTGCGAGTATGTGCACGGTTGTTTGTGTGTTGCCCTGCGATGGACTGGCGACCTGTCCAGGGTGTACCCTGCCTCTCGCCCGTAGACTGCTGGAGATAGGCACCAGCCTCCCCGTGACCCACTATGGAATAAGTGGTAGAAAATGACTGACTGACTGACTTATTCACAGAGAATGTATAATGTGTCATTAAAACCTCTAAACCTTCCAATAAAACAATTATACTGAAGCCCAAACTAACCATGAAGTTACTTTTTTGTCAACAAGCTTTAGACAACAAAGCAAACAGCAGCAGAAACCAACAGTAGACATCATTCAAGACTTAAATTTTATTTAGTTGTCCACCAACCCATTTAAAATGAAAATGTGTTCATCAGTGGCTGATTTTCCAAATTGTTCTCAGGCTTCAACCTTTCTTTTGAGTCATGTCAGATGGAGAACGTTACATTGTAAGTTTGATTATATGCAAACTTGGTCTCCTCCTATCTGCTATATAAATATCATGGATGCATGGAGCTAAGTTAATAGGATGTTGGTTTCATCAGTAAACATGTTTGTGCTAATCTCTTCCTGCTCCTAACAGATGTTAGTGAGTTTTTTGCTAAATTATCACAGTTTTGAATTCATTTTTTAACATTTCTTCATCATTTCTGATAAATTGCAATTGATCTTTAATTGGCTTAAACTGTGAACAGCTGACACAAGCAGCTTCTTTAAGTGTGCTGTCAGATCTCATATTCTGTTATCGGCTACTGGAAAGCTTGGATCAGAGAGTCTATAGGGAAAAGAAGCGAGTGGATTGGGAGAGCAATTAGATCCTCTACATCTGGGGTTTCAAACTCCAGTCCTCGAGGGCCGTTTTCTTGTGTTCAAAATTTACTGTTCCAATAAAACAGTTGCTCTGAACGGACAGAATCTGCCGCCTCAAGACTCTGCTGCGTATTATTGAGTGACAGTGACACAAACAAGAGCTGTACAAAGTACTCTCAGTAACACTTGTCATACTTAAAAGCCACCAGAGGAGGAGTCTTTAGACCACAAATACAGTAAAGGACACCAAGTTACTGTTTAAAGAGAAACCTGATTATTCACATTATCCAACAACAACAACAAAAAAAAACTTCCCAAACTCAACTGTCCAGATACCCCACAAGATGAAAGGATTATCCAATGAGAACATCAACTTTACACTTTTGACAGAGGAGATTAATTTGAAAAAGAGGGTCATTTAAACAGTTGAAAAACATGAAGGTAACCTTTGAATTAATTTAATGCAGCTTCTTTGCAAATTGTTTTCTCACAAACACTTGTTTATCTCTTAAGGAGTTATTTTATTGCCCAAATGATTCTTAGGTCAGAGTTAAGTGTCATGATCATTAGGGTGTCCAAAGTTGGTCCTTGAGGGCCTGTGTCCTGCATGTTTTAGATCCCTACTTCAGCACACCTAATTCTTCTTCTTCTTTTTATTGGCGGTTGGCAAACAATGTTTAGTCTGCATTACCGCCAACTTCTGTATTGGAGTGTGAACCAGAATGGACAACATATACTCTACCATACATTCCTGTTTTTATAAGAAACTGTAAAAACACCCTAATTAAATTATGTTCAGAATTTAAACTTAGTAATTTAACTAAACTGTTTTGCTCATGAAACCTGCACTGAGGAGTATGTCTTTTTATATATTTTACAATCTATTAACGCATGCTCAACTCTCTCTTGAGATTGACCACATTCACATAATCCTGGAGATGTTTTCCTATTCTGTATAGAGTGCTATTTAAACCAGTTTGACCAAATCAAAGCCTTGATAAAATGTCTTTTTCTCTCTTTCTCCTTAAAGTTTCCCTCATCTTAACCACTGTTTTTTGAATAATGAAAAAACTGTCTCCCTTTTTGCTCTTTAGTCCATTTATCCTGCCATTGTTTTTTCATTTCTTCCTTCACCATAGATTTTATTTTTGTTTTGCTGTATGAGATAGAAAGAGTGATTTCTGTCTTTTTGGGAGCTTCTTTGGCACATTTATCTGCACATTCATCATCTCTCACTCCTGTATGAGCCAGGACCCAGACTAATCTCACTACAATTCTTACTCTCTTAATTCTATACATTAGCTGTAAAACCTACATAACAGTATCTTGCCTTGATCGAGGGTGAGCAAATTTGATGCTATAGATAGCACTGCTAAAATCTGTAGCAATTACAAACAACTGATGTGTATTGCTTTCTACCCACATCAATGCTGAAAGGATGGCAACTAATTCCCCAGTATAACAGATAAATTATCACAAATTCTTTGACTTGACATATATTGTGTTTCCAACACAAAAAAGCAGCTCCTACCCTATGACCAATTTTTTAAGCATCAGGGTAAATCTTTTCATATTCTAAATATCAGGACTGTAAATGATTTATGATTATGAGTTTTATTGTAAAAGACATGCATCAGTGATTGATTCACCCAGGACCCAAGGAGGAGCTGCTGACAAGGAAACTGTATGATATCTAGTTGAACAACTTTCGCCTTTCTATCATTTTTCCAATAGTCCATCCAAAACTTCTAAATTGACAGTTCTCTTTTTCTTGACTTGGTAGCAGTACCATCTTTGTAGGATTGACATCCCTGTGTCCCTTTAAATTAGACCAGTATACCAGCTCCAGCTGTTCCCCTCTGGGACTCAGCGGCATCCTCCCAACCTCCCAACTCAACTTGTAATGCAGTCACTGGTCTAGATTTAGCTGCACCACAACATGACCTCAATGCTTGGTATTGAATTACATCCAGTTTTTAAGAAGGTAAACCGCTGCTGATTGATACACTAAGCATGCATCCATAATCCAGAACTGATCTCACCAGAGCTATATATAATGTCTTCATTGCACTTCTATTCAGCACACCTGATAGCCATTGATGGCTGATTGAAATTGATTTGCTGAACAGCAATCATCTGAATCAGGTCTGTTAGTCCTCGAGGACCGACTTTGGACACATAAAATTTAAAAAAAACAACTCACTTGGCAAGATTTGTTTGCTGAACAGTGTTTATTGACAATAAAAACTGCTTTGTTTAAAGAACTTTCTCTCCTTTTTTACTCTCTTAAGCTGATCAGTATGATTAATATAATTTGAGACATTTTTTAGTTTTACTATCATTCAAACTCGAGCCTCCCATGGTGGTTAAGTGGTTCCATCTTACTGGTTACTTGGTTCATTCACTCCTGTGACTGATAATGTTTCATCATTTTCCTTCATTATCTGAGAAGGATACACCTACAGACTGTAACTACGAGGTTTAGAGTTTAGTTGCTTCATCCTCACAAACATTAATGGATTAGTTTAATCTGCCCAATTGTTTCCATTTTCCCTCTTTTTCCTTGCTTTCGGCAATTGCAGGATGGGATATGTAGTCAGTCATGTAGTTGGTGTTTAAAATAGTGTATTATGCACTTTACGTGTTTAAATATATTTAAACACATAAGGCAGACAGGCCTTCCACCCTATGGAAGTTAAAAGGAAAGCATATGAATCTGTCCATTCATCTTTAAATGTGTGATTTTCATAGTTCACGTATTTTTGAGTCATCCTTATGAATTTGTCAAGAAGTCATGAAGATGAACCCCCAAGCATGAGCTCCCAAGCTAGTAACTCTGCAGCTACGTATTAACAGTAACCTTAATGGCGTCACAGAATACTACACCGACAGCTGGAGGTGTGGCTTCAGCTGCCATAGCTTCTGCAGTCAGTGGGTCAGTTGAAACATAACTGGTATCGTAGAGCGAAACCAAGTGGAGCAGAGCCATGCTGCCTGAAGCAAGCCATTGAACATTAGCGACTCGTGTTCAAAGACCCTGCAGCTTCTTCTTTGTCATTTTCTGGCGGTTGGCATACAAAGATTTGGCTGGAGTGTGGCTGGCTTGTTGTTTGGACCAGAATGTCGCTGTTCAACATAGCTGATTGCCCTGCCTGTTCAAAAGTCAAACACGGCAGCCGACCGGAATAAAATGTCTATATCTATCTATATAGTAAATGGGAAAATGTATTGCGTTCCAGACAAAACCCATTCTGTGGGTCCAGATTTGGACCAGAGTCCAGGGTTTGGGGGACCCCTGACCTAAACATATGACTTACGTGTGTTGACATCTAAAAGTTGCAGGACAACGGCCCTTGAGGACTGGAGTTTGACACCTGTGCTCTACATAAGACAAAGATTCACTCAGAAAAAAGTTCAGCATTTCCACAGATTGTTCCAGCAACACGATGTCTCTGCCTGGACACAATCTGCAGCCTGAAGACTCTGCTGTCTATTATTATGTGAGGCAGTGACAGTGACACAAACAAGAAGCAGAGATGTACAAAAACCTCTCAGTAGCACTTGTCATACTTAAAAGCCACCAGAGGAGGAGCCTTCAGATCACAAATAATATGATTGTATGAGTGTTTAACAAAAAAGTATTTCTCTGCATGTACTGAACATAAAGATAATTTAATGGAATTTGTTTGAAAATAAGGTCAAAATGTTATTTAAGAAACTAGGGAACCATCAAGAAAGATGACTAGAAACCTGGAAGGAAAATAAAAACAAGAAGGAAATTAAATGTTATAACATGGAGATAGTGAAGGTATGATAAAACACCCTCAGTTCGTCAGTCATTGTGGTGAATGAACCAAGTAACTAGTAAGGTGGAACTCCTTTACCACCATGAGAAGCTGGAGTTTGGATGATAGTAAAATTAAAGCAAGTCTCAAAATATCTTTATCAGGCTGATTCCCTCAGAAGACTGAAAACAAGCTCTGTCAATAAAAGCTGCTGTGGTTTGAGATTAATCACTTGAAAAAATGTATGTGAAGAGGAAGCAGGCAAACTATTACACAAATAAGAGCAGTTGTTAGCAAACATATTTTTCCAAAGCAAATTATGTTTCTTGAGACTTTTTTCAGAAAAGTAAAAGCATCCCTACCTCTGTTTAGGAGTTTATGCAAAACTTTGTGTATGACTTATAAAAGGAAGATAATGGGGGAAAAAATTGTTTGCAATACATAATTTAGAGTTGAAAACACTTCTCATCATCAAGTACAAAGCTGCATACATTTTGAAAAGAGTTTAATTGAAACATGTCCATTGACAGTACATTAGAAAACGTTTTGTAGGATCTAAAACTTGTTTAAAACATTTTTGTGCTTGACTTCTTAACAAAAGATCAACTGAAATCCAAACAAATAGTTAAAACTCCATAAAACTTTTAGTTTCAGCATTCACCTCTTCAACTAATTGATGACAGACGTCAGGCAGGAGTGCTAAAATAAATTGTTTTTTAGCAGCTAAAGGGCATAGGGTTGTCAAAGCCTTGATGAATCCTTGGTGTTTTAAAGAATAAAACGAAAAATGAGTAAAAATGAATTACATCATTAAAAAATTGATTTTGGTTTTTTTCACAAATCTATACTTAAAGTAGTTAATAAAGTAGTTAATGAATATGTTATAACAGTATTTCTAGTAATAATACATAGTGTTTACTGTATATTCATGACCTCAAAATGGCTCAGCAGATAGAAAATAACATTAGAACAAAGTTCAACAACAAAAAGCTACTACAAATGAGTGTCCGGACCAAAAAGTGGGCAATTCGTGTTCTGATGCACTTCACTGATCTTGTTCTTGTCAACAGCTGGCTTCTGTATCACCAAGATGATCAGGAAAATGGTACCCCCAGAAAAGCCACTATGAAGTTTCTTGAGTTTTGCAAGGTAGTGGCTCAGGTATTCTTCAACAAGCATGACATTTTTAACAAAGATGCTCATGTCACAGATGCAGTGGGAGAGAACACACACCCTCAATAGCCAAGGAAAGGATCTCAGGTCATCCTGGTCCCCCATTTCTCTGTCTGCACATGTTCTGCTACCCATCTCCCAGAGATGGCTGACCGATGCATTGCAGAGGGCAGGGCTGCCCTGAGAAATACACTGCGGGCGGTGTACGAAATGCAATGTGTTCCTCTGCTTCCAGAATCAATGCAACTGCTTTGCAGAATTTCACAAAGGCAGGGCTGCTCTGGAAGATTGTTTTCTTTAAATGTGTTTTACACTGTATTGTTTGAAAAGCTTGGTTAGAGCTTGATGTACCGACCTGTTTGCACTTTTGAAAAAATCTCCAAAGACAGTAAATCTGTTCTGGAAGGACAGACTGTTGTTGCTGATGTTTTGCACTTTTATTGTTATAAAGCCACATTTAGGGCCTAAGGTCCAAACCTCTTTGCATTGTTGAAAGTGTCTCAAAGGTCAGGAGGACTGTTCTAGATTGACAGATTGTTCTATAAGTTTTTTGCACTGAAATGTTAGGGGCAGATACACCCATCTGTTTACACTTTTGAAAGTTTCTCAAAAGCCAGTAGGGCTGTTCTGGAAGGGCAGACTGCTTTTTGCAGAGGTTTTCTGATGATTATACCTTTGGGTAGTCATACCATTTGCCTGAAATGCAACATTTTATTCCTTTGTTTTATGCTCCACTGTCTGAAATAAACTGGTTTTATAAATTTTCAACCAATCATGTCTGAATGATATCCTTCAGGAAGATAGACCCAGTGTCCCCATATGGGGACATAGAGTTTTTTTTGGAGAATGCTTATTGCAGAAAGCTGAAATTTTGTATTTATAGTAATTTGGACTTTCTGATTCCAATTTGCAAATAAATATTCCAAATACAAAGATACACTGACTGTCCTCATATGAGGACATATTTTTTTGCAAAAACCACTTCATGACAGAGTCTAGTTATTTAACATATTAGGTCCCACTAATCCCATTTAGCTTGGAAAAACAAAGAATGCACACCAAACAAAATCTTGGGTCTCAGGGTGATACTGAACATCATTTTGTTTCACTAATTGTGATGGATGACAGCTAATAAAAACTTACACCATATCACTATTTGTATAATACATCTCTCTGAATTCAATTTCTTGAAGTTAATTACTGAACTTTTTCAGTCAATTGTAATTTATTGGGATGCATCTGCATCAAAAAACAACCTGTTTATTCTCAGTTACTTCAAGGCAGGTTCACAATCGACAGAAACAGAAAAATACAGCAGGTGTTTCTGCTCATGGGGAGTTTTAGGACTAAACATTCTGTTGCCTTTTATTGCACTCAAGTAAACTTTTAGCTGAACAAAATACAGATGACCTTCAATTTCTCTCTTGGGGGAGGGGAGGGTCTAAGTTGACTCTTCCACTCTTAAAACTGCACATTCAATTAGTTGACACTCAGTTTTGTCTGTTAACATTGAGAAGTTTAAACATATTTGGAATAAGTTTGAAAAGTATTCAGTTCATTTTTTATAGAATGGAGAAGACAGTCATCTGGAGTTTGCTTTCAGTAATTTGCATTCATGGTGAGAATTATGCCATATGTATCTTTCAACATTTATGTGAAAGTTTAAGATTTAATGACTAAAAACTTTCATCTTTCAGGAGCCTTTAGTGAGATTAAAATGGAACAGTCTTCCTTTGAGGTGAAGAGACCAGGAGAGACAGTTAAGATGTCTTGTATCATGTCTGGTTTTGACATGACAGAATACTACATTCACTGGATACGACAGAAACCAGGGAAAGCTCTGGAGTGGATTGGGAGGATGGATGCTGGTAAGAACGCCGCCATCTATGGAAGCTCCTTTGAAAGTCGTTTCATCCTGACTGAAAATGTCGGCAGCAGCACCCAGTACCTCGAGATCAGGACTCTTAACAGCGGAAGATTCTGCTGTTTACTTTTGTGCTCGAGAGACACAGTGACTGAAGGCACTGGAGCAGCTGCACAAAAACGCCCACAGATAAAATCTAAATGCATGTTGATAATATTCCAAGTTAATTTGTATTTTGAATCATGTATCAGGATTATTACTCTCTATCCATAGATCTTTAAAAAATGGAAACAACATCCGAAATACAAGGGCTGGTTTTAATCAAGTCTCTAAATATGGCGTTTAAAATTGTTTTTATTTTCTTTTTTGTATAAAAACTGGACTTGTTCACTGGGGTAAAGCAGAAAGATAACAGATCAGGAGAAAACAAAGTACAACTTCGGAGTCTATCATTTGCAATGCTGGATGAACAGATCAGGAGGTGAATGAGATCTTCCAGAGACCATGAGGAGGTGGAGTGAACTATAGATACAAGATGAAGTTGAGTTTAAGCATTTCAGAAAACATAGTGATAAAAAACTGCAAGAGAAATTGTTTAGAAACAACAGGAGCAGACATGAGCAGATGGACCACCCTTAAAGCACCAAATGGCAAGTTGATTAAAACAAAGGTTTAAATTAAGAAAAATACCAGTTTACAAAAGAGGAATGTTTTAATTTTAGGTTTCTTAGGTTTTTAAACTATTTTTAAAATGGTTGTGCTCTGATGTGTTTGACATTTTTTTCCAGATATTATTCCAGATAAAATCTGAACAGATGAATAAAACTATGGAAATTCACATATAAGACACTGGATGAACATCAACAGTTTGTGACAAGACGACCTGCAGAGCCTCTGGATTTACATTTAGCAACTGAGGGCGGAAGGGAGCTAGAAAACTACTGAAGAGGTTTGTAAGTTTAAGACATGACAATACTGAAATATTTTATATTTCTGCTCATTTGCCTCTGAATATGATTACAATGAACTGATCTATCAGCAAACAGTCTAAAGATGCACAAAATCCAACTGTTTTTCTGTTGAGTGGATAAATCCTATGTAAAAATGTTTTGATTTTGAGAGCATAAAATATTGAAAACTGTAACTAAATCGGATCAATGCACTGTGAAAAAAACTTGAAATGAGTGACATCTTTGGCAGTTTTGTTTTTGAAACACTAGAGGGCATTCAATGTTGCTGATTTTACTGCTAAATTTTAATTATTTGATACTTTGATTTTAAAATTACAACTTTGGCTTAACTCATTGTCAACATAGACACTCATTCTTTTTTAACTGTGCAACTGTTTTATGGTTCTAAGACAAAATATCAAACCGAATCAGAATAAACGTGTTCAAAAATATGCAAATGATATTGGTTTAAAAGGAAGGTCTCTGTGTTAGTCAGCAGAACAAGGAACTACCACCAGTTCAGCTTCTGTATTAACCATGCTCTCTGTAGCTCTAATACTACTGTTGACAGCTGGATCATGTGAGAAGCTTTGATCCAGCTATATTCAAACATATTTACACTGGATTCACTTCAAAATCAAATGAATTATGACAATAATGTTGTTTCCACTTTTTTGTTAGGTGTCTTCAGTATTGATCTGATCCAGCCAGACTCTAAGGTTGTCCAGCCTGGACAGTCTTTGACCATCACCTGCCGGCCCTCTAGTTACTGTCTGACTGCTGCATATGCAACAGGTTGGATCAGGCAACGTGAAAGAAAAACAATGGAATGGATTTTTCATATGTGGAGAGAAAGTGGTAGATTTTACCAAAATAATGCTCTGAAGAACAAGTTCAGCTACAGCAGAGACACTTCTGCTGGAACTGTAACGATAACAGGACAGAATCAGCAGCCTGATGACACGGCTGTGTGAGACGCCCCACAGTAATACAAACATACATACGTACACATACAAGCTTGTACAAATACCAGCCAAAAAGCAGGACAAAATCAGCCTTCTGTATGTGGATATCAGGGTATCTGCAGGTTTCAGCAAGTCTAATTTCAGACTTTTTAAGACCATTTTAATCCCATCTTGAGTACAATTTAAGTACTGAAAAAACTGTAAACATAGGGGAAGTTTGGGGGATGCTGCTGTATTACAATCAAGCTTAACATATGTATCAAACAATCAGACACGTTCAAGTTTAGCTTTTGTCTTTTCATTGAACATAAAGTGATAAAAGTGCTCTCTGGTTCAATTGTTGTATGAACAAGAGCAAAAAAATGTGCTTGTGATTCGTGAGTCAGAGAACATGAAACAAAATCTCCTATCCCTTCATTGGAGTTGTACGACTGGTGCTTGGCCACTGTGTTCAAAATCGACAAAACCTCAGACTTCAGAGTTTGTGTCACACCAAATGCTGCTCTTAGATCAGTGCTAGTAGTGGTGACTGTTTTCTAAGGAATTTAGCCAAAACAATGTCTTTTCTGGGGTTTATTTTGTCCCTTTTCCACTGGCTCGTTTTGCCCTGCTTGACTCCACTCTGCAGTTTTTTCCCTATCGGTACCTACTGTTTTGGTCCCAGCTCCTAAGCAAGTATGACCAGGGTTGAGTAGGAACTACATGTGATATGAACTGAATGTTGTTCACTGATTGCCAATGGGACCAGGAGAAATGAGAAGGTTTTTGCAGAGGTAGTGCAAGGAATAGTTAATAAAATTGAAAAGCCACTACAATAATATTAAGGACCACATTTGCCGGAACGGGTGAAATTGAAATATAATTCTACTATTTTCAAATTATAACCCATGCTTGAAGGCTGAAAGAAAAGAAAAAGGACACCATGTCAGCTTTCTGAATTACACGCAGGTGGGGCGCTTTTTTAAATAACATCCTAAACCAGCTGATCACATTTTGTGTCTTTTTGTCCCCCAAAAGACACAAAATAATAAGACCAATAAACAGCGTGTTTGGTTCAGAAATTTATTGACAGTCATTTAGGGAACCAGGATGAGGGAGCAGGCAGAGAGCAGCTGTCCATAATCTGACTGCCTGCATTGGATGAAACGAGAGGAACCCACTGAATCCACAGAGCATAGATATTCAAAATCTAACCTAAAACTAACTTATCTGCAGTCAGAAGTTCTTGAATTCGTTCTTGCCATGGCCGAGACAAAAACGTAATCATAAAAAATTGCAACTTCCTCAGGCAAACTCTGCAGCATTACCAGTTGAGGCAGCAACATCTTTCCTCTCCTGCCACTAAGCTGCATTGTCTTTTCTGTGACTTACTCTCCATTATATTCTGTAAAGTCTACTGATGTAAGCTGTACAAAAACATCCTTTTTTTGTTCTGTTTTATTTTACTAGCATCGTGGCGCGCAGGTTGGTCATGAAATGCTTTTTTGATTAACAGCTGATGTGGCTCTGTGATGATGACTGCAGCTCTGCTTTCTTTGCATTTCAGAAAAGCTCCAGTCGAATAGTTTTTTGACTTATCAGAATTTGACCCAGTCAAATACGGGACATTGTTCTGTTTGAGGGACACTGGGACAGGAGTGAAAAATGCGGTAAGGTTCTTCACAAATCGGGACATCGGGTCACCCTACCTGCCGCACGCCCCTCACATCAGAACCCTTATTTTATAAGTTCTAGCTGGGCTGTGGTCCAGATAATTATTCCAGTGGATCATTTTATACATGAAAAAACATATATAAGTATAAGTGCGTAAATAAAAATCAACATAACAACACATATACATTCACCAACCACTTTCTTAGGTACACCTGTCCAACTGCTCGTTAATGCAAATTTCTAATGAGCCAATCATATGGCAGCAACTCAATGCATTTAGGCATGTAGACATGGTCAAGACGATCTGCTGCAGTTCAAACCGAAGGATTAAAGGTGGTTTATGGTTGTTGGTGCCTGTAGAATATAAACTATCTATGTGTGTAACCTTTTCATAGGGGAGTCAAGCTTAGGGAGTGAAGCATAGAAAGTTCAAGGTCATAAATTGGGATTACCGGATGGGGGTGAAAAAGATAGGCGAGGACAAGCTAGAAGAGAATAACCAGAAACACTCCTTATGTGGACATAAGGAACTGTTATATTGTTGCTGGGAGACATCCACAGACAGAATGATTGTGTATGTGTACTGCATAGCAGCGAGGGGTATATAAAGGTATTGTAGCGCACCTCCAAAGGAGACAACACACAGACGTTTCCAGGTACCCGTGTAAGTGTGTGTCTCCTCTCTGAATTCAGATTGGTTTTAATAAACTTGTGGAAACGTACAACTGATCTCTGACTGAGGATTGTCCTTTGGGGTGCCAAATAAAAAGAGTCAATGAGAGGTGAGGAGTAATGTAAGAGTTAACGGACGAGTAAAGTTTTCCTACCTCGACATGCCATTTCAGAAACTGATGGTCTACTGGGATTTCCATGCACTACCATCTCTAGGGTTTACAGAGAATGGTCCAAAAAAGAGAAAATATCCAGTGAGCAGCAGTTCTGTGGGCACAAATGCTGTGTTGATGCCAGAGGTTAGAGGAGAATGGCCAGACTGGTTCGAACTGATAGAAAGGCAACAGTAACTCAAATAACCACTCATTGCAACCAAGCCATCACGTCGAACCTTGAGGCGGATGGGCTACAGCAGCAGAAGACCACACCGGGTGCCACTCCTGTCAGCTAAGAACAGGAAACTGAGGCTACAATTGGCACAGGCTCACCAAAATTGGACAATAGAAGATAGAAAAAAACGTTGCCTGGTCTGATGAGTCTCAATTTCTGCTGCTACATTCGGATAGTAGGGTCAGAATTTGGCATCAACAACGTGAAAGCATGGATCCATCCAGCCTTGTATCAATGATTCAGGCAAGTGGTGGTGGTGTAATGGTGTGGGGGATAATTTCTTGGCACACTTAGTGGTCCCCTTAGTACCAATTGAGCATCATGTCAATGCCACAGCCTACCTGAGTATTGTTGCTGACCATGATGTGTGCATGTTGCATGGGAACATTTCCTTAGAGTTTGTTCAATGTGTTCACTGTTCTATGATTTAAAGCCTGGGAGTACATCAGATTAGTCTGTATTACATCGTCCAGTTGTGTTATTCCATTAATTATGTTTCCTGTGTTTTTATTCTCATGAATTCTTTCTTTTTTTTCCTTTTTATGTTTGATGTCTTGGCTGAATTTTCTTAACCATTTTGGTTAAAATGTTGCTGGCTTGTTTAACATAAATAAAAAAAGTCCAACTTTGATTGGGTGTTTGTTGAGCATAAGTTTAATTTTAAATATTTAGACAATAAAAACATATACATCATGACAAATTACACTAAACCCTTAACCCATAAATGAGATTAGAAAATCATTGGGGCTTACTGTAAATTTCCTAATCAGATACAAGAAAACATACACAAGACGACACACACAAATGGTCTTCATGTGTTTAAGTAATTGTTATTCTGTCCACTCATTTCACTATGTATGACCAACTGAAAATAATTAACAAAACAATTGGAATAATTAGGTTATAATAAGACTTTAGCAGCCACAAAATGGAGTTTTGACAAAAATTCAACTTGGAAGACTCACCTCCACTTCCAGCTCCGTCTAATTACTCCACCACGTTCTCCGCTCCAACCAATGAGCCCCTGATCTACATTCCTCTTCAGCCAATCATCCCTCCAGGCTTTGCTTTAAAAGACCTTCAGAATCTCCTGATCTTCAGCTGAGCTTCGACCCTCTTCCACCCCATCTTCACCATCAGGCTTCAAGCTCATTCCGACTCCCTTTATCTCCTCAGGCTTCCACTCCACTACCAGTATCAGGATCCCGGGGAGAAGACTTTTCTAATTCTAACGCTAGGATGTTTACTCACGTTCTTGTCATTATCAGCATCCATGTCTTCCACCGGGGTCCGAGAGCCAAAATAAATCAAACATCAGCTAATAAACCCCTCTAATTGCCATCTCTGTGTTTCTCTCATTTGTGAGTGTTTCCAGGTTGAAATAGCTTTTTAATAGCAAAGCTTATATCTAAGCTTCTGTATTTTATGAGATTGCTTTCTTTTAACATTTGCAAACACTTTTCTATGTTTTCTTTAAAACCTAAAG
Organism: Girardinichthys multiradiatus; assembly: GCF_021462225.1. NCBI lineage: Eukaryota > Metazoa > Chordata > Actinopteri > Cyprinodontiformes > Goodeidae > Girardinichthys > Girardinichthys multiradiatus. The sequence continues at coordinate 18,064,752 of NC_061818.1, forward strand.
AATGTACAGTGCCTTAGGGTTTCGTCCACAGGCCATTATTGTTTTTTAAGATTTTACTCAAGTTTAAATGGTTTTTTCAGCATTTATGGGCCCCATCCCTATTTGGAGTATTTTTAGGCATCATGATACCTTTTAACATGAGTTAGGAGATGCAAAGACGTTTGACTAAAATCCACGTCTCGCTTTCAGCGTTTTCATCAGTTGAAACCATGTTGCAACAGGAGGTTTAAGCTGGAGATGTAAATCTGACTGAAACTAAACAGTTTCACATCAACAGGCTGATTTGGTTAACCTCAGCTTTGGCTTAATTTTCCTTACTTGTATTAATATATATATATATAGGGTTATAACAAAATTAATGGTTTGGTAAATGACTGGAAGTAAACAAATAATTTTAATTTCTCAATTTCTGAAATTAATTTGTTTTTATCATGTTATAAAAATGTAAAGTATAGCATTGACTGGAGATTTGTTTGGATCCTTTTCAATGAATAAAGTAGTATAAGCAGCTGTAGCCAATACCTGGATTGATACATTATACAATAATATGATCCACTTGAAATTGCCAGTGTTAATGTTCTAATTTTTTTACATGGACTGTGCCCATATTTTTGAATAGAACATGTTTAAATCACTTTGGAGCCGTTTCAATTTGTTGACAATCTTTACCAGCTGTACCTGAATGCAGCATGCGCTGCTGCAGGGAAAATCCATCTCATCAACCGGGATTGGATTTCTCTGACTTACGTCTCATGTAGGCTAATGTACAGCATGTAGTTTAGGCTGAGTGGATGCTACAGTTAGCCATTAGTATGTCAGTTGATTTTTCTCCAGTAACTGTCATGCTTACATTGTGCTTGAGGTTGTTTAGGCTGAGTAACTCAGTTAGGTGCAGACCGACCTCTGTATCTTATTTTTGTTAAAACATGCATATGCTTACATAATGTTTTGGTTCGGTCCACCTTTCTTTCTCCACTGTAGCTGTATGATAAACCTTCCCAAATAGCAGAGTTTAGAGATAGCTGTTGTGATTTGGTGTCATTTTGTTTTTAAGTTGTGCTACAGAAAGTTGTATTATGCACTTTTTTATGTATAAGTATGAACACACCCAAAGATTTTTGATGTGTTCATATATAAAACAACATTGTACTTGTTAGGTATATGTCAGAAACGTTTAACAGAAAGTGGAAGGTTGGGGGGTCATTTCAAGTACTGAAAATCTCTCAAGGTTTACCTGATTTTTTTTCCACTGACTGATCACTATCACATTACTGACTTAGTTGTTTTAAGCAAACCCTAACACCTAAAAACAGAATAAAATAGAATCAGGAACAAAGTCACAGGCAATTGGAAAGCACAAGGATAGACATAAAAATTGGTAATAATAATATGATAAAAATAAAAAAATAGACTGTACAGTAATGTCAAATACACAAAGTAAGAAAAACTATACAAGTATAATGAAACAGAAGAGGCCGATTCTACAAAATACAAAATACATGTGTGATTAGGGGACCACTGGCAATCTGTCCATTCTGCAGCCTGCCTGTTTAATGAAGTGAAAAGAGCGAATCCAACTGTTAAAGGCAGGGGACTTGGCTCATTGAGGAACTTGCAGGCTGAATGCAACATGTGTACGATTTGAAGCAATGGCATACCTACAAGTCTGAGACGATGAGCTTAAAAAGTTTGATTCTGACAGAGTATGTTGGAATTATGAGTCACAGCAACACACTATTTTTTTCTGCTGTTAGAAGTAAACGACAAGGAGGCACAGGGAGGTGACTTAATGAGGGACAGAAAGCAGAGGGAATTTTACCTGGGCCACGGAAAGTGACCAGGCAGGGACAGAGAACAGTAGGGCTCCTCTCCGTCAACTTCTAGCAGTTAACTGGATTTGCCTGATGGGAATGGTCAGAATTTAAAAAAATCAGGTGTCAATCCAATTAAACAAATATTCTTCTCACCACATGTGTAGGAACTGTGCCATTGTTTTACAGTCAGACAGAATCCCATGATGAAGCTGGACCACAAAAAGCACCCAGTGTTTCCACTGTAAGATATGGTAATAAGAGCCAAATACAGCTCCATGTTTAACTAAGGGAGAAACTGAAAAGGTTTTCCATCTGATTGCTGTTTGTTTACCCTTCTGTTGTCTTTTTATATTTCTGTGGTTGGTAGTGGAACTGTTACTTATCCTATAGATGTGTGGGGTGTTTGAATTTCCAATGTGTTAAAGAGGAAAAATGATAAATGTAGATGAGTTGTATACATTTTTGATTGTTCTATAATTTGACAGTTTTTGTATGAACAGTGCATTATTTGACACTGAAGTCTTTAATGAAAATAAACTAGACAAGTTGTTTTCTATAAAGTGACATGTAGAGAAAGTCCAGGACTTTGTCAAATATATGACTTGAAGAAGCCTGGGGCATAAACACCTCAGAGTTTGCATGTTTGTTATTACTGATCCACCAGAGAGGGTGCTCTAGGACAACTAACGATTCATGAGAAATCTAATACAGGTCCTTCTCAAAATATTTGCATATTGTGATAAAGTTCATTATTTTCCATAATGTCATGATGAAAATTTAACATTCATATATTTTAGATTCATTGCACACTAACTGAAATATTTCAGGTCTTTTATTGTCTTAATACGGATGATTTTGGCATACAGCTCATGAAAACCCAAAATTCCTATCTCACAAAATTAGCATATCATTAAAAGGGTCTCTAAACGAGCTATGAACCTAATCATCTGAATTAACGAGTTAACTCTAAACACTTGCAAAAGATTCCTGAGGCCTTTAAAACTCCCAGCCTGGTTCATCACTCAAAACACCAATCATCGGTAAGACTGCCGACCTGACTGCTGTCCAGAAGGCCACTATTGACACCCTCAAGCAAGAGGGTAAGACACAGAAATAAATTTCTGAACAAATAGGCTGTTTCCAGAGTGCTGTATCAAGGCACCTCAGTGGGAAGTCTGTGGGAAGGAAAAAGTGTGGCAGAAAACGCTGCACAACGAGAAGAGGTGACCGGACCCTGAGGAAGATTGCGGAGAAGGGCCGATTCCAGACCTTGGGGGACCTGCGGAAGCAGTGGACTGAGTCTGGAGTAGAAACATCCAGAGCCACCGTGCACAGGCGTGTGCAGGAAATGGGCTACAGGTGCCGCATTCCCCAGGTCAAGCCACTTTTGAACCAGAAACAGCGGCAGAAGCGCCTGACCTGGGCTACAGAGAAGCAGCACTGGACTGTTGCTCAGTGGTCCAAAGTACTTTTTTCGGATGAAAGCAAATTCTGCATGTGATTCGGAAATCAAGGTGCCAGAGTCTGGAGGAAGACTGGGGAGAAGGAAATGCCAAAATGCCAGAAGTCCAGTGTCAAGTACCCACAGTCAGTGATGGTCTGGGGTGCCGTGTCAGCTGCTGGTGTTGGTCCACTGTGTTTTATCAAGGGCAGGGTCAATGCAGCTAGCTATCAGGAGATTTTGGAGCACTTCATGCTTCCATCTGCTGAAAAGCTTTATGGAGATGAAGATTTCATTTTTTCAGCACAACCTGGCACCTGCTCACAGTGCCAAAACCACTGGTAAATGGTTTACTGACCATGGTATCACTGTGCTCAATTGGCCTGCCAACTCTCCTGACCTGAACCCCATAGAGAATCTGTGGGATATTGTGAAGAGAACGTTGAGAGACTCAAGACCCAACACTCTGGATGAGCTAAAGGCTGCTATCGAAGCATCCTGGGCCTCCATAAGACCTCAGCAGTGCCACAGGCTGATTGCGTCCATGCCACGCCGCATTGAAGCAGTCATTTCTGAAAAAGGATTCCCGACCAAGTATTGAGTGCATAACTGTACATGATTATTTGAAGGTTGACGTTTTTTGTATTAAAAACACTTTTCTTTTATTGGTCGGATGAAATATGCTAATTTTGTGAGATAGGAATTTTGGGTTTTCATGAGCTGTATGCCACAATCATCCGTATTAAGACAATAAAAGACCTGAAATATTTCAGTTAGTGTGCAATGAATCTAAAATATATGAATGTTAAATTTTCATCATGACATTATAGAAAATAATGAACTTTATCACAATATGCTAATATTTTGAGAAGGACCTGTATGTAATAAATTATCCCTTATATGTGGCTAAACTTCATTTTATGTAATATCATGTTTAACTTGATTAATGTGATATCCTTTGAAATCCTGATTAAAAACAGCAAGTCATTGTATAATAACAATGAAAAACTCAAAAATATAATCATCCACAAACAGTATGTTTCTCTTTCAGTTGAGCAAAAGTTGCAGGAAGTTCTCAGTCTTTCCTGCAGAGGATCTGGATTTGACTTCAATCAGTATGAAATTGGAAAACTGGAAATGGTTAGATTGGATTTAATTTGAGTCAGTACTGAATGCACTGGATTGGAGAAATAGAATGGATAGGTGTTTTTTGGATGGACTTTAGTGTGACCCAAAAAACAACCCATAAAACAAAAGTCTAACCACATAGTTACTCTCAGTAGCTAAAAGCACAAGATTAGGTTTGACACAACATCACATCAACAAAACCTCACATCACAGGTGACCTGGGGGAAGGGGTGTGCTGCTGTAGCTTTGGTGTGGTCCACTGATGAGGAGCATGTGACTTCAGCTGTGCATCAAGTTGTGAAGCAGGGTGTGGCAGGTCTGCAAACAAACAAGAGAAAAAGCTTCTGTAAACAACTAGATAAAATATTATCCTTAGATTACAGAGATAATAAAAAAATAGACAAAAATCTTCATCTTCCCAAATAATTGAATCTCCATTATTACTTGGTCCCAGGACTGCTTTGGTCCTGCTGCAACTTTTCCTAAATGTAAATGAAGCCCTCATTTGCTCCATGCTGTCAACCTCCAACTTTTTGTTTAGTTTCTAAACCAAACTAAACTCAAGTTAGTCCCTACAGGATACAATAGTATTATGGAAATATATGTTTAAAGTGATCTCTAGATATGTTGTTAATTATTTAGATTTCATAGTATGTTTGTTTTTATGAAATTGTTCTATTGTGTGGAAATATGTGCTTATCAATGAGATATTGCCTAACAAAAATAATTATATTTTTTGGACACTTTTGAGGAGGAGTCAATGCAAAAAAATGTCTTCCATCAGTATTTATCTGCAGAGGTTGGCAGAAAACAATCAGACATAGTTTATCATGATGGGCTGTTGGGCAGGACTGCTGCTGTTAACTATCTGCCTAGCAGGTCAACATTTGTATGCATCCTAAATATTGTTTACTTTTATATGTGTCACCAGATTGTTTTATTAGAACTTTTTTTTTTGGCAGGTGTTGCTGGACAGACTCTAACAGAATCTGAACCAGTGGTTAAAAGACCTGGAGAATCCCACAAACTGACCTGTACAGCCTCTGGGTTCACATTCAGCAGCTATCACATGAACTGGGTCAGACAGGCTCCTGGAAAAGGACTGGAGTGGATTGCTTTTGTGCACACAGGCAGTTCTTATATCTATTACTCCCAGTCTGTCCAAGGCAGATTCACCATCTCCAGAGATGACTCCAGCAGTAAAGTCTATCTGCAGATGAACAATCTGAGGACTGAGGACACAGCTGTGTATTATTGTGCAAGACACACAGTCATATACACAACTACTAGAGTCGCACAAAAACTACTTCCTCTATTTGACATCACTACTGGGAACGGGCTCATGTTTTTATTTCTGAATGGCTTCCCTGTATAGAAATGATTGGAGGAAAAGTATTTAAAATATTTAAAGATATCTACAATTCCAAAACAAATCAATAAGATTTAAAAATTGGTTGGTCTTTTCTTTTGAGAATTATTTTATATGTTTGAAGATAAAAATAGTCTATGTTATGTTTTAATTAATATCAAGGGTTTTCAGACGTTTTTAATAATTGCACAAATAGGGCATTACTGTAGTGTTATTAAAATATTCTGATGTATTTATTGAGCTTTAGATTGGTTGTTACAAAAAAAGAAAGACAGTAAGAAAAGAACAGTTGAACAACAGAAAGACTCCTATGATATGCATTTGAAACGTGAGCATTAATTAATTGCTCATTATCGCATTGATCAACTATGTGCAGGAGAATGCAGACCCAACTTCCTTACAGTTTTCTTTAAACATGTTATGATTTGTCATTTCTCTTTAAATAATTGAATCTTCATTTTTGATCATCTTTTCTTGTACCTCTGTTGCATTTGCAGGGTGAATTTTGAGAGTGCATGATTACCAAACTGATATTTGTGATGTTTTCCTTCCCCAGGTGTGACTTGTAAACAATTGATCCTGCCAGTCTCTATTACTGTGCAATTGTCACCATCTGACTATCAGCATTCAGGTTCTCCTTCTTGAGTCAGCTGTCATACAGCTTAAATCAGCATATAGGGAAAAGGACTGATGTGGGATGGGATGAAACTTACAGCTGCCTTGTACAGCAAAGACTGACTGAAAAGTTCAGTATCCAGTATAACACTAGTGCTATTAAGACAGAACATGCAGCCACTGTGTATTACAGTGCAAGATGCCGCAGTAACACGATCTGTACAGATGTAAAAACATTCAAGACAATAGTCATTGATTGTTTTTTTCTGATTTGCAGATCACTTAGCAGTTAAAATATGTTTATGCAAAAAACAAAAACGCTACTTCCTCCCAAAAAATATGTTGAGCAAGGGTGAGAAAAAAAGGATTTTACTTGTGAGTCCAACATGTTAAATTTCACACTGCTCTGAGTCAATGGAAAACCGATTCATCATCTCCAGGGAGAATAGCAGAAATCCGGTGTATCTGCAGATAAACAGTTCAACAACTAAGGATTCTGCTGTTTATTATTGAGCTCAAGTGTCACAGTGACACAGAAAGCAGCGTGTTTTTTTTTTCTTTAGTTTTTTTTTACTTGTGAATGTAAGGTATGAGTAATTAATAAAATTTCTATGTACTGCAAAATACAACTGAACTAATAGCCAAATACCAATAAGACTTTGTCATAGTCCATGTATTACGTCCATATAGCTGTTAAACATAGGAAAGAACTTAAGATCAAGATGGCCTTTTTTCCATATTATCTGTTTAATTTGTGACACGTTTTAACGTATGCAGGGATGCTCTATATATCAATCATTCTATGTTCTTCTAGAAAAAACTGCATTAAAAACAATATCTTTCTTCATCTAAAAGAATAATTGTAGGGATGTTTGAATCAGACACATTTGCCTTTTAAATGTAATACAAATACTGATGTCATACTTTAGACCTCCTCCTGTCTTCTTTAGCTGACAGTTCTTCCGTCACAGCTTCAGTTTCAAGATGTCGATCAGGCTGTTTGTTCTGCTAACAGTGATCTGTCTGCCCTGTGAGTTTTTTATACTCTTATACACTAATCAGTCTTTCAGTTGGTCTGATCTCATTTAATTGCTGCTTTTTGTAACAGGTTTTAACAGCCAGGGTCTAGAGTCCATTCCTTCCATCTCAGTAGTGAAAAAGCCTCAGGAAGATCTTAGTCTTTCCTGCAGAGGAACTGGATTTAACTTTGGTCGCTATGGAATGCACTGGATCAGAGAGCGTCCAGGAAAACCACTGGAGCACATAGGTCCAATTTGGTATGATGCAAGTAAAACAGTTTATGAAAACTGCGTTCAAGGACGCATAGAAATCACCAGAGACAACAGTAACAGTATGGTGTATCTGAGACTGTCCAGCCTGAAACCAGAGGACTCTGCTGTGTATTACTGTGCACCAAACACACAGTGGTTAATGTGAGCACAAAGTCTGTACAAAAACTCCTCAAAAAACAGACGTGACAAAAACAGCATTAAAAAAGTATTAACATACACACACTAAGCAGACAAGTAAAGCCACAACTGATTTTGTATTTAAGTTTTCCTTTTTTTGTCTGTTATAACATAATGACAGAATACAATTTCAGTTCACCTCAGTAATAGACTACAGATTTTACATTGTTGTACATGTTTTATAAACATATTCAGTTACAGGAAAAAGAACCCATGAAAAGTTCATTCAATAATTACAAAGACATAAAACTGACAAATCTTCAGTTTTTAGCATCATATGTCCCCCAAGTTTACATTATTATTAGTTTTTTTAGACCTTCTCTGGTTGTGTCTCATCTTCATCTTCTGCTTTGACAGTGTCAACAGTAATGCTAATGAAGTTATTTCTTTTTAAGTTCCCAGCTTTTTTTTTTTTTTTTTTTTTTTCATTTAGCTGTTGAGTCTCTCAACGTTCTCTTCACAATATCCCACAGATTCTCTATGGGGTTCAGGTCAGGAGAGTTGGCAGGTCAATTGAGCACAGTGATACCATGGTCAGTAAACCATTTACCAGTGGTTTTGGCACTGTGAGCAGGTGCCAGGTTGTGCTGAAAAATGAAATCTTCATCTCCATAAAGCTTTTCAGCAGATGGAAGCATGAAGTGCTCCAAAATCTCCTGATAGCTAGCTGCATTGACCCTGCCCTTGATAAAACACAGTGGACCAACACCAGCAGCTGACACGGCACCCCAGACCATCACTGACTGTGGGTACTTGACACTGGACTTCTGGCATTTTGGCATTTCCTTCTCCCCAGTCTTCCTCCAGACTCTGGCACCTTGATTTCCGAATGACATGCAGAATTTGCTTTCATCTGAAAAAAGTACTTTGGACCACTGAGCAACAGTCCAGTGCTGCTTCTCTGTAGCCCAGGTCAGGCGCTTCTGCCGCTGTTTCTGGTTCAAAAGTGGCTTGACCTGGGGAATGCGGCACCTGTAGCCCATTTCCTGCACATGCCTGTGCACGGTGGCTCTGGATGTTTCTACTCCAGACTCAGTCCACTGCTTCCGCAGGTCCCCCAAGGTCTGGAATCGGCCCTTCTCCACAATCTTCCTCAGGGTCCGGTCACCTCTTCTCGTTGTGCAGCGTTTTCTGCCACACTTTTTCCTTCCCACAGACTTCCCACTGAGGTGCCTTAATACAACACTCTGGGAACAGCCTATTTGTTCAGAAATTTCTTTCTGTGTCTTACCCTCTTGCTTGAGGGTGTCAATAGTGGCCTTCTGGACAGCAGTCAGGTCGGCAGTCTTACCCATGATTGGGGTTTTGAGTGATGAACCAGGCTGGGAGTTTTAAAGGCCTCAGGAATCTTTTGCAGGTGTTTAGAGTTAACTCGTTGATTCAGATGATTAGGTTCATAGCTCGTTTAGAGACCCTTTTAATGATATGCTAATTTTGTGAGATAGGAATTTTGGGTTTTCATGAGCTGTATGCCAAAATCATCTGTATTAAGACAATAAAAGACCTGAAATATTTCAGTTAGTGTGCAATGAATCTAAAATATATGAATGTTAAATTTTCATCATGACATTATGGAAAATAATTAACTTTATCACAATATGCTAATATTTTGAGAAGGACCTGTATAACTGGTAAGAAAAGCTGCAGCATCTGTGTGATGGAAAATATGCAAGAAAGTATGAAAAACTCATAAGATCATCTTTAACACCAACATGTTCTTTGCAGCTCACATAAACAATTACAATTTCAAGTAATGCAACAAAACGTCCCTCAAAATGTGTTGTCCAAAGAAAACAGCAAATGTTTGGCAAAACCATAAAAAAATATGAATTTATTATCTGAATTTTTAATGGATTGTATATTAGTATCTATTGACAGGTACAGAACATACAGCTGAAGTCAGATGGTTGACATTTTAATTCAAAGTCCCTTCATCATCCCAAATGTAATAACTCGCATTCAGGTTTGAGAAAAAAACAAACAAAAAAAAACCCATTAATGTTTACTGAAATATGGTTAACAGTCAAGTTAAGCTTCATATATCCTGCACTAAAGAGACAATGATTGAACAACATAAACCTGATTAAACCCTAATGTAATTCATTACATTTACAACATTTTGTTAGTGGTAGAAGAGTCAAATTCAGGCATAAATGACCTGGGTGAAGATTTTGGACACTTTAAAAAAACATAAACTACCGTGTTTATTATTTTTACTTTAAGCAACAAAATTATTAATGTGAAATATGTGCAGGTTCATACACTGACATACAAATACTTACAGCAACAGCTGTCAGGGCTCATGGATTCCTGTTTTGTTAGGGTCTCCATCAACAAGTGTTTTTACTGTTAAGGTTTAACATCAATTTCAATACAACATAACAATAGTTATGTTTCTTTGATCTGATGGGATATTAGCAGCTTGAAACACTCACAGCAAGCCAAGTAGAGTGAATGTACACCTAATAATAACCAGGATGAAAGGAAAAGGGGAGAAAAGACATGTTTAAATGTAAAAGAGTGTAATTTTTGACCTGCTTGAATGATGTTAGAAGTTTTATGCTCTTAGCACTTTCCTTTGTGTAAAGTGAAGTTCCACCCTCTTTCTATAAAAGCTTAATAGGATGTTATTGTTTGCATTACAGGAAGATAAATTCCCATCAGATCTCCTTTAACAATAACATGTTTTCTCTACCTCTGCTGCAGGCAGCTGGAGGCTGAGTCTCACTGAGATGAAGACCAACCCACAGTGACTGTTTGTGATTCATTACTAATTCATTCTCCTCCACAGGTGTAAAGTGGTAACAGCTGATACAGTCAGACAATATGACTGTGAAGGAAGGTCAGTCTCATCAGCTGTCATGTCTCTTATTCTCTCGACAACCACATCACAGCTTGGATAAGCTAGCCTGCAGAGGAAGTGCTGAAATAGGTGGGAAATGCCAATTGCATTAGAAATGAATAAATTTAAGGAGACTGCAGTAGAATATTCTAGCCATTTTCAAAACAGAGTATTTACCCAAGACAAAGATGGTAGAGCTTTGTATCTGACATTGTCCATCTTAAGGCTGGAGGACTCTGCTCTGTAATAGGCAGAAAAGGTTATCAAAAAAGTGCACAGAAAATGTTTTCACTTTGACCTTAAGGAGGCAGTAGACTAAAACCAGGATGATGAGGTGAGCAGCTTATTGCATGAATTTTAAGAAAACAACTCCTGGTTGAACAATTAGTCCCTGATTTGTACATTAGCCCAACACCAACAGTTGAATTCCACATCACTCTAACAAATTAGATCAAGTGTTCAACAAGTACAAATCATTTGGAAAGCAAACATGTCTTTCCACATTATTTTGTTTATATAATTGGATTCCGGTGCTCTACTTTAATAGTAGATCATGCAAATATTAAGGGTATAAAATTAACCATAAGAAAAACATGAAACATGAATATGAAATTCATGAGTCATGAGTCTTTGAATCCTAAAATCCCCATTACTTAGAGCTTGCCTATGAGATATTTGAGACTTTAGAGCAGCAGTCAGCAACTTTCACAATGCAAATAACAATTTTTGCCCTCAATCCATCAAAATAAAACTCGTGTAAAGCCGCAAATGACCTCCTTAAACAAAAACAAAAAAAACGTATTATTTAAAATGTGGAAAATTAGTTTTTTTCAAGAAACATTTTTAGGTTATAAAATAAAGAAAAAAAAGCTTTTTGAAAAAGAGGATGGATAAACATTCTTCTGTTGGATGTTGATATTTGTGGAAAATTGGTTCTTTATCATTTTTACCCAGTAATTAAGAGCCTCGTGGAAGGTCCAAAGAGCCACTTGAGGCTCCAGAGCCACAGGTTGCAGACCCCTGCTTTAGAGGGTCTGAAAAGGATGCTGTGTATAATTGCGGGAAATACAGACACGATCATATTTTACTGTTAATAACCTTCACAAACTAACACACACAATATCACACCCCCCAAAGTCAGCAAAGGTACGAAAACAAGACATGGATGAGCAAAGAACATAATATCCTCTAAACGTGAACACCACAAATACAGGTCCTTCTCAAAAAATTAGCATATTGTGATAAAGTTCATTATTTTCCATAATGTCATGATGAAAATTTAACATTCATATATTTTAGATTCATTGCACACTAACTGAAATATTTCAGGTCTTTTATTGTCTTAATACGGATGATTGTGGCATACAGCTCATGAAAACCCAAAATTCCTATCTCACAAAATTAGCATATTATTAAAAGGGTCTCTAAACGAGCTATGAACCTAATCATCTGAATCAACGAGTTAACTCTAAACACCTGCAAAAGATTCCTGAGGCCTTTAAAACTCCCAGCCTGGTTTATCACTCAAAACCCCAATCATGGGTAAGACTGCCGACCTGACTGCTGTCCAGAAGGCCACTATTGACACCCTCAAGCAAGAGGGTAAGACACAGAAAGAAATTTCTGAACAAATAGGCTGTTCCCAGAGTGCTGTATCAAGGCACCTCAGTGGGAAGTCTGTGGGAAGGAAAAAGTGTGGCAGAAAACGCTGCACAACGAGAAGAGGTGACCGGACCCTGAGGAAGATTGTGGAGAAGGGCCGATTCCAGACCTTGGGGGACCTGCGGAAGCAGTGGACTGAATCTGGAGTAGAAACATCCAGAGCCACCGTGCACAGGCGTGTGCAAGAAATGGGCTACAGGTGCCGCATTCCCCAGACCTGGGCTACAGAGAAACAGCACTGGACTGTTGCTCAGTGGTCCAAAGTACTTTTTTCGGATGAAAGCAAATTCTGCATGTCATTCGGAAATCAAGGTGCCAGAGTCTGGAGGAAGACTGGGGAGAAGGAAATGCCAAAATGCCAGAAGTCCAGTGTCAAGTACCCACAGTCAGTGATGGTCTGGGGTGCCATGTCAGCTGCTGGTGTTGGTCCACTGTGTTTTATCAAGGGCAGGGTCAATGCAGCTAGCTATCAGGAGATTTTGGAGCACTTCATGCTTCCATCTGCTGAAAAGCTTTATGGAGATGAAGATTTCATTTTTCAGCACAACCTGGCACCTGCTCACAGTGCTAAAACCACTGGTAAATGGTTTACTGACCATGGTATCACTGTGCTCAATTGACCTGCCAACTCTCCTGACCTGAACCCCATAGAGAATCTGTGGGATATTGTGAAGAGAACGTTGAGAGACTCAAGACCCAACACTCTGGATGAGCTAAAGGCCGCTATCGAAGCATCCTGGGCCTCCATAAGACCTCAGCAGTGCCACAGGTTGATTGCCCCCATGCCACGCCGCATTGAAGCAGTCATTTCTGCAAAAGGATTCCCGACCAAGTATTGAGTGCATAACTGTACATGATTATTTGAAGGTTGACGTTTTTTGTATTAAAAACACTTTTCTTTTATTGGTCGGATGAAATATGCTAATTTTGTGAGATAGGAATTTTGGGTTTTCATGAGCTGTATGCCAAAATCATCCGTTTTAAGACCATAAAAGACCTGAAATATTTCAGTTAGTGTTCAATGAATCTAAAATATATGAATGTAAAATTTTCATCATTACATTATAGAAAATAATGAACTTTATCACAATATGCTAATTTTTTGAGAAGGACCTGTACAGGCTGCACTGATAACAGCTGCTGTTGTGGTTTAGGTCTTGCAGTTTCTCACAGATCAAAAAAACATATTTCACCTGCAACATACAATAATTACTTACAAAATAAGGTTTTAAATATGGTAGGCAGTACAATTAAGCATATTTTTATGATGCATGAGCACCAGTTGTAAACACAGTAAAGTGTTCTCGAAACTAATGGTGAGGCTGCAAAAATATACTTTATTTCAATTCAACAAGTACAAAGATGATTTTTAAGGAGGAGCCCATGCAAAACAGATATCTTGTACTTCTTTAAAAGAGTTGCTCAAGACTCATTCTGATACATATGCTGCAAACAAAGAGCAGTAACTTTTACAATGGATAAGCAAATTTATTTGGTTGTTCTTATCATTGTTTCTTTCATCACAACCAGTAAGAAGACAGAGCTTTAATTAAAACAAACTAATATGATCTTTATATGGTTGCATTAACAAACTATTTTTGCAGGTACTGATGGTCAAACACTGACTGAGTCTGAACCAGTGGTTAAAAGGCCTGGAGAATCCCACAGACTGACCTGCACATATTCTGGGTTTAGTAGCACTCCTCACATAGCTTGGATCAGACAGGAAGCTGGAAAAGGATTGGAATGGATTGCTTGGATCCACAGTAATGGTGGTAGCAGCTACTACTCTCAGTCAGTGAAAAACAGGTTTACCATCTCCAGAGACAACAACAGGAATCAGGCATATCTGCAGATGAACAGCTTGTCAAGTCAGGATTCTGCTGTTTATTATTGTGCTCGTGAGACACAGTGACACAGAAAGCGGAAACACTGTACGAAAACTCAACACATTTATCAAGTTCTGAAGTTTATTCCTTGAACTTATACGGCTACATTTTAGCATCATCACCAGACTAAATGAGACCAACATTTTCATTATTAGGACATATTATGTAAAGCTGGGTGTTTTTCAATTGCGCAATGTAATTTTGAAATATCTTTTGTTATTTTTTAAGTTCCGCAGCCATTATAATTTATCCAATATATGTTAATTTTATTTGAGTTATATCTTTCTTTTCATGATGTGTTACTTGCCATCGCTTTCAGGCTATCTTCACATCAGTTTTAGAGAAAGTTGAAGTGAAGTGGAGCAAATGTTCTTTGTGTCCCGGTGTGAATTTAAAAATGTGTTGCTAGTAATAACACTGGACTGAATGTGTTATTACACTGTTTCAGTGAAAGTAGAAAAAGAGGGAGATAAATAATATTAAATAAAAAAAATCATTTTCGAAAGCTTTTTTAATCATCTGAAGTGAAGTCAGTAACCTAGACACACCTTTTAATGTTGGGCTAGTAAACAAGCACAGTTGGGCAATGACAAAATTTTCTTTAAAAAAAGATCACATTCAGACATGTCTGATTGTAAACAGTATTACTGGTAAAAGTTTGTAGCAATTCAGTATTCAGTATTTTTATATATTTTTTTACTTTTGACAATTACATATTTTCTTAAAGTTGAGTGACACTATTCTAGTTGCACAGTCCAAATTGCTAAATCACTTTCATTCTAAACATTATTCTGAAAATCTAATTGCAGCTTGATAATAAAATAAATGCTGTACTTTTAGATGCAAACCCAACTTTTTTTAAGGGTAAAAGTAAAGTACAATAATTATATTATAATAAGGATAAAAGATCAAATAAACCTGAACGTATAAAGCAGCAGGATTTATGGTTAATGTTGAATTTAGAGCTTTTGTTTTGCTGAGAGAACTCCTTGCTAACATAAAGTCACTGCTGAGCTTGTAAAAGATAAAATATAAACATAAACACTAAATTGGTTGTGACAATGTTGTCAAGTAAGTAAATTTTTATTTGTATAGCACCTTTCACAGACAAAATTACAAAGTGCTTCACAAAACTCATAAGAAAAGCAAAGCAAATATAAACATCACATGAATTAATTGGATGTCGGCCCATCCATTGCTGCTTCAACTCTTCAACAGAGATTTTCCACAAGATTTATGAGTGTGTCTATGTAAATTTTTTATTTTCATTTCAGAAGCACAATTGTGAAGTCACACACTGATGTTGACTTAGAAGACTTGGCTTGCAGTTTCCGCTCTTATTCATCCCAAAGGGGTTCTATTGGGTTGATATCAGGACCCTGTTAGGCAAGTTCTTTCACTCCAAATTTGTTCATCCATGTATTTATCAATGTTGCTTTGCGCACAGCTGGACAGCCATGTAAATGGTAACCTAATTAAATTTATATAGCGCTTTTCTAGTCAAATTGACAACTCAAGCACTTTACACAAGAGCCACATTCACCCAATCACAAATGGATACACAGATATGCCGAATGGTTGGCAGCTGCAGATTAAGGGCCTTGCTCAGGGGCAGATCAACATGTAGCAGACTGAAGCTAGAGTTGAACCCACAATTTTTGGATTGCAAGATGCCTACGCTGTCTTCTCCTGGCAACTGCTTAACTCAGACTCGTTTATTGGATCACCAAATCAAGAGGCATGATTAATAACTCATTAAAGCTTCTTTTCTCTGCTATAGAGTCCAGTGGTGGTGTGCATTACACCCCTGCATCCAACAGATTGCAGTGCACTTGGTGATGTAAAGCTTGATGTAGCTGCTCAACCATAAAAACTTTCACAACTATTTATAGAATCAGTCTACGTGCTTATGTGTTGGATTTTATACACCAGTGGCCACGGATGTGATGAGAACACCTGGATTCAGTAATTTGGGTGGGTGAGTGAATACTTTTGGCAATGTGCATATTTGAAACTGTGAAAAACAAATACTCTGAGAAAGAATGTGTGTTTATGTCTGAAATAATCTGCTTGATTCTATTAGTTTCTTCTTTTGCAAAGTGAAATTCCTGACAGCTTTCCATAAAGACACCCTGAATCAATATGCCCCTTTGACAATTTGTTCCTCATTCCATGTTAATGCATTTCCTGTCGACTTCAATTTTATGTCCCTAACCAAACCATTTTGTATTCATGTACTTAAACCTCACCACATCAGTTTATTTTTCTTTGCAGTGAAGTGTTTTATGATTTATGCTGATCTATTAATAGGAGTTGGACAATTTCCTTTTAGTAGACAATAAGTAAGGCTGTAACCAAGTCCTTCGAAGGATGCAGCCCCTGAATTTGGACACATCATAGATTATACAAAACCCCAATACATCCTTCATTGCATGGTCAGTATAAAACTACCTTTGATAGACAGTACTCTTTGACACCTGAAAAAGTCTGGTAAGAAAAGACCAAAACTTCTGAGGTATACAATGGTAAAGGGAAAACATTACCAGGTTCTGACTTTTGTTGATGTTTGCATTAGAAAAAGAAAAGGCAACGTTTACACCAATGTACTCTCACGTGTGAGTTTCCCTGAGAAAATAAATTTTTTTTGTTGTAATCATGCCCTACAGACTACTTACTATTATTATTATTATAACTGATATAATTTTTTATTATTTCCAAATGTTAGAGAATGTGATCTGCTAATACAGATACTCTGTGGCTGTGCAGGCAAGTACATTTCTACCCATGAACTGTCAGGGTGTTTTAGGAAACTACACAGGTTGAAACAGTCAGCCAGCAGAATATTATAGAAGTTTTAAACTGAAAACATTCATCTAAGAAAAGGTTCAGTACTTACTACAACTCTAAATCATTGATTTTAAAAAGAAAATTCTGCAGCCTTAAGACAGCTGTGCACTGTCCAGGTGCAACGATATTCAGAACATCTGTCCAGAAAGAATCACTGCCTGAACAATCTTTACATAAAGCCTACATAGTGCTGTCTCTGTCAAGAATGTTTTTTTCTCTATGACTATAAATACAAATGTAGTATTCCAATAAAATGATGCACACATGAGTAAATGTTTCAATGTTATTTAAGACTTTATTTCAGTCATTTGTCTGAAAAAGAAGTGTGAACATTTATGTTAAAAATAATTTAGATTTGAATTCTCAGTAACTGTCACACTAGGTTGAGGTACGTTTATTGCACTGGGGCATCAGAACTACTTTCATTATAGTCAGTATGTGAATAAAGGTGTTATGGGGAGTGGTACTTGTGCCTATATCCAGTAGTCAATGGGCAAAAGACTGCACTGCGGCAACCACAGTGCCAACACTCAGAGCAGTTAAAAGCTTTAGTTATCCTAACATTCATGTTTCTGAAATGTGAGAGAAAACTTACACATGCACAAGGAGAAGATGGAAACTCCACATTCAAATGACCTGGCAAAGATTTGAAACCACAACCTTTTAACAACTGCCCTGTTTTTTATCCCATTGTTTTACATCTGGTTGATTTTGACTAGGACGAAATAATTTAATAGATGTGCTGTATATTGTTATTACGCTATACAGAGGAAGACTGGGCATTGTATAATATTTCTATAATTTTTTAGGTTTAATTCAGAATATATCTTTTAACTCAAATGTTGGAGCTTCCAAGAATATTTAGTACTAAACCTTTGAACTTGACAGGTAAAACAAAAATAATAATAAAATAAAATGTCCCATTTTAGAGTTTGTGCTCTCCTAGTTTTATGCAAATCAAGACATTCCCCATCTCTCAATTATAAAAACCTCCTGAGGCTGTGTTTTTTTTTTACCACAGACCATCTTCTGTCTAACTCGGCTACAGCTCTTGGATTAATAAACCACCTCATGTTCATTTGCAGACGAATTGATTTTACAAAAATATTTTTCTGTTTTGAACCGGTGTGAAGTGTGAACAGCTGACTCAATCAGCCTCTGTAACATTGCAGCCAGACCAGCAGAAAACTATCAGTTGTCAGGTCTCTTATTCTGTAGGTAGACATCACACTCACTGGACCAGGCAGCCATTAGGAAAATGACTGTTGGATATGACACCTACCAGAAAGATTCTCTAAAGAATAAGTTCAGCTTTAGCTTAGACTCTTTCAGCAACACAGTGACACAACAGGGAAAAAATATGCAGTCATTGGGTCATATCAATGACCCAATAACTGCATATTATAAATAAAAGGTGACACGTACTTCAAAGAAAAAACTCCTGAATAATCTGATTTAAATCCAAGTGATGCAAATATGAGTACATTGAAATCTAAATACACAGTGATTTAACAATCAGAGGCAATAGAAAAACACTGATTTAGTAACAAAGTTTCTGCCAATACATTTTCAAGTCATTCACATAAACACAATCACAATAACTTTTAATCACTAATCACAAACAAAAATGTGTTTACATTTTTCCACAGAGGTTGCAGTAACATAAGAGAAAAAAAAATGCTTAATGCAAAAGTTCAAGAGCATCTCAGCTAAGCTATTTCAACATCTGTATTTAATTAATTTAATTTCCATTTATCTTCTTAAAAATGCCAACAGTTTCATGTGATACAATTTCATATTTCCTTCATAATGATCTGGATCTTCTTTGTATATAGGAAGTTAATTTTATAACATGCTCCAATATTCTCTGTGAACATCTAAAGACCTTCAAAACCTGGTGGCTCACAGTCCACAGACACTCCCACTGAGGGATATGATGCAAATCTGCAGGCTGATCATAGTATTTCTGTCCTGCTGACTTACTCATCAACTTTGTGAGGACCAGCAGATGTTTATTCTCTAACTAAGGATGAATAGTCTCAGTCTTGTGCTGCTTTTTGTCTTTCTTCCCTGTAAGTTGTCTTGCTTTTTTGAGTTGTGCCAATTTATAATGTATAATATATATTTTAACTTATATTTTATAATTTAATTTATAATCATCAATCACAGAAAACCATTAGTTTTTTTTCTATTTAGGTTGTACAGGTCAAAGTATGGAATCCATTCCTTCCAGTCAAGTGGTGAAAAAGTCTGGGGAGACTCTGAGCCTCTCCTGCAGAGGATCTGGATTCTCATTTGACTGCTGTAGCATGCACTGGATCAGGCAACCTGCAGGAAAAGCACTGCAATGGATGGGACGTGTGTACAGTCATGGGAGAACAACAGAGTATTCCAGCAGTTTTCAAGATTGAATTGAAATCAGCAGAGATAACAGCAACAGTATGGTTTATCTGAGATTACCCAGCTTAAAGCCAGAGGACTCTGCTGTTTATTACTGTGCCAGAGGGCACAGTGTTAAAAGTAGGTGGAGATGCTTAACAAAAACGTAACAGAAAATGTTCTCAGATTGACCTTATGGTGGCAGTGTTGACTAAGAACAGTATAATGCTGAGTGACCAGTGTGCTACATGAAAGCAGAAGCTAATTTCATTTATGAGTTATTTAATAGTTTTTCAACTTAAAACATTTGCTTATAATTGAATCCCACCAATTCAGCTAATATTTTCTCTTATATTGTTTTTAATAAGAGAAACAAATTAATTTATGCCTTTAGAATTTGCATTGCTGCAGCCTGTTCATAGAGGACCCTGCCTCCGACACTGGAGAATGTCATCATGCCAAAATATTTATTTAGACACTTTGTGGAGAGTGTGATATCTGCCATCATCTGCTGGGGTAGTAGCATCAGAGCCAGGGGCTTTAAAAAAGCTCAACAAGCTAATAAAAAGGTTGGCTCTGTTCTGGGGACTCCTCTGGAACCTCTGGAAATGATTGTGAAAATAAAGGATTCTTCATGAAATGAAGAACGTAATGGAGAACCCTGAGCATCCTCTTCATGAGACTGTTGTACAACAACAGAGTGTCTTCAGTCAGAGGCTTCTTCAGATATGCCGTAAGACAGACCGCTACAGGAGAGCCTTCCTGCCCACAGCCATCAGCATCTACAACAGCTCTTTTAAGAAACCTGCAAAATATGAGCTACAACAACATTTAATTTCCCTTTGGAATTAATAAAGTATTTATGAATTTGAACTAAATTAAAGTAACTTACATTAGTATGTTTTCAAATCAATTGTACGTGCATTTTGTCAACTGTCAGAATATGGAAAATTGAGCTAAATCTAAAGAATTATGTCAAACTATGATGACCAATTAAAAGAGAAATCATGTTTTCGCACATAATGAGTGCATGTATTATTAACTTTGATTTTATTTTATTAAAAACCGAGCTGATTTTAGAATTATCCTATGTTTTATGCCTTTCATGTACGTCTCTGCTTGCTCTATGGATTAGTCTTATCACTTTATCTAAGGTTAAGCTACAGCAACTATTTTTATCGATCAATCGCCTATACCTACTTATCGTTATAGCCGGCAGGCTGGGGCCTGTCTTCAGCGGTCATTGGGCAAGAGGTGGGGCACACCTACAAAATAAGACCTGCTAGATATTCTTCAAAACGAGGAAAAACAAAAGAAAGAAATCACCATTGATGCAACCCTGAAATGTGTTGATCAGCATGAGTAAAGGAATGACTACAGGAAAGTAGCTACTTACCTAAACCTGCCCATATCTTTGATCTAAACAATATTAAAAACTGATACTCCTAGCAAAGGCTGAACAAGGACCCATTTTTGTCTTGCCACCATAAACAGCATGCAGTATGATACGGGAAGGAGAAAAAGAACTGCAGCAAAGAGTGGCATCCTGGGGGCACCCGAGATCCATAAGAATCATTAGATGACATCTAAATGCCAAGTTGTTGTTTGAGAGGCATGCAGAGAAAAAGCCTGTTCCACCTACCTTCACAAAAGTAAACTTCTTAACTGTTACTGGAACTTTGACTGGAGCTATGTACTTTTGGTCAGATTGAGCTATTTGGCAACAAACATTGCAGGTAGGTCTGGCAAAACTTTAAAGGATAATTATGTGGAAAGGCACATCGTGCTCATTGATGGTGGAGGATCTAAGATACTGTTGGCCTGCTTCTCTTCCATGACCCTGTGAGTCTTGTTAATGTGCACAACACCATGACCTCTTTTAAAAGCTAGGACATTTTAAATACATCTGGTGGCCTCGGCCAGAAAAGTGAAAATGGGTCAGAATTTGGTGTTATAGCATAATGATTCAATACATATGGGCAGATCCACGCAGAAATGAATCACCAGACACAAATACAACCTTCTACCATCATAATTCCAGTTCAAAACCTGAAACTTACAGAAATGAGAGAAAAGGAGAGGAGCCAGAACAATCTGTGATTGTGCAAAGAGAAATGTTCTCTATCTGATTTAGAGGTGTTGGTTATGGTTTTCTTATGGGTTCATTTTTTTTTAAGCATTTTTCTTGTTGTGGTGTGCTATCAGATTTTGCCTTATTCCGTTATTTATTGCCATATCAGTGTTTTATTTATGTTTCTATATTTCTTTGTATTTAGTTTTATAGTTTATTCTTGTGTTCTTCATACTTTGAGTTACTTTTGTTAGTATTGTCTGTTAGATTATTCCCACTATCTCTGCTCAGCTCCATTCATGTTTATTTGGCTTCACTCACTGTCACTTGATGATCAACTTTATTCAGTTTGCCTGTTTCCTTCCAATCAGTCTCCTTGTTTTCACCTGTGCCATCCACTATATGTGCCCTTCTGTTCTGTTTGCTCCTCACTGGAGAATACTGCTCTTTTCATAGCAGCTTTATCCATTGCTCAATATTTCTTCCACCTCATGCCTGCCTATAAGTGTTTGCCTTCTATTTATTAAATTCAAATCACCGAACCGCTGCTGCCTGCCTGTCTGCGCTTGGGTCCTACTCAAAGATCCCTTTCTGACACAATCTCTATGCTCCAACCTAGTTAAATGTTTGGTCTTTTGGTTTTGTGTAGTGCTGTTTTACAACTCAGTCAGTTTCTCCTGTGTCACAGAATCATGTCATGGAAGTTGTTTTAGTGACCAAAATCAGGTCAAATTTTTGAAGTGACATTAAAGTTTCAGAGTCACATTCTGATTCAAACCATAAAGCACTCTGAACTTCCCATTTAACACTGAACATTATTCTTCTTAGAATGGGCAAAATATTAGACACCTGTATCACAAAACAGTGTTACATCTTTGTATCAATTTTTCAAGTACTGTTAGAAAAATAGTTGTAAATGCATCTGTGAGAAGTTTCCTCCATCCTGTGAGGTGGAGTCAATGCAAATCTTGACGATCTCCTTGTATTTATCTGGCTGCAGAGAGTCTAACAAGGAACAGAGCTCACTCCGGTTAAAACCATGAATTGTAGGACAGGGCTGCTGTTTTTAACTTTGTACCTGGCAGTTTAAAAGTTTACACTAATTTTGAACTGAAAAAGTCCTTCTGCTAAGGCCAGACAAGCTAAATTACGAACTTTTTGTTCTTGTGTAAACAGGTGTTGCAGGTCAGACTCTGAGAGAATCTGAATCGGTGGTTAAAAGACCTGGAGAGTCCCACAAACTGACCTGTACAGCCTCTGGTTTCACATTTGGGGACTACTGGATGCATTGGATCAGACAGTCTCCAGGGAAAGGGCTGGAATGGGTTTCAGCTATCAGTTATTGGGCTGGAAGTGACAAACACTACTCTCACTCAGTTCAAGGCCGGTTTGCCATCACCAGAGACAATAACAAGCAGCAGGTGTTTCTGCAGATGAACAGTCTGAAAACTGAGGATTCAGCTGTTTATTACTGTGCTCGAGATGCACAGTGAAGGAAGCTGGCTTGGTTGATGTACAAAAACCTGCAGCAACAAGTTGATAAACCTTAAACCTTATGTCTAAGTTTGCTTTTGTGAAGATAAAATGTCCTTTACATTCCATTAACTAATAAACATCTGTCACACTGACAAAGGTATATTTCACAAAACTAAATTAAAAAAATAAATGCAACTGAAAAAAAGTTTGCCAGAGTTTGCAAATAAGATTGAGATCTCATTTGCAAGTGGGACCTGGACATACATAAAAATGTTTTGTACATTCAGTTCTTTTCTCCAATCACCTAAACTGACCTCTTGTTCTTACCACATCTGACATGGATAGAGTGACTCTATCTGTAATTATAGGTACATAGACTTCACACATTAACATCAGGAAGCCTTGTCCTGCCTTTTTGTAGTCGTGTGTTTAGAAACTTGAATACAGATTCACACAGAAATAAGCTGTTACCAAATTTGACAACATTCAGCAAGCTGGTTTACTTTTTAGATTTTGAATCACAGTCATGTTTCCTTTTTAAATGTTGACATGATGTTGATTATTTAGATGTAAGAAATTAAACCAAATCTAGATAAAACACAGTTCAGTTTTCTCTGTGGAATAGAAAGAAAAGATAAAACAAGAAATAATATTTAAGCAATAAATAAATAAATCATCAGAAATTATTTGGCCTATTTAAACACTGGGCTGTTTGACCCTCCCTCTCTGATGCAAATCAGCAGTCTCTTCAAGGTACATCTGTTCTCCCAACAATTGTCACTTCACTGGAAACATCAGAAGCTTTCAGCTTCCAGAAAATGAATACACTCAGTCTTTTGTTCCTTGCTCTCTCTCTGTCACGTAAGATATTTTACTTCTTTACATTATTTCATCATTAATACAATTGTAAATAATGTTATAAGCAAGCTTTTTCCCTTCTTCTCTTTAGATTGTAGAGGTCAAAGTATGGAGTCCATTCCTTCCAGTCAAGTGGTGAAAATGCCGGGAGAGACTTTGAGTCTGTCATGCAGAGGATCTGGGTTCGACTTTGGTTCTTTTGGCATGAATTGGGTAAAACAGCCTGCAGGAAAAGCGATTGAATTGATGGGATACATCTATACACATGGACGCACCACAGTTTATTCCAGCAGTTTTGAAGGTGGAATAGAGATCACCAGAGACAACAGCAACAGCATGGTGCATCTGAAACTGTCCAATCTACAGCCAGAGGATTCTGCTGTTTATTACTGTGCCAAAGAAGCACAGTGATCGAAGTGAGTGTAGAGGCTGAACAAAAACTCCACAGAAACGATTTTACCATGGACCACATGGTGGCAGTGTAGAATGAGAAAATGGAAAACTGACTAAATTGAATATTTTATATACAATGAATGTTAAAATTCTATTGAGTTAGAACTTTATCATATTATGTTTTTCAGAATTCCATATTTCTGTTGTTATTTCAAGACATTTCTACATTATGTAAATTGACTAATTTAATTAGAAGTTCTAAGTCCATTCATCCATACATTTCCGATACCTGCTTATCCTATCAGGGTCAGGGGAGGCTGCTGCCTATCTCCAGTGGTCATTGGGCGAGAGGCAGGGTACACCCTCAACCGGTCTCCAGTCTATCACAGACCAACAAAGAGAATACACATATACAGGTCCTTCTCAAAATATTAGCATATTGTGATAAAGTTAATTATTTTCCATAATATAATGATGAAAATTTAACATTCATATATTTTAGATTCATTGCACACTAACTGAAATATTTCAGGTCTTTTATTGTCTTAATACGGATGATTTTGGCAAACAGCTCATGAAAACCCAACATTCCTATCTCACAAAATTAGCATATTTCATCCGACCAATAAAATAAAAGTGTTTTTTATACAAAAAACATCAACCTTCAAATAATCATGTACAGTTATGCACTCAATACTTGGTCGGGAATCCTTTGGCAGAAATGACTGCTTCAATGCGGTGCGGCATGGAGGCAATCAGCCTGTGGCACTGCTGAGGTCTTATGGAGGCCCAGGATGCTTCGATAGCGGCCTTTAGCTCATCCAGAGTGTTGGGTCTTGAGTCTCTCAACGTTCTCTTCACAATATCCCACAGATTCTCTATGGGGTTCAGGTCAGGAGAGTTGGCAGGCCAATTGAGCACAGTGATACCATGGTCAGTAAACCATTTACCAGTGGTTTTGGCACTGTGAGCAGGTGCCAGGTCGTGCTGAAAAATGAAATCTTCATCTCCATAAAGCTTTTCAGCAGATGGAAGCATGAAGTGCTCCAAAATCTCCTGATAGCTAGCTGCATTGACCCTGCCCTTGATAAAACACAGTGGACCAACACCAGCAGCTGACACGGCACCCCAGACCATTACTGACTGTGGGTACTTGACACTGGACTTCTGGCATTTTGGCATTTCCTTCTCCCCAGTCTTCCTCCAGACTCTGGCACCTTGATTTCCGAATGACATGCAGAATTTGCTTTCATCCGAAAAAAGTACTTTGGACCACTGAGCAACAGTCCAGTGCTGCTTCTCTGTAGCCCAGGTCAGGCGCTTCTGCCGCTGTTTCTGGTTCAAAAGAGGCTTGACCTGGGGAATGTGGCACCTGTAGCCCATTTCCTGCACACGCCTGTGCACGGTGGCTCTGGATGTTTCTACTCCAGACTCAGTCCACTGCTTCCGCAGGTCCCCCAAGGTCTGGAATCGGCCCTTCTCCACAATCTTCCTCAGGGTCTGGTCACCTCTTCTCGTTGTGCAGCGTTTTCTTGGGGTTTTGAGTGATGAACCAGACTGGGAGTTTTAAAGGCCTCAGGAATCTTTTGCAGGTGTTTAGAGTTAACTCGTTGATTCAGATGATTAGGTTCATAACTCGTTTAGAGACCCTTTTAATGATATGCTAATTTTGTGAGATAGGAGTTTTGGGTTTTCATGAGCTGTATGCCAAAATCATCCGTATTAAGACAATAAAAGATCTGAAATATTTCAGTTAGTGTGCAATGAATCTAAAATATATGAATGTTAAATTTTCATCATGACATTATGGAAAATAATGAACTTTATCACAATATGCTAATATTTTGAGAAGGACCTGTACATTTGTTAAAAAAAGAACAATCCGGGTGAGGAGATGGAAATCAATGAAAATCTGCTTGTTTAACCAGACATTTTTGAGAGAAGTGACAAAACATGAGGCAGTTTAGAAGAAGTGTCCATTAGATGTCCCTCCCCAACCAGTCTGATGCTGTCTCCAAACGTTTCCACTGTCAGGTTCAGCACTTATCTTTAGAGAATCTTCCCACATATACCTTCTCAAGCTGCAGCTCAAATTTCCCAGAAGTCTCTAGTTGTCCCTACTGAATATATGTTCAGGTTACACTCATGAATGCCTTAAATCATGGTTCATTCACAAAAAATGTTCTAAACATACATGTGTTTTGTTATATATTTTTTATGCTGCATATTTAACAACATATTTATGAAAAAACTATAGACATGGGTATATTTAGACATCAGTAACCAGACCAGGGGGAATGTCAAACAACATGCAGCTTTTTATAGAGAAAAGAACTTAGCAACAGTTGAATATGATACAAAAATGACACAACATTACAAATATAAAGATGCATTCTTATTGATTTATTTAAAAAAAAATTGTGAATTAAAATATGAACAAAAATCACCAACCTTTGTTTGATAGGTAGAAAAACAAAAAACAAAGAACTGACAAAAAATACATTATTGTCTTTTATTGGCACGTTATTTAATTTCCACTTTTTTTTAAGAAAACACAAAGGTTTAATGCTTAATTGACAAACAAATTTGAACGAGGACTGTAACTTCATTAACAGTTACATATTTTTTAGTTTTGCTTTTATCTTCCCACCTGAGGGCGGTGTAGGTTTTTGTATTGGGGTTTTTTACGGTGATATACAGGGGTGGCACACAGATACACACCCATACAAAAACCTCAAAGTTAAACCCAGGGACAATAATCTTTCAGTATGCAGAGAAAATCGGATAGAAAACCTCAATTATTAGCAGAACATCAGGTAAATACTGTGTATCTACTTTGAAATTTTGCAGCTGAACAATAAGTTGTTTAAATTAATTATGCAAAGAAAATAAGTTGAAGTCCATCTTAATTTTAGAATCTGATTGAGAGTTAACAAAAAGTTAATTTCAAAACGGTTAGTGAAATATATCACACTCATCAGTAAATTGAGATTTGTTGTAGTAATATGTTTTACACAAATTGATCTAGTTTTTGTTTCTGCTATTTTGGTGCTTCAGGTTTTTGTTCAAGCAGTCAGTGAAGATGTAGCACTGTGATGGAGCTTTTGACTACTGGGGAGATGGAACTACAGTTACTGTTCGTCCAGGTAAGAAAATCTGAAATAATATTTAAAGCTTGTTGTTTTGCTGATTTTGTTTAAATAATTGTGACTGGAATTATGGGTTTATTGTTTTATTTATAGTTCCATTGACTAACAAACTGTTTAAATGAACCTACCCCTGAAATATGCCATCATCAAGAGAAATCCTGCATTTATTTATTATTTAAGTTTTACTTTCTGATTGTATTTACTTTGTATTTTGCCCAAGAGTATTAAGCAGTTTACTCAGAGAGCTTGTTGACAGCTGAAATCTGGTCCAAATAAATAGTGCACTAATCTGATACAGGTTTGAATACATGATTCATTAGATTTAGCAAATAAGAGATTGGTTTGCATTGAATGACCTGTAGTTAATATTTTTTATTTATTGTAAAATAATATTTTATAATTTCTTCCAATGTTAGCTTTAAAAATCTGCTCAGTTTTTTTTTTTTCACTTTGGTCTGTTGTAAGTGTTACACAGATCAACAAAATCATTCTTTAAAAAAAAACCGCTTTAAAGGATGTAGGTCAGAGATTTATATTTCCACATGGAATGTGAAATACAAGTCTGAACATGGTGATTAAATAAGTCAGTTAAGTAAACTTTAATTTATAATGTATAGGACCTTCCAAACGAAGCTCAAAGTAGGTTACACATTGTCACACATAGTAAAATATAATAGCATTGCAGTTACATAAAACCTAACAGTCATGCAATAAAATCATTAAAAATGTAGAGTAATGATAAAAATTGCAAGAATGCATGAAAGCAATCAGTTTCATCGTAAAAAACAAAAACAGCATAGAAAATGACAATATATTGTTTTAAAGACATGAAAGAAAGACAAAGCACTTAAGTATTATGTTAAATATTGTACACATGACTAATACCAATTACAGTGTAATACCAAATGAAAATTAACATCAATGAGTTACTTGAAACTTTATTGCATACATGTGCGAGTTGCATCAAAATATATTTTCTTCACTAATACTGACTTATTAATGGTTTTCATGCCATTTTAATTACAGAGGAGAAAACTGTTTTTTAAAAATATTTTGTAGGTTTTGCAAAAAGGAAGATTTAGCAATATTTAAATCTTTAAATATCTGTAATTATAAAGTGTAATAGTCGAGGGAAAAATGGTATCTGCACATGAAAAATTTGCTGAGGCTGCTTCTTCTGCTTCACTGTGGCCTTTTGAAAAGAAGTGAACAAACACTTGGCTGTTTTCCACATAATTTTTACCAGATGAAACTATGTAACAGAAAGTAAAAAGTAACCATGGTCATCGTTCAGGAACGTAAATATGAAGTATAAATAAAATAGGACAGCTGCATACTGTTAGGAAAATTAAAAAAATTAGATAAAGGCAAAATGGCACTAAGAGAGGAACTTCACCTAAAGGGCAAAATAGAAATAGAAATTAGGAACTTCTATATTCCTTAATTCAGGTAAAATAAACAAATATATAAAAAAATGAAAAACAACAAAAATCCAAGAAAATTGACTAATTCTAAACTATTACATTTATTATTAGTAATTTTAACCTTTGACTGTTTTAATGCATTTTAGTTTATGGACAACAAAATTTGTAATATGCATAATTTATTAAAATAAGTCTATAAGTATTTGACCTGAATGCATATAGCATTTTAGAAAATTCCTGCAAAATTAATAATTCAACTAGCTTCATGCATGTAAAGAAACTTTTGTGTCATGTTGGGTCTTGTCATGGTAAAATATGCTATTTACTCATCATATTCATTTGATTATTCAATGGAGCAGTTTAAGTTTTATGGATTTCTGTTGTTTTTCACTGAAAAGACTAGCTAAAAGTTCATTCTCTTTGTTTCCTTTTTCATAAATTCACTGGCACTAAGGTTATTTCATGGAAAATGTAATCTGGCAGAAAAAATTCACCCCCTACAAACTACTACACAAATAATACATTCTTATAAAATGTTAGACTTACAAAGCGCTGTAAAAACACCTGTGTAAATATAAATTTAAGATAAAAGCAATTCTTAAAAAATGAGAAAGCTCTTGAGTAATGCAGCTGATGATGCATTTTTCTAAAAGAAACATGGCAGAATCAGTTTCTTAGAAAATATGCAGAGAAAATAGCCTGGGTCCTAAATGTTGAAAAAGATATCAGCTGAAATATTTTAAGCCATGGTAAAATGTTTGGGTCTTGAAACTTCTGTTTTCAGTGTATTCTGCTATTTATGAAGTGAGATGAATGTTTATTTTCAAAATGAATTTACTTATTTTTTTTTAAGATTAAATTGTAATTTCTAGAGGTTTAAAACAATTTCTTGCAGTAACATAAAATAATGTAATTGTACTGTAAACCAGATATTCATACATTATAAAGGTTTATTAAAATTGCATTTTTAAATTTAAAATTCTTTAGTCAACATAAAATATAATAAAAAAACAATTTCTATACAAACATAAAACAATGTTTATCTTGTTTGAGAAACTTTAGTTCGCTTTCTTCTCAACATCTCCTTCCTGTGATGACCATGTGGATCTGTCTTTCTTTGTTCCATACAGGGGGTTCCTCTGTGACGCCAACCCTGTCCGTCCTGAGTCCCCTGCAGAGTCCTGACTACCCCCTGACGACAGCAGTCGAGCTCGGTCCAAATGTCTGTCTGGTTACAGATTTCCGTCCAAAGGGGGACGACGTGGTTCTGAATGTGAAAGGTGGTCCGGTCAACGTGAGCACTGATGATGCTGTTCTGTCAAAGAACAACACCTACTACTTTGCTACATTCATGAACGAAACCATCTACTCCTGCGGGATGAACGGGATGATCGGCAACAATGAAGCTGGTACCAAACTCACAGAGTTCTGATAGAGTTCTGAGCAAACTGTTTGTTTCAGAGAGTTTGAAACTGTCATCTGCAGAAAAATGTTTCTGTTATTAAATAATATTATTCTACTGCTAAACAGCAAAAAAGCTGAGCATTTAAAGAGAGAACGAGAATGATCGTTTTCATCAGACATGTTTCCACAGACAGATGATCAGAAAATCTGTCAGAGTTTTCATGATGTTTGTGTGACTGATGTGTTTTCTGTCTCCTAACAGATGATGCATGTGGGAACATTTATCCAGGTAAGTCTGAACACTTCTTGTCTCAGTTTGGGTCCACCACTGATCCCTGCAGTCAGCTGTTAGTGTTCAAGTCTTAACTCTGTTTCTCTGCTTTCCAGAAAAAGCCAAGCTGAACTTCTACCTGCTGCTGATGAACGGAGTCAGAGTGGTGTTCACCAAAGCTCTGGCCTTCAGCACCGTCCTCACCATCAGAGGCCTGCTCTTCTGAGAACAGATAACATGGAGAATAAACATAAACTGAATGAGATTATAAATATTTGCAATGTGATATTAATTATTCTAAATTTGTTGAAGTTGTGATCTAAACTCAAGCCTAAACACACAAAAATTAAACCAAAATACACAAAATGAAATGTACATTTTTTACATCTGTGTTGAGTTTAGTTTTGTTTACTTTATATATATTTGTCTTTTATTTGTGTAAAGTGCGAAGAATAAATGTGAAAAGGCAAAGTAAAATATAACTAACTCTATGTCTAAAAAATAAATCAAAACCCCCGAAAATAATTGATTACTAATTGATTAATTGATTAATTTTAAAAGTGTTGAATGATTAAACAGCAAATATATTTGCATTTATGTAGAAATGACTTCAATCATTGAATTTTAAGTATTTATTTAGCATAACAGTCATGGATGAGAATTTCAAATATTTTTTAACAGACTTATTGATTTATTAACTATTTTGTGATGTGTGCATGTTGCATGGAAACGTTCCATCAGAGCTACTTCAATGTGTTCTTCTTCAAGGCAACGAGTACAATATCAGATAAGTCTCTATTTCATCGTCCAGCTGTGTTATTCCATTAATTATGTTTCCTGTGTTTTTATTCTCATGAATTGAGTTTCTTTTTATGTTTGATGTCTTCGCTGAATCTTCTGAACCAATTTGGTAAAACTGTTGCTGGCTTGTTTGACATATATAAAAATCTGCAGCTATGATTAAGTGTTTGTTGAGCATAAGTTTAATTTTAAACATTTAGACAGTAAAAACATATATATCATGACAAATTACACTAAACACCTATAAGTGATATTAAAAAATCTTTAGGGTTTATCGTAAATCTCACTTAAGATTAAATGGTAAACAGATAGAAAATGTCTTAATCAGATACAAGAAAATATACACAACAATACAACATTCACAAATGGTCTTCATGTATTTAAGTAATTGTCATTAATTCATTATTCAAGTGTATACTTTTGATACACTTTTCAATATTTTTTCCTATAAAACCTAAAGAATGTTCAGTTCCTTAGGGTTTGGTCCTCAGGCCATTATTACTATTTTAAATTTTACTCAACTTTAAAAGGCATTTTTCAGTATTTATAGATTAACCCCCACCACCATATTATATGTATTATGTACATGAGTATTTGTATGCATCATGATACCTTTTAATATGAGTTAGATGATGCAAAGATGCTAAAGTAAAATTCACGTCTCACTTTCAGCACAATGGTTTCATCAGTTTAAACCATGTTGCAACAGGAAGTTAAAGCTGGAGATGTAAATCTGACTGAAACCAAACTGTTTCACATCAACAGGAGATGATTTGGTTAACCTCAGCTTTGGCTTCTTTCTTTCACACAGACATTTTACAATCTTAAATATTTGTTTCTTCTTGGTGTTAATTTTATGTTAACTGAAAGACACCCACATATACAGGTCCTTCTCAAAATATTAGCATATTGTGATAAAGTTCATTATTCTCCATAATGTCATGATTAAAATTTAACATTCATATATTTTAGATTCATTGCACACTAACTGAAATATTTCAGGTCTTTTATTGTCTTAATACGGATGATTTTGGCATACAGCTCATGAAAGCCCAAAATTCCTATCTCACAAAATTAGCATATCATTAAAAGGGTCTCTAAACGAGCTATGAACCTAATCATCTGAATCAACCAGTTAACTCTAAACACCTGCAAAAGATTCCTGAGGCCTTTAAAACTCCCAGGCTGGTTCATCACTCAAAACCCCAATCATGGGTAAGACTGCCGACCTGACTGCTGTCCAGAAGGCCACTATTGACACCCTCAAGCAAGAGGGTAAGACACAGAAAGAAATTTCTGAACGAATAGGCTGTTCCCAGAGTGCTGTATCAAGGCACCTCAGTGGGAAGTCTGTGGGAAGGAAAAAGTGTGGCAGAAAACGCTGCACAACGAGAAGAGGTGACCGGACCCTGAGGAAGATTGTGGAGAAGGGCCGATTCCAGACCTTGGGGGACCTGCGGAAGCAGTGGACTGAGTCTGGAGTGGGAACATCCAGAGCCACCGTGCACAGGCGTGTGCAGGAAATGGGCTACAGGTGCCGCATTCCCCAGGTCAAGCCACTTTTGAACCAGAAACAGTGACAGAAGCGCCTGACCTGGGCTACAGAGAAGCAGCACTGGACTGTTGCTCAGTGGTCCAAAGTACTTTTTTCGGATGAAAGCAAATTCTGCATGTCATTCGGAAATCAAGGTGCCAGGGTCTGGAGGAAGACTGGGGAGAAGGAAATGCCAAAATGCCAGAAGTCCAGTGTCAAATACCCACAGTCAGTGATGGTCTGGGGTGCCGTGTCAGCTGCTGGTGTTGGTCCACTGTGTTTTATCAAGGGCAGGGTCAATGCAGCTAGCTATCAGGAGATTTTGGAGCACTTCATGCTTCCATCTGCTGAAAAGCTTTATGGAGATGAAGATTTCATTTTTCAGCACGACCTGGCACCTACTCACAGTGCCAAAACCACTGGTAAATGGTTTACTGACCATGGTATCACTGTGCTCAATTGGCCTGCCAACTCTCCTGACCTGAACCCCATAGAGAATCTGTGGGATATTGTGAAGAGAACGTTGAGAGACTCAAGACCCAACACTCTGGATGAGCTAAAGGCCGCTATCGAAGCATCCTGGGCCTCCATAAGACCTCAGCAGTGCCACAGGCTGATTGCCTCCATGCCACGCCGCAATGAAGCAGTCATTTCTGCAAAAGGATTCCCGACCAAGTATTGAGTGCATAACTGTACATGATTATTTGAAGGTTGACGTTTTTTGTATTAAAAACACTTTTCTTTTATTGGTCGGATGAAATATGCTAATTTTGTGAGATAGGAATTTTGGGTTTTCATGAGCTGTATGCCAAAATCATCTGTATTAAGACAATAAAAGACCTGAAATATTTCAGTTAGTGTGCAATGAATCTAAAATATATGAATGTTAAATTTTCATCATGACATTACGGAAAATAATGAACTTTATCACAATATGCTAATATTTTGAGAAGGACCTGTACGTTTTAATGTTTTTTGTCACTGCAATGTACAGCAGCATCATGTAAATCACTTTGAATTGAATTGTTGATGAAATGTGCTATACAAATAAATTTGCCATGCCTTCCATTTCTGTCTCCTTTTAAATATGGTTGGTAGTGGAACTGATACTTAACTGTTTTCCAGAAAATAACACAAAGAGAAAGTCCAGGGCTTTCTTTAACATGTGACTTGGAGAAGTCTGAGGCATAAACCCCACGGAGCCTGGATATTGCTGATCCAACAGAGGGGGTGCTGTAGGACAACTAATGATCCATGAGAAATTTCGTGTGGAATACATTGTCTTCAGTATCTGGCTAATAATTTTGCCCTGTTAGGAATAATTTGATTATTGTGATATCTTTAAATTTCTGATTAATAAACAGCACATCATTGTATGATAGCACTAAAAAACTCACAATATAGTATCATCTTGAAACAGTAGTTTTCTCTTTTAGTGGCACAAAAGTTCTTGGAAATTCTCAGTATTTATTGCAGAGGATCTGGATTTTTATTTAACTCAGTATGGTATGCACTGGATTGGAGAACTGGAATGGTTAGGTGTTTTTTGGTTGGACTTTAGTGTGACCCAAAATCAATCCTTAAAACAAAAGTCTAACCACATAATTATTCTCACTAGGTCAGTACAAAGGGGTAACTTTAACACAACATCACTTCCACACAACCACCTCATGACAGGTGACCTGGGGGATAGCATTTGTGCAGTCCACTGATGAGTAGCAAATTAACTTCAGTTGTGCATCAAGGTGTGAAAACATATCATTTAATCCTTAGATCACAGAGAAAATATAAAATTGACAAAATTTGAACTTTCAAAATAATTTGATCCCCAGTACCACAGGGGTAAATGTGTATAAATGAAGAAATTGTGAATTTGACCCTTCACTGTAAAGCTCCAGCTTTTTTTTGTTTCTAATCCAAATTTAGCTGAACTTAGTACCTTCAGGATACGATGGTGTTATGAAAATATCATGTATAAAATGATGTCTAGATGTTTTATTTAAAGTATATTAATTACACTTCATATCATGTTAGCTTGTTTTTAAGAAATTGTTCTATTTGTGAGGAGTGTTTTTTTTAATTTTTATTCTATTACCTGGACATGTACTTAGACATACTTAGTGCAGAAATATATTTTTTATTAGTTGCATTTGAAAGTACTAAGGTAAACATTTGTTTAAACAACTATTGCTTTACTGAAAAGAAAATATCCACAATGAAAAGCAAAAAGAGGCACAATAAAGACAGTTATCAATGAAATAATATCCATGGACATTTTGCAATTTTTGGCCTCTTTTCAGAAAGAGTCAATGCAAAACATGTCTTCCATCTGTATTTATCTGTGGAGGATGGCAGAAAACATGCACATACAGTTTAACATGATGGGTTAGACAGGACTGCTGCTGTTAACTATCTGCTTGGCAGGGCATTTGTATGGATCCTAAATATTGCTTCATTTTATTTGTACCACCAAATCATATATATATATATATATATATATATATATGGAGAATCTCACAAGCTGACCTGTACTGCACATTCAACAGCAATCACATGAACTGGGTCAGACAGGCTCCTGGAAAAGGACTGGAATCTGTCGCAGTTGTGCACACAGGCAGTTCTTATATCTATTACTCCCAGTCTGTCCAAGGCAGATTCACCATCTCCAGAGATGACTCCAGCATCT
This sequence comes from Girardinichthys multiradiatus, assembly GCF_021462225.1. Classification (NCBI taxonomy): domain Eukaryota; kingdom Metazoa; phylum Chordata; class Actinopteri; order Cyprinodontiformes; family Goodeidae; genus Girardinichthys; species Girardinichthys multiradiatus. The sequence goes on from NC_061818.1 coordinate 18,100,274, forward strand.
GCAGAACAACAATCTGAGGACTGAGGACACAGCAGTGTATTACTGTGCAACACACAGGCGTATACACAAACACTAGAGTTGCACAAAAACTACTTCCTGCATTTTCATCACCACTGGGAACGGGCTCATGTTTGTATTTCTGAATGGGTTCCCTGTATAGTAATAATTGAAGGAAAAAAAATATATATATATATTTAAAGATGTCAAAAGTTACAAAAAACTCAAATAACATGGTTTTATTAACATGTTTTTTATTGTTTTATTTGGATTTAAAAAATGTTGGTCTTTTCTTATCAAGCTTTATCATTTTAATAATACTTCACCATCAGTAACACATTTACAGCAGCTTTAACATTTGAGAAGTACTTTGATTTTGTTGGAAAATGAGCATGTTGTCTATATTATGTTTGTGCAAAAAACAAAAACAGCTGCTTCCCAAAATATGGATTAAAAATGATTTTACTTGTGAGATGAACCTACAAATGTAAATTTGCATTTCACATCACATGGGAAGCAAATATTAGGGCAAACTCCATGCTATGTTCATGCAGCATCACTGATTGAGGAGGAGGAGCAAATGCAAAACAGATACAGTCAATTTCTCCACATGTGTTGCAGAGCAAAGTTCAGGGACTCATTCTGACAAACAAACTGCAAACAGAACTCACACCAGGAACATTTACAATGACCAGAACAACTTATTTGGTTGTTTTTCTCATTGTGCTTTGTATTATAACTGGTAAGAATGTGGACCTTTAGTTAAGAGAAACTAAGAAGATGTTCATGTGGCTACATTAACAAACTGTTTCTATTTCTGCAGGTACTGATGGTCAAACTCTAACCCAGTCTGAATCAGTGGTTAAAAGGCCAGGAGAATCCCACAGACTGACCTGTACAGCCTCTGGGTTCACATTCACACTAGAGTTGCACAAAAACTACTTAATTTGACATCACCACTGGGAACAGGCTCATATTTGTATTTCTGAATGGCTTTCCTATATAGTAATGATTGAAGGAATAGTAAAAAATAAATATTTAAAGATCTCAAAAGTTACAAAAAACTCAAATAACACGGTTTTATTAACATGGTTTTTATTGTTTTATTTGGATTTAAAAACAAAATGTTGGTCTTTTCTTATCAAGCTGTATCATTTTAATAATACTTCACCATCAGTAACACATTTACAGCAGCTTTAACATTTGAGAAGTACTTTGATTTTGTTGGAAAATGAGCATGTTGTCTGTATTATGTTTGTGCAAAAAACAAAACCAGCTGCTTCCCAAAAAATGGATTGAAGATGTTTTACTTGTAAGACAAATGCAAATTTGCATTGCACATCACATGGGAAGCAAATGTTAGGGCAAACTCCATGCTATGTTCATGCAGCATCACTGATTGAGGAGGAGCAAATGCAAAACAGATAGTCAATTTCTCCACATGTGTTGCAGAGCAAAGTTCAGGGACTCATTCTGACAAACAAGCTGCAAACAGAACTCACACCAGGAACATTTACAATGACCAGAACAACTTATTTGGTTGTTTTTCTCATTGTGCTTTGTATTATAACTGGTAAGAACGTGGACCTTTAGTTAAAAGAAACTAAGAAGATGTTCATGTGGCTACATTAACAAAATGTTTCCATTTCTGCAGGTACTGATGGTCAAACTCTAACCCAGTCTGAATCAGTGGTTAAAAGGCCAGGAGAATCCCACAGACTGACCTGCACATTTTCAGGGTTCAGCAGCACTCCTTACATTCACTGGATCAGACAGGCAGCTGGAGAAAGGCCAGAATGGCTTGGCTGGATCATTGGTTCTGGTGGTAGCAGTGGCTACTCTGAGGCAGTGAAAAATCGGTTCACCATCTCCAGAGACAACAGCAGACAGCAGGTGTATCTGCAGATGAACAGCTTGAAGACAGAGGATTCTGCTGTTTATTACTGTGCTCGTGACACAGTGACACAAAAAAGCAGAAACATTGTACAAAAACTAATAACTTAAACCAAATTCAGCAGTTTAATCCAGTGAAGATTTTAAAATTTATTTTCAAATGATTTATTTTTTCATCACAAAATATTAACTAGTACAGTAACATGAACAAATTACATTTGTGGTTTAACATTGTGAGAACAATAGAAATGTGTTGTAAACAGTTTAACAGAAAACTGCTTATGAACTCAGAGACATTTCTTTCCCCTAAATCTATTATACTATTATACTATATAGAGGCATTTTATCTTGTTGCAACAATACAAGTGAAAATACCTTTGGACCTGTCCTTAAAAGTGTTATAAAACAAATGACACATTCTGCAGTACGACATGGCACTAGTATTTGCATCAAATTTCCAAATATCATTAGGTTAACCTTGTGCTATTTATGAGACCTAATGGTGTTTTATGACTTATTTCAGTCATTTTCTTATATATGACAATAAATATCGACATCTACATTTATATTGGCCATTTAGCATTCATTCAACATGCAAAGCAAACTTCCTCACAATCTGATAAAAAGATGTGAAGAAAAAAATTAGAAAAAGAAGACTATGTTTGTATCGTGTACATTTTCTTAATATTTTCAGCAAACGCATCCTGTTTATGGGCTGGGTGCAATTATAATTATTATAATTATTTTTTTCCATTGTTTGGGTAGAAAAAAATATAATGAAGGTGATTCTACCTCAAAATTAATGATTCGCTTATGGCATCTTTTAAACCCAGCAATCATCATTAATGGATAAATGTGTAAATTTAGGGTTACATCTTTTTTTTGTATTTGGGGAGGAGTCGATCGAAACTAAAAAAAAATGTTTCCAACTTTGCATGTCTGTCTCAGAGTTTAAGAGACTCACCAAATCATTCACACATGTTCTGACCAGAAACCAATGGCTGCTACAATGATTATACCTGAGGTTGTAATTGCTTCTGTCATCCTGTTAATAAACTGGGCTGGTAATAATAACATACATAGAATTTAAAAGAAATGATTATAAGATTAGAGTTTAGTTGCTCTATTTGTCTGTCACCAGGTACTAATGGTCAAACAATCTGAACCAGTGGTTAAAAGGGGTGGAAAATCCCATTTTCACATATTCTGGTATCAGTAGCAATTACTGGAACGCTTTGATCAGACAGACAGCAGGAATAGGACTGGAGTGGATCACTACTATCAGTGATAACTGTGGCAGTATCTACTACTCTCAGTCAGTGAAAGGCTGGTTCACCATCTCCAGAGAGAACAGCAGAAATCAGGTGTATCTGCAGAAGAACAGCTTGACAGCTGATGATTCTGGTGTTTAATACTGTGCTCAAAAGCCACAGTGACACAGAAAGTAGAAACACTGTACAAAAAGTCCTCACTGCATTACCTGCTTTAACAAGAAGCCACTACAAAATGCGCCATCAGACCTTGAAATTATTTAAAAGCATTTTCTGCAACAGCAAGGCCACAAAAAATCCTGATATACAAAATATCTTTAAAACTGTTTACATTTTTTCTCCCAGTATGTATTTAAACACAAATGACTGACTTACTGATGCAATATGTTTATATGTAAATATTTTTGTTTCTAAAAGTAAGTTTTCAAAATTTACAGAACAATATATGCCTATTAATCGACACATTTATTTCACACTACTGAATTCTTTGCCTCAAGTGAAAATGGTAAATGGTGTAGGATAAACATTGATTTTTTTAAATGTTTTGGTCCGAAATAAAACTTTAGTTTAGTTTAGTTTAGTTTAGTTTAGTTTAGTTTAGTTTAGTTTAGTTTAGTTTAGTTTAGTTTAGTTTAGTTTAGTTTAGTTTAGTTTAGTTTAGTTAATTAGGATTTATCTATTTCAATTCAATTTCAATTCAGTTTATTAATATAGCGCCAATTCACAACACATGTTGTCTCAAGGCACTTCACAAAAGTCATGTACATACATTCCAATTAATCCTAACCATTGAACAGTGCAGTGAGATTCAGTTATTTATTCAAACTGGATAAAAAGTTTTTCTATCTAAGAAAACCCAGCAGATTGCATCCAGTCAGAGACTTGCAGCATTCCCTCCTCCTGGATGAGCATGTAGAGACAGTGGACAGTCACTGGCGTTGACTTTGCAGCAATCCCTCATACTGAGCATGCATGTAGCGACAGTGGAGAGGAAAAACTCCCTTTTAACAGGAAGAAACCTCCAGCAGAACCAGGCTCAGGGTGAGCGGCCATCTGCCACGACCGACTGGGGGTTTGAGAGAACAGAGCAGAGACACAAAGAGAACAAAGAAGCACTGATCCAGGAGTACTTTCTATTGGAAGGAAAAGTAAATGTTAATGAATGTAATTCCTTTAGTTGTTTCATCTAGAAAGAAAGAACAGATAAACTCTGAGCCAGTTTTCAAGGTTAGAGTCTGAAAGAGAGCACATATAATTAGTTACAGTAAAAGCTCAGTCAATCGCCATGTCTAGGACAGAGAAAGGGTTAAACACTGAAAGACAGGGCCAAGTGGATCATCTGTAGAAAGTGAGCATTAAGTTGTTGCCAGCAGAAGCTTGGACAATGCCCCTCTCCAGAAAGGTGTCACAGGTAGACACAGAGTCAGGCCAGGTGTAGCTTCTAGGAAGAGAAAAGAGAGAAAACAAGGTTAAAAGCTGAAATAACAGCAAATAATGCAAAATTGGACAGTAGTGTGAGAATGTAGCGAAGAGGGTGAAAGTGGTCATTATATCCTCCAGCAGCCTAAGCCCATGGCAGCATAACTACAGAGATAGCTCAGGATAACCTAAGCCACTCTAACTATAAGCTTTATCAAAAAGGAAAGTTTTAAGCCTAGCTTTAAAAGTAGACAGTTTGTCCATCTAGAGCCCACTGATGGCCATTGTTATACTAAAAACCACAGTGATTGGGATACCTCTCTCTGTCAGATTAATTATAACCATTGGAAAACAGAGGGGGTCATACAGGGAGCAGAAATGGAGGGTGTGTGTGCACCTCAACCATAACTGAGTCGGTTTAGGCTAAACCTGACTCCCCCTTACTCCATCCAACAGGGAGGGAAGAAGACGGAGATAAAAAATGAGGAAGATAGCTCAGGATAACCCAAGCCACTCTAACTATAAGCTTTATCAAAAAGGAAAGTTTTAAGGCTAGCCTTAAAAGTAGACAGGGTGTCTGCCTCACGGACTAAAACTGGGAGCTGGTTCCACAGGAGAGGAGCCTGATAACTAAAGGATCTGCCTCCCACTCTACTTCTAGAGACTCTAGGAACCACCAGTAAACCTGCAGTCTGATAACGAAGTGCTCTGTTAGGAACATTTGGAACAATCAGCTCTCTGATGTATGATGAGCTAGATCATTAAGGGCTTTATATGTGAGGAGGAGAATTCAATTTTTTTAATTCTATTCTGGATTTGACAGGGAGCCAATGAAGGGAAGCTAAAATAGGAGAAATATAATCTCTCTTTTTAATTTTCATCAGAATTCTTGCGGCAGCATTTTGAATCAGCTGAAGGCTTTTAACTGCTATTATCTTTGAACCGCCACCTTAACGTGGTGGAGGGGTTTGAGTCCCCAATGATCCCAGAGGCTATGTTGTCTCGGACTTAAATGACCCTGGTAGGGTCTCCCATGGCAAACAGGCTCTAGGTGACGGGTCAGACAAAAAGCAGTTCAAGACACCCTCATGAGGACTACACAATAGAGGCATATGACATAGCCCGGTACTGCGGAGCTGGGGTCCCACCCTGTAGCCAGGCCTGGTGTTGGGACCTGTCAGAGAGTGCCTGGAGGCTGGGTTGCTCCTCGCGGGACCTGGCCAAGCCCGAAGAAGAGACGCGAGGCCATCCCCCAGTGGGCCCATCACCTGCAGGGGGAACCGTGAGAGACTGGTGCAAAGAGGATTGGGCGCCAGAAGAATGTGGAGACCTCGGCGGCCCGATCCCCGGATGCGTAGGCTGGCTCTAGGGACATGGAATGTCACCTCACTGGGGGGGAAGGAGCCTGAGCTTGCGCTGGAGGTCAAGAGATATCGACTAGAAATAGTCAGGCTCACCTCCACGCACAGCGTGGGCTCTGAAACCTATCTCCTAGAGAGTGCCTGGACACTTTTCTACTCTGGAATGGCCCATGGGGAGAGGCGGCGGGCTTGAGCATCTCCTAAATCCTGCCATCATGCACAGGTCCTTCTCAAAATATTAGCAAATTGTGATAAAGTTCATTATTTCCCCTATTGTCATGATGAAAATTTAACATTCATGTATTTTAGATTCATTGCACACTAACTGAAATATTTCAGGTCTTTTATTGTATTAATACGGATGATTTTGGCATACAGCTCATGAAAACCCAAAATTCCTATCTCACAAAATTAGCATATTTCATCTGACCAATAAAAGAAAACTGTTTTTAATACAAAAAAAAGTCAACCTTCAAATAATCATGTACAGTTATGCACTCAATACTTGGTCAGGAATCCTTTGGCAGAAATGACTGCTTCAATGCGGCGTGGCATAGAGGCAATCAGCCTGTGGCACTGCTGAGGTCTTATGGAGGCCCAGGATGCTTCGAGAGCGGCCTTTAGCTCATCCAGAGTGTTGGGTCTTGAGTCTCTCAACGTTCTCTTCACAATATCCCACAGATTCTCTATGGGGTTCAGGTCAGGAGAGTTGGCAGGCCAATTGAGCACAGTGATACCATGGTCAGCAAACCATTTACCAGTGGTTTTGGCACTGTGAGCAGGTGCCATGTTGTGCTGAAAAATGAAATCTTCATCTCCATAAAGCTTTTCAGCAGATGGAAGCATGAAGTGCTCCAAAATCTCCTGATAGCTAGCTGCATTGACCCTGCCCTTGATAAAACACAGTGGACCAACACCAGCAGCTGATACGGCACCCCAGACTATCCCTGACTGTGGGTACTTGACACTGGACTTCTGGCATTTTGGCACTTCCTTCTCCCCAGTCTTCCTCCAGACTCTGGCACCTTGATTTCCGAATGACATGCAGAATTTGCTTTCATCCGAAAAAAGTACTTTGGACCACTGAGTCCAGTGCTGCTTCTCTGTAGCCCAGGTCAGGCACTTCTGCCGCTGTTTCTGGTTCAAAAGTGGCTTGACCTGGGAAATGCGGCACTTGTAGCCCATTACCTGCACACGCCTGTGCACGGTGGCTCTGGATGTTTCTACTCCAGACTCAGTCCACTGCTTCCACAGGTCCCCCAAGGTCTGGAATTGGCCCTTCTCCACAATCTTCCTCAGGGTCCGGTCACTTCTTCTCGTTGTGCAGCGTTTTCTGCCACACTTTTTCCTTCCCACAGACTTCCCACTGAGGTGCCTTGATACAGCACTCTGGGAACAGCCTATTCGTTCAGAAATTTATTTCTGTGTCTTACCCTCTTGCTTGAGGGTGTCAATAGTGGCCTTCTGGACAGCAGTCAGGTCGGCAGTCTTACCCATGATTGGGAATTTGAGTGATGAACCAGGCTGGGAGTTTTAAAGGCCTCAGGAGTCTTTTGCAGGTGTTTAGAGTTAACTCGTTGATTCAGATGATTAGGTTCATAGCTCGTTTAGAGACCCTTTTAATGATATGCTAATTTTGTGAGATAGGAATTTTGGGTTTTCATGAGCTGTATGCCAAAATCATCCGTATTAAGACAATAAAAGACCTGAAATATTTCAGTTAGTGTGCAATGAATCTAAAATATATGAATATAAAATTTTTATCATGACATTATGGAAAATAATGAACTTTATCACAATATGCTAATATTTTGAGAAGGACCTGTATTCCCTGGTGGAAACATAGGCTGTGGACTTGGGGGTTAGACTCTTTCATCACCCAGGCTGAAGTCACCGAGGTGGTTAAAAAGCTCTGCGGTGGAAGGGCTTCGGGCGTGGATGAGATTTGCCCTGAGTACTTCAGGTTTCTGGATGTTGTAGGTCCGTCATGGTTGATACGTCTCTTCAACACAACATCGGTTTTGAGTACCTCAAGTCTCTGGATGCCGTAGGGCTGTCATGGTTGACACGCCTCTTCAACATTGCATAGCGGTTGGGGACAGTGCCTCTGGACTGGCAGACTGGGGTGGTGGTCCCCCTTCATAAGAAGGGTGACGGGAGGGTGTGTTCCACCTACAGGGGTATCACACTCCTCAGCCTCCCTGGTAAGGCCTACGCCACAGTGTTGGAGAGGAGAGTCCGGCCGATAGTCGAACCTCAGCTTCAGGAGGAGCAGTGTGGTTTTCGTCCTGGCCGTGGAACACTGGACCAGCTCTATACCCTCTACAGGGAAGAGCGGCTGGGATGAAGATCAGCTCCTCCAAGTCTGAGGCCATGATTCTCGACTGGAAAAGGGTCACTTGTCCTCTTCAGGTTGGAGGGGAGTTCCTGCCTCAAGTGGAGGAGTTCAAGTATCTCGGGGTCTTGTTCACGGGTGAGGGAAGAATGGAGCGGGAAATCGACAGACGGATCGGTGCGGCTGCCGCAGTAATGGGGGCACTGTGCCGGTCCGTTGTGGTGAAGAGATGGCTGGGCCGAAAAGCGAAGCTCTCAATTTACCGGTCGGTCTACGTTCCTACCCTCACCTAAGGCCATGAACTTTAAAACAAGACTTTGCAAAAAAATGAAAATTAACTGAAACTGTAAAGAGTGTTCACAAAACTAACTGAAATTAACTGAATTTGTAGAGATAATGTGCTTAGTTTTCGTTTCTGTTTCTCATGTATAAGTATGAAGTCTAGTCTCGGGTTGTTGTTTTTCTTTCTCGCTGTGTCGCATTACGCCAGCAGATGGTGGGTACGTCAGTCAAGTCATCTGAGCGGTCCGTCCACACCTAGCGTCATGTCAGCAAAATTTGAGATAAAGCACAACATTCCAAATTGGGATTACTGTGAATAAGACTGCGTTATAGACAAAACCAAGTGTCTTGTAGTGTAGGGTGACCAGCCTTAGTCCTCCAATTTTTACAAAAATGTTTAAAGAGTGGCAGCCATATTGAATTAGAACTTGAGATTAAAATGTCAGAGTCTGTTTTTTTCTGGAATTCCAACTATTCTATGATAAAGAACCCACCAAGAAAATTGGTTTTACTTGGTTGTCTGGTTCAGGATGGTAGAAATATGTCCTTCAAAGGCTTTGGGATTTTGGACATGATGACCTTGGATTGGAGTTGCTTTGTTCAGAGGTTGTCAGACCCCATCAGACTGTTCTCTGACATGTTAAGAGGTCTGCAGAAATATCTTTCAGTCTTTGTTGTGTTATGTGAGCCTCTATTTATTTTTTTCAGCTATTGCTGTTTTCTCTGGAGAGGGGAGGGTGGAACTCTGGAAATAAAATGTATAATACAAACATGACAGGAAAGATCATATTTTATTGTTAAACTGTTAGAAAACAATATATCTTTCTATTAAACCACATTATTTGTAGGCGTTATTTATAACTTTAGAGGACAGCTACATGTTTCTCTGTCCTCGGTGGGATGACACATTGACAGCAGTCAGCGCACTTATTATAAGCCTCAAAAAAGTTAATTTTGAAAACTAATTTTAGTTGTTAACACATGCAAAAGGTAAGAAACAATGAAAAGTTTCCTGGATTTGTTTGAGTGAAGGACTTCTGATGCAAAACCTTTTATAGCCACAATCAATAAAATAGAATATTATTGAAAACATAATTTATTACAGTAAATCCATCACTAAGTGAAACACTTTATATAGATTAATTACATACAGACAGATTTTTTCAAGTTTTTATTTCTGTTTATTATGATTTTCTGCTTGCACAAAATAAAAACACATTATATTACATTAGTCCAATCAATAAATACATTTTTAGTACAGAAACATGGGTTTAATAAAGAATATGTTTAATACCTTAATGGTTGTTATTTTCTAAAGGTTTAATCTGACAAACAAACCTCATCTGAACCCATATTCTAATTTGTTGAATATGATAGTAACTCTAATGTCTTATGTTTAAATGAAAATAAAAATGTACACATTGTAGATTCTTAAACAAAAGAACCTATGTTGGACAGTTTTCTCCATCAGACTTTATGCGTATTTTAAAATTCTCCTCATCACATATAAAGCCCTTAATGATCTAGCTCCATCATACATCAGAGATCTGATTGTTCCATATATTCCCAACAGAGCACTTCGTTCTCAGACTGCAGGTTTACTGGTGGCTCCTAGAGTCTCTAGAAGTAGAATGGGAGGCAGATCCTTTAGTTATCAGGCTCCTCTCCTGTGGAACCAGCTCCCAGTTTTAGTCCGTGAGGCAGACACCCAGTCTACTTTTAAGGCTAGGCTTAAAACTTTCCTTTTTGATAAACCTTATAGTTAGAGTGGCTGAGTTTATCAGGGAGGGAGCCTTCCTCGGAGTAAGGGGGAGTCAGGTTTAGCCTAAACCGGCTCAGTTATGGTTGAGGTACAAACACATTTCTGCTACCTGTATGACCCCTTCTCTTTTCCAATGGTTATAATCAGTCTGACAGAGGGAGGTATCCCAATCCTTGTGGTTTTTAGTATAACAATGACCATCAGTGGGACCCTTTGTGGGGTTCCTTGAAACGACATTGTTGTAAATAAGCGCCGTTTGACTAAATAATTTGAACTGAAACTATCTGTGTAGTTATGCTGCTATAGGCTTAGGCTGCTAGAGGACATATCGACCCCTTTCACCCTCTTCGCTACATTCTCACACTACTCTCCAATTTTGCATTATTTGCTTTTAACTTTGTTCTGTCTATTCTCTTCCTAAAAGCCACACGTGGCCTGGGTCAGACATGCGACTGGGAAAGGACTGGAGCATATTGCAATGATCAAATATGATGCCAATGAAATCTACCACTCTCAGTCAGTTAAAAAACGGTTTTCCATCTCTAGAGACAAAAACAGACAGCAGCTATATTTGCGGATGAACAGCCTGAAGAGAGAAGATTCAGCCATTTATTATTGTGCTTGGGATTCACAGTGGCTGAATTCAACGGAATAGCAGTACAAAAAGGCACAACACTTTCTTTTCCTTGTTATCTTCATTAAGAGTAAGCTATATGAAGATACTGTATTTATAACATTTTTGTTTGTTTTTTAAATATAATAAACTATCTGGGTTAAACAGGTCATCATAAAAAAAAAAAAAATAGTTCAGAAATTCAACCAACACTCCCTGCTCAATTTCACAATATTGTTGAGCAATCATTGTTACTATTTTAATACCAGTATTAAAAATGACTGTAACATGACAGCCATCTTAAAAAAAACTAAATCCAGCATAACCTACAGACAATTGAAGGAGCTTTATATATTATACAATAGTCATTATTGTATTGTGACTATTTACACTGAACTGTAACTAAACGACATTTTCCAGCAATTTCCAAATGGGATAAAATCTCTTTATTTTACCCCAAAAAGTTGTTCAATGGTATATTTAGCACCTAAATCAATGCAAACAGAAAACATGATGAGTTTTCTGATGTTTTTAATTGATCTGAATATGATATTCTTCATGCAAATACAGAAAAAAAAAAAGAAAGACAATCAGAAAACTTTGATGTAAACTTTGCCAGTCTGACAATAATCTAGAGCATCAAATCTCTTTCTAGGAACCTATCATACTTACTTTGATGAACAAAGACAAAAAAAAAAAGAAGACATTTCTTCTAGTAGCAAAAAGTTAACTAGAACTTCACCAGTAATTTTGTTTCAGATCTTTCTTGAATGGATTTTTGCTGCATAAAGTATATAAGTTAATGATAAAGTATTTTAACCCTTCATTGTAAATGGAGTTTTGATAAAAATTCTATCTGGAAGACTTTCTCTTGCACCACATTTCAGGTCTTTTGCAGTCTCCGTCTAACTGCCAATGTTCAACCCACTCCTATTCGACCCCTAGAAGACCTGAAACTGGATGAATCCCTTCTCGCCATTCTCTGCTCCAATCAGAAAAATACTACTGTAATTCAGGTCTAGCTCCTTCGACATTCAGATCATATTTTTTCGCCTGGCAAACCTCTAAAAATTTGAAGCTACAACTTTCTTACAGCTGCACTGTTTTTCTATCCCATTGTATTACGTCTGGATGCTATACAGAGGAAGTCTGGGCATATTTTTTTATATTTCAATACATTTTCAGGTATAATTCAAAATGGATCTTTTTGAAAACTTAGTTACCATATTACCGAAATTATTATATTCTGTCTGTTCCATTTCACAGTGTGTGCTCTACTAGTTTTATGCAAATTCTGGGTGTTTCTCCATCACTCAGCTATAAGAACCTCCTCAGACTGTTTTTCTTTTACCACCGACCATGTTCCGTCTAGCTCTGCTGCAGCTGCTCCTGGCAGCAGGATGTGAGTCACTGGGTTTATTAAACAACCTCAGGCTAATTTGCAGACAAACTGATTTTATAAAAAATATTTCTCTTTTTTTAACAGGTTTTAAGTGTGAACAGCTGACACAGCCAGCCTCTGTAGCAATGCAGCCAGGCCAGCAGCTCGCTATCGACTGCCAGGTCTCTTATTCTGTAGGTAGCCATCACACTCACTGGATCAGGCAGCCGTCAGGAAAAGGACTGGAGTGGATTGGAGGGGCTCGTGTTGGATATGACACCTACCAGAAAGATTCTCTAAAGAACAAATTCAGTTTTAGCATAGAGTCCTCCAGCAACACAGTTAAACTACATGGAAAAAATATGCAGCCTGAGGATACTGCTGTGTACTATTGTGCGAGACAGTCACAATGATATAAAGCATTAGTGCAGTTGTACAAAAACTTCTCAGAGCCTGAGCAGGTGCATAATGAAGCCAGCAGATAAGGAGCTCTCACCCAAGTTATGATTTTAAGATCTGCTGACAATCAAAAGCCATCTTCTAAATATGCACAGTAAAGGTGGGAAAATGTGACAAATGGTTGTTCTATAACTGGAGATCACTGACATGCATTTTACTAAGTGAAAGCAAAATCAGAACAGCATTTGCAGGAGAAAGAAGACATTGATCTTAAACATAAAGGGAACAATGAAAAGGCCAGTATTGATGCTACCAAACAAGGCAGATGAATTTTATTTATTATTCGCTTGTTTGTATTATTCGCTTATTTTATCGATATGAAGTCAATGACCAATAAATAAAAGGTTACAGGTACTTTGAAGATTTAAAAAAATATATATCTAATTTAAATCCAAGTTAAGCCAATAGGAGTTAATGAAAATCTAAATACAAATTGGTTTAACAGTCAGACCCAATAAAAACATAAAAACACAGAATTTGTAAAAAGTTTCCATATTGACATAGATATGTTTGACCTATTGACCTATGACCTATTTAAAAAGGGAAGACATTTTTAATAACCTGATGGCCTCTGCCAGAAAAGTGAAAATGGGTCATAATTTGGTGTTTTAGCATAATGATTCAAGACATATAGGCAAATCCACACATTAATTATATTGACCAGACAAAAATCCAACCTTGTTAAATGTTTTGCTCTTTTGATTTGGTTTGTTATTTTGTTTGTTATTGTTCTCAGACAAGTTTCTCTTATATTCCATAAATATGTCATGGCTGTGTGATACACAACCATGTCAAAATTTTAAAGTGTCATTAAAGTTTCAGAATCACCTAGGTCTCTGAATCAATCAAAGCACTCTGAGATTCCCATTTAACACTAAAACATTTTTTAATATTACTCTTTTTATGATTAAGTATTTATCACTAAGTATTTAGTGACTTTAAACACAAATCAGTGGTAGATTTTTGTATCAGAATTTTATTTAATGTAGGAAAACATTGATGTGAAGTCATCTGTGAAAAGTTTAATTACTACTCTCTCTACTGTCTTCTACCTCTACTTGTCTGGCTTCAGAGAACATAAGAAAAGAGCACTCCCCGGTTAAAAACATGTAGGATAAGGCTGCTGTTTTTAACTTCGTACCTGGCAGGTAAAGGTTTAAACTGATTTTGATCTGAATAAAGTTCCTCTGCAACAGTCAGACAAGCTGAATGACAAGCATTTTATATTTGCATTTAAATGTGTTGGAGGTCAGACTCCGAGCCAAAATGGTTAAAACACTTGGAGAGTCCCACAAATTGACCCGTACAGCCTCTGGTTTCACATTTGGGGACTACTGGATGAGACGGGCTCCTGAAAAAGGACTCTGAAGGGTTGAAACTATCAGTTATTTGGCTGGAAGTGACAAATGCCCCCAATCAGTTCAAAGCCAGCTTAACATCAGCAGAGAAAATAACAAACAGCAGGTGTTTCTGCAGATAAACAGTCTGAAAACTGAGGATTCTGCTGTTTATTACTGTGCTTAGGTTGTCATGATGAAGTTTGGTCCTTATTCATGATTCATTCTGATTGAAGTGACAGCATGCTACTCCCAGTCAGTTCGAGATCAGGTTACCATCTCCAGAGATAACGGGAAAAAGGAAGTATGTCTGTCTGCAGGCGAACAGTCTGAAAATGGAGGATTTGCTCCAGATGGACCATTTCAAGATTTGCCATTAGTCATTAAAATATTGAAAAAAGAAACATTTTGGACTACTTCGGTCCTGTTTCAGCCGTCATCGTAGCACTGAATCAGTTCAATACAAGGTAACCTGCGGATGGCATTTGACTTTGGTCAGCACACCCCTGCTTCTTGATCTTCTGCATCTTGACACCATCTATATTAAACCGTTTTCTAACAGTCTAAATCACAGTAGTGTTCCCAGTACATAACTCACTGCCTCTCCAGGCACACAGTTTCTACAACATTGAAAAGATTATCCTGATTTTACAGCACTGCAATCCTGCATATTATAGATTGTAGATATTGTGATCATAATCTTTCTTTTATCTGCCTTCTTGACAACAAATACTTTATTTCTAAACTTGCATCTGAATTTTAGGTTCATCCTTGAACCATTCATTAAATATATATATATATATATATATATATATATATATATATATATATATACAGGGGTTGGACAATGAAACTGAAACACCTGTCATTTTAGTGTGGGAGGTTTCATGGCTAAATTGGACCAGCCTGGTAGCCAGTCTTCATTGATTGCACATTGCACCAGTAAGAGCAGAGTGTGAAGGTTCAATTAGCAGGGTAAGAGCACAGTTTTGCTCAAAATATTGAAATGCACACAACATTATGGGTGACATACCAGAGTTCAAAAGAGGACAAATTGTTGGTGCACGTCTTGCTGGCGCATCTGTGACCAAGACAGCAAGTCTTTGTGATGTATCAAGAGGCACGGTATCCAGGGTAATGTCAGCATACCACCAAGAAGGACGAACCACATCCAACAGGATTAACTGTGGACGCAAGAGGAAGCTGTCTGAAAGGGATGTTTGGGTGCTAGCCCGGATTGTATCCAAAAAACATAAAACCACGGCTGCCCAAATCACGGCAGAATTAAATGTACACCTCAACTCTCCTGTTTCCACCAGAACTGTCCGTCGGGATCTCCACAGGGTCAATATACACGGCCGGGCTGCTATAGCCAAACCTTTGGTCACTCATGCCAATGCCAAACATCTGTTTCAATGGTGCAAGGAGCGCAAATCTTGGGCTGTGGACAATGTGAAACATGTATTGTTCTCTGATGAGTCCACCTTTACTGTTTTCCCCACATCTGGGAGAGTTACGGTGTGGAGAAGCCCCAAAGAAGCGTACCACCCAGACTATTGCATGCCCAGAGTGAAGCATGGGGGTGGATCAGTGATGGTTTGGGCTGCCATATCATGGCATTCCCTTGGCCCAATACTTGTGCTAGATGGGCGTGTCACTGCCAAGGACTACCAAACCATTCTTGAGGACCATGTGCATCCAATGGTTCAAACATTGTATCCTGAAGGCGGTGCCGTGTATCAGGATGACAGTGCACTAATACAAACAGCAAGACTGGTGAAAGATTGGTTTGATGAACATGAAAGTGAAGTTGAACATCTCCCATGGCCTGCACAGTCACCAGATCTAAATATTATTGAGCCACTTTGGGGTGTTTTGGAGGAGCGAGTCAGGAAACGTTTTCCTCCACCAGTATCACGTAGTGACCTGGCCACTATCCTGCAAGAAGAATTGCTTAAAATCCCTCTGACCACTGTGCAGGACTTGTATATGTCATTCCCAAGACGAATTGACGCTGTATTGGCTGAAAAAGGAGGCCCTACACCATATTAATAAATTATTGTGGTCTAAAACCAGGTGTTTCAGTTTCATTGTCCAACCCCTGTATATATTGAAAACTGTCACCTTTTTTGTGTTTGTGGTTGTGACATTTTTTGAGTGAAAAAACGGATTAAAACAAACAAATTGTATTTCTTCGTAGTTTCCCGGTTGCAATAGTTAACTGTAATATTAATGTAATACATTATTAATATTTTTTTAGGAATGTAAATCCAACATCTGTTGTAGTTCTGTTGAGTATTGTTATTTTGCCTTATCCTCTAGTGGTTTAGGTTTTTGTATTAGGGGTTGTCACTGTGATGGGCTGGGGGGCACAGAGATTTACACCAATACAAAAACCTCAGCACAAAAACCCTAAGATTAATCCACTTAAATGCTAAGAAAAAACTATAAATCCACCATTTATCATTAGAATATCAAGTAAGAGCTATGTTTAATCGTTTTAACTAGCTAATTTATTTCTAACAGTCAGTTAAGCTATGTTTGTTGTCATACAGTACAGATATTGCAACTAACATCATCATCTGTTTAGCACACAGAAAAGTCAACTCAAAGTATTCTGAAAACTTTCAAACAACACATGCAAGCTTACGAGGATTTACAGAAGGAATACGCATTTTCTTTAATTTTATGAGTTGTTTTATTATTTTTCTTGTGGTTCATGTTTTTGTCGAAGGAGTCGGTTAAGTTGTAGCACTGTGATGCTTTCGATGTCTGGGGTAAAGGAACCACAGTTACCGTTAAACCAGGTAAGATATTTTAAGAATACTATATGTTCTACTTTTGTGATATTGGCTGGTGATTCTTTCTTTATTTTTTATTGGCCGTGTTTTATATCTTACCGATAATGGAAAGAAAGCGGTAATTTTGTTTTGCTTGCTACTTTAGTGATTCGTAAAATACTTTTGCACTTTTGTTAAATGTACACTATAATGTTCTTAGTTTTTTTTTTATATATATAATATAAATATACATTGTTCTTAAAACCCACGAATCTATCTATGAATGAAAGTCTGCAGAAAATAAATAGGAAGTACATTGTTGCTGTTGTATAAGCGTTTGTGTCTGAGTTTTATAAATTAAATAAACATCAAAGCAAACTTCATGATTTGATATGTATTCAGAGCAGCTTTAGTAACACAATCATAACTTACTTTAATTTCGTACATCTTTACTGCAGATACAATATGTTAACTGTTAAACAAGAACTAACTGACTAATAATCAGCGGGGAAAATCACAGTGAAGTTTCCCATTTAGTGTTAATTTAAAAAGCTGGTTGAAGCTGAATGTTCTTTGTTTTGTCTATTTCGTTGCACCCATTTTTTTTTTTTTAAATGAACGGAGATATATTTTTTTTCCAAAGGTTTAAGTTTTAGATTATAGAAAAAAGTAAGGGTCCGCAGATTTATGAGTATTTGATATACACTTTCTCTTTGAAAAATAAATTCGAGGTTAAACGGAGTTCTAATAAAAATAAAAAAAAAAGAAGAAAAAAAAAACAATTTTGTTGTCCTGTTTCGTGCGAAATACACAAACGCACAATCAGTGAAAACGTCTAAGAAAAGAAATCTCAGAAAAAAAAAGTGCTACAATGATAGATATAGAATCAGATTCTAGGGTTTTGGGTTGAGTTTCAACATTTATTGAATAGGTGGCTTTATCACATGATCGCTTTACATCAGTAGGCCTAATAATTGAACATAAACATGCTGTATGAATTATTGCAGCAATAAACACTGTTCGTTTCTATGTTGTCAACAAAACTTTAGCTGAAAAGTTCAGTTAATCTATACCAGATCAGATGAGAAGCGCCTCTTTTTGTTCGTTTCCTCTGGTTCTCCGCTGCTCTTTAAAACTGAAATAACTAATTTGCTCCGGATTAAACTGGACTCACGTCAGAGGAGCTGACTTTAGAAAACCAAAACAGACACCAGATTTACTTTCGTCGAAATTGGCAGCGCGATCATCGCACAGTAACACAAACTATTCTCTCTGTCATTTCATTCCCGAACCCACGGAAACTGTCTGTTTGACAAGCCGCTCTCGCTGATTGAACTCCTGCAGAAAGTGTTTTAAATTTAACCTTGAGCCCAAAGCCTAACTGTGCCATGAATGAACAAACAGCTCTGCATGAACAACCCAGTTTTTTAATAAGAGCAAAATGCAAAAGATACACAATGTTCTCTAAATAGATAGGGACATCTAATTTTATTAAATCAAATAACTGTTCTGAAGTCTTAGAAAGTAACATCTAAACGTGTTAAGAAACTTTTCAGCACAGGAAAAAAAATCCTGGTTTTGTCTTTTTTGGAGGTCCCGTTCATTGCAAACACGTCACTCTAAAATGTCCTCAAACACACATTATCGTAACCAAAGCGAATATTTGACAGACAAATTGAAAGGTACCATTTAAATTAGTTAGACATCTATAACAACTATTATTAAATACAGATTTCCTTAAAAGTTTATTTGTACATGAACAAGAGTAAGACGGACATGAAAAAACATCACAATAAATGCTTTTTCATTATTTAAATACAATGTTTTATTTGGGTGATTTTTTTTTTTTTTAAAACAAAGACCTTTGTAAGACACTCATGTTTTCAGAAGAATAACAATTTGAAAAAATTGCAACTTTTTTTTCAAAGTGTTAAAGCAGAGCTCAACGTTATGTACTTTTAACTTTAGTTCCTGTTGCCCAAAAACCCTCTCATGAGAATAATCATGTAGATCTGGTTCTCTTTGTTCCATACAGATGGTTCCTCTGTGACTCCGACCTTGTCCGTCCTGAGTCCCCTGCAGACTCCTGACTACCCCCTGAAGACAGCAGACGAGCTCGGTCCAAATGTCTGTCTGGTCACAGATTTCCGTCCGAAGGGGGACGACGTGGTTCTGAATGTGAAAGGTAGTACGGTCAACGTGAGCACTGATGATGCTGTTCTGTCAAAGAACAACACCTACTACTTTGCTACATTCATGAACGAAACCATCTACTCCTGTGGGATGAATGGGATGATCGGCAACAATGAAGCTGGTACCAAACTCACAGAGTTCTGATAGAGTTCTGAGCAAACTTGTTTGTTTCAGAGAGTTTGAAACCATCACCTGTTAAAAAATGTTTCTATGATTAAATCATCATATTTTAGCACTAAATATAACAATGAGGCTAGATATTTAGACAGATCAGCAGGAACTTTCGGAGTTTTCATTATGTTTGTGTGACTGATGTGTTTTCTGTCTCCTAACAGATGATGCATGTGGGAACATTTATCCAGGTAAGTCTGAACACTTCCTGTCTCAGTTTGGTTCCCCCACTGATACCTGCAGTCAGCTGTTAGCGATCAGTTCAGTCTGAACTCTGTTTCTCTGCCGTCCAGAAAAAGCCAAGCTGAACTTCTACCTGCTGCTGATGAACGGAGTCCGAGTGGTGTTCACCAAAGCTCTGGCCTTCAGCACCGTCCTCACCATCAGAGGCCTGCTCTTCTAACACTGAATAAACTTTAAATAAGCAGAAATTACATTAAAAAAGGGCACAACATAAAGTCTGAAATGTTTCATTTGAGTTGTTTTGTCTTTACCGTAGTTTGTATACATTTTGATTCTAAAATTTAACTGAAAGAATGGAATAGGTGACTGTAAAATGGTTTTATTCTAAAAGATGTTCACTGAGAAATAGTATAAAACATTTGTCTGTATTTTTGCTGTAAACATTTGTTGTATATACAAATTCTAGGTAGACATTGGTTAAATCTTTCACATTTTTACTTCATAGTTTAATTTAAGACATGTACATGTTGCAGAGAAACATTTCCTCATGAGCTTCTTTAATTATGGGTTCCACGCTTCACTATCTGCAACTGCAGCATCAGATCATCCTGTATTATAATTCAGCAATGACAGTATATACATTTTGCTTTATGTGTTCTAATTGTCCAACATTCTTCATCTTGATTGTGTGGGATTTTTTCTTTAATTCTTTGCTTAACTGTGGCCTTCTTGTTAAAAAATAATAAATAAAAAATGAGCAGGTGTTATTTTGTGTTTATTGTGTCACTTTCAATTTATTTATTGGCATGTTGAAAAACAGAAAGATAATTAGAAATTAGAGAAAAACCTAAATTTACGCAATATTGCAAACGTCAGAGGTTATAATTATCTCACATATGAATGCAAAGGTCCTAGATTAAAAACATATTCATCAGATACAAATTATGATGATTATAATAATTAAATTACATTCAACCTCTGTAAATGGATATACAGCAGTTAACAACAGGACAGACATAAAACCTATAGATATACATGAAGTAAAAATGGGCTAAATTAAACAGATAAAATGAACATCTAATAATAATCAATTCATGAAAAAGGAGAAAAACTAAATGATATAAATACATATGTAAAAACATGTTACAAAAATCTAAAATAATTTACGATAAACATACAAAACATAAATGGCAAAAAATAAGACAAATAAAAATAAATAATGAATAGCAATATATGAAAAGAAAACACATGACAGTTCTAGCAATGGTTATTATTAACTTAAACAGCAACATGATAGCAAAACATAGATAGATAATGCAATAAAATACTTTATTATAATAAATAATAAATAGCCAGAAACTTTGATAACAAAACATAGATAGATAATGCAATTGTTACTGAAGCTGTTAACAACTAAACTACAATAAAATACTTTAGTATAATAAATAATAAATAGCCAGAAACTACAATAACAAAACATAGATAGATAATGTAATTGTTACTGAAGCTGTTAAGAACTAAACTACAATACAATACTATATTATAATAAATAGCAAATAGCCAGAAACTTCAACTTGAAGCCAGACTCAATAAATGCGTCTTTAGTTGGCTTTTTAAATACATCAAAACTCTAATAATAATGATGAACAAACATAAAAAAACAACCGTTTAGGTTGTAACAAACTAACCCCTATAAAAGAAAATGAAAAAAATCTATTCTTAATGGAAATAATGGAAAAAATAATTAAGTTTAACTGAAAAAAATCTAATTCAAAAAGAAAATTAAGTTGACTAGATTTCAGCTACAATATTACTATTTACTTCTTGTTCTTGTTATCTGAGCTTCAGTGTTTTAGTTTGGTCACTTTGTTTTGTAAGAGGTAAAACTGTACAAAGTATGTTGTCTTTTAACCCTCCAGAATGAGGAGCTCCTCAGGCTTCGGTGCTATGAAATCATTTTTATTTACCTCAATTATAGTTATTTTGCAGTCTCAATGGGTTTGTTTGGGTTGAGTTTTTTTCAGAAAGTTTTTAATATCTATGAAACTGAAATAACAGTGAATTTCCCATCAGCTTTCAGAGCAGCATCAGTTGAAGCCACATTTGAGCAAGAAGTTAAAGCTGTTGATGCAAATCTGACTGAAACCAAACAGCGGCTCGGTTTCACGTCAACAGGGAACGCTTCGGTTAACCTCAGCCTTGGTTGTTTTTTCCTTTCACACATGCTTGATGTACCTGATTAAATCTTTACTTGTAATGAGTCATTGTTCTGTTTAAAAACATTTTCTTGATACACTGTTAAAACATTAGACAGCTGCAATAATCCATATGACATTTGTGAACAAAAGAAAATGCAGTCACACAAGGCAGGTGTGACACAATCAATGTGCAGAAAGTAATGTGTTGTAATGAAAGAATTATGGTTTTGTTGAGCTGTTGCGCTTCAGAAAGAGGAAAAAACAGTCACAGTGGTCTTTCTTTACATCTTTTGACTTCAACAAATGCAGGTGTCAGTTATAGTATCTATAAATCACATAACATTCATACTTCTAGATAGGAATCTCAGTTTTGCAAATAAGAAAAATCATGGTCCTATCTGAAAAAGTTATTTCCCCACGTGTTAATTAACTAAATGGAATTATTCACATTTTTTGTTCAGTATCACCGGCCACAGGTAGGTAGGCCTTATTACTCCCAGATTGATGTAGTTTAGTTATTGAAGAAATCACTTAAATTTAACATGTCTGACAACACAAAGAAAGCTTAATAATTTCAAAAAGCAACAAAAAGTGCTCCGATCTAAAGATATTTAGGAACAGATGAGAAAGTCAATCACATTTTTCAGTTTGTATAGTCAAAGTATTTTTTATGACTTTATGGCTACAGCTTGAACCACAGCGTGAGGCCATGATCCACAAATTCAGAACACAATGGAAAAGAAGTGAACCTTTTAAGGACTGTTTGGCCTATCAAAATAACTCTAAAAGAACATCAGCAACTCATCAAGGAGGACACAAAGAATGCAAGATCAACATCTACAGCACTGCAGATGTCACTTAAGGTCAGCTAAGGTCAGTGTTCATGATTCAATAATAAAAAAGAAACTGGGCGAACATCGATGGGAGAGTCCCAAGGCAAAAAGCACTACTGACCTAAAAAAGCACAAAAGCCTCACTCATAGTTTCCAAAAAGAAACATTTTGATGATTCCCAAATTTCTGGCAAAATCTATGGATTGATGAGACAAAAGTGGAAATGATTGTAAGGCTTACACCCGAGCGCATCTA
The DNA here is from genome assembly GCF_021462225.1 of Girardinichthys multiradiatus. Lineage (NCBI taxonomy): Eukaryota > Metazoa > Chordata > Actinopteri > Cyprinodontiformes > Goodeidae > Girardinichthys > Girardinichthys multiradiatus. The sequence continues at coordinate 18,122,997 of NC_061818.1, forward strand.
GTGTAATAATTAGCACAACATTTCAGAATTAGAGCAGCATACCTACAGTATAAAAGACTCCTAAACATTTATCGCAAACACCTGAAGTGGCAGACGTTGCGGCTAAGGGCGGCAAAACATATTTATAATGTGAACTTTGATACAGTGGGACAGGTTGATATGGCTAGCTGTTTCCATTAAGAAATGAAAACCATCATTGGAAAACTTCTCTATGTATTTATTCAAGTTTTCTTTGTCTGGTATTAAAACATGTTCTATGATCAGAAACATTTAGAAATGTTAGTAAGGCAAAAACAGGAAGTCTGTAAGGGAGCAAGTACTTTTTCACAGCACTGTATTAGGGTTAAGTTATAGCTTATGATGAACTGGGTTATTCTTGTAATTAGGCTACCATTCAAATAATCCAATTTGGTTTAATCTACTGTGCGAAGAAGAGAAACTCCCCTCATATCAACATCTACACCAGCATGTTCTCTGTAGCTGCGGCTGGATCCTGTAAGTCTCATCATCATTCAACAATAAATGTTCATTAATGTGATTTAACTGATTCAAACTATATTCAACATTCCATATGTCCCTCCACAGGTGTGAAATGCTGACATGGCGAGGCTCTGTAAACTCTGCAGCCCTCCAGCTGCCAGTTCATATTTCCTCTAGCTTGATTTAGACAAGATCAGACCCCTTGCAGGGAAAGGCCTGAAGTGTATTGGTAGTGCACTAAGTGTATGCACAACTGAAGATTTCCTAAAGAACAAGTTTAATATCAGTGTAGACACCATCTAATTAAACTTCGTAGAGAGAACACGCAGCCTGGAGACTCTGCCACTTCTTACCTGTACCAGATACTAACACAAACAACAGATTTTTTTCCCCAAAAAATCCCTGAAATCTTATGAATAGAAAGATACCAGAGAAAATTTGAAGACTGTAAAACAGTGATCAGAATCCTAGATGAGCACATGATTTGCCTAAATTAATTGGGATACACATAGATTTTCTAAAAAATAAATTAATTGTTCAATATAACATGACCTTTTATGGCAGTAACTTTTCTAATATCAGAAAACTAAGCTTCATAGACATTTAAATTTAATAAGTAAATAAAATATGATGTTTCATATTTTTGCTAATGTTATTTTTATTCACACTAAAGAAATTATACCTTTTGAAAATGTAATCATAAATTCATATTTATGGTCTTTGACATGACTCTCATTTCGATTCAATACATTTTCTTATTGGCGAAAGTAAATGTTTAAAGAAACAGTGACATTAATATTTTAAAATTTGGTATTACATCATATTACCATCCAGAACAGTGGTGCTGCAGTGGACTTTCATGGATCCTCTTCACCTTTTCCATCAGACACTTCTTACTCTTACTTCTTACTCATTTAAAACTGACCTATTATCAGTCCTGTATGGTGACTCTCCAGATTTATATGATTTATCAATCAGAACGTGAGTAAGACAACAACTAAATAACTTTGTGATATGGTGTTATGTGCGTAAAACCTCATCATGAACTTAAAACTAGAACTGCTGTTTATAAAAATGAACATAGCAGAATCCTTGTTTAAAACAGGTTGATGCATATGCTCATTCACCCCTTCCTGTCAGGAGGAGTAAATGCTTCAGCCTTACCTTTCTGACTGTGAACAGGCTGCCACAGGACATACCGCACATTTTAGCACGATGAAGTACAGATCAGGACTTCTCCTTCACATCATCTGCATGGCGGGTGAGAGGAAGCAGACTGAACTTAAATCGAACTTTATGAAAATGTTTGCTAAAAGAAAGTTTAATTAGCATATTTGGTATTTTCAGGTGCTGAAGGTAAGAAGATGACTAAATCTGAACCAGTGGTTAAAAGACCCAGAGAATCTCACAAACTGACCTGTACATTCATTGGATTCTCATTTAGCAGACAGTATATAGCTTGGATCAGACAGGCTCCTGGAAAAGGACTAGAATGGCTTGTTTATATTAATACTGCCAGTGGCACATACTACTCCCAGTTAGTCCAAGGCTGATTTACCATCTCCAGAGACAACAGTAAAGAGAAGGTGAGTCTGTAGATTTATAGCCTGAGAACAGAAGATTCTGCTGTTTATTATTGGGCTTGAGAGACACAGTGACTGAGGTTGGTTCAGCAGCTGTACAAAACCCCCCAGATATTTAAAATTTGTATGATCGAAGAGTTTAATTCAACTGTGAGGAAGTCTTGCTGCACAAGACATTAACAGGGAGATGAGAGCAGTACTGAAAGACTGAAAAAAATGATTTGTTTGTTAACTGGTTCTGAACCACAGTCAGAGATATATTGAAACAGACATATATCACAGATGTCCACAATTCTGAATTCATACATTACTTTCCCAAAACAGGTTTAGAAAGGTTAAAGGAGGAGTTTCTCACACATGTTGTGTAACGATGCATTAAATTGTATTCCTGCAATCATTTTCTCTCAGTAGAATCTGGAGTCAATTCCACCTGGTCCAAAAGTGATTAATTAACTTGTGGACACTCTTCAGGGAACCTGCCTTCAAACTTGATTCTAGGTGTATAAGAAACAATTAGAAAACATGCTACAGGTGGATGGGATGTAAATGCAAAATGATGCAGGTGCATGCGGATATCCAAGAAGGCTGCAGTGATCAAAGATTTGTTTAAAAAGTTAATAATCTTAAATAAACATCAAACTAAGTTACCTGAATGACCCACAATATAAACCACATTTTCTTTGTTCCTATTTGTAATAGGAACATTTAAATAAGACTGTTCAGTGTCATCATATACAGTAAGTTAACTGTTTTTACGACAACATTTGGGGCTGTGGGACATAAAGAGCTGTCCAACCAACCGTGTCATTTAAAGCTGTTTGTCACAAGGGATTAGGTTACCAGTACATAAAGCAAAGCTGTTTGATACTCCCTCTTCCTATAATGGATGCAAATCTGCCATGTTTTCAGTGTGTTTCTGTATACGGATCACACCCATCACTTAGGTCATCAAAAATCTCCAGCTTCAGAAGGAAGCTCTCACATTCCTACCTTCCCTGTTTCAGAATCAGAATCAGAATCAGAATCAGAAAAGCTTTATTGCCAAGTACGTTTTTGGACATACAAGGAATTTGTTTTGGCGTAGTCGGTGCAATACAGTACAAATTAAACAGTATAAACACATCTACAATATAATATAAATATATGTGCACAGTTTTAAGTGTTTGCTTTATGGAATCCATTTCTACCAGTACAAGTGGTGAAACAATGTGAGACGATGCAAATCTGATATCTTCAAGTCTTCTAAAGTGCTGCAAAGCAAACCCCGTTGAGTCATTGTGAGAAATAAGCTGCAGAGTACTAAGATGAACGTTTTTTTACAATGACTGGGCCCATTTATGTGTTTTTCTTCCTCATTCTGCTGTCGAACTGTATAACATGAAGTTATGTCCAAAACATACTGATCTAAAGTAATTGTGAATATTTCAATTAAGTATTTTTAATTTAGCAGGTACTGATGGTCAAACAAGGAGTAAGAACCAGTTGTTGAAAAGCCTTTAGAATCTCACACACTGACCTGCACGTACCCCTAACATCTGAGCCACTGTCACCGCACTGTTGCTCTTTATTATTGTGCTTGAAGAGCTTCAGTGGATGAAGCTCATTAAACAGCTGTACAAAATATCACACAATTATTGTCTCATTAAAAGATCCAACCATGAGGAATTTTCTTATTTTTTATTTTGTAGTTGTGGTTTTTTTATTTCTTTATTTAAAATAACACAGTTTGGCATCTCCTATTTTATTTTACGATAAACTGTTTTTAAAAGAATTATGAAATTATTGTTTCTGTATTAAAAAGTGAAATATTTGTTTATATAATGAATTAATCAAATAAGTTTTTATATACTGTGTAATATTTGGGAACTTGTAAGGTTTAAAACAGAATTTGTAATTTATTCAATACAATAAATAAATAAAAATAAACAGTTCTTTAAAATATCATTTACAAATTTTAGAATATTATATTGCTGGGACTGAATTTCATCTCTCAAAATGACATTGCTTTCTGACTTGTATGCAAACTGAGTCAATTTCTCAATCACTGAGCTATAAAAAGTGCCTCAGAAAGTCAGTGGAGCTCATTTAGGGTTTTACCTTACAGGATGTGCCTTCTAACTCTCCTGCTGCTGCTGTTGGCAGCTGCAGGTGAGTCTCTCTGGGCTTCATAAAGCAAACAGATATTAATTTTTAGCTACAAAGTATTTACAAAGAAATGTTTGCTCTTTCAACAGATGTGAAGTGTCATCAGCTGACACAGCTGTCCTCCTTAACGCTGCAGCCAGGTGACCTTCTGACCCTCAACTGTCAGGTCTCTTATTCTCTGGACGACACCAGAACAAACTGGATCAGACAGCCTGTGGGTAAAGGACTGGAGTGGGTTTGTAGTGCACACATTGGATATGCCACACACTACAAAGAGTCACTGAAGAACAAGTTTAGGATCGACTTGGAGCCATCCAGTAAAACAGTGACTCTAACTGGACCGAATATGCAGCTTGAAGACACAGCTGTGTACTATTGTGCAAGTCAGTCACATTGATATAAAACATCAGTGCAGCTGTACAAAAACCTCCCAAAGCCTGGGCAGATGTATCATGAAGCCAGCAGAGGAGGAGCTCTCACCACACTTGTGATTTCAAGACCTGCTGACAATCAAATGCCGTCTTCTTCAACATTAGGATTGATTTACAGCCATCACGTAAAACAGTGACTCTAAATGGACAGAATATGCAGCCTGAAGACACAGCTGTATATTACGGTGCTAGAGAGCCACACACCGTGACACAAACTATCAGCAGACCTGAACATACATAAACTCCTCAGTGCCTGAAAAAATGCTGTTTTTTTTTACCTGAAAATGCTAAATTATTTTCTAATAAAAGTTTATATCTTGTTAACTGTCTTCTGTAAGCCTTATGGTAATTTTTAATTTCTATCCCTCAAAAGGATCCTAAAAAGAAATAATAAATATCCCAGACAGTCCAAGGCCAGTTTACCAGGCAACAACAGAGAACAGGTGTATCTGCAGATGAACAGCCCAATATTTATGTTTATTATTGTTATTGTTTATTATTATTATTATTATTATTATTAATAAATAGTTTTAAATGTAAAGGAAATTTGCTAAAATTTCAGACACAATTTGTTGGTTATGTAGGAGTTTTACTTTATAATTTGTGTTATGTAAATGCTGTGTGTCACAAGTGATTTCATTCATGATAAATATGTTTAAAGGCATTAAGTTACCATTACAAAATTGTTTTTTGTAATAGTATTGGATGCAAATCTGCAGTGTGTTTCTGTATATGGATCTCATCCATCACTTGGGCCATCAGAAATCTCCAGCTTCACAAGAATGAATACACTCTGCTCGCTGTTTCTTTACCCTCGACATTGCTGTACCTCTCTAAAGTTTTTTTTTTTTACATTCATCAGCCAGTGTAACAAAAAGATACTCATCTCCATCTCTCACATACTTACCTTTTCTGTTTGCTTTAGCTTGTCTGAGTTTGACGTTCATTCCTACCAGTACAAGTGATGAAACAATGGAGAAAATGCAAATGTGATTTCTCGAGTGTCTTGTAAAGTGTTGGAATGCACTGAGAAGTAAGCTGCAGAGTACCAAGATAAAAAAAAATTTTTTTTACAATGATTGGGCCCGTGTATTTCTTCCTCATTCTGCTGTCTAACTGTACAGAAAAGAGCATGGAGTTATGCCTAAAACATACTGATCTAAAGGAACTGTGAATATTTCCATAAACAGTTTTTAGGTGTGAAGGTAGTGATGGTCAAACACTGAGTAAAAGCCAGTTGTTCAAAGGCCTGTAGAATCCTACAAACTGACCTGTATATGTTCAGGGTTCAGTATCTCTCCTTATATTGTTTGACCTGACAGGGAGCTGAAAAAAGACTAAAATGAATTGTTTACATGAACCTTAGCACCCTGTTCTCTCAGTCAGGATAAGGATGGTTCTCCACCTTCATAGGGTAACAGCAGACAGGAGGTGTTTCTGCAGATTATCAGTTATCATTACAAGGACTTGTCACATTAATGGAGCAATACTTATGAATATCATCAATCCATTCAGATAAATCATCAGGACATTAATATTATTATTCAGACTGCATAGTAAAAAAAAAATCTCATGGTTTGAGGGTACATGTGAGCATAAATATTTGTTTAAGTTAAGGCACTTTCACCTCTTAAATACATCCCTCTCATTTTATCAAATATAGATTCAGCATTTCATTTAAAGAATCCCGTACACCATTCCGGTGTATTTGTATTTATGAGTCAGACTTGATTACTTTGGTAAAATAACATATTGTGCAAATATAATTGAATGTTTTAAGGCATGAAGTTTGTAATTATGATGTGATAATTCAAAAAGATCCAACTAAGCCCAAAAAACTGAAATATTTGGCTTTACTATATAACACCCTAAAGCAAAGCAGATTTCAACTTTTTACAGAGAGGGGGCACTTTACAGTTCAGTGTTTATCAAAGTAAAGTTTGGCATATGAGCAAAGAGTGAACCTCCAGACGTATGATTAGCAGACAGTTTGTCTCTGGTCCTCATTTATTTGTAAGCCCCTTTTAAACCTGTAGAGGGCAGACAAAGACTGATAAAGTGTGTTTCTCCTCTGTGGGTAAGAAGATTAAAGAGTTTATCTCTAGAGCTGGGGAACAATAGTCTGCCGGGGGGGGGGGAGAAAGGAGAGAAGGGGGAAGAAAAGAGGGGATTTAGTGTGAGCATGTTGTTTATAGAAAATATTTATAACAATTAAAGTGTCCATTTAAAAACCAAAATCATTGTTAAATGCATTATTTTGTGCAAATAAAAATGTCAGCAACTACTTAGCTGTTTAGCTTTGAACTTAACTGAAAATACAGCATTCCTTTGTCAAAATCCTTAATTTTTTAAGGTTCATAGTAACTAAAGTGTTCTTAATTTTATTTTTTTCAATGACATATTTCAGTAAAGCACATTATACACATTCAAGTGTACTTTAATAACATTAATCATATCTAGCTTTTATATTCATTATTTGCTGCAAATTAGCAGTTTAAAGTATAGTATTTTCTGGAAAGATGTCTTTCCTAAAGTACTTTCTGTGTTAAAGACAAGAAACTGAATATTTTTTATAGAACCAAATGTTTATTATTCAACAATTAAAACAGTGAGAACCAGGAAACAGGAGTAACTGTACACAATAAAACTGTTTGTAAAAGTTTTCATATTTAAAACAAGACAAAGAGGAAACAGATTCACATTTATTTTTGCTTTTTTAATGTGTTATAGCCAAAGCTCCTTTGTCATGCTTTCATTGGAGGGACAGTAAATATGTCCTCTATACTGGCTGTGTCCTGTCTCAGCAATTCTAAACTGCCCACATTTTTTGCATGTATTGTGCAAAACCTTGCGGGTCAGTTTTCGAGGTGCTTTAGTGGGAGCCAGAGCAGGAGCCAGAGCAGGACCATGTGGTGGAACACCAGCCCCCGTAAGATGCTTCCCACAAGCTTGGCAGAACACCCTAACTTTCCACTGATGATAGGGCATCCACACCAGAAGCCGGTGGGTAAAAAAACGATCGGGTGTTGGTACCTGGTGGTAGATGAGGGCTGGTACAGGAGGCTCATACCACAACTTGAAATCTGGGCGCACTTTGCCGGCATGAAAGAGGGTATTTCCCATCCATCTCTGGTCCTGTACAGGAATGGTCTTCCTCATCTCACTCGGCAACCAGCCAGGTCCTGCATCACCAGCTGCATCTGACTGTTGCACACATGCTGCAGGCTCCTCCTGGAGAGAACAACAAAAGATGTGGAAATCTGCATACATATATTTCATTAAAGATGACTAAAAACTTAACTGGTTTTATTAATACATATTGCTGTACTCACAGGTGAAACTGTCTGGCAGATGTGTGTCGGTGTTGTGGATGAAGAAGCCAGGCTAGGGGTCCTCACAGAGGATGGAGAGGGGCCAGAGGTCCTCACAGAGGAAGGTGCCAGGCTAGGGGTCCTCACAGAGGATGGAGAGGGGCCAGAGGTCCTCACAGAGGAAGGTGCCAGGCTAGGGGTCCTCACAGAGGATGGAGAGGGGCCAGAGGTTCTCACAGAGGAACGTGCCAGGCTAGGGGTCCTCAAAGAGGGCAGAGAGGGGCCCGGTGGTTTCCGAGCAACCAAGTTGGGCTTCAGTGAATTCGTATGAGACCTCACCTTCATATGCCTCACTACACATACAGGTGAGTAAAACAGTGGGTATGCCTTACCTTCTGATAGAGAGCATGCCACTTCTTCTGCCTCAGGGCAGGTCTATTCCCTGCATTTGACGGCCAAACCCCATCGCTGGCAAATGCCCTAAGCCTTGCCATCCACTCCTCATCTCCCAGGGTTTTTGGTTTGAAGCTCATCTGAAGATAAAATCAACAGATTTTTAAGAATCAAATGTGATAACGCAATTTTACTGCATTCAACAAAAGAAGTAAAATATCTAATAACTCAAAAAATGTATATGACAGCAATTTTCAAAAAATCCAAAGCAAAGCATTATTTTGTGTCACTACTAAATAACAGTTAATAATAACAATAATAATAACAGCACACTTAACTTATAGTGCACTTAATACAAAAAAATATACAAAGTAATGTTAGTGACAATTTTCTACAGTGTCAGTTAGGATTATATATTAAATCACAAGAAGAGGACAATTATCTTTGTACATTTTACATGTGTTGGATATGTCGTTTTTTAAATAAATCTGCCTCAATGTAAAATGAGAACATCTAATCGACTAGTTATGTGAGTAAATTGAACTGAAATACAATGTATTTCATGGTCACAAGAACAACTTCGTTTCACGAACGTAAAACAAAAACAATTAAATATTGGTACTTACAGTAAAGTTGTTTGTTTGCTGTGGGCAGAGGTGACAGAATAATGAAGTGATGTGGAATATGTCTTTAACGGCACTGGACCAACGAATTCTATTTATTCAACCATCCTTGCAACTTAATTTCAAACAAAAATACTTTAAGGTTATTTTGTTAATCTAAAGAGGCCCGTTCACCTTGATTGGCTGAGCTCCATTGTGAGCTCGTACGTGGATTGGCTCGTAGTGCTTCGCCTTGATTGGCTGATGTCCATTGTGAGCTAGGACGTAGATTCGACGGTCCATTGTGAGACGAAGCGAGATTGGCTGATCCGTCCAAAGTGAGAATGGAGAGGCGCGGAGCTCATTGGAGGAGAGTTACAGCAATCGGAAGGTTGTGGGTTCGATTCCAGCTTCCTCCTGCTGTATGTCGATGTGCACTTAACCTCAAGTTGCCTACCGATCTGCGTATCGGTGTATGAATGTGTGAGCGTTAGTGAGTGCGATTGGGTGAATGTAGTGTAAAGTGCTTTGAGCGGTCTGTATGACTGGAAAGGCGCTATATAAAATTCAGTCCATTTACCATTTAACAGCTGCATCTGCAGATGAACAGTCTGAAGACTGAGGACGAGGACACCGCAGTGTACTACTGTGCTCGAACGTCACAGTGACAGTAACAGGAGACCTGCTCTAAACACACTTTCATCCATTAAAACGACAATTGCAAAAACAGTGCCTCTTTTTGTGCATAACGTTTGTAGTTCAATAAAATTAATAATGTCAAATTAATTTGTGCTTTAAATATGGCAACACTGAATAAAGCTTTATTCAAGTCATGGATGTTTCCAGGGAACAAACAACAGAAAACAATATTAGATTCACTAAGAGTCCACGTTAAAGTCATCTACTTAATATTGAGTATCTCAGTGGAAGAGCTTCAGCTACTCAGGTCATGAAGGACTGCAGCATTCAATTTTCCACTGAAGGTTAGAACTGGGATCTTGAAATGACCCTCTCAAGTTATGTTCTAGTTTTACATTGAAAAACAGATTTGCTCATTGTTGTTCTAAGTGACCAGGCTGACTACAATTAGCTCATCAACTAACATTGCTTTTTATTGTATGCACTTTAACACTGGTGGTACCTATTCACAAATAAAGGACTTACCTCAGTATGTGTTTCGTGGGTCAGTAGAATTAAAACCTTTAGATGGGAAAATAAAACATTTATTCCTCCAATTTCCACAACATTTTATAAGAGCAGCAAATATATTGAATTAGAACTTGGACACTTAGGAACGTGTCCTTTAAAGGATTTTAAGGATTTAAAGGATCCCAATTTATTGAATATAATTGTAGCTCTAATGTCTTATGTTTAAAGGAAAATAAAAATGCACACATTATAGATTCTTAAACCAAAGAACCTGTTATGATTCTGGACTGTTTGTCTGCGCCGCCTTTGACTGCCTGCTGCTCATCTTTGTGCTAAAGCCACTGTTCTCCTCCTGATCTCATCAGCTCCATAGAAGAGACCTACCCAGACCTGGCTGAGGTCCCCTTTGAATACCGTGACCTTAAGAAGGTGTTCAATAAGTCTCGGTCCTCAGTGATCCCCCTCACCGGCCCTATGGGGTGCCTACAGGTCCTTCTCAAAATATTAGCATATTGTGATAAAGTTCATTATTTTCCATAATGTCATAATGAAAATTTAACATTCATATATTTTAGATTCATTGCACACTAACTGAAATATTTCAGGTCTTTTATTGTCTTAATACGGATGATTTTGGCATACAGCTCATGAAAACCCAAAATTCCTATCTCACAAAATTAGCATATCATTAAAAGGGTCTCTAAACGAGCTATGAACCTAATCATCTGAATCAACGAGTTAACTCTAAACACCTGCAAAAGATTCCTGAGGCCTTTAAAACTTCCAGCCTGGTTCATCACTCAAAACCCCAATCATGGGTAAGACTGCCGACCTGACTGCTGTCCAGAAGGCCACTATTGACACCCTCAAGCAAGAGGGTAAGACACAGAAAGAAATTTCTGAACGAATAGGCTGTTCCCAGAGTGCTGTATCAAGGCACCTCAGTGGGAAGTCTGTGGGAAGGAAAAAGTGTGGCAGAAAACGCTGCACAATGAGAAGAGGTGACCGGACCCTGAGGAAGATTGTGGAGAAGGGCCGATTCCAGACCTTGGGGGACCTGCGGAAGCAGTGGACTGAGTCTGGAGTAGAAACATCCAGAGCCACCGTGCACAGGCGTGTGCAGGAAATGGGCTACAGGTGCCGCATTCCCCAGGTCAAGCCACTTTTGAACCAGAAACAGCGGCAGAAGCGCCTGACCTGGACTACAGAGAAGCAGCACTGGACTGTTGCTCAGTGGTCCAAAGTACTTTTTTCGGATGAAAGCAAATTCTGCATGTCATTCGGAAATCAAGTCTGCCAGAGTCTGGAGGAAGACTGGGGAGAAGGAAATGCCAAAATGCCAGAAGTCCAGTGTCAAGTACCCACAGTCAGTGATGGTCTGGGGTGCCGTGTCAGCTGCTGGTGTTGGTCCACTGTGTTTTATCAAGGGCAGGGTCAATGCAGCTAGCTATCAGGAGATTTTGGAGCACTTCATGCTTCCATCTGCTGAAAAGCTTTATGGAGATGAAGATTTCATTTTTCAGCACGACCTGGCACCTGCTCACAGTGCCAAAACCACTGGTAAATGGTTTACTGACCATGGTATCACTGTGCTCAATTGGCCTGCCAACTCTCCTGACCTGAACCCCATAGAGAATCTGTGGGATATTGTGAAGAGAACGTTGAGAGACTCAAGACCCAACACTCTGGATGAGCTAAAGGCCGCTATCGAAGCATCCTGGGCCTCCATAAGACCTCAGCAGTCCCACAGGCTGATTGCCTCCATGCCACGCCGCATTGAAGCAGTCATTTCTGCCAAAGGATTCCTGACCAAGTATTGAGTGCATAACTGTACATGATTATGTGAAGGTTGACGTTTTTTGTATTAAAAACACTTTTCTTTTATTGGTCGGATGAAATATGCTAATTTTGTGAGATAGGAATTTTGGGTTTTCATGAGCTGTATGCCAAAATCATCCGTATTAAGACAATAAAAGACCTGAAATATTTCAGTTAGTGTGCAATGAATCTAAAATATATGAATGTTAAATTTTCATCATTACATTATAGAAAATAATGAACTTTATCACAATATGCTAATATTTTGAGAAGAACCTGTATATTCTCTGTCTGTTCCTGAGAGCCTCACCATGAAAGCACTATATGGAGGACTCCTTAAAGGCTGGCATAATCCGCCCTTCATCCTCCCGTGCCGGAGCTGTTTTTTTGGTTTTTTTAGTGGTGAAAATGGACCGCTCTTTCAGACCATGTATTGATTATAAAGGTCTTAGTAACATAACGGTTAAGAACCATTATCCACTCCCTCTCATGAACTCTGCTTTTGACTTTATTCAGGGGGACAAGTACTTCACTAAACTGGATCTCAGGAATGCCTATCTCCATGTCCACAACAGAACCACCTTTTTGTGAAGGCTGAGAAATGTGAGTTCCACACTTCTTCGACCTCTTTTCTAGGCTTTGTTATTTCATCTAACCAAGTCACAATGGCCTCTGCTAAAACCACAAGAGTTTTAGAGTGGCCCACTCCATCTGACTGTAAACAACTCCAAAGGTGGAGCATGCTATCAACTCTCTTCTGTCAAGCACCACTGGTCTTTCCCCTTTCTAAGTTGTCCATGGATTCCAGTCACCAGTGTTCACCATCCAAGAAAGGGAGGCCAAGGTCCCGTCTGCTCATGCTGCTGCCTTGAGGTGCCAACCGGTCTGGAAAAAAGCTAGAAGAACTATGTCTGCCATGTCAGAGGTGCAATCCAGGGCTGCTAATCGCCAACGCACTCCGGCACCAGCATACCAAGTTGGCAAAGGTTTGGCTCTCCACCAAGGATTTTCCCCTGTGAGTGGAGAGCAAGAAGCTAGCACCTAATTTTTTTGGACCTTGCCCAATATGCAAGGTGGTGAACTCGGTGGCACTCCGCCTCCAGTTACCCATGAAAATCCACCCTACGTTCTATGTGTCCCAGGTCAAGCCCCACATACAATCCCATCAGGAGCCAGACCTTGAGGAGGGGGTACTGTCATGATTCTGGATTGTTTGTCTGCACCGTCTCTGTCTGCCTGCTGCTAATCTCTGTGCTAAAGCCATGCTGATGATTGCTTTCACCTGCTCTTCCCCAGCAACCTCCCTAATCCCTCACCCACTCCACCTGGCTTTATAAGCAAAACACTGGCAGACAAACAGCACCAGATTATCGAAAGCCTTGTGTGAGTAAATGTCCAGCGTTTCTTCCTTGCCAGCCTGCCTAATCACAATCTCTTTTTTGCCCCACAGATTTTTCTGCTCTGCCTTGCCCACATCGAATACCTCTCTGGCTTCTGAATTCTGGACATCAACCTTGCTTTTGCCTCCTGGCCACCTCTCTCTGCCTAACCTCGGATCCGCCTGCCTTAATTTGCCCTGTGCATGATAATGTTTCTCTGCCCTGACCACCGATTCAAGGCTCTCCTTCAGATTCTGTTGCCTGAATCAAGTCTTCCCAGCTTTGACCCAGTTTCTGTCCTCTGACTACCACCTTCTGCCTATTCACTGGGTTTGCAAACCTGATAACCTGTGTGTCGTTAACCTGCTGTCACCAGACAATTACACTGAGGAGCCAAAAATCAGTTTCCTTATTCTCTTATGGATTCTGAGAAGGTTAGGTGCTTCATTTCTGAGATCAGTTTTATTCTCAGTTCTCTGCTCAGCAACTAACCCGTCTGTCTGCCCTCATAGGTCCTGAGCTTGCCGCTGGTGATTTCCTGCCAGACGTCACCCTGAGCTTTCAATAAACCTTTTGATTTTGATCTGTTGTGTCCGGCTGAAATTTGGGGTCCTCTGTACAATGCGCTACAGAACACATGTTCACAGTTTTCTCCATTGGACTTTATGCATTTTTTCATAAGATGCAGTTCTATCAGTTTTTATTGCAGTCCAGCCTAATCTATTCTATGAGGAGGAGTCAATGCAAACCAACATGTTCAGCTTCTTCTTAAATTGCACCACAGAAGAGAGAAAATACTAAACACCCATTTCACCATGATGAATCACAGGAAAGGGCTGCTGCTTTTAATTATCTGCTGGGCAGGTGAATATTTTTGCTTTTTTTTTTTTTTCCAACACAATTTAATTGTGTTCTCAAAGCATAGGCTGATTTACATAATATCTTTTTCTTGGCAGGTGTTGATGCCCAGACTCTGACAGAATCTGAATCAGTGGTTAAAATTCCTGGAAGTTCCCACAAACTAACCTGTACAGCCTCTGGATTCACAATCAGCGGCTACTGGATGGCCTGGGTCAGACAGGCCACTGGGAAAGGAATGGAGTGGATTGCAATTATCAGATCTGACAGCAATGAAATCTACTACTCTCAGTCAGTTAAAACCTGGTTTTCCATCTCTAGAGACAACAACAGACAGCAGCTGTATCTGCAGATGAACAGCCTGAAGACAGAAGATTCAGCCGTTTATTATTGTGCTCGGGATTCACAGTGGCTGCATTCAACGGAAGAGCAGTACAAAAAGCCACAACACTTTCTTTTTCCTTGTTATCTTCATAAAGCCTAAGGGTGAGCTTTATGAGGATACTGTATTTATATCATTTTTGTTTCTTGATAAAATATACTAAACCCATTAAACAGGTCATCATAATAAAATACAAAAACCATCAGAGCATAAGGGAAAAAAAACTGAGGTCATGTATCACACCAACACTTGGGAATGGGAAAAAATATAGTTCAGAAATTCCACCAACAATCCATGCAGAATCTCACAATATTGTTAAGCAATCATTATCTTCATATATTATCTTATTATCTATGTTATTATCTTATATTTTTATAACAGTAAATGATTGGAAAGAAAATTGACAGCCATTTTGAACAGACACCAGCAATTATTTCCAAAAGGGATAAAATCTGTTTTTTTCACCCGAAAAAGTTGTTCTATGGTATGTTTAACAACTAAATTTATGCAAACAGAAAATCAACAGTCCCCCCAAACCATTTTGGCTTTGACCTTAAGTAATTCTTTACAGTTTCAGATTAATAACTTTTATTAATGCTTTTTTTCCATTGCACTTCTTTGTCAGCTGAATGAATTCAGAGTAAGAACAAGGAGAGAGGTGAGTCCCTGATTTACAGTCAGCTAGATTACTGTGGCTTAAATATCAGTCTGCTCTTCACAATTAATAAACAACTCTGGTGTATCTTTGTTTAAAATAAAAACATGAAAAGCATACATTTGTTTTATTAGGTTTCAGTCAAAACGGAAATTCTGAGAAAAAACTTCAATCTTAAAATATGTAAGTATGTATTTTGTCATTTCAGATTTACTGTATACAAACATGAACAATTCACACATCAAGTTTAAATTCAGATTTAATTTGTATACTGTGTCTAAATTAAACAGGTTGACAAAAATTACCAGTACATACTTTTATTATTAACTCATTAGAACTATGTATAAAAACAAAAATTACAGCATAGTGAAAAAAAAATGGTTTAAACATCTAAAAAATTTATAATTTATTAAAAAGTAAGCCATTTAAGGACATTCAGAGAGAAGTGTGTGTCTCTACATCCACGACTAAAAAAAACCATCTGCCGGGCAACCCTGATGCTGTTGCTGGCGGCTGCATCCTGTAAGGACTTTCCCCAGAAATCACAGGGAAACAGTAAATGTTCAGATAAATCATGGTGTTAATGTTGCTTCTTGTTTTCCACAGATGTGTACAGCATAGGCCTCGTCCAGCCAGAATTAAACGATTTGCCTCTGGAGGGACCTGTTGGTCCTCTAGTTACTCTTTGACTGATTGCATTGCTGGAACAGGTTGGTTCAGACAGCATGAAAGAAAAAAAACTGTGAAACTCTGACTGTTAAGTATTCATCAGAGAGACAGCCTTGGTGAAGAAACTGTCTCTGTGGTGGCTGGTTTTTGCAAATTGCGCTCTGTAGCACCAACCTGAAGGTAAAAGTCTAAACAGTTTGCGTCCAGGCTGTGTAGGGTCAGCAGAGATGCCAGCTGCCCTTTTCCTGACCCTAGACCAGTACAAGTCCTGGATGGAAGGAATGTGAGCCCTGATTATCCTGATTGCTCATGAAATGAACAAGCATGACTTCAAAGGTAGATTTGATCATCTGCTGAAATTAGCAAACATTGTTCCCTTAAACCACCATTCAGTTAAAAACCAAATAAGTAAAAGAGACATGGTTATACAGTTACAGCAATAAAAAACAGCCATATTCTTTTAAATATGTTGGAAAACACAATGTAGCAGATTTTAAGAAGATCGTCAGAGGGGGGTAACAACCCATGTAACAAGCAGAAACCAAAATTAAAAACCTATGATTTTAGTTAAGATGAAAAACCTCAACAGATAATCTGAAAAAAGTCAGGATTCAGAACTTTCTTCATCAATAAGGTCGGTCATGTTGCTGCATTACAATACTAAAATAATCCATCTGTCCTCATCAATAACTTGTTTGCATACTTAAAGATGGCATCATCCTAATAAATTAAAATGTGTTTAACTTTGACCTAACCCAAATGAAATGGCTGACCACCAAAGCTACCAATAGTCTGGAGTGCTGGCTTGTCCTTGTGAGGAGGAGTTTATGCAAAATGTTCACTGCTATTTAACACAAGAGAAGAAGACAGAGAAATGTGGAGACCCACAGTGTAGTTTAACAGGATGGACTGTAGAATAGGGATAGTGATGGCAGTAGCTGTCTGTTGGACAGGTAAAGAATATCACTGGAAACGTTATCAGCTTGAAGTTAGTCTAATGCCTGCTTTAGTTTTATTTTTTTATTTTTTTAAACTGGGAGCTGAATTTTTAAGCTGTAAACTTCTCATTTAACAATGTCTTTGTGCTTTGGTTTGTTTTTCTCTTCTTGACAGGCATTAATGGTCAGACTCTGACAGAATCTGAAGCAGTTGTTAAACGCCCAGGAAATTCCCACAAACTGACCTGTACAACCTCTGGAATCTCATTCAGCAGCTACTGGATGGCCTGGATCAGACAGCCTCCTGGGGAAGGACTGGAATGGATTGCAATTATCGAAAATGACAGTGATAGAAAATTTTACTCACAGTCAGTCCAAGGGCGGTTTACCGTCTCCAGAGACAACAGTAAAGAGCAGCTGTATTTGCAGATGAACAGTCTGAAGACAGAAGATTCTGCTGTTTATTACTGTGCTCGAAGAAACACAGTGACTGAATTTAACTGCAGATCTGTGCAAAAACCACAGCACTTTTCTTATTATAACTTTCTGTCTGCACTCCAGTAAATAAATAAGTTATTATACAGTATTTTATCTGCTTTATATTTCTCAGTCTTCTATATTTAAATTTATAATGGTGAACAACACAAACTTATCCTTTTTTTAAAAACTCAACATGAGCACCTTTAATGTGGAAAATAGAAGAACCTATACAGTTTCTCATTTTAACATTCCAGAGTGAAATAGTTTACCTCTAATGCATACTAACAGGAAATAAAACGCTGTGGTGTTAATCCACTTTAATAAACTAGAACTCCCTTTTGGCACCATAGGTTTATCTGGAAAGAATACTGATGAAGTTGTAATACTATCACATTTAAGCTTTTGCATTTTTATTTTGAATGTTTACCTCCTTTACAGAACAGATTAAATCTCAGTTCAAATGCTGACAGTGGCATCTCTGTGGGAAATTTGTCTCTGCGCATAATTGAATTGCCCACAGTCCAAAAACAAGCATGTAATATTCAACTTATATGAAACTTAAAAGTGATGGAGAACAGATCAAATCTTCTGACTTACTGAGCTAACCTGATTTAGTTTTGTTTCTCAGACACCCACTACAAATCCTCTAGAACACACTGATGTTTTTTTATTAAAAATATAAAAAACTGAAAGAAAAAACACATTTCTGCTCAGGATCAAACTGAGTATGCATCAATGTAACCCAAAAATTGTGTCGTTTTAAAACTGTTCTCATATAATAAAAAAAAAAAATGTCAGTATCGGCATAGTGAGAAATGAATGTATGTTTTCCTCATGTTTCAAATGATCTCCACCAACAGTAATAAACAATTCTGTCCTGTCATTTGCTAGAACTTCCTCTGAGCTAAATGATTATAAAAATACAACGGGCCATAAATCAGGCAAAGCAAAAACAAAAAAACATTACAATGAGGCAGTAAAAACAAAAAGTCAAAGACAGTACATCTCATTGGATATTTTAAGTGTTTGATATATACATCATCTGGTCTTTATAACATTTATAACACCATGACTGTGCAAATAAACGTGACTCTTTTTTTTTTACCTGATATTTGGAAAAATTGATTAACTCACAAGAAAATCTACGATTAGATGTTGACTTGGAGTCAGGGCAGCGGTTGTTGGGTAAACGTCAAATAAAGTTAAGTGGAAACACACACTATGCCTTGACAGAATAAACTGCATTTAACACTCATCCCTCTGTTTGTGATGAAGTCCTAGTTTAGGTCTACAATTCCCCCTCAACCCATCCTGAAAGACTACAGAAAGCTTCACATACTTTTCTTTTTATAATCATCTGTAGGCGGCAGCAGAGTGTTGTAAGACAATGCTAGTAACCCATGAAACTTATGGAAATAAGAGCACACTCAAATAAAAGCTCAAAGATAACAGCTGGTGTTGAGGTTGGTGCCTTTGTGTTTAAATACCTGCCGCATATATTTTTAACCACATGTATAGTTAACATTACAAGTGTTTATGACTGTGGATTATTTTAGCAGACATTTGTTTGTGAAGTATATATTAGTGATGCAACCTACTTTCTTGTAGATGTTAAGAAAAACTATTAAAATATGTCCAATTCCATTATAAGTCAACAACGAGCAATTGGTGGGAACAAAGTCACAAATTTATAAATTCAATTATATCTAAACATTTCTGGTGAAATATTGGGTTATCTAAGAATGTGCAATACTTGTTCTGCAGCAAAAAAATTCAACTGCTTATTTAGTAAACTTCTGGCTCTCTTGAAATGCTGAACTTTTAGAGACAGGGTTATTTGTAAATGTTGTTCTACTGTTTCACCAAAGAGACATCTGGTCCTGAATCACAAGAGGCAAACCTCACCACAAAACATAAATCATGACTCTCAGCATCCCATGTTTCACTCAAATTTTTATCACAGCATAATCTGATATATTGTTAATGCAAAGAATTATTGGGCGTTGTTCTGTTTTTCCTGCATGAGGAGGAGGGGACCATGCAAATGGGCTAACACCTGTCACTTTTTAAAGTGTGAAGCAAACCTCAGTGACTACTTTTGACAATAAAACTGAAGTAACTGAACTAAGACCAATGACTTTTATAATGATCTGACCTGTGTGTGTGGTTTTGTTTCTCCATTTTCTTTGTACTTTCGCTGGTAAGAATATAAAATTATGTCTGAGATAATGTATGATTTAGATAATCTGATTGTATTGATGAGCTGTTAAAATTTCTGCAGGTACTGATGGTCAAACACTGACGGAGTCTGAACCAGTGGTTAAAAGGCCTGGAGAATCCCACAGACTGACCTGCACATATTCTGGGTTTGGTGGGGATTATGCTAACGCTTGGATCAGACAGGCAGCTGAAAAAGGACTGGAGTGGATTGCTTATATCAGCAGTGGCAGTGTCAGCATCTACTACTCTGACTCAGTGAGAAACCGGTTCACCATCTCCAGACACTACAGCAGAAGTCAGGTGTATCTGCAGATGAACAGTCTGACAGCTGAGGATTCTGCTGTTTATTATTGTGCTCGAGATCCACAGTAACACAGAAAGTAGAAACACTGAACAACAACTCAAATCATTACCCAAAATCAGTAGTTATTTCACAAATCCTACTTAGGCAACACTTTAGTATTATTAACATGCTAAATAAAAACAAATTGCTTTGCAACAAAGATTTTCAGGTAAGCGGTTTGATGTGCATTTGAATGTGATAATTTCCATATAGCAATGTAAAATTTAAATAACCAGAGGAGAGACTACAAATGATTTAAAATCGGCTCCTGCTTTAAGAAAGATTAGCAGTAAAATATGTTAAGAAATCTTTATAATATTAATGGATTTTTTTATCCATTTTAATATTGATTGATTTTAAGGGTGTAGTTATCATTAACTGATTAAAGCAATATTTTATATTTTATGTGAGAAATCTTCCTTATTTGAGGAGTCCATGCAAAATTCAAACTCCTTTCACAGCTATTTATCTGATTGCACAGGGATCTTTAGGCAATTATTGTGATCTGATATTCCCTACTCTTGTTTTTACATCAATCATTTTTCCAGAACATAATTTATTTTAGGTGTTGATGGTCAGATGTTGATACAATCTGACCCAGTCATCAAAACTCCTGGAGATTTCTTAGATTAGTTCAGCTAGTGCACCTATCCTACACTCCCAGTCTGCTCAGGGTCGATTCAACATTTCCAAAGACGATTCCACAAGTAAACTCTTCCAACAAATGAACAGCTAAATATCTGAAGACACAGCACTGCTCCAGGCGTCCCTCAGTAACATAATTAAGCAATTAAAAAACTGGTTCCTTTATTGGTGTTGTAAACACCTAGCTGTCAAATTCAGATTCAGGTATTTTGTTGTCAGTCCAGCCAGAGACGGCACTAGCCATTTTGGTGCCCCTCACCCTATACCATCAAATCTATTTCATTTCCCAACTTTTAATAATATAAGGTTTTAAGAGGATTTTTTGTATGCAAATCTTGTTGGTTTTCTAAAATGGAGTCCTTTGGAGCAGGTCAAATATGTGGCAAAATTTTTTTAAAAGGAAAACTAGAATCCATTTGGAAGTTACAGACCAGATTGCTTCCTGTCTCTATGAAGGTCTATAGGAGTTTAAGCTATTTTTTGGCCACAGTAAAAAAAAAAAGACTTTCAGAGTCTTTATATGTGGACAAATGTAGCAAGAATTTCATCAGTGCATCTGTCCAGGACAGATGTAGATTATGTTTATCTGTAGCTGAACAGCACAAGCAGAATATGCAGCTGCAGCAGAGAGACAACTGGATGTGTTCAACATCACTAATTATTTAGTTCAGATTATGGGAATAAAGGAAGTTGCAACACACTTACAGGGTTACACAGCATATGCAATATCTACATTAGCCATATTATGCAAGTGTGCTTTATTTTAATTAAGCTTATTAAGATAATCAGACCCAAAACATGAAGCAGGAGCAGACCTGCAACAAGTTCTACATCCAGTAAGTGCAAGTAACCTCACAAAGAAGGAGACGTTCCTACCAAACAGCATTTAAAGCAGCTATGTTACTCACCAGCAATAAAGAAACGGTCCAATAATTTAATCTGCAACTATTTTCTAGAGAATATTTAAATGGGAGAAAAAACATAAGTATCTTTTATTATAATTACATTTATTTATATTTTCCAGTCATTTAAAGCAGGGATTCCCATTTTACTCAGTGACACACTTATTTCTATATAAAAGTAGAAAATAAAGAATTTTAACTGACAGAAAAACTAAGAGACTCACATTCTGTTCACACTTAACAAGTAAACATCAATTAAAAGTTAAAACAATAAAAAAGTTTGGCTTCTGGGCAACAAGAGGATCTACACTAAGTAATAATGGGTCTGATATGGAGTAAAAATATATTTATGAGTTATTTAAACAAGCATTTACTTTCAACCTGGCCATCTGACTACTACAACAAAATGTTAAAATATGAGTCGATAATGCTAAAATCAACAGCTTTGTTTATGAAATTGCTTATGCATTGCATGTGGCATGTTTTATTTTATTACATGTAGATAGAAGTATGGCTAAATAAAGAAACAAATACTTTTTATTAAATGAAAGACGATCTTCAATAGGATTCTTTAAACAAAAACATATGAGAGAGCCACTACTTTACACAAAGGAAGTGGCCTGCAACATCAACTGTCAGCCACATGCAGTTCAGTTCTTAATAAATAAACCCCTAACCCCTAACCCTATCGTAATGGAACCTTGTGCGACATGAGGCTAATAGGATGTACATTAAAACCATCATATTGGTAAATACACCACAAGAGGTTACGTTTTATTAAAGAAAATGCCCTTCAATTAAGATTTCATAAAGTTTGAAAGGTTTAACCAATGCAGTTACCAACGCTTTTTGCATTTAAATATATTTCTATGATGCTTTAGTGGAGAATCTTGTAAGAATAAACCTCTGCAATCATAATATTATTTACATATCACTGAATAGTCATAAGCATGCAAACAAATGTTGTTTATAAGCAAATAACGTGCCAGTGCTTCCATCAGTTCAGCTTCAACTCCAGCCATGGGCTCTGTAGCTTTGATGATGCTGCTGACAGCTGCATCTGGTGAGGAATTTTTCTCTAATCCAGGAAAGTTAAGTTAGATACGATGGTGTTAATGTTTATATGTCCCCACAGGTGTGTTCTGCATTGACCTCATCCAGCCAGATTCAAAAGTTGTGCAGCCTGGACAGTCTTTGACCATCACCTGTCAGGTCTCTGGTTACTCTCTGTATGATGGTTATGGAACAGGTTGGATCAGACAGCGTGAAGGAAAGTCAATGGACTTTATATTTTACATGTGGGCAAGTGGTGGCACACTTTATCAAAATGATGCTTTGCAGAACAAATTCAGCTTCAGCAGAGACATGTCTGCAGGAACAGTGACAATAACAGGACAGAATCTGCAGCCTGAGGACACAGCTGTTTATTACTGTGTGAGATATACCACAGTGCTACAAAACACTAAAAAGCCTGCACAATTACTCAATACAGTCTTTTTAATTCTAAAAATGTATCATGTATAAGCACTAAAGCTTTGGCACTCAGCAGCTTACTCTGGTAAACAAACCACTTTGTTAGTACAGGTGGCCTTGCATTGCTTGCTCTGGACAAGTTTTTCACAAACAAACACAATATTTTATGTCATCTCTGAGTCTGATCAGTGGTTGATGCTTTTATCTCACAGAATTAAGTCTTTGCTTCCCTTGGAACCCCATATGTATTGACGTTAGGGTTTTAAATTGCTCTTGAGTGTGTTCATGTTTGTGCTTTTGTTTTTTTTTTCTTTTAGTTACAAATATAACTCTTTTCCCACATTTCCATGGTTTGATTTTGGTCTTTGGTTTTAATTTTTAGGTTTTAATTTTCTCTGGTTTGATTTTATTGTACTGAAAGCTTTGACAGTTTTTGGTTTATTTGAGTGATGTTACTGTTTTTTGTTACCTGTAATTTGACTAGCCATTAGATGATCAGTTGCTAATTTTCCTGAAGCTTCATTTAAATTATTGTATTTATTTCTAATCTGACCATCTGTTGATATCATTTCAAATTATTTGTCTTGCATTTTTACTCCATTGTTTACCTGGCTCCTTTGGCAGATTTTCCTGGTGCTTTATAAGGGTGTCTGCCTACTGCTGTAACACAGTCCTTGTTGTCTTGGGCGTGTTATTTGAAGTATTTAATCTGAATCCGGAATCTCCTAACATAATGCCATTGATTGGGTTTATTTTTTTAAAACATCACATCACAGCATAAAAATAAAAACAAAATAAAATCATGATGATAAGAAACTACATCTTCCTTTAGTTATAGTGTAGGGTTTTATACTGAAGTAAAGACCACAAAAAGATAAGAAAAAGGAAACAAAATGTTGGAATGTGAGTGATCTAAAAGCAAATGTAAATTTTACAAATCTCATTTAATTAATGTCTGTCCATCTTATTCACGTTTCCTTATATGGGCATGTGCATGCTTTTAC
The DNA here is from genome assembly GCF_021462225.1 of Girardinichthys multiradiatus. Taxonomy (NCBI): domain Eukaryota; kingdom Metazoa; phylum Chordata; class Actinopteri; order Cyprinodontiformes; family Goodeidae; genus Girardinichthys; species Girardinichthys multiradiatus. The sequence goes on from NC_061818.1 coordinate 18,146,857, forward strand.
TGTAAATATTCTGCAAAGTTGTTTTATTGTCCTTTATGATTCACATTATCATTATCTCCATGTCTCCAAAAATTAAAGAAAACATGAATATGAAGAATGTATCCTTTAGGATGAAATTGAAATAAACGTTTTTTTAATATGAGAAAACATCTATTTTAACTGATTCACTTATGGAAGTTTTGATTAATGTTCATTATTGATGTATTTAGACTTTTTTAGTGTATATACATTACTGAAATTGTAAATTTTTTTAACCCCCTTTATGTTGTTGTTTTCACAATACTTATGATGATTCACCATTAAATACATCCTCACATATTTTCATATGCACACAATACAGGTCCTTCTCAAAATATTAGCATATTGTGATAAAGTTCATTATTTTCCATAATGTCATGATGAAAACTTAACATTCATATATTTTAGATTCATTGCACACTAACTGAAATATTTCAGGTCTTTTATTGTCTTAATACGGATGATTTTGGCATACAGCTCATGAAAACCCAAAATTCCTATCTCACAAAATTAGCATATTTCATCCGACCAATAAAAGAAAAGTGTTTTTAATACAAAAAAATGTCAACCTTCAAATAATCATGTACAGTTATGCACTCAATACTTGGTCGGGAATCCTTTGGCAGAAATGACTGCTTCAATGCAGCGTGGCATGGAGGCAGTCAGCCTGTGGCACTGCTGAGGTCTTATGGAGGCCCAGGATGCTTCAATAGCGGCCTTTAGCTCATCCAGAGTGTTGGGTCTTGAGTCTCTCAACGTTCTCTTCACAATATCCCACAGATTCTCTATGGGGTTCAGGTCAGGAGAGTTGGCAGGCCAATTGAGCACAGTGATACCATGGTCAGTAAACCATTTACCAGTGGTTTTGGCACTGTGAGCAGGTGCCAGGTCGTGCTGAAAAATGAAATCTTCATCTCCATAAAGCTTTTCAGCAGATGGAAGCATGAAGTGCTCCAAAATCTCCTGATAGCTAGCTGCATTGACCCTGCCCTTGATAAACCACAGTGGACCAACACCAGCAGCTGACACGGCAGCCCAGACCATCACTGACTGTGGGTACTTGACACTGGACTTCTGGCATTTTGGCATTTCCTTCTCCCCAGTCTTCCTCCAGACTCTGGCACCTTGATTTCCGAATGACATGCAGAATTTGCTTTCATCCGAAAAAAGTACTTTGGACCACTGAGCAACAGTCCAGTGCTGCTTCTCTGTAGCCCAGGTCAGGCGCTTCTGCCGCTGTTTCTGGTTCAAAACAGCGGCAGAAGCCCATTTCCTGCACACGCCTGTGCACGGTGGCTCTGGATGTTTCTACTCCAGACTCAGTCCACTGCTTCCGCAGGTCCCCCAAGGTCTGGAATCGGCCCTTCTCCATAATCTTCCTCAAGGTCCGGTCACCTCTTCTCGTTGTGCAGCGTTTTCTGCCACACTTTTTCCTTCCCACAGACTTCCCACTGAGGTGCCTTGATACAGCACTCTGGGAACAGCCTATTCGTTCAGAAATTTCTTTCTGTGTCTTACCCTCTTGCTTGAGGGTGTCAATAGTGGCCTTCTGGACAGCAGTCAGGTCGGCAGTCTTACCCATGATTGGGGTTTTGAGTGATGAACCAGGCTGGGAGTTTTAAAGGCCTCAGGAATCTTTTGCAGGTGTTTAGAGTTAACTCGTTGATTCAGATGATTAGGTTCATAGCTCGTTTAGAGACCCTTTTAATGATATGCTAATTTTGTGAGATAGGAATTTTGGGTTTTCATGAGCTGTATGCCAAAATCATCCGTATTAAGACAATAAAAGACCTGAAATATTTCAGTTAGTGTGCAATGAATCTAAAATATATGAATGTTAAATTTTCATCATGACATTATGGAAAATAATGAACTTTATCACAATATGCTAATATTCTTTAGAACATTTTTACGATATAAACATGAACAATAAGGAATTTAGTGTAACTAAGAAAGATGCAGGCAGACTTTTAACAAATCTGTTTTAATGCACATTTAAAGAAAAACCTCGATATAATAGAATAATCTTAATTTAATTTTTGCAGTAGTCAGAATCTACTTTGTCATGTTTAAAAATAAAGAGCAGCGATGTAGAATTGAATATTTTCTATCGTTTATAGTAAACATTAAACAAGTGTTCTTTACAATCCAATTACATATCACAATTAAAAATGTAGATAATCTGAATAAAAATATATGCAAAAAATATCCACATTTTATCTTAAAGGTAGTGAAGAGTGAGTGTGGCAGTAAGAGGAAGAACTTTCATTAGTTTAGTTTTGACATTAACCATGATCTCTGTAGCACAGATACTGCTGTTGATGACTGGATCCTATGAGGAGCTTCTGGTGGATTCAGACTAATAACCCCATTCAGTAGGTTAAATATTAACTCATCCAGTCAGACACCAAACCTTTGCAGCCTGAACAGTCTTTGACCATCAGCTGCCAGGTCTCGGTTATTCTTTAAATGATAGCAACTATGGAGCAGGCTGGACCAGACAGTGGACAGGGAAACTAATGAAGTGGATTCTTTTTATTTGGGGAAGATGTTTTTCAGAGTTAAATTATGTTCTGAGGAGAATGTTTCACATATTCATTGCTATTTCAGATGGAAAGGTAAAAGAAGATAATATGAAGCCCGAGGACACTGGTGTTTAGTACTGTGTACGTGTTAGCTCCTCCGCAGTGACACAAGTCACTGGTAGACCTGTACAAAAACCCACAATGACCAGAAAATGAAATTATCCATATGTCATCTTAAATGAAAATTAAGATCATGGAGTCAGTGCCTTTGCTACATTTTCATTCAAATAGAAATGCATCAATTCGTCTTGGGAATGACATATACAAGTCCTGCAGAGTGGTCAGAGGGATTTTAAGCCATTCTTCTTGCAGGATAGTGGCCAGGTCACTACGTGATACTGGTGGAGGAAAAACGTTTTCTAACTCGCTCCTCCAAAACACCCCAAAGTGGCTCAATAATATTTAGATCTGGTGACTGTGCAGGCCATGGGAGATGTTCAACTTCACTTTCAAGTTCATCAAACCAATCTTTCACCAGTCTTGCTGTGTGTATTGGTGCATTGTCATCCTGATACAGGCACCGCCTTCAGGATACAATGTTTGAACCATTGGATCCACATGGTCCTCAAGAATGGTTCGGTAGTCCTTGGCAGTGACGCGCCCATCTAGCACAAGTATTGGGCTAAGGGAATGCCATGATATGGCAGCCCAAACCATCACTGATCCACCCCCATGCTTCACTCTGGGCATGCAATAGTCTGGGTGGTACGCTTCTTTGGGGCTTCTCCACACCATAACTCTCCCGGATGTGGGAAAACAGTAAAGGTGGACTCATCAGAGAACAATACATGTTTCACATTGTCCACCGCCCAAGATTTGCGCTCCTTGCACCATTAAAACCGACATTTGGCATTGGCATGAGTGACCAAAGGTTTGGCTATAGCAGCCCGGCCGTGTATATTGACCCTGTGGAGCTCCCGATGGACAGTTCTGGTGGAAACAGGAAAGTTGAGGTGCACATTTAATTCTGCCGTGATCTGGGCAGCCGTGGTTTTATGTTTTTTGGATACAATCCGGGTTAGCACCCGAACATCCCTTTCAGACAGCTTCCTCTTGCGTCCACAGTTAATCCTGTTGGATGTGGTTTGTCCTTCTTTGTGGTATGCTGACATTACCCTGGATACCGTGGCTCTTGATACATCACAAAGACTTGCTGTCTTGGTCACAGATGCACCAGCAAGACGTGCACCAACAATTTGTCCTCCTTTGAACTCTGGTATGTCACCCATAATGTTGTGTGCATTTCAATATTTTGAGCAAAACTGTGCTCTTACCCTGCTAATTGAACCTTCACACTCTGCTCTTACTGGTGCAATGTGCAATCAATGAAGACTGGCTACCAGGCTGGTCCAATTTAGCCTTGAAACCTCCCACACTAAAATGACAGGTGTTTCCGTTTCATTGTCCAACCCCTGTAGCTGCTATTGTGCTCATTCTGGAGTTAAATGCTTACAGGATGGTCCTTTGGCTTGCCTTCATTGTGTAATTAACTACTCTTGAAAATCATCCAATTGTTCAAATTCACTTACAGACTATATAAAAAAATAAATTAATAAACCTAAATGCTTGCATCCTTTTTCTCCTCATAAATCAATTTCAAAGCTCTCAGCTGTGATATAGAACACCAGTGGCACACCTATACATTTTGTGTCACACCACTATTTGCAGCTGGATTACAAAACGGGAAAAAAAATACTGATTCTCACAAGACAGGTTGTAAAATGTCTGGACATGTGAGAAAAGTTGGTGTTGGTGTTTGAATTTTCTGTTTTCACATTTTGGGACTTGGTCCAAAAACGTCAGGAGCAGAAACACAAAACGTATGCTTACACTCACTATATCCCACTCAAATAACCTGCATGTAATATACAGGTGCAGAGGGGTGTAGTTATTGAAAACCTTTAGAAGTATACTCTATACAGAAAATGAACCAATGTCAATGATTCTGGGATAGACAAAATTGTCAATTGAGAAAGGGTCCCTCAGACCCAACCCCATTACAAGTGTTAATCAGAAGGTAAATCTTGCCATAAAACTGAATGGAAACTGATTCTGCACATAATTCTCTTCCTTTGGCTTTCCTATTTGATGTGTTCCTGAAGCTGCTCTGAGTTTTTTACCCAAGTTTTTCCCCCACTGCCTCAATTCCCCCTGCCGTTACCAGGGAAATCTTTATTTCACTAAGGTTTTAATCTGTTTTGCTTGTTTTGAGTTTCCTGATCAGGTGATGCTTCAATGTCATCAGAAGAGTCTTCTTGTGCAGGGGAGCTAGAGATACATTCACATCCTACATGGAAAAAATAACAATAATATCAACTCTTCACCTTGTTAGAAAGAATCAAACACAGCAGACCGCCAGAAGCAATATTGTTTTTCTTCTTTATGCATAGAGAAAGGTCACCATTCAAAAACAACTTCAAGTAGTTTTTGAGATCACAAACTTACAGAGAATATCAAGCTATATTTTTGGGGGTAGCCAGAAACACAAGAGTAAATTCAAATAACAAAATAAAAGTTTATTGTGAATAATTTTGAGCTTAACTGTTTATTGTGTAAATGGAAGCATCTCAGGAGGCTTGGAGCAATAGAGGGAGGCTGCACTTGTCATGTTTAGTTTGTTGTAGGACCCAAGTGCAGGTGAACACGGAGGCAGTGGGGTGAAGTTAATAAATAACAAATAAATATTTGTGATGGGCAATGGAGGAAAAACTGATTATCATTATGTATAATGTTTAGGAATGAATATAATATAGTTGTTTTAATGATGTACTGCCATCTAGTGCTAACAAACAGAAAATCAGACTATCTGGAGAGAAAATGAGATCAGAGTAGAAATCTGGAAAAAAAAGAAAATATTTTCTTCAGAGAATGTTTGGAATCCAATGGTAACCTATTTAATCCTGGTTCGAAAGTCCACATAATGGCTTCATCAATTTACAAAAAAAGAGAAGAAATAAAGAGGCTCCACGGTGGTGCAGTTGGTAGCACTGTTGCCTTGCAGCACAAAGGTCCTGGGTTTGACTCCCAGCTGGGGGTCTTTCTGCATGGAGCGTGCATGTTCTCCCCGTGAATGTGTGGGTTCTCACCGGGTACTCTGGCTTCCTCCCACAGTCCAAAGATATGCCTGTTAGGTTAATTTAGACCTTACATGCCTGTTAGGTCTAAATTGCCCTTACAAGTGTGTGCATGGTTGTTTGTGTGTTGTCCTGCAATGAACTGGTGACCATGATAATCAAAACTAATTGAAAAGGAACCTTAACACATAAAACTCAACTGTACACTTACATTTTAAGGAAAAGGGACAGCAATTTATGTGTTCTAGTTGGTAATAAACTTACAGAATGAAGAGATGGGTGACCTACATTAACTTTACCAACTCTCTAATTAAAGTTATAGTAAATATGAATATTCAAACAAGTTTCCAAGCCCAAAAGTCTTAATCGGTCAGTTAAAAAAAGTCTGATTTTTTAAGCAAATCTGTTCCAACTCAATAATTGTAATGGTTCCTAGTTTTGTGGTTTTTTTAAACAAGATTTAGAAGATGTTGCCAATTAACAGATCTAGAGTGATTTCAATATTCTGCTGGAAAAAAATGACAGACCTAATGCAGGTAAAAAGGGAAGATACAGACCACTAATGGACGTTACGTTAAAGTTAAATTAACATGTATATGCAATTAAACATGTAAAGATGTAGCTACAGTTTGTTTAAAGATAAAATAAAGATACATGTGTGTCAAGCTTTCTGATCTCTGTTGCTATAAAGACGACATTCTCACTCAGGTTTGCTAAAAGGCTTTGAATTCAACAAACATTTAGAGTGACTGATAAATGTTGTTTTCACTCTCGAATTCAGAAACATTCATCATCAAAATTATTTTAGGCTTTGAATTACAGAAGAAATGTGTAAAACGTTTTTCTCAAAACAACTGCTTTGCTATTAACATTTACCTCTGCCTTGGTAAAACTACACTTTTTCTTACTGAAATCTAGAATTTATTGTTTATACTGTTTGTCTCCACACACTCACAAGAAAATATGTAAATCCACAGTCTCCACCCGTTTCTACTTGTACTGTATATATTCACCAAACCCGCTTTTGCATTTGCAACCTCAGCTGTAACCATGGCAGTCATAGGAAGTGTCTTCCTCTTAACACTTATTGCAGGTGAGTGAACTCTGTTTCCAATTAAGAAAAAGGCTTCTCTGATGTCTGCAGATCTCAAAACTCTGTTTGTTTCAGCCACCCAGGGTCAGTCCCTCACCTCCTCTGAGCCAGTGGTCCAGAGAGCAGGACAATCAACCACCCTGTCCTGTACAGTACAAGGAATCTCTCTTGCATGGCTGCACTGGATTCGTCAAAGACCAGGAAAAGGACTAGAATGGATTGGCCGCATTGACGGCGGCACTGGCACGATATTTGCCCAAACTTTACAAGGCCAATTTTCTATCACCAAAGATACTTCACAAAATACAGTTTCTCTGACAGTGAAGAGTCTGAAACCAGAAGACTCAGCCGTTTATTATTGTGCTCGAGAACCACAGTGACACAGGAGCCGACAATGCTCTAACAAAAACTGACAAACAATGGTCTATGTGAAAGGCAATGAAGTGTGTCATGCTTTGAAAACAAGTTTTCTATTGACTTAAAAAGAAATTTAAATAAAGGCGGATTTAGTAGAACTTCTGTGTGTTGTATAAAAAATAAACGTTTCTGCAAATATAAAATAAAATCTCTAAAAAATAAACAAATATATATTTCTTCATTCGGTAATCATAATTTCCTGTGTCTTTCCTGTTTTTAAATATAATCCTTCCTTACCATTCCCGATAACACAAAAGTATGCAGGTGTTTCGAATAAAAACTAAATATGCAAAAAACATGCAAAAAATATTACTCAAGGGGCAGAGAGCTGGGTGTGTGGCATTAAGAAGAGCTGCCACGATTTCAGCTTTAGCATCGACAATGTTTTCCTCAGCTCTGTTACTGCTGCTGACAGCTGGATCTAGTGAGGAACATTTACTAATGATCACTTAGAAACACAAAAATGATAAATGATTATGTTAATGTTGATTTGTGTCTCCACAGGTGTGTTTTGTATTGATCTCATCCAGCCAGACTCGAACGTTGTGCAACCTGGACAGACTTTGATCATTACCTGTCCGGTCTCTGGCTGCTCTCTAACTGATAGCAGCAATGGAACAGGTTGGATCAGACAACGGGAAGGAACATTAATAATAATAATACATTTATTTAATGGTGCCTTTCAGGGCACACAAGGTTGCCTTACAATAGTAAAAAAACAAAAGAAGAGTAAAAAAAAAAAATCTGATAAAACAAATCGTGGAAAATAATAAGACCATGGTGCTAATATAATAAAATTGCTTTTTGAATAGATAAGTTTTCAATCTGGATTTGTTTGAAAAAAGATAGAGAGTCAGTGTTGCTGATGTCAGGAGGGAGGGCATTCCAGACGCAGGGGTCAGATCAGCCAAAGTCCTTGAATCCCAGTGGTCAGACAAGCAGGAGGCACAAAGAGGCTGATGGAGGAAGCTGACCTAAGAGACCAGAAGGAGTGTTAATGTGGAGGAGGTCAGAAAGATATGAAGGAGCGAGGTGATAGATGACCTTAAATGTATAGAGCAAGATTTTGAATTCCAGGCGTTTAATTTAATTGGGATCCAGTGGAGTTGTTAAGGTACAGATGAAATCTGACTGGTGGGTGATGTTGGAGTTTATGAGTGATTTGTGGGGGGGACCAGAGAGTAAAGAATTACAGTAGTCCATGTGAGATGTGACAAGACTGTGGACCAGGATTGCGGTGGTGGCAAGAGTGCGGAGGCGGTTAATGTTGCGTAGGTGGAAGTGGGCGCATTGGGTGATGTTAATATGGGAATGAAAAGATTCAAGTTCACACCCAGACTTTTAACCTGAGTTGAAGGATTGGATTTTTTATCACTGGGTTGGTGGTAATTGTTGGCAACATAACGCTTTAAATAACAAGTCCAGCCACAACAGAGACACATCTGCTGGGACACTAACATTAACAGGACAGGATCTGCAGCCTAAAGCCACAGCTGTTTATTACTGTGTGCGTATTAGTGACTCCACAGACCTGCACAAAATGTCTGCTTGCAGAAAAATGTGATATCTATCTCTGCCTTGTTATTAGTAAAGATAGGTTACTTAAAGATCTGGACTGGAAGTAAATCACAGGTTTAATTGATAGTAATATATGACCACGGCCAAAAAAGCACACAAAAAAAGAAAATTAATCAAAACTGTAAATACAAAAAAAAATTTAAATAACAGACTATAAAGTGTATGCTGCATATCCTATAATCACACAATCTCAATTATAGTAGAACTCTACAAACAATTAATAGCTTTTACAAGACAATATTCTGAACTGACTCACCTCCAGTAGCTCAAGTGGGTTTTTTGGACACAAAGATCTGTGTGGTTTCATTATTTCAAGAAGCTTTGGGGGGGTTTATCAGAAGTACACCAGAGGGAAGTCAGGTCATTTCTTTTCATTGTCATTTTAAGCATCAGAAGAATAAAACAATATAATAAAGTGCTATTTAATGTTTAAAGACCACTTTTATGAAGCAGTATTTCCTTTGCATTTTTTCTGTTAACTATTTACACCTTGCATGTCATATCTAGGAAGATACAAAAAAAAAATTAATAAGAAAATGTCATCCCTAAATTGCATTTCTCAAGTTCCAAATTAGGAATATTTTTCTTGAACACCTCCTACTTGAGCAGTATTGTCTGAGTTTGATCTCATTTTTAAATTATAGCACCCAGGAAACTTCCTTTTGGTTGTAACCTGAAATAAATAAAGTTTTAGATTTTGAAAAAGAAGCTGTTAAATTTTGTTTTAAATGTAAATTGAAAGATTCATCTCAATCCCAACATTCCCAACTTTACGAGACATTCACAAAAGAGACCTCTCTTTATGAGTTAATTATACAAGAATCTGTCTTAAACTTTAAATATCATTCATACAAGTAAATATTTACTCATATGCAAATAAATGCTTCTTAAAGGAAGTGAAGCTTGTGTCAGTGAGAGGAAGCAGGTACTCTCAGTTCAGCTCCAGCATCAACCATGTTCTCTGTAGCTCTGGTCCTGCTGCTGATATCCTGTGAGGAGTTTTCACTCATAGTTTGTTTGAAACAATAAACGTTCAGACAGATCATTGTGTTAATGTTTATCTGTGTTTCCACAGGTGTGTTCTGCATCGATCTCACCCAGCCAGCCTCCAAGATTGTGCAGTCTGGACGGTCTTTGACCATCACCTGTCGGGTCTCTGGTTATTCTCTGACTGACAACAGCTATGCAACAGGTTGGGTCAGACAGCATAAAGGAAAAACAATTGATTGGATTTTAACCATGTGGAGTGATGGGAGCATAGCCCCAAATAATGCTCTGAAGAACAAGTTCAGCTGCAACAGAGACACTTCTGCTGGAATAATAACAATAACAGGACAGAATCTGCAGCCTGAAGACACAGCTGTTTATTACTGTGCAAGAGTTACACAGTGATACAAACTACAGAGAGAGGTGGAACAAAACAGAGAAGTCAGAAAAACAGTTACACAATTGTTATACAAAAACAAATAAGAAATGGTAGCAGATGAACTTGATAATTATTAAATGATGTATATTGAAGTATCTCATGATCTGTAAAGCAGACTTTAAAAACTCCTGATGTATCTTCGTAACATTGACAAATGTAATAGTCTTACTGTGTACGGTTCTGATCTAAACATTATAACCTATAAATAAAACTGAATTGAATTGAATTGAACTTTCATCATTTGAAGATGTTTAGTTTTTTTGTCTTGACACAGTGAAAAATTAAGCCTGTTGAATTTTTGGGTTATTGTCCACCAAGTGATTATAGATAAATCACGATGGTGATTTTTTTTCTCCTAGGAGTATTCACAGTCTTCCTCAACAATGAAAAGTCCTGTAGAGAGGGTAAAGATGTCTTATGTTATATCTGGTTACAGCATGACAGTCTATTACATACTGTGCACTGGACAGGACAGAGATGTGGACTGGACTGCAAGGAAGAGCAATGGGAACAATGCACCCTATGTTGTAGTTCATTTTTTATATACATAATGAACATCCTCTGATGATGAAATATCACTCCTTTGGACTAAGAAAATCAAAAAGTAGGTCTGACTTCTTTGTTATTGATGCCACTCCTGAGTCCTGGTCACAGTGTGATAAAGTGACAGGGATATAATGCAACAGAACCTTTCAGCATTTGGTGTTGATGGAGATCACACTATGTGTGCGGCGGTGCTCATTCTGGATGGTGACCATGTTGAATATTAAAATACATTAAACTTACCAATTAGAAGCAATATACTATGTTTCATAAAAATGCTCTCCATGATGATCCAACCTGCAAACCTGGATTAAAATCTAAGTGAACAACATCAGTGAGTTTCATTTAAGCTCTTTTACAGCAAAAAGTTTCAAAGAGTTTTCTTTATTTTCATGACTATTAATATTGTAGCTTCACACTGAAGGCATTAAAACTATGAATTAACATATGTGGAATTATATACTGAACAAAAAAGTGTGAAACAACTGAAAATATGTCTTATATTCTAGGTTCTTCAAAATAGCCACCTTTTGCTTTGATTATTGCTCTGCACACTTTTGGCATTCTGTTGATGAGCTTCAAGAGGTCGTCACCTGAAATGGTTTTCCAACAGTCTTGAAGGAGTTCCCAGAGATGCTTAGCACTTGTTGGCCCTTTTGCCTTCACTCTGCGGTCCAGCTCACCCCAAACCATCTCGATTGGGTTCAGGTCCGGTGACTGTGGAGGCCAGGTCATCTGGCGCAGCCCTCCATCACTCTTCTTCTTGGTCAAATAGCCCTTACACAGCCTGGAGGTGTGTTTGGGGTCATTGTCCTGTTGAAAAATAATTGATGGTCCAACCAAACGCAAACCAGATGGAATAGCATGCCGCTGCAAGATGCTGTGGTAGCCATGCTGGTTCAGTATGCTTTCAATTTTGAATAAATCCCCAACAGTGTCACCAGCAAAGCAACCCCACACCATCACACCTCCTCCTCCATGCTTCACGGTGGGAACCAGGCATGTAGAGTCCATCCATTCAACTCTTCTGCGCCGCACAAAGACACGGTGGTTGGAACCAAAGATCTCAAACTTGGACTCATCAGACCAAAGCACAGATTTCCACTGGTCTAATGTCCATTCCTTGTGTTCTTTAGCCCAAACAAGTCTCTCCTGCTTGTTACCTGTCCTCAGCAGTGGTTTCCTAGCAGCTATTTTAACATGAAGGCCTGATTCACACAGTCTCCTCTTAACAGTTGTTCTAGAGATGTGTCTCCTGCTAGAACTCTGTGTGGCATTGACCTGTTCTCTAATCTGAGCTGCTGTTAACCTGCGATTTCTGAGGCTGGTGACTCGGATGAACTTATCGTCCGCAGCAGAGGTGACTCTTGGTCTTCCTTTCCTGGGGCGGTCTTCATGTGAGCCAGTTTCTTTGTAGCGCTTGATGGTTTTTGCGACTGCACTCCGGGACACTTTCAAAGTTCTCCCAATTGTTCGGACTGACTGACCTTCATTTCTTAAAGTAATGATGGCCACTCATCTTTCTTTACTTAGCTGCTTTTTTCGTGCCATAATACAAATTCCAACAGTCTATTCAGTAGGACTATCAGCTGTGTACTGTATCCACCTCCTGCACAACACAACTGATGGTCCCAACCCCATTTATAAGGCTTAGAACAACCCTAGAGGTGGTTCTAATCCGTTCTGTTCTGAACTCAAAATCAGTGATTCAAACTTATTTATTTGTGTCCTAAGGTTGGATGAAAACCTGTAATTACCTTCTTTATGTTTGTTTTGTCTGCAAACTGAACCCCAGTACGTTTTTCATGAAAGGCTCTGTGTCATTCAAACAACTGAGCTTAGACATTACAGCAAAGTACAATGTCAAACTGGAAGTTGTGGTGTGACTTCGTGTGTTGTAATTGTCGATGTTTGAACACTAGAGGGCAGTCGGTGAAACTGTTTTAACTGTTAGAAAAGCAGCACCTGGAGGTTTATACTTAATGACCAATGTGATGAACATTAAAGAGGTATTTATTTTCTCTTAACAGTAACACGACCTTATAAGGCAACCCATTTTAAATAAAACATTTATGTCCAAGAATATTTACTAAGAAAGTCACTTCGGTTAGGATTGATTTTAATTTTACATTTTTTACACAAATGTAAACCAAAGCCCAACATCTTCAGTAATCAAGAAGTCCTAAATTCCCACTTATATTGTTTGGGAGTAGGAAAAACTCTTTTCCTCAAAGCTATACTTTAAAACTGAAAGGAGTGTACATGCGTGGAACAAGACGTAAAACCTTTATTTTATAGAGATTCAGAAAATGCCTTGGAGTGGATCAGATCTCTGAGCTAAAGTTAGAACTTTGACAGCTGTTTCACTTCTTCACACAGTCAGTTCTTCATGAGTTAAGACGCATACATCTGGAATTTTTCATGTATTGTGATTTCTCAGTAGTAGTTAAATTAGCAAATATATAACCAGCCATATTATTCAGTTTTTCCTGATTTCAATAATTTGTTTTGCTCTATCTTTCTAGGAGGAGTCAATACAAAAATTCAATCTCCCTCAACACTTATATGACTGCGGATGGGGACAGAGAGCAGTGATCAAAGTTTACATGATGGACAGCAGGTCGGGGCTGGTGGTTGCATCTTTCTGTTTGGCTTGTAAAGACAATTTTCTTTATTTTCAGTGACTTTTGAAATATTTTAAATTTAAGTTTGATGCTTGTGCTAAATGTTTAACCCTGAGAGGTGTTGTTGGTCAGATAAAAAGGCCAGGTGAGAACCACAAAATGAGCTGTACAAGTGCTGGATACAGTGCCTGTTGACTATGAAAACACAACCATAAAAAAATACAAAGGGAATTTTCACACCAAACGTTTATGGATTGTCAATTATACAATCACTAACCCAACAGGTAGGCAACATACATCAATATTTTCATTATGTTAGCATCAATTTTGTTTAATTTTGCATGTGCTTTTTAATTTTATATTTTTAATCTTTGTGTTACAGCATTTGTGTTAAAATTCATGAGGTTTGGTTTTAGGTTTTTCAACAGAATTGTTTTCACATCCAGTACTGTGCAAAGGTTTTAGGCAGGTGGGAAAAAATGCTGTAAACAAAGAATGCTTTCAAAAATGGAAGTGTTAATCATTTATTTTCATCAATCAACAAAATGCAGTGAATGAACAAAAGAGAAATCTAAATCAAATCAATATTTGGTGTGACCACCCTTTGTCTTCAAAACAGGATCAGTTTTTCTATGTACACTTGCACATAGTTTTTGCAGGAACTCCGCTAGTAGGTTGTTCCAAACATCTTGGAGAACTAACCACAGATCTTCTGTGGATGGTGGCTTTCTCACATCCTTCAGTCTCTTCATGTAATCCCTGACACACTCCATGATGTTTATATCAGGGCTCTTTGGGGGCCATACCATCACTTCCAGTAATTCTTGTTCTTCTTTACGCTAAAGATAGTTCTTAATGACTTAATGATTGGATGCGTCTAACAGGTAACAGGTAAGGCTTTTTACTCATTTTTAGATGCCAAATTAAGATTTGTGCCACTAAAAGAAATGCATGCATAAGTTTTGCTTTGTTTGACAGATCTCAATGGTCAGACATTGACTAAATCTGAGCCAGTGGTCAAAAGACCAGGAGAATCGCATAAGCTGACATGTACAGGCTACGGATTCACATTCAGCAGCTATGAAATTAACTGGATCAGACAGACTCCTGGGAAAGGACTGGAGTGGATTGCATACATAAGTAGCCCAAGTGGTAGCTCCCAATACTACTCTCCCTCAGTTAAAGGCCGCTTTACCATCACCAGAGACAACAACAAGCAGCAGGTGTATCTGCAGATGAACAGCCTGATGCCTGAAGATTCTACAGTTTATTACTGTGCACGAGCAGCACAGTGACTGAAAATGCTTTAGCTGCTGTACAAAAAAACAAAGAAACACATTTTTTCTGTTGTTAAATAGCTGTAAATATCCATGTATGCGTAAAGTCATGGTGGAAAGAAGGAACACAATTAATATAAGGATAAGATCAACATTTAACTGTTCGTTATCAAATAAAGTTATTCAACTTCAAATGTTGAATTAACGACACACAACACTAAGTCATTCATCAGAACAATAGGGTCAAAGTCAAAAAGTGAAATAAGTATGTGATAAAACAGTGACTCATGATTTAAAAACAGTGAACAGTCACTGGCTTTGACTTTGCAGCAATCCCTCATACTGAGCATGCATGTATCGACAGTGGAGAGGAAAAACTCCCTTTTAACAGGAAGAAACCTCCAGCAGAACCAGGCTCAGTGTGAGCGGCCATCTGCCACGACCGCCTGGGGGTTTGAGAGAACAGAGCAGAGACACAAAAAGAACACAGAAGCACTGATCCAGGAGGACTTTCTATGGGAAGGAAAAGTAAATGTTAATGGATGTGGCTCCTTTAGTCGTTTCATGTAGAAAGAACGAACAGATAAACTCTCAGCCAGTTTTCAAGGTTAGAGTCTGAAAGAGAGCACATATAATTAGTTACAGTAAAAGCTCAGTCAATTGCCATGTCTAGGAGAGAGAAAGGGTTAAACACTGAAAGACAGGGCTATGTGGATCATCTGTAGAGGCTGAGCATTAAGTTGTTGCCAGCAGAAGCTTGGATGATGCCCCTCTCCAGAAAGGTGTCACAGGTAGACACAGAGTCAGGCCAGGTGCAGCTTCTAGGAAGAGAAAAGAGAGAGAGCAAGAAGTTAAGAACTGAAATAACAGCAAATAATGCAAAATTGGAGAGTAGTGTGAGAATGTAGCGAAGAGGGTGAATGCGGTTGTTATGTCCTCCAGCAGCCTAAGCATATAGTGGCATAACTACAGAGATAGCTCAGGATAACCTAAACCACTCTAACTAAAAGCTTTATCAAAAAGGAAAGTTTTAAGCCTAGCCTTAAAAGTAGACAAGGTGTCAGCCTCATGGACCCAGTGGTACTCCACAATTAACCCTGAAGTTTAAAGATGATTTATCATTTACATGAACAAACTGGAATCAGTCAGACAAATACGGGTGTATTCACACCAGGAAAGTCCTTTGGTCCGCTTGTTTGGTCCGAACCAAAAGCGAACTTCATTTTTTTCATTTGGTGCAGTTTGTTTTCACATTGTACTTTTTGCAAGTTAACTATTACTTGTAAACAAACCCATGCGGGTGACGATCATTGTTCCCATTGGACAGAAATGACGGGGTCGGGACAGAGCACAGACCCGAAAATTTAGGAAAACAGCTGTAGACATGCTGCGTGCAGCACCTCTGTTCTGCATATTTATGCCGTTATTACAGCTGCAATATTATTGAGGGTGAAGAGCAGCTCATTAAACACAGACTTTGAGACGTTCCATTTATAATGTTGGAACCCCGTCGGAGAATGCGTGCTGAACGCCGACGTTCTCTACGTGCCTTGACCCACAACAAGCCAGTAGCGTTGCTAAGCAACACACAGCTTATCAGGTGTGATTACCTTACAACACACACCTTTTCTGCTGGCTACAGTGGCTTGTTATGCCCAAAGGGACGTACACTTTTTGTAGTTGGTTCGGATCGGAGCCGGTTTGTATTCAGACCATAAGTGAACCGCACCAGAGTCCGTTTGGAAGCGGACCGATACCACCTCAAAAAGTGGGTCTCGGTCCGGTTGTTTGGTCTGGGCCAGGGTTCGCTTGAGTGTATTCACACCTGCACCAAGGGGGTAATCGAACTCTGGTCCGTTTAAAGCGGACCAAAAGTGGCAAGTGTGAATACACCCTAAGATTTAAACCAGCCTAGTGCTGTTCTCCTGATCCCTACAGCATATTCCAGCCTTTTTAAGAGAATATTATGGTCGACTGCATCAAATGCAGCACTGAGATCTAACAGGACAAGTACAGAGGCAAGTCCTTTATCTGAGGCCATAAGAATCTCATTAGTGACTTTCAGCAGAGCTGTTTCAGTGCTATGATGAGCTCTGAAGTCTGACTGAAACTCTTCAAACAGGTCATTGCTGTGTAAATGCCCACACATTTGATTAGCAACTATTTTCTCAAGAATTTAAGATAAGAATGGAAGATTGGATATAGGTCTGTAATTTTTCAAGTCATCTTGATCAAGTGAAGGTTTCTTAAGTAAAGATTAGCAGCTTGAAGTAATAGGCTACTTTTTATAAATAAAAATATCAGTCTCTAAGTTCAACATACAGAAATATTGGCTCAAATTACTATTTTTACACTGCTGCCTCAGAATTTCAGTGTGGTTGAGGACTTGACTTTGTGTGGCTTGTTGCTAAATCTTGAGTTGTTTCTTTCTTTAGCAATTTTGCTGATTATTTGGTGAACAGCTTTAAGAGATTGTTTTGTTGCATGATCCAATTTTCTGTTTGCGCCAATTTGTTTTAAACAAATGACCACACATTTTTTTCTAAAATACGTTTACATACACAGTGTGGTCATTATCAACTTAGTATCCAGGTTCTGTGATTGCAAGACCAAATCATTAGCCTCCACTCCTGTACAGGAGTCCCATGAGGTGTTTCTGCTGACATGCTTTGTTTAATTTTCATTAAACATTGTGTATGTGCATGTAATGCCACTGTTTTGTAAAATGTCATCATAATAGTTTTCCATTTCCTTGATCTCATGTTGTGAGAGAGCTGTGAGTTTCATCAGCTGGGACATGACATGTTTCTGCAAATGAACAGTTTTTGTTAAAATACATACATTTAATCATGACATTTTTTCCATCTCATTTGAGAAGTATATATACACACTATAAAGCCATATTTTAAATTTGATGTCTTAGTAAAATGAAAAAACAGATTTCAAACAGTTTTTGGTAAACATTATCATTATACATTTTCTGACATTGCCATCATTTCTTCCTACTTGCAAACATAAAAAAGTCCTTAATGGCTAATGACATGGCACCATTTCAGTTTCGATGAAATGTTAACTATCTCTTTTGTTCATAACTTTTATGGACAGGATTTCTAGACGCAGCCAAGGGCCGGAGGGGGTCTGGTTTGGGGACCAGTGGATTTCGTCTCTTCTTTTTGCGGATGACGTGGTCCTGCTGGCCCCCTCTAGCCAAGACCTACAGCATGCGCTGTGGCGGTTCGCAGCCGAGTGTGAAGCGGCTGGGATGAGGATCAGCTCCTCCAAGTCCGAGGCCATGGTACTCGACCGGAAAAGGGTGGCTTGTCCTCTTCAGGTTGGAGGGGAGTTCCTGCCTCAAGTGGAGGAGTTTAAGTATCTCGGGGTCTTGTTCACGAGTGAGGGAAGAATGGAGCGGGAGATCGACAGACGGATCGGTGCAGCTGCCACAGTAATGGGGGCGCTGTGCCGGTCCATTGTGGTGAAGAGAGAGCTGAGCCGAAAAGCAAAGCTCTCAATTTACTGGTCGGTCTACGTTCCTACCCTCACCTATGGCCATGAACTTTGGGTCATGACCGAAAGAACGAGATCACGGATACAAGCGGCTGAAATGAGCTTCCTCCGTAGGGTGGCCGGGCACTCCCTTAGAGATAGGGTGAGGAGCTCGGCCATCCGGGAGGAGCTCGGAGTAGAGCCGCTGCTCCTCCACATTGAGAGGAGCCAGTTGAGGTGGCTCGGGCATCTATACCGGATGCCTCCTGAACGCCTTCCTCGGGAGGTGTTCCAGGCACGTCCCACCGGGAGGAGGCCCAGGGGACGGCCCAGGACACGCTGGAGGGACTATGTCTCTCGGCCTGGGAACGCCTTGGGCTCCCCCTGGAGGAGCTGGAGGAGGTGTCTGGAGAGAGGGACGTCTGGGCGTCTCTGCTGAGTCTGCTGCCCCCGCGACCCGGTCCTGGATAAGCGGAAGATGACGAACGAACGAACAAACTATAGAGCCATATTTTAAATTTGATGTTTTAGTAAAATGAAAAAACAGATTTCAAACAGTTTTTGGTAAACATTATCATTATACATTTTCTGACATTGCCATCATTTCTTCCTACTTGCAAACATAAAAAAGTCCTTAATGGCTAATGACATGGCACCATTTCAGTTTCGATGAAATGTTAACTATCTCTTTTGTTCCATGTATATATATATATATATATATATATATATTTAAATATTGTGGTTAATATGTTATTTTAAAATTCCAGTTAAACTGAGAGTTTACCACATATCTCAGTTCCTCCCTTTTTACAGGAGGAGTCACTGCAAAATGTTCTGCCATATTTAGGCGACTTTGAAGAGGCTCCCACAGAACAAACAGCATAAACAGGATGGAACATAGATTAGAGCTGCTCCTTTTAATTATCAGCATGACAGGTGAGAAAATGCTGATAGAACATGAGTTAGTCTTGAAGAATTTATTTGCCAACAGAGATTCAACTTATTGACTGTGTTTTCAGGTGTTGATAGTCAGATTCTGACAGAGTCTGGATCAGTGAGTAAAAGACCTGGAGAATCCCACAGACTGACCTGTACAGGCTCTGGATTCTCACTCAGCAGCTACTGCATGCATTGGATCAGACAGGCTCCTGGAAAACATCTTGATTGGGTTGCTGGTGACTGTGGTGGCAGTAGCCAGTACTACTCACAGTCAGCCCAAGGCCGGTTCACCATTTCCAGAGACAACGGCAAACAACAGGTGTATCTGCAAATGAACAGTCTGAGGACTGAAGGTTCTGCCATTTATTATTGTGCTCGAGAACCACAGTGACAAAAGTTGGTTCAGCAGCTGCACAAAATCATCAAGTATCTCACAAGTCAGTCACATCCCAAATCATTTAATCGTACCTTTATTTTCCAGATGTCTGGAAGTAACAGACTCTGAATATAAGTTAAAAACAAAACAGAGTAATAAAAAAACAAACAAAACCAAAACATAAAAGTTGAAAAAAAGCAATTTAAAAGTACAATTTTCTTATAATCAGGAACAATCAAAAACAAAATTGAGTACATCGTGTCTCACACACACAAACCTTTGCCATAGACAGGTGGTCAGAGATAGACTGTGACCTACTACATCTTCTGCTGGAGATAGCAGCACCCACCACCCACCCTCCACACACACACACTGTTAGGGTTTTTATGACTTTTTGTATTGTTTATTACTCATCTAAGTGCTTTTCCCTCCTTACATGTTGCAGGAAGGGAGATGGTCACAAGAATGAGTTATGCTTTTATTATTTTATTATTTTATTATTTTACTAGCAGCATCTGGGGGCTATACACCAGGTGCCCACTTCCCACTTCCTCTGTTTGTTTATAATCAAGACAAATGAACCCTAACCTTTCGGACCCCACACACACACACACACACACACACACCCACCCTGAATGTTTGTTGAACTGTGTGTGACCAAGCATGTGTAAATAAAGAGAGATGGGTGCCAACACTTTGTAGTTTTGCACTGCAGAGTGTGACCTACCCTTGCCGCAAGTATAACTGACTGTGTCGTTTCCTTACCTCTGAGTTGACTAAATAATACCTATCACACACAAATATGGAACATTCCTGGAGTTTGACTCAATTCATAAATATTTAGGCTTGTGTTATTCAAAAATGGTTCAACAATTTTCAGAGTTTTCAAATCAGACTTTGATTGTTTCACTATGCTTCTGTACTGCATGGGTGCAATCATGCACAGACAGAGCCGTACTAACTCAGTGAAATAATTAAACTATTTAATCTCAGTGAGATGATTTTTTTTTTGTTTGTTTTTTTATTTTTTATTATTTGGAATAGATGTAGAACTTTGAGAAACAAGGTCTTTTACCCTTAATTCTTATATTTTTTAAAGGTATTTCAAAACTGAAATAATAAGAAATTGATAATAGAGCTACACACTCAAACAGTGTGTTGATGCAGATACCCTGCATGTGCACGTACTTCAGCTCTGATGACTAATTTTATTATTTGCATGGAGAATCAAAAATTTTAGCTCCTCTTGTCACGCATAAAGCTATCTTGCTCCTGCTAATTATGCTTACAAAATAATTTAGCCAAGAACATAACAACAACTTTCACTCAGCAGGAGCCTATGTACTATTTCTGTTTCGAAATGACTGATTGAAAGGCTAATATTCATTAAGAATTTACCCTGATCAGGTTTGAATAGCCCTAATCACTGTGCACAAAAACTTAAGATATCATGACAGCAATTACAGTAATTTTTGAAAAACCCTACAGGTGGCAGTATAGCACTGACATGACAAGTTAAAGAAGAAATTCCTATAACTTCAAAAAAATTAAAGAGCAGCTGCTTTTGCAAATTTCTGCTTCCATTGGTGGACAGCATTTTTACAACATTATTTATCACTAATGTCTAAATTGTTTGGAAATTCTATTATTTATTATTTACAGTAACACTTTTAAAAGTACATCCTCTGTCAGTAGATGTTCAGAATATAAATATTCCTGTCTTCATCATATTTCAACACCTTTAAAATACACCCTTAAGTGTACAACATCACACGACCCAGATTTTAGAATGGTACTATTTATTAAACCAGTATTAAGCCAGTATGCAAAGGTTTGTGAAAAAAAAATAAGAATACCAAAAACACACTAGAACTTACAAGATTTAGAGGTGCTTCTTGACTATAATTGATTAATTACTGGTGAGCAAAATATGTCATTGTTATAAATAAAATAAAATAAAGTAATATCAGATCACCTTCACCACTATCATGTATCTGTGATACCTCTATGAAAACACCTGACAAGGCAAACCTCTGTAACTATCCAATTTGCTTTAAACATGGGGATTTAGGTGCAGTTGTGTGCCTAAAAGTGATCATTTGAATAGCATAAATGAATCCCACTGACCCGCAGGTGGCAGGAAGATGTGGTAAGGCAACACAAATAGAGCATGAAATGCATATAACTATGTGCACAGAAAAGCATTCCTCTGAGAAAACAGCTGCTGCTGTGGTTTTTGACTTCCTGTTCTTGCAGCGGTCATTAATAGGCTTACATTGCAGTTACATTTCATAATTTGTTTAATACATTTAACACAGAAGATGATAAAAGAGCAAACTGTGAGTGGACATTAATATAAGTGGTATATAACAATTTATTTCAATGATGAATCTTGAAAAAAAAATAAAATAAAAAATAAACTTTGACTTTTCCATTTTAAGTTGACGAGGAGAATATACTTGTATAAGTGTAATTTATTATTATTATTACTATTATTACACTTTTTATAACTATTATTGCCTTCAACTCCATGACTTCGAACTTCATCTTTCTTTTACAGCCACTCTGCTCTCCAACACTCCATAGTAACAGCCAGTAGCACACACAATTTCATCATTAAAAAAGGGTGGTCTGCACCTCCTTAACCTATACCTATTATCCATTGTGCTTGCAATCTTTGTAGACCACACACAACATGCCCACCTATTGCACTTGCAACTTTTTTTTTTTTTTGGAACAACCAATTTAGCACTCTGTATTTGGAATTTTTGAAGATCAGGTCCACATATTCTGTTGTTCTATGAAATATGCCAATCTAAGGAGAAATTGCAGCTTTTCATACTGCATTGCTTTGCATCCCTGAGACTGATAAAATCAGATATCAGAAACAGATTTAGCAAATAAAAACGTGCTTTAGTAACTCTAAACCTCATACATTAATTAATTATTAATTCCATCAAATCTTTATTTATCCTCATTCATCTTCTCTTAAGTAAAGCGGTTATATTTAATTTATGTTTATTTAATTATGTTTGAAAATGTATAGTTTTCTTTAAGGAGAAGGAGCCAATGCAAAATGAATATTTCAGTGTGAAAAACTCAGCCAAAATCTCAGCCATTAAACCAAATCTAGATATTAACTCACAAAACCTAATTAGGCTCTGGAAAACATCTCTAACATTTTTTTTTTTTTTTTTTTACTGAGAGTCCACTTTTTGATGCGGTTTGTTTAACAGTATTCACTTTTAAATTTTAACATTTTTACTTATTGTATTCCAAGATCACATATATACATTTTTAGAATTTTACAATCAAATAACTTGAAATTATTTAATGAATAATTAGTTTTTTTCAAATACAATTTCACCATTACAAACTACAGCTACTGTAAACTCTGTTGTCTGTTCACCCTTTTTATCTGTTCAAAGTGAGATTCCTGGGAGTCTGATATTCCTGTCCTGGGGTGTGAATGTTGAAAGCTATCAAAACCAATAAGCATCTGACTATCAGCTGTTAATTCTCTTATTCCATAACCAGCGACTGGTCCAGTTACTAGGCATAGAAATATTGGCAGACTACAGTAAATGAACCACAGTAGATGGTCAGTTCAGCATCAGCTAACCCTCTTTCAGCAAAACCCACAGTCACGCGGATCTGGTTAAAAGCTCATGGCTGCAAACTTGTAATTTAAAGTTACCAGAGGAGAATCCCTCAGACCACAAATGATTTTTCTGATTCTGATTTTTCATTCAGTAAAGGTGTAACCTTGATACAATCACTGAATTGGATTTTTCTTGTAAAGATGTTGTTTGTAAATATCAACAATGAGGGTCAGAGTGTAGTGGCTAAATAATCATAAAATAAAGTTTTTGTGTTAGAATAGATTTTTAAAGAAATTATTTTTTTTTCCAATTATTGTAAAAATAAAATGCAGCTTCAAATAACTAATTGGGATCCTAAAACAAATATTCCTATAACAATCTTAATTCAGGGGAAATCACATTAATCAGTCATTTTTTCTAAACGTCAAATGTTGCTGAAAATCACTATGCATTGAGGAAAGGGACTGTGTCTTTTGCATTTAACCTGTGCAAACAAGTATTCTCCCTTATTGTGAGGAGGAGTCAATGCAAAACTTGGTCTGGATATCTACTTATCTGACTGCAAAGCATGACAGAGAACAGTGGACTCACATTAAGATGATGGCCTTTCGAACAATACTGTTGCTTTTACTTCTCTGCTGGACTGGTGAGAGAAAGTTTACCTCCTGAGTTGAATCTGACTTGGAGTAAAACTAAATAAAAATATAATTTTCTCCTACTTGTTCCAACAGGTGTTTGTGCCCAAACCCTAACAGAGTCTGAGTCAGTGGTTAAACAACCTGGAGAATCCCATTAACTGACCTGTACAGCTTCTGGTTTGACTCTGAGAAGTAACTACATGGCCTGGATCCGACAGGCTCCTGGAAAAGCCCTGGAGTGGATTGCATGGCATGATAGCGGCAGTGGGCCAAGAAGATTCTACTCTCAGTCAGTTCAAGGCCGATTTACAATCTCTAGAGGTGACAGCAGACAACAGCTGATTCTGCAGATGAGCAGTCTGAAGACTGAAGATTCTGCTGTTTATTATTGTGCACGAGAGACACAGTGACTCAGGTTTTATTAGCAGCTGTGCAAAAACTCACAACACTTCTTTTTTGTTGATAAAAGTGAAGTATAATGCATAGTGCTTTTTTTACATATAGTCTTATTCTTTCGAAAATTCTCAGTTTTTGGACACATTAGAGCCGATATTGTAATTGTTCTGTTTCGGTTACTCAAGTTCTTTTTTACAGGCAAAGAGATTAAATTTACTCTTTAAACTATAAATTACGTAATAAAACTCTGTAATTAAATTTGGAATATTTTATGTAGAAAAGCAGAAAAATATGACAACACTCAATACATTCCTTATACATTCGGCCCATTCCTTCTCCTCTTGTGGATGAATTAGGTGGAACCCCGAACAAAGGAACACACATCATTATATACTCTAGGCCTTGTTACATGAGACCGAACACAAACCTCAGTGAATCAGAAAATGTATGTGTCAGCCTAGAGCGGCTTTAACTGGATTGAGCAGTGTGGTCAGTGGGTGTGATGAAACTTACTTTTGTGTGTATACAGCAGTAAATGTTCTAATAAGAAATTTAATAAGCAAATTACATATTTTCTTTCTATGTTCCTGTAAAGAGACATAGGTAGCTTTAAGAAAACTCTAAAAGTAGTAACAGCAGTGCCTGACATATTGGCAAACCGGGTGCCTTTACAAAGGCTTTCAGTCCTCAATCCAGTGGTCTGTGGTTCGATTCCCAACCCTTTGCTCCATGCCTTTTCCCCTTCTTTCTCTGCTCAATTCTTATCTGAAATAGTGTGGAAAAAGGTCAATAGCACGTCAACTGGGCTAGAGATGAGGCACACCCAGGACAGGTCACCAGTCCATCACAGAGCAACACAGAGACACACAGGAGAAACAACCATGCATGCACACACTCATTACAAATGGTAATTGAGTGTAATCAATTAACCTAAGGTGTAAACTCCAAGCAGAGACACCAGGCTGGGACTCTAACCCAAGACCTTATTACTGAAGGGCAAAATGTCAAGGATCTCAGTGTTGGGTTTGTGTTGTCTTTCACCTCCACTGAGCTGCAGGTTTCCCTGGAGGGCGGGGCTGAGCACACCTGCTATTCATCAAGCTCATCAGCTGAAGCTTAAGAGGTGCTGGCTGCCGGTCATTCAACACCTAAGCGGCAACCCATGTGATACCTCTAGCCCTCTGTGATATTTTTAGTGTTTGATCTCCTTGTGAGATCCTGGCTTGTGCTAACCTCCCAATCTTTGTGTTTCTCGAGGGTTACCTCCCAACATCTCCCCTGGTTCTGCTTCTCAGTAAAGCTTCATGGATTTGCTGTTCAAACCTCCTCGAGGCATAACCTCACGGACAACTACCTTACACGACCCACCTCACCACATGGACGAACACCTCACAGAACCCGTTCACTCCTCCCAGGCTTAAATCATCAACCTCAAACCAGTAATAAAAAACTCACAGATCTCTCCACATTCTCTCGTTATATCATTAAACTCATCTCTGACCCATTTTCTCATAGTGAATCCTCTGCCAGTACTCAATGAATCCTCTGGACCCCGACATCACCATTCGCTTTGTATAAGAATAAATCTTTTAAACTTTGATCATTGTCTCCTTAGAGTTTCTTGCATGTGGCTCAGAGGCTTACCGCAAAACGTGACCCAGAAGTGCTAAGTGCTCATCGTTACTGTCCAACAATGAGCACAATCATATTCAACAAATTAAAATGGCTTTAAAGAGTGTATATCACTTCATCAGAAGCCTCATCTGAACACTTGTTCTAATTTAACAAATGTGGTTGTGTCTATTTGTTAGAACAACATTCTAATAAATTGTTAAATTTATTAAACCTGTCATGTCCTGATAGCATTGTTTTGTGTGTTGTACAGGGCACTCTTGAAAATAGATTTTTAATCTTTAAATTTTTCCTGGTTTACAGTAGTCAGCTTTATAACACTCACTGGACTATCAGAAGCTCACCTAGGTTAAACTACCACTGATCCTAAAGGCTTGTTTGATTTTATGCAAACTCACTGAGCCCCTCCTTTCTCTCAGGTATTCATACTTTATGTCAGCTAGGAGTGGAGTCAGTTCCAAAGGACAACATGTCTCTGGTAGCACTTCTGCTTCTGCTGGCAGCCGGATCATGTGAGTAACTGTGCATTTGACCAACGGATCTCTGTTATTGCCATCACTAACAAATACTTTTTTTTAAACCAAAAGGTGTGATTTGTGAACAGCTGACGCAGCCATACTCTGTGACTGTGCAGCCAGGTCAGAGTCTTACCATCACCTGTCAGGTCTCTTATTCTGTTACGAGCTACTGGACCAGGTGGATCCGACAGGCTGGAGGGAAAGGACTGGAGTGGATAGGATGCAGAGTTGGCTCATCAACATACTATAAAGATTCACTAAAAAATAAGTTTAGCATTGATTTAGACTCGTTCAGGAACACAGTGACTCTTAATGGACAGAACATGCAGCCTGACGACAATGCCGTGTATTACTGTGCAAGAGACCACAATAACACAAAACATTAGTCAACTAAAGCAAAACACCCCTAAGGTCCTAAAACCACCAGAGGAGGAGCCCCCACACTACAAATAAACTGTCTTATACACCCACTTATGACAAAAAGAAATGAAACCAAAAATATGTATTTATGAAAGCATTAAATGTATACAGCAGTATCATTTTCTGATAAGAAGAAACACGCAAATAAGTTATATCTTTCAAACTGTTTGTATTATGATGCTTCTGTGATTTTTATGTATGTTCTTTTTTTGCAGGGCAGATTTACAGTGGCAGTGCTATAGTGTTAGACAGAAAACAGCCTTTTCTCCTCAAGAATTCTGTAAAAAGTAATAGTTAGTTACTTGTGTAATGGAATTATTTGACTTGATAAAGCATTATAATATCAGAAATTGTTTCAAAATCAAAGGGTGGTCTATGTTTGGTCTCCTGCCGTATTAATTTGCCAATGGGAATGTATGTCTTGTTTTTGTCCAAAACAAATGAACCACAAAAAAACAAAAACGAAGTGTGAAACTGAGCCTTTGACTTCAGAATCAAAATAACACTTAATATGACTTTGAAGATAATTTATGTTTTGCTTTCAACAAATATTGCTGTCTTAATAAAATGAGGAAGATTTTACACTATGACTTTTTTCACCATTTTTCCCAGTAAACCCATTTTAATTACTAGAGATAAATTCAGTTGTTTTAAACTTGCTAGTTTACTGATAATACTGAATGCCACTATTTATTCCTCCTAGAAGAGTGATTTAGTTAATCTTGAACCACGAATGAATTAAGTTGCTTTGTAACTTACAGTTAAACTGCATATGAAACAGAAATAACTCAATAAAGAGAACTTACATAAATACATACAACCCTAGGTTTTGTTGTTCATTTTAATAGCATCAAAAAAAGAAGCTGGCTGATGTGTACTTAAATTTAAAATTTACTTATTTTCCAGATCCAGTAACAGATCCAGTAACAATCTCTTTTTTTTAATCTTATCTGATGTTTTTAAACACAACAGGTCAGTCAACAGTTTTGAACTTGTAACCTAGTACGTTTTCTCTATCCTGAGCTCTGTATTATCAGAACGGTTACAGATGTTATTTCTTTTACAATAAATTACTTGAAGTATGATAAGAAAGAAAATATAAAGTAGAAAACCCTTGCTTAAATTTGACTTGAACTTATAGTAAGACAGACAATCAAGCTTCTTGATGCTTCAAAGTTATGCAAAATGCTGAATTAAATCCCACACATGGTAAAGATGTACATGCAAGCACAATGTAGTGCTTGGCAGAGTTTTCTCAGCATTGTAGTGGAACATACTATACATTTCACAGACTGCTGTAGTAGTACAGCAGATATGTTTGAATCATAAAAGTTATCCACTTTGACCCTACTACTGAGGAGGAGTCAATGCAAATATCAAATATCTTCTACCTTCACTTATTCGAGAGCAGTTAGATGACGATGAATCTAATTAACATAATGGATTACAGTGAATGGCTACTGTTTCTAATGATCTGTTGGACAGATGAAAATGTTTGCTGATTTGATCTAAAACAAAAAAGGTAGATTTATGTTTCCAATGTCCAATGACTAAACTTGTCAAAGTTTTTTTCCAGGTTTGACAGATGTTGACGGTCAGACTCTGACAATCTGAGCCAGTGGTTAAAAGACCAGGGAAATCCCACCAAATGACCTGAATAGCCAGTGGATTCAAACTCAGCAGCTACTATATAGTCAAAGTCAGAAAGGACTGGAGTGGATGGTTTACATAGACAAACCTAGTTTTTCTGTTTTTTTCTACCAGTAAGTCCAAATCAGGGTAGATTTAGCATCTCCAGAGAAGAAGGAGTCAAATCTATCTACAGATAAAAAACATGAAGAGTGACAACACAGCAGTGTACTACTGTGTCATTAACAGGAGAGTCATACAAAAACTACTTTGTCTGCTAAATACCAGTGCTGAAAATTATTCAACTTATCTGAAACAGAGAATCATGATTATCATGTAAATGTAGGTACATTTTGAATTAGCAATAATATTTCTGACCGAAACTGCAGGTTATTCCATAAACTGGTCAACCTCTTGCCACATTTCAGGCATCAAACCTAAAGATATAAAATTCAAATTGTTTGTGAAGAATCAACAACAAGTGGGACACAATCGTGAAGTGGAATGAAATTTATTGGATGTGTCAAACTGTTTTTAAAAAATAAAAAACTGAAAAGTGGGGCGTGCGATATTATTCCGCCCCTTTACTTTTAGTGCAGCAAACTCACTCCAGAAGTTCAGTGAGGATCTCTGAATGATCCAATGTTGTCCCAAATGACTGATGATGATAAATAGAATCCACCTGTGTGTAATCAAGTCTCCGTATAAATGCACCTGCTCTGTGATAGTTTCAGGGTTCTGTTCAAAGCGCAGAGAGCATCATGAAGACCAAGGAACACACCAGGCAGGTCCGAGATACTGTTGTGGAGAAGTTTAAAGTTGGATTTGGATACAAAAAGATTCCCAAGCTTTAAACATCCCAAGGAGCACTGTGCAAGCAATCATATTAAAGGAGTATCAGACCACTGCAAATCTACTAAGACCCGGCCGTCCCTCTAAACTTTCATCTCGAACAAGGAGAAGACTGATCAGAGATGCAGCCAAGAGGCCCATGATCACTCTGGATGAACTGCAGAGATCTACAGCTGAGGTGGGAGAGTCTGTCCATAGGACAACAATCAGTCGTACACTGCACAAATCTGGCCTTTATGGAAGAGTGGCAAGAAGAAAGCCATTTCTCAAAGATATCCATAAAAGGTCTAGTTTGAAGTTTGCCACAAGACACCTGAGAGACACACCAAACATGTGGAAGAAGATGCTCTGGTCAGATGAAACCAAAATCGAACTGTTTGGCCACAATGCAAAACGATATGTTTGGCGTAAAAGCAACACAGCTCATCACCCTGAACACACCATCCCCACTGTCAAACATGGTGGTGGCCGCATCATGGTTTGGGCCTGCTTTTCGTCAGCAGGGACAGGGAAGATGGTCAAAATTGATGGGATGATGGATGGGGCCAAATACAGGACCCTTCTGGAAGACAACCTGTTGGAGTCTGCAAGAGACCTGAGACTGGGACGGAGATTTATCTTCCAACAAGACAATGATCCAAAACATAAAGCCAAATCTACAATGAAATGGTTCACAAATAAACGTATCCAGGTGTTGGAATGGCCAAGTCAAAGTCCAGACCTGAATCCAATCGAGAATCTGTGGAAAGAGCTGAAGACTGCTGTTCACGAACGCTCTCCATCCAACCTCACTGAGCTTGAGCTGTTTTGCAAGGAAGAATGGGCAAGAATTTCAGTCTCTTGATGTGCAAAACTGATAGAGACAAACCCCAAGCGACTTGCAGCTGTAATTGCAGCAAAGGGTGGCGCTACAAAGTATTAATGCCCCACTTTTCAGTTTTTTATTTGTTAAAAAAGTTTGACACATCCAATAAATTTCATTCCACTTCACGATTGTGTCCCATTTGTTGTTGATTCTTCACAAAAAAATTTGAATTTTATATCTTTAGGTTTGAAGCCTGAAATGTGGCAAGAGGTTGACCAGTTCAAGGGGGCCGAGTACTTTCGCAAGGCACTGTACAGTATTTGCTGTGCCTTCTTCCGTACAATGTTTTTGTGTGAGGTCACGCCACCTCAGGTCTCGAGAAAGGGTGGTTACCCAGGAACCAGAAGTTATTCATAGTAGATACAATGTTGTTGAGGATGGTGAGGGCAGGCAGTTTAGGGGAGGTCCACTATCATCTCCACTGTCTTTAGAGGTTAGGTTCCAACTGGTTCTGAGCACACCAGTGGACCAGCCGATCCATCTCCTGTCTGTATGCATACTCGTTACTGTCCTGGACCAGACCAATAACAGTGATGTCATCTGCAAACTTCACAGATGGGTCCGTTGAGGTGCAGTCATTTGTGTACGGGGAGAAGAGGAGTGGGGAGAGAACACACCCCTGAGGGGGCCTAGTGCTGATCGTTCAGCTTCATTAAAACTTCACTAGAACTCAAGTGCGGAACTTCTAAGATGTCTTCATGGGTCACTTCCACTGCAGCACACCCATTTCAAATTTGTTGGACATGACATAAAAGAAAAGCTCTACTTAGAATGTGTCAAGAATCAGATTCAAATCCCCCAAACTAGAGCTGCAAGAACAGAAAGAGTACATTTTGTTGGTCCTTGACGCTCTGGGAGAAAGAACAAGCTTCTCTGATCTTTCAGAGTATGTCAATCCAGTCAGAAGAAACAACGAATACAAATAATAATTACATTGTCTACTGACCTGCATGACAGAACTTTCTTCGCATCCCTTCGATGCTCATTGAGAAGTAATGTATGAAGTTTGAATTATAAATAGCATGTTTTCCTTCTGAATAGATGCTGAGCTGCGGTATTCGGTGCTGAGCTGCGGCATCTCGCTGTGGTTCTCCAGCTGCACCGCAGCAGAGAGGAAGCAGCTCCAACGGGTCATCAACACCGCCCAGAGACTTACTGGCTGCCCTCTCCCCTCCCTGGAGGATATTTACTCCACCTGCTGCCTCAAGAGAGCCCGCAGCATCATCAGGGACTCCTCACACCCCGGTCACCATGTTTTTCAACTGCTCCCCTCTACGAGGCGTTTCAGAGCAATAAGGACAAAAACAAACAGACTGAAAAACAGCTTTTTTCCTAGAGGTGTTTTTGCGCTGAACACCTCATGTACACTGTAACAACTGTTACTATCAATAATGACATTAACATTAAATACATTCCGTGCAATTTCTTCAACACTAAGTGCAATATGCTACCTCATGTGCAATACTTGAACAACCTGTAAATATTCTTGTATATATATATATATATATTTTTTTTTTCCACCTGCACAGTCCTTTTTTATAACTTTTTATAACTGTATAACTTTTTAAACTTTTTAATATTTATTTTCTTTAATTTGCACTACTTGCCTGCACTGTTTGTTCTGTTTTTGGAAATTTTGTTGCACCCATGTGGAGCAATGACAAATAAAGAATTCTGATTCTGATTCAGATAAATGCGTTAGCTTAAGATACTATAGCTGATCTTTTGCAGAATTGACAAAAGTCTTGAACAATCTATAATTTTTTTTTTTTTTTTGTAGCTATAATATCTCAGATTTGAATGTATTTTCAAAGTGGTTAGCAAATGTTTTGTTCAGCTGTTTGCCAGAAAATGTTTAGGTGCAAGGACTGAACTGAAAATCAGTTGGCAAACTATCAATAAGATGGGTGAAAACTAAGGTCAGCTCATCTTTGTTTACGTTTGAGAGGAGTCAATGCAAAACTTTAATCTGTTGTACCTCTACTTATTTGACCATGAAATGTTTGCAGAGTTAGACATGATGGACTTGATAGCAGCATTGTTGCTTTTTTTATTTTCTGTGAAGGTAAAGAATATAACTGATGTGGTGTGTTTTATGCAGTTTATTAACCTGTATATGAATGTTCCTTGGTTGGGCAGGTGCTAATGGTCGGACTCTGACACAGACTGAATCAGTGATTAAAAGACCTGGGGAATCCCACAAACACAACTGTAAAAGCTTTGGTTTCACATTTAGCAGCTAATGGATGGGCTGGGTAACACAGGATCCTGGGAAAGGGCTGGAGCAGGTCGCTACTGAAACTGGGACAGTTTTACTCTCAGTCAGTCCAAGGCAGACTCTGGCTGAAGCTAGCCAGAGAAAGTCATTACCCAATGTAAACTTCTAACTTTAAAGAAAACTAATATAAATGGCCTTGTTTCTGTCATTCTAGCCTTTTGCAAATAGGAATAGTTTTGGTAATCATGAAAGCTCCAGTCTGATTTAATGTCATACAGGTTTTTTTAACAGTGTGGAAAAACGTTGTTTTCAGTTGTATGTATGTGTATATAATTTTATAATTGTAGATGTATTATTGTTGTATTTTTAAGTTATCTTGAGGTCATACAGAAATAGGTAATTGGTTTAAAATTTTGTATAAAAACTGCCACATTTAAAAGTGTCTACTAAAGGAAACAGCAGCTGAAATAGTGAAAGAGTCTATGCACTGACAATCAGAAAAAAATGGGTAAACTACAAAGTAAGACCCTGGCCTGGATTTGAAATGAGCATGTTCTTGCTG
Organism: Girardinichthys multiradiatus; assembly: GCF_021462225.1. NCBI lineage: Eukaryota > Metazoa > Chordata > Actinopteri > Cyprinodontiformes > Goodeidae > Girardinichthys > Girardinichthys multiradiatus. The sequence continues at coordinate 18,179,625 of NC_061818.1, forward strand.
CAGAGCAACAGTCCTATCAATTATGCCACTGCATCTTAGTAAGAAAATTATATTTTTCAAAAATATTTTCAAAAAGTCATTTTAGAAAAAATACTTATCCTGGTATTCTTTTCTTACATCTATTCAAACAGTGTGAGGAGGGGCCAATGCAAATTTAGGCCTTATCTATTTATATTTATCTCAATAGACACCAAGTGAATGAACAGTTGCCCAACACATTTCAAGAATGACTTTAACTGAATGTGTTTCACTTCTTTTGTTTTTATCAATGTCTGGTGATTTCTTAAATGTACTTTTGTTCTGTTTAGATTTTTTCTCATCACTCTGTTTTTATTTTCAGGTGTTTTCAGCCAGTCTCTGACTGAATCAGAACCAGTGATGAAACGACATGGAGAATCCCACACACTGACCTGTACATATGCAGGAATAGATGATAGCTCTGCTGCTATCAGCTGGATCAGGCAGGCTGAAGGAAAAGGACTTGAATGGGTTGCCTTAATTTCTGCTCCCAGTGGAAGAGATAAATATTATTCCACATCCGTCCAAAATTGTTTCACCATTTGACTACAGAAGACTATGCAGTTTATTATTGTACTCGAAGAATCACAGTGATACAGAAAGCCTCAGAGCTGTACATAAACTCTGCGGCTGGAACTGTAACATTCTGCTACACATATAATTAATTAGTTTTTCTGTGTTCTAACTTCCTGTGCTTCATTTTGAATACTTGTCACCAAGTCTCCTCTCTCTTGACTGGATTTTAAAGAACAAGTCAAAAAAAAAAATCTACAAACTTAGAAAAAATATTTTAAAATACTCCCCTTTCTAAAGATTACATAATAAACCGCCGTTGTGTACTGCACAATATCTAAATGTGTACATTTAAGTTATTAAGTCGGATCCTTTATATAATTTATATGGTTAAATTTGCTTTAATTTTTAAAGACATTATTCAGAAAATGTTTAAGAACAGTGACAGAAACCAGAACCAACAGTTAATGAATTACATCAATCCAAAGCAAAAGATTACACATCCTTTATAAGGCGTTCAAACTACCGTAAATAGAAAAAGCAAAAAGCAATTCCTTGAACTTTGAGATTTCAAAATACCAGTGGGTAAAAGCAATCTCATTCTTCAGCAGTTGGATGGCTTGGGTCAGAAAGGAAAGCACTGAAATGGGTTTATACTAAAGCTCGGGGCAGCGGTGCAATTCTGTGTCAGTCGAAGGCCAGTATACCAAACATTCATCCAAGTGTTTTTTTGAAGAATAATTATTCTTCAAACAACATCATTCTTCGTCGACTTTTGGTTAAATCAGCTAAACAAAACACCCATCCATAAAAGTAATCTGACAATGATCGCATTCTAATAATTGATAGCAGAAATCCTAAAGCAGCAACATGTTCTTGTGTTGAGGAAAGTTCATTCATTTGAATGGTTTTCAATGCAGAAATAATCTGTTACTAACTCCATCAGAATTCACTGTTAGATTCCTGTTGATAAATTCAGATCTCTCCCTCTGTTGATGTCAGTTTGCTTGAAATGACCTGAGTTTGAGCTCTTTTTGTGTCTGAACTCATACGCTTGTAAATTTCATTTCAGGCATTAACGATTAGACTGTGACAGAATCTGAACAACTGGTGAAAAGGCTTGGAGAATCCTACAAAAAAAGATTCAGCACTTATTCAATGATCCGGTTCAGACAGGCTCCAGTAAAATGGTTGGAGTGGATTGCTAATATGGGCACTCTCTGTGATCTAACATATTACTACCAGTCAGGTGGCATCTCCAGGGATGACTTCAGCAGTAAATTGTATCTACCAATAAACAGTCTGAAGACTGAGGACACAGCAGTTTATTACTGTGCAAGAGATGTGCTGTAAAATACACAAACAGGAGACTCAAACAAAAACTACCTTCTCTGCACCAGATAGTTAAAAAAAATAACTGACCACATTTATTATGTCATCCTTACTATCACATGTCCAGCATCAACTCCCTAAACTGTAAAAAAATACTATTCTATCAAAAAGCCATTACTCTGGTTGTATGCAATATTAAATGTTAAAATACAACAAAGGTCAACTGTGTAAATATCCCAATGTTTTATCAATAGGTTAGTAATTATGACCATTTTTTGCAGAAAAATAATTCACTTTAACTAAAAATGTTTAAGTTTAACTCATACCAACATCAAGCAAGTCTTCCAGGAAAAACAAATCCCCCTAAACAAACAATAATCAAGAATAATTACATACACACAAATTATTGAAATAAGACTTTCTCTATGCTTACTTGTAAGAAAGGGTGAGAGAAGAATGTGTAGAAGGCAAAGTCTGCTTTTATTTTCATGTACAGATTAAAGTTCCCGGTTAGTGTTGGGTTCAATCACAAATAACCACAAGTTAGAAATCTATTCACCACTATTAAGAGACCTTTTATACAGACATATATGTGCAAGTGTTTATTTGACTTTTTTCATTTTTCAGATTCCATAGTCTCTCTTAACATCTACAGTTAAGTTTAATCAATGAAGACATAACATTCACAAAAACTATTTCCAGAATGTGAAGCAACATATTTTAACATAGAAGAAATGTGTTGTGTTGCTTTATGACATGTTAACAAAGATACAGCCATATTCAATAAATTAGAATATGTGTTCCAGTGAGGATTGTTTGTCAGATTAAGGTATTTTTTGAAAATAACAACCGTTAAGCATTTATAAACATACATTTCAAAAAGCCCACATTTCTGCATTTAAAAAGTTGCCTTTATATTGGTCTGATGTAATATTCTAATTTTAGATGTCATATTTACATTAACTGTAGGCATAAAATGATCATAATTAACTGAAATAAAGGCTTGAAAACATCAATTTGCATTTAAAATATTGTGTTCCACCTCATGAGCTTAGTTACTGAAATAAATAAAATTTTCAACAATATTCTAATTTATCCAATGGATCAATAATTACTTTGTAAAATTTAATTTAAGCAAGACATGTGCTTAAGTCATTAACCAGGAGTTAAAATATAACTTTTATATGCTAAATTATTCAAAGATCTATGTGTAGCAGTGAGGGCAGCAATTTCCGCAAGCAGACAATAAAATTTGACATCAAATACACTAACGTGTCTATCTAGCTTGAAATCATCTAACCTGAGAATGCTTAAGTGCAATTTGCATATAATATGTATTCAGTGTTTACATTGCATGGGAAATATTGAAACATCTTAAGCCTTCCAAACTTATTATTATGCCTTTTCAGATTACTATGCAACAGTCTAGTCCCTTCAGCAAGACAAGCACCATGCCTTTAACTATTATTGTATATAAGTTTTAACATATTTGAGATTAGAACGATTCTGGGAATGCTTGAAATAAAACGTTTAACTAAAAAATAAAAACAACTTCAATGTTTGAGTTTTATATATTTTAAGGGCGTTCCAGCTTCACGGAACCAGAAGCCAACGCCCACTCGTTTTGTTTCTTTAATGAGAGGAAGAGTCAATGCAAATTCAGGTGTCTTGTTCCCTTATCTGTCCATAGAGGACATAACACAACATGAACACATACTTCAACATGATGGGTTACAGGGCAGGGGTGATGCTTTTAACTATCTGCTGGGCAGGTAAAATTTGTCACTTACCAATCTTTTGAATTTTTCATTATAATTGCTAAATTTGTTCCTTTAGCCAGCTGCAGAAATCTTTTGTTTTTCCTTACATTTTTTCCTTACATTTCACAGGTGTTGAAAGTCAGACTTTGACACAATCTGGACCAGTGATTAAAAAACCAGGAGAGTCCCACAAACTGACCTGTACAACCTCTGGGATCTCCTTCAGCAGCTGGTGGATGGCCTGGATCAGACATGCTCCTGGAAAAGGATTGGAATGGATTGCTACTGATGCTAATGGTGGTAGCAAACACTACTCTCAGTCAGTCCAAGGCAGGTTTATTGTCTCCAGGGACAACAGCAGAGAGCAACTGTTTCTGCAGATGAACAGTCTGAAGACAGAAGATTCTGCTGTTTATTTCTGTGCTCGAGACTCACAGTGACTGAAGGCAGCCAAGTAGCTGTACAAAATTCTCCGGTATTACTGTTACAGTTGTTCAGTGTAGTTCCTTAAATATGTCTGAGACAGACTGTCGAGGTTCTGGACGTCAGAATTTATATCTTCTTGTTAGCCAACTTTCTTAACATTTGACAACGCCACAAATGGTTGAATATTCATTCATATTATTGGTAGAATATTTATCTAAAAGTCTTGTTTGGAATGAATTAGCAAACATGCATTCACATTATTCAACCCCCCACTGAGCAGATGTTTGTTATTATACAATGATGTTTTATTGTTTATTGTTAAATAAAACTAACCTCAGCGGTATTATACCCAATTTCGACCCTAAATCATAATTTGGAAGACTACTGCTTTCTCAAAATGTCTGAAAACACCCTGAAAAAAACTCTTCATAAAACCACACCCTTCCAAATTACACGTGGTAGCAGTTGCATCAGGTGTGTGAAAGAAAACCTCAAATACCTGTACTATTGATGTGATGCTCCATTGCAGGACCTGAATGCCACCAGACTCCTGAATAGGATATATATATATATATATATATATATGGTGAGTGGTCTCTGTGGTTAAAGTACCCTTCCACTTGGAACTCCATCATCTACCCAACAGTAAGAATCTGTCTAATCTTTAATATTCAAACGTATTTCGCTCATTTACTACTTGACATAATATCAACTTACCTCTCCTCTTCAGTGAAGCGGTGGACCTCTCATGTAAACCACTCATTCACTATTTTCGATAAACCTTTCAAATTTCTCTTTGTGTCTGTACTCGCTGCCTGTACAAGAGGCTTAGATCTACCCATCATGACATACAGGTCCTTCTCAAAATATTAGCATATTGTGATAAAGTTCATTATTTTCCATAATGTCATGATGAAAATTTAACATTCATATATTTTAGATTCATTGCACACTAACTGAAATATTTCAGGTCTTTTATTGTCTTAATACGGATGATTTTGGCATACAGTTCATGAAAACCCAAAATTCCTATCTCACAAAATTAGCATATCATTAAAAGGGTCTCTAAACGAGCTATGAACCTAATCATCTGAATCAACAAGTTAACTCTAAACACTTGCAAAAGATTCCTGAGGCCTTTAAAACTCCCAGCCTGGTTCATCACTCAAAACCCCAATCATGGGTAAGACTGCCGACCTGACTGCTGTCCAGAAGGCCACTATTGACACCCTCAAGCAAGAGGGTAAGACACAGAAAGAAATTTCTGAACGAATAGGCTGTTCCCAGAGTGCTGTATCAAGGCACCTCAGTGGGAAGTCTGTGGGAAGGAAAAGGTGTGGCAGAAAACGCTGCACAACGAGAAGAGGTGACCGGACCCTGAGGAAGATTGTGGAGAAGGGCCGATTCCAGACCTTGGGGGACCTGCGGAAGCAGTGGACTGAGTCTGGAGTAGAAACATCCAGAGCCACCGTGCACAGGCGTGTGCAGGAAATGGGCTACAGGTGCCGCATTCCCCAGACCTGGGCTACAGAGAAGCAGCACTGGACTGTTGCTCAGTGGTCCAAAGTACTTTTTTCGGATGAAAGCAAATTCTGCATGTCATTCGGAAATCAAGGTGCCAGAATCTGGAGGAAGACTGGGGAGAAGGAAATGCCAAAATGCCAGAAGTCCAGTGTCAAGTACCCACAGTCAGTGATGGTCTGGGGTGCCGTGTCAGCTGCTGGTGTTGGTCCACTGTGTTTTATCAAGGGCAGGGTCAATGCAGCTAGCTATCAGGAGATTTTGGAGCACTTCATGCTTCCATCTGCTGAAAAGCTTTATGGAGATGAAGATTTCATTTTTCAGCACGACCTGGCACCTGCTCACAGTGCCAAAACCACTGGTAAATGGTTTACTGACCATGGTATCACTGTGCTCAATTGGCCTGCCAACTCTCCTGACCTGAACCCCATAGAGAATCTGTGGGATATTGTGAAGAGAACGTTGAGAGACTCAAGACCCAACACTCTGGATGAGCTAAAGGCCGCTATTGAAGCATCCTGGGCCTCCATAAGACCTCAGCAGTGCCACAGGCTGATTGCCTCCATGCCACGCCGCATTGAAGCAGTCATTTCTGCAAAAGGATTCCCGACCAAGTATTGAGTGCATAACTGTACATGATTATTTAAAGGTTGACGTTTTTTGTATTAAAAACACTTTTCTTTTATTGGTCGGATGAAATATGCTAATTTTGTGAGATAGGAATTTTGGGTTTTCATGAGCTGTATGCCAAAATCATCCGTATTAAGACAATAAAAGACCTGAAATATTTCAGTTAGTGTGCAATGAATCTAAAATATATGAATGTTAAATTTTCATCATGACATTATGGAAAATAATGAACTTTATCACAATATACTAATATTTTGAGAAGGACCTGTACATTCCCTTCCTCTTTCCAGTTAGCACCTAGCCCATATAGAACGGCACAGCAATGAAGTAGTTTAATTAATTTTAAAGATATCAATGTGAGAACCTATATTTAATCACATAATGCAAAAATACCTTTCTAGATTATGTTTTCTAGATTAATAAGGAAAAACTAATCTCTGTAATTCTTTTATTTATCTAAGGTTTGAGCTCCTTCACAAAAAAAAAAGAAAACAAACTGTGGCCAAACCTGATAGTAGATATACTGTTGGCTTGAGTCTGGGGTTATTTTGTGTGGAGGTTCTATGTTCTCATTCATGAGTTTCCACCCACAGTCCAAACAAATGCCTATAAAGCTGTCTGCTATCTTTAAAATCAGCCTTAAACGTAAGTATGCTGTGTGTCACTAAAGAAATAATCCTATTAATTCGTGAATTTGTGCAAGGTTTTTAGTCCAGTTGCAAGAATTTTATGTTCTTAGAGAACCGATAAATGTTACTCTAGAGAAGAAGAATCTTACTCTATAGGAAATACAAAAAAGTAAAACATTGCCTTAAAAAGTTCAATTAATTTTCTGCACTTCCCTGTTGCAACACTGAATTCAGTAGCTCAGATAAAAAGGCACAAAGGGGAATTATCCTTTCTATTAGCAGTCCGTGCACATTTTTTTTTTTTTACCTTTAAAGCTACAGCATGGATGACAGGGTGATTGGACAGTTAAGCAAGATGTATATATATATATTATTGATCCATTATTGATCTGTCACCAGGTTGCTCCTTGTCACCTGAGCTTCATACATAATTTTTGTTAGTCCTAGAGGTACAATCCCTACCTCTTTTCTACACTTGAAGAGGAATCTTAGCAATCTTAAGGACCAAGCTACACACACTCATCGGAGTGTCTAACCTGAATACTATAAAGAGAGGCCAACATTGATTGACATTCAAACACAGCGATGGTTCCAATTGTTGAGAATTAAAATCATGTACTTTCATGCTATTAGTTCAGTTTGCATGTATAACCATAAAACTGAGATTTAACAAGTGTGAGCCTTAGGGAGAGAAGTCACAGAGTCACAGCAGGCTTCAGGCTGGAGCAAGGGACAACCTCGGGTCAGGATGTTCGCCAACAGGTGTAAGCAGTAAATGCCGGCTGTATGGGCAGTAAAGCAATAAATGTCGGCTGTTGGGCATGGTATAGATAACAAAGTGCTCACATTGGGGTTGGCTAATTTACAGCGCCGAGACAGACTTCGTAATAATTCTTGGAGGGGAGGGTCAGTCAGTAAGCTTTAAAGCAAAAGGTATAAGAGGTTTTAACATTTATTGTAAGACAGAGAACTCATGATACGGCCTCGCTTTGCTGATCTGAGTCTCTCCCAAAGGCCTTTGGTAAATCTTTCTGTCTTTGTATTATTCTTCTTGTATTCAATTTTTGCATTGGAAATCATTGGACTAATCAGTTACCAAATTAAACTTGCGTTAATCTTAATTTCCTACTCTTCATCTGTTCTTTCTCACGACATCCGGACTGTGGTGTTGAGGCTGTATTATGATATTTGGTGGAATTATTTTACCTCAACACAATAAAAAGGTCAAATATTTATGTATATAAAATATTAGAAAAACACTTGTTACTATATGCTTTTTGTAGCATGCAGAAAATACAAGCACCGCTACAAACCTCCTTACAGATGGCACATCCTATATCAACTGGTGCAAAAAAAACATTTCAAGACCTCCTGCTTTGGTCTAAAAGATTAGCCAACAAAATTACAAAAGTTAAGGTGAAAGATACTCCTTATCTTTATTTAAAGTATGCAATTTCTCTGGTGTTTCAACTAATTGAGTGGAGTCGATAACATACACCACACACCTATTAAATAATGTCGAAAGATAATTTTTTATAATCAGTCTTGTGATTTATGTGTAATACTGTAATTTGTTGACAGCTGACTCTATAATTTTGATAAGACAATATGTGTAAGACATTTTTTTTATGTTCACACACCTGGATTTTAACATTAAAGATTAGGTGAATAAGTAATTGGTGTTAAATTTTAAATACACTGTCATCTACACTCCGTTTTAAGCAACCATGTAACCAATATATAGTTTAACAAGTAAACTGACATGCATACAAAATTTTAACTTAAATTGATGATTACAAAACGTCTTACTGGTTGTTCTGGTATATATATATATATCTATATATATATATCTCTATATATATAGATATATATATATATATATATATATATATATATATATATATATAAAACAGTGCTACCAACATATATATATATATATATATATATATATATATATAAATAGATATATATATCTCCAGAGATTAACTTAGTTTACACAATCCTTTATAAGGCAATACTGACACCTATTGGTGGCTTTATCTGTGCTTGATATTTTGTGGTTACGGCTGGCCCACAATATCGTTGGCCAACAGCCAAAGCCTACATTTCCACCCAAAAAGAAGAGAAATGAAAAATTATGGGAGGAGGAGAATTATGTTGTAATCAACCTTGTATCCTTGAATACAAACTATTTATATAACGTATATCAGAAATATAATGATGATTGTTTATTTTTATTAATTTACAAAATGCTAAGTGAGCGATCCCAAACACACACACACATATATATATATATATATATATATATATATATATATATATATATATATATATATATATATATTTTTTTTATTCTGCAGTTTTGTGTAATAAAACCTTGTAACAATCTTATCAGCTTTTTCAGGAGTCTGAGAACACATATACTGTATATGTTTTGTCCTTGTATGACTGCAAATAATGAAAGATAGTAGGGAGAACAATTTTAATGATGTTTTACAACACTGTCTGATGTATAAAACTTTTCTTTTGTCACTGGTGTTGGAAATAAATTCAATCTGATGTTGTGATTAAAAAAAATACTAAAGATCTACGAACTGGCCTCTACTGCCACCAGCCTTGTTAACAAAGCCCAGAAACTACCCTGACCTTTATTTCTGCTCACAGTGGAGGCATTAGAAGTTGTTTCACATCCATCAAGAATCCCTTCAACATTTCCAGAGACAGCAACAGGGATCAAGTGTATTTGCAAATGAACAGCTTGAAAAAAGAAGCCTCTGTCATTTATTTTGTGCTCAAAAAGCCACAGCAACCCAAGAGGCATCAGATCTTTGCATTGTCACTCTGCAGTTGGCGATACACAAACAGTTTAAATTGTCTTGTCAAACATCATCTCCATTTGTCTCAAAGATTCTTTTAAATATTTACACTTTTTAGAAGCGATTATTTGTCATTGAAAAGGAGAGGTACATTTTTATGGCACAGGGATCTGATTATTTCACTGTTAGAACTGCATATACAATATTTTTACAATATCCTAAAAAAATACAGATACAGTGCAGCAGCAATTGAAACCATTATTTTTTATGTTTATTAAATAAATATAATATATTTGTCTCGTTTTAAAAGGTGTGGTGTGAGATAACAAATTGTTCTTGGATGTCCAAAATCTGCTTACAATTGCATACGTAAGTACAGCTTTAGGAAGCATAATATTTATGTTTGATGTTCAACATGAAGAAAATTCCTGTTTTTAATTGAAGTTTTTAGCCAACATGCTTCAAAAAACAGCATGCCCTGCCTGGTCATTTACTGGCATACAATTCTTAAAGAAAAAAGCACAAATATAAACAAACAATATTTTACAGTTCAAATATGACCTTTAATATTAATATGATAGGTAATAACAATATTACTCAACTCAAACGTCACTGCAAAATACGCTGGCTGGTTGGTTAGCACATGCATAACAAATTAAAAAACTCTGACAATTCTGTTTAAAATGTATTAACATTTCTTATTAAAATGAATAAAAAGAAGTTGTTGGTTGTTTCTTCTCCACCTACCTCCTGATTGTGGCAGGTCCCGCTTTCTCTCTGGTGTAACAGAGTGTTATGTTTTTGTGCTAGAGTTATTCATGGTGATCGCTGGGTGGATGGGGCCACAATGAAACACACCCATACAAAAACCTGTGAAGAACAATAGAATTGGATGTTTTAAATTAACTGCCTTTCACACTCACACCATTCACACCTGGTTATCATTTCTGGGAATACCTCTGCATATCAGAATGCATATTTTAATCAATAATCAGTACTTAAAACATACAAAAAAGGGGCTAATTACTGTTTTAAATAGGACCAGTAAAGCTCTCCAGTTTTTATGTTTATAAATTATTATAAATAAATCTATTTAAAATATCTGCATATAGATTTTTAGCTTAATACGAGGAGGACATGAAATATACAAGAGAACTAAAAATAATTTTAATACAGCAAAACATTAACACTCCATCAAAACTGTTACATTGGAAAAGAATATAAGAACTTTCTCATATTATATGACATATTGGTCTTGAGTAATCGGTATTGTTAATGCATGTACCCCAAAGACTCTGGATGTTTTAAAACCTTTAACTCAACTTGTTTTTATTCCGTGTTATCATGTTAGCTAATGTACTGCCTGTACAAGTGGGACAATAAAGAAATAAAGCGAAACATATTGCACAGGTCAAATAAGAAGGAATTAGAAAAATAATGCATTGAAAGGAGATACCCTAATCAGAAAATGCTAAAGTTGATATTAACTGGAAGCCAAGCCAGTTTCATTCACAGTAAATGAAGATCCTGAAAGTTTGTGCCTAATTTTTTTAGATCAAAAGACAACAACACAAGTCTTGTTTAAATTTAAGGGACAATTAAAGCTACTTAGGCCTATAAGGTCTGTCTTAAGACATAATTAAAAAAATATTTTCATTTGTTGTTGCTGGATTAGTGGACCATAAGAAGATAAATACAAAAATTTGAGAAAGACATTAGAATAAAAAAGCAAAAATTCAAATCCTAAGAACCAATGAAACATCCCTAAAACTACAGTAATATAACATTAGTAAACCTACAAATGTTTAGAAATAAACTACAAAGTTGATGTGGAACCAATCCGGCCATTAAAAAAAAAATTTTCCTAGTGTTGTTAAACCATCTTGAAATGAAAACTTTAACAAAACGGGATTTCATAAACTATGAAATCCAATTTTGTTAAAGTTTTCAATGAGTTTAAAGTAGTAATACTGCCCTGTAACAAACACTTTTACCTCACAACTCAAAGATAGTTCTGTTAATGAATCACTTGTAGCATAACAACCTGATACATTAACATCAGGATTTACACTACAACGTTATGCCTTGGAGAAAAAGAAAAAAAACACAAATACTGCTTTTGTAATGTATTGTGGATTATGGGGACCCAAATGCAAAAAGGACATCAGTGCTAAACAATGAATATGAAACTGAGGAACTTACAGACTGAAATGAAGAAACCTAATATATGGGAACCAGGGTGAGAACAACAACAAAATCAAGCAATGAAAGAAGGAAACCAGGGAGCTTAAACACTGTACGTGAAGGTGTGATTGTGACATGGAAACCAGATTGGTACAATCAACAGACTGAATTGCAGCTGAGTGGGGAGGAAGAATAAGGAACTGACAGACTAATTACAGTAATCAGAAATAACTAAAAGTATAACTTAACAGAAAAAAAACACAGATAAATATAAAAAATACACAATGAACTCCAAATGCAAAATCAGAATACAGACCTCAAATAAAAGTCCATAGGATAATATCAGGTTTAGACGCATTAAGCTGTAAACAGAACTCTTGGACTATGTTGCAAAAATAGTCAATGAGTTTAAAATGTATTTGTCGTGATTTGAGGGTGTTTGGGTTGTGAGTTCTTTTCTTATGTTCTTCAAGTTGTGTTTTGGATAATTTTTCTGATCATATTCCAGGTTCTGCTTTAGTTATTTAGTTTAGTTGATCATGAGTCTTGTTTTCTTTTTAGAGTGCGTTTAAGTTTATGTTCTGTCCTAGCCCCTTATATTGCATTATGTTTCTTAGGTCTGATTATGTCCTTGTATTCCTGGTTTCGGTTCCAGCCATGTTTTGTGTTCACTGCTGCAACAGCATGTAATCAGCTTCATTTGGTCCACCTGTTTCATGTCAATCACTTATCTGTTTTCACCTGAGTCTTGCCCATATATACTCTGCTGTTCTGTTTAGTCCTCATAGTATCATTCTCACTGATCACTCTGTTGTCATCTGTTCATGCCAAGCATGGCCACTTTTCATGCCTGCCTCTGTTACCACCTGTGAGTTTAGTTATTAAAGCCTTTACTCACCGCTGCTGTTTCCTGCCATCTGCATGATGGGTTCCACCCGTAAACCACAACGTGACAGTTACCAGTCTTAAGACAATTTCACACGATTTTTCTTTTCTTTTTTTTACCGTGTCCTGTCCGGCAGAGAAGCAGTCAGACTTGTTGTCTGAGTGCTGAGAAAAACCCCAACATATTTACTTTCACAAATGGAGCATTACAGCTAACGTTTTAAAGCTCTGCTTGATATTCATAAGAATAAACTTTATTAGAAACTGCTTTGGGATTATTTCAATTGTTACGGACACGGAGACAGAAATGGAAAGAAAAAAAAGAAGCACAAAAGAGAGAAAGGGGGGCAAAAAGAAAGGGGGGAGGAGAATAGAATGGAGGAAAGAAGGATGAAGAGAATACAAGATAACACCCTGCTTGCTTCTACACCTGCAGAAATGTTCGTATTACCAGCCTTTTTACCGAAAGGTGCACGGTACTTATGAATCCAAGATGTATTTAGTGGTAAATGCAGCTCAATGTAGAACATTTGTGTATTCGTTAACACCTGAATCTAAACAGATGTGGGTCTGAGTGTGAGCGCGCATGTGCATACAAGGTTTCTCCATAAAAATATGCAATAGTGAGTGTGATGAGCCACAGACCTGCCCCCTGGACCCGGGACAGATACGGAGGAGATCCGAGACACAGACATCCAAAGGCCGCCCAGAGCACAGGAACCCCACGAGAACCATTGCTGGGACTACCGTAACCCCCCCAGAGAGGAGCAGGGGAGAATCCCAGGGGAACCACCCAGTAGCCACTGTGCAGAAACTCCAGGGAGCTGCAGCGATGAGCCCACAGGCCCCGCCGGCAGCCGTCTACGCCCAAGCAGATCCAGCCATGGACCCAGAGACCCCGGGACATATCACTCCCCACGCAGAGGCCCAGGCCCCAGCAAGCAGCCACCAGGAGTGAGCCAGCACACAACAAAGCACCCAGCCCCGGATACCGAGAACCACAAGTACACCGGCGGTCAGAGATTCCAACCACCGGCAGGTAGTGTGGCGGGGAGGGAATAGGCCCCACATTCGATGGGGACCTAAACGGATCCAGGAGAGGGAGCAGCCTAAGACCCAACCTGATACAAAAAACAGGCACACAAAATCACAATCACACATCACCCAACGTAAAGACAAACAACAATGAACGTCATACACTCACTCACACTCCCCATACATACTCTATACTCCCAGGTCCAGGTGCTGATACCCCATAGGGACAACCAGCCCCCAGACCCAGGATGTGGTCCCCTTTCCTCCGGGGGTGGAGACAGGCAGAGCGCACCAGCAGCTGCATCTGGTCTGGGCTAGCCCGGGCTCGTGCCTGAACCTGAGCGACCCCGGCCCCCCCCCCCAACCCCAGTCCCCAGTCACCCCCATCCTCTTTTGGGGAGGGGGCCATGTAAAAAAGAGGGATCTACATGGTCCAAGCAAGCCAACTGGAGCCGCCACAGAATAAAATAGTCGCAATCCCCAATGAATCCTGATCCCAACCCCATGAGCCCCCCACCCCCAATGAACCCGACATGAAATCTCCCCACTGGGCCACCCCCAACACACAGCCCCGCTCCAAGCACCCCCGGTGCATCACACCCCAACCACACAGCGTGCCGTGACAGTAAGGCAAGGGCCCCGCACGATGATGTCCCACCCCCCGCCCACAGGAGCAATAGGGCAGACACCATCGAGCACCGAGCTCACAGCGGAGGTGTGGTACGTCCAGGGCCATCGCTTGATTATCTGATAGTTTAGGAATTGTTACTTTATCCAGAAATTGATCAATATCATAATCTGATGGGTCTATATGTGGTGAGTATAAAGCTTTGTAGAAATCTCTGAAAATGCTGTTTATTCTTTCAGGATCATAAACTGTATTCCCTGTCAAGTCTTTAACAGCAAATATAGTTGTTTTTTCTTTATTTATTTTTAACTGGTTAGCTAAAAAGCTACCTGATTAATTGCCATGTTCAAAGTTTTCTAATGGAAGTCTTTGCACTAAAAATTTGTTTTTATTGTCCATAATTTAATTTAATTCTAGTTTGGCTTTACGTAGTTTACTCTGCATTCCTGAGAAGCTTCTAACAGTTTAATGGTTTCTTCTAATTGTTCAATACGTTTGTTTTCATTTTTTTTTCTTATGTGATGAAAATGAGATAATTTTACCTCTCATCACAGCTTTCCTTGCCTCCCAGAGAACAGAAGTTGATGTCCCCAGGAGGTCATTAAACTCCAAATATGAAGTCCACTGTTCTTTAAAATATTTGATAAATTCTTCATCCTTAAGCAGTGATGCATTAAACCTCCGGTATTTGCTTTGTGGGTTTTCCTTCTTATTTACTAGAGTTAAGGAGACAGGAGTATTATCGCTGACAGCTATAGGGTGTATCTCAGTGTCTGAAATGTCAGTCAACAACGAGCTGCTGACTAAGAAATAATTCAGACATGATTAAGAGTGATGTACATGTGAGAAGAAAGTATATTCTCTGTGATTAGGGTGAAGAGATTGCCATGCATTGCAAAGTCCGTAATCACTCATGTACTGTTTAACTATATTTATTGATTGCCAACTGCACTGAGTCCCTGTTGTGGTCATTCTGTCTAATTCTTCATTTAGACCAAAGTTGAGATTCCCCCCAAGAAGAAGTAAGCAATCCTAGTGTTTAGATGCAGAAAATAAAAGAATGGAAGAATGGAGGGTAATCAGCATTTGGGGCATATATACCGACAATACAATCTTTTGGTTATGTATACATATTTCCATCATTATATATCTACCCTCTGGATCTGTGACTGTGTCTAATACTGTAAAATTTAAATTTTTGTGGATTAAGATTGCTACTCCCCTTTGCCTAGAATTATAGCAGGCAAAAAACAAATTAGGAAACTCATGTGATTTAAGATCATTTGCAGTTGTGGCAGATTTATGAATCCCTTGTAATAAGACTACGTCTGCCTGAAGTGTTTTAATGTGATTAATTTTTTACTTTTTCTCTCTGGTACCGACTCCATCCACATTCACAGTGCATGCCACCACAGAAACGGATAGACCCAAGTGAAATCATAGTTAGTGCTTTGGGTTGCCTGATATGAAGTCCAGAAGCAGATACATAGCAGAGAAAGAGACAGAAATTTAAGAAGGTGCTGGGGGTAAGAGGGGGTGAGAGATATAAGGCTATGTTAAGAAATATTTGTTTGTGTTTGAGTTTGCATGTTTGTGTGTGACAGAAAGAAAAAAGAGTGACAGGTAGATGAGAGGAGACAACAATGAGTAGATACCCAAAAGCCCAGCCTTGGCCCAACCCACATCAAATAGTGTAAACAACATGCTGAGCTGTGCTTTACATTAGATTACATTTGCCAGTTATCAACCTCTTATCTAACCAGTGTTACATGTTTTAGATTAACCTGCTGTTGCTCCTAATAAAGCCACAGAGTGATCTCCCCGTCCCTGAACAACTGACCATTGACATAAAGTTTATCTACAGCCACTGTAGCTCTGGTGCCTTCAGTGATATATTTTTTCCTGATTGGGAATAAAACTCGCCTGTGATCGAGGATCTCCTCTGGGAACTGGTCATTAACGCTGAAGTGTGTTCCCTGCATCTCTCTGCCCCAGCTATTTTTGCTTATAGTGCTCGAATCTTGCTACAATTGGCCGAAGTCGGTTGTGATCGGACTTCTTACCTCTGAGCCGGTGAACACGATGGAAAGTGATGATTTTTACCTCATCACTTGGGAGTTTCAGCTGACGTTGGAGAAATTCATGGACCGTGAACTTGACATACAAACAGTCATATTTAATAAATTAGAATATGTTTTTCAATGAGGTTCGTCATTAAAAGCACCTTTTGAAAATAACCTACCAGGGCCGTCAATTTGACTGTTTGGAAAGTTTGACATGCCATGACTCTGGTTTATTAAAACTCTTATCTTCCTGGCATCCTGACTTTTTCTAAACCTGTGTCTTTTGTATTCCTACGTCTCTTTAAAAAAAACAACAAAGTAAATAAAAGATCTAAGCATTTCTACCTCTAACTACCACAGCCACGTATTATTTACATTGATATTTTTTTTCCCACGGCTGAGTATACGCACGAGCGTTGCCTAGCAACCGCCACTCTAGAACGCAGCCTGAGAAGCATCCTACAAATGGCTTCTAGAAGGATATTTTCTGCTCAAGAGGCATTGGAAATGCTTCAAAAATTAGATTTAAATTAGAATTAAATGATTCTGGGGTCGAGAGGGATTATGACCGATCTTGGTCAGTATTCAGTTCCAGTGACAGCGGGTCAGAGAGTGAGCCTCCCCTGGCTAAAAAAACACGAGTTGTCCCATTAGCAGGAGGTTGTGGCGCATTGTTTCAACGTAGTAAAAGACTATAGCCTATGTAACGATTTTATTATTTTAGGCTATAGTTTACAGATTAGTAAACTAATAATATATAAACTATAGCAACAGTGCCACAATCAGCGCAGGTTCAGAGACAAGGAGAGGAGCCTGGTGCCCAGTGCCCAGCTATAAACTCAGCATTCCAGCTCCCTGGAAGGAAATAAACTACAAATCAAGGTACTGATAATGGACAAAGAAATAAACAATGAGTTCGGTCAAAGACATAGCAGCCCAGTAACAACAATCTATTTGGCGCTTTACAGCGTTTTCATCACATGACGAGCGCACACCTGGGATGGAGGAGGAGATAGGAAAGGATGGCAATGTGTGGACAGTGGTAGCGGAGGAAGAAAGTAGAGGGAGGCGTCAGAGCCAGGACGCGTTGACAGAGCGCCAGATCCAAGATGCCCAGACCGCAGTCCTCTGCTCGGTGGACGCCGAAATGCTTATCCACGTTAAGGGCTGCAGTGTCGCTGAGGCCTGCAGAGTTTCAGGAGATGTTTCCTCCTCGGACATGAGTGTGGATGAGCTGAAGGCATTTTTAGCACTAGTTTATGTCCGTGAAGTGAAAGGGGGCGTAATGGACCTGTCCAGCTTTTGGTCAGATTAGTAAAGCTTTTTTTTTTTTTTATGTACCCACTACTCTGTATTATTTTTCAGTACTATTTCTAAATAATAATAAAACATAATAGGATTTGATCAAATACTATTATTATTTCTTGTCAAAACATAAATTTTATAGTGTGCAAGAAAACCTTTAGCATTCTCATCGCATGGTTGCGAGGTTCCTCTCAGGAGCTCAGCGAATTCCAGCATGGTGGGAACCCACCTGTGCAACAAGTCCAGTCGTGAAATTTCCTTGTTCCTAAATATTCCCACGTCAGCTATCAGTGGTATTATAACAATGTGGAAGGTGAAACTCTGCCCCAGTCTCAAGTCTTTTGCAGACTCCAACAGGTTTTCATCCAAGATTTAACAATGATTTTCTTCTTACCATTTCTCCATGAAGACCACATTTGTGCAGTGCACGACTAATAGTTGTTCTGTGGACAGATTCCTCCACCTGAGCTGTGGATCTCTGCAGTTCGTCCGGAGTCACCATGGGCCTCTTGGCTGCATCTCATATCAGTGTTCTCCTTGTTCGGAGTCAGAGTTAGACACGCTGATAAACTCAGAGAAGGTATGCAATGAAGACACAAGCAAGTCAAAGTTATCTTTGGCTGGCCATGGAGAGATAGTCCGCCGCTAATCAGTGACTTTCTGCTTTCTCAGAGGGGCTGCCCGCTGTGCACAGCCTTTTATTGAAGAAAGGAAAAAAAACACTCATGTGACAGCATCGTGGTTGTGATTACGCACAGATTCACAAATACAAGTTCAACTGATTAAAACTGGTTCTATCCAGATACTGGTACAGCACACATGTCCACATCTTGCACTCAAGGACGCGAAGATTGGCTGGGTGCAAACAGTCCTCTTCCCAGAACACCCCCGCACGCACATAAGTTCCTGCTCAGTCTGCATAGCAATAACCCAAATGCAACTCTAAGACAAAATAACAATTCTGTTAATAGTTCATAAAACACTCAAGATAAATGTGAAAAGTATTCAAACCACTTCTATCAAAGTTCACCAAACTAAATAAATGAAAATGTATTTTAATGATAAATCAGAAGGATAGGGAACCTTCTTAAACTAAACAATGACAATTTATGTACAAATCTTCCAACAATTCCAGCAAGTTTAGGTGGACGGCCTTGTCTTGGAAGGTTTATAGTCATGCCATAATCTTTCCATTTCCAGATGATGGATTGAACAGTGCTCTGTGAGATGTTCAAAGCTTGGAAAAATCTTTTTATAGCCTAAGCCTGCTTTAAACTTCTCCACAACCTTATCCCTGACCTGTCTAGTGTGTTCCTTGGACTTCATGGTGCTGTTTGCCCCCCAATATTCTCTTAACCAACCTCTGAGGCCATCACACGTTTTAATGATGCTCTCTATGATATTGCTTGTGTTTTACTACGCTGTCTGACGTTTAAAACTTTTATTTTATTTTGTCACTGGTTAAGATAATAATTAAAATCTGATCTAGTGATTTAATGAACTCCAAAAGACCCATGTCATAGTTATGGAGTTTTAATAAAAATTCAACATGGAAGACTCACCTTCATCACCTCCGCTCCACCTGATGAATCCGCCATAGCGTTCCAATCAGAGACAGATCCACTCTTCTCCTCGTCCAATCAATTCCCAAGACATTATATTTAAAGACCTTCGACTCGGCTCGTTGACACTGCTCGTTGTTAAGCTTCGACCCTCCTACTCAACTTTCTCCTCCATCTGGCTCCTCAATTCCTTCAAACTTCTTCAGGCCACTCCACCACCAGGATCGGATTCCCCGGGGGGAAGACATACCTAATCCTAATCCTAAAATGCTCTTACTAGCTCTCATCATCCTCAGAGCATACGTCTTCCTCCAGGGTCCGAGCACCAAACAGATATTTTATATTAATAAACCTGCTAATCATAATCTCGTTGTTTCCCTCCTTTGTGAGTCTTTCCAGGATGAATTGTTGTTGTCAAAAAATGTAAAGTGCAAATCCGAGCCTCATTAAGCTTTATTTGAGTAATTAAAATCAAAAAACACTACTACTTAGGCCTCTTTGGTCTGTCTTAAGACATAGCTATAATTCAAGAATCTTTTCATCTGTTGTTGGATTAGTGGACCCTAAGAACAGAGTAAGATAAATAAATAAATTAGATCATAATAAACAAAGCAAATATTCATATCCTAAGGACAATTATCAACATAAAAACTAATAAAAGAAGCATCCCTAAAACTATAGTAATATAATATTAATAAACCCACATAGGTTTAGAAATAAAATACAAAGTTAATGTGGTACCAAACCGGCCATCAACAAAACTGCTTAGAGTTGTTAATCTATTAAACTATGGAAGCAAATCATTACCATATTTCAAATGAAAAAGCATTTTCAGAAATGTTTTTTCATTTTAAGAATGTGGCTGCAATGTTTGACTCATAAATGAAATTAGTAATCAATAATCCTATTTGCATTTTAAGTTTCTTCTTCAAGACTGCTCATTCTTTCACTTAATTAAAATGAAAAAGAAAAAGACATTTGAGATTTATTTTTCAAAATGTACCCCAGCAAATAGATACCAAAATTCAATTTGAAATGTAAAATTTTAAAATGAAAACGCATTTCCAGAAACGCTTTTTTCATTTAAAAAATGTGGCTGCATTATTTGACCCATAAATAAAATTAGTAATCATTCATCCTATTTGCATTTTCTTCTTCATGACTGCACATTTTATGCCATAATCAAAAAGAAAACAAAGCAGACATTGCTTTTTCGTTTTCGTGGTCTGCCCGCAAAGTACTGCCCAGAACTCGAAAACGAAAAAGCATTCCGAGCGGCAGGCGCAGCAGAGTGACGTCAGCAGCCGCTCTTCCTCAGCTCCCTGCTGACCGAGCTACCCATCTTGTTCGCTAGGGGGCGCTGTGTACGTCTGCATTGCATTACATTGAAAACGTGCCGAGAAATTGATTGAATTGCAGCAGGGCCGAGCTCAATTTGTGGCAGTGGCAGGCAGAACTGTAGTTCCGGTGGCCGCCACAGCCTGCCACCGAAGCTGCCACCGGAACTGCCACAGCCTGCGGCAGGGTTGCAAAAGACCGGCCATAAAATTTGCCAATGCGGTTGCCGCTGTTTTTATGGAAGCTGATGCTGATTATTGGCAAATGGGATGTCATTGTTGTTGTAGCCTGTTACCTTTAAATAAGGATTTCATTATTGATTATTATTTAATGAACAGCTTTAGACCCATAACATAAGGTGATTGTATTTACTTGACATGGAAAATAAATAGCACTATGTGTATGTGTGACGTGTTGAAAGGATGACGAAGATTTATTGCACAAACAGCCGGTTTATTATAGAGCACGAGCGGCTATTCTGAATTGTCACTCACAGAAAATTATAAATAAATGCTTAAAAACACGCTGGATGTCCCAGGCCATAACGCTGCCACCGGAACTGCCACAGCCTGCCACCGAAACTACCAGTTCTGCCTGCCACTGTCACAAATTGAGCTCGGCCCTGCTGCAATTCAATCAATTTCTCGGCACGTTTGCAATGTAATGCAATGCAGACGTGCACAGCGCCCCCTACCGAACAAGATGGGTAGCTCGGTCAGCAGGGAGCCGAGGAAGAGCGGCTGCTGACGTCACTCTGCTGCGCGCGCCGCTCGGAATGCTTTTTCGTTTTCGAGTTCTGGGCAGTACTTTGCGGACAGACCACGAAAACAAAAAAGCATTGTCTGATTTTTTTCTTTTTGTTTATGGCATAAAATGTGCAGTCGTGAAGAAGAAAATGCAAATGCAAATAGGATGATTGATTACTAATTTTATTTATGGGTCAAATAATGCAGCCACATTCTTAAAATGAAAAAGCATTTCTGAAAATGCTTTTGCATTTGAAATATGGTAACGATTTGCTTCCATATTAAACTATAGGAGTTCAGTTCTCCATCTGGTTCAACCTTTTCAGAAATTGCACACTAACCGAAGGAGCTTGACCTGAGGAGTGTGTTTTATTAAAGTTTTAAATGAGTTTAAATTAGTAATAATACCCTGTAATACATTTACCTCACATATTTCTGTTATTAAAGGACTTGTAGCAAAACAAGCAGATACATTAACATCTGGATTTAAAATAAAACTTTATAACTTGGAGCAAAAAAAAAAACATACATACTTCTTTTGTAATGTATTGTGGATGATGACCACCAGGAAGAGAACAACAACAAAATCAAGCAATGAAACAAAGAAACCAGGGATCTTAAACACTGTATAGTGTAGGTGTAATTGTGACATGGAAGCCAGGTGAGTACAATTAACAGCATGAATGGCACCTGAGTGGGGAGAAAGGCTAAGGAACTAATAAGACTAGACTGAATACAGTAATTTGAAATGATTAAAAGTTTAACTAAACACTAAGAAAACAGATAAATATAGAAAATGCAGTAATAACTCTTTCACTCAAAGTCCTCTGCGCATAAAACAGGTGGGGGCCCATATTCTCATATCACTTAACAGCCACTTCTTTCTGATTTTTTTTAACTGTAAGATTATTTTCATGAGTCCAAAGACAATTATACTCAGAGGTACTTACTGACATTTAAATCACAGATTCATATAGAGATGGATCTGGGTACAGGCCAGAAAAGTGGTCAGTCGCATCCTCATCATCTTCATCATCCTGCTGTTTAAATAACGGATAGAGTTGGATAACTCTGTCTTCCATAGGAGAAATAGCTGTGGTGATGAGACGGTTAAGAAGAGAACTGATAGGTATTATTTAGTCAACTCAGAGGTATGGAAGACACAGAGTCAGTTATACTTGGGCCAAGGGTAGCTGTGCAATACAAACTACGAAGTATTAACACTCCTCCCTCTTTATTTATACATGCTTGGTCACACACAGTTCAAACAACATTCAAGGTGTGTGTGTGTGTGTGTGTGTGTGTGTGTGTGTGTGAAAGGTTAGGGTTCATGTGTCTTGATTTTAAGCAGAGAGAAAGGAGTGAGGATTGGTGCCAGTCCCTAGATGTTGCTGATAATAGCATAACTCACCCTTCTCTCTTATCTCTTTGTCTATGGCATGTGGGGGAAGAAAGCACTTAGAGCAGTGATAAACAATATAAAAATATTAAAAACCCTAACAGTCCCCCCCTTTTTATCACAAATAAGTCATGAGTAAAATACATGTAAAAGAAAACACTCTGTGTGAGCACAAACCCACAGGACAGAAAGCAGATTTAATTGTGGGAAACACTCACACGGTCCCTCCGCCAGGCGACCACCAATCATGGCAGAGTAAAACACTATAATAAAACAAAGAAAACAAAATATAATAAAAGTAAAATAATTAAAACAAGCCTTGTTCATATCATCATTGCACTTTTTCTCATTTCACTTAACAGCAACTTCTTTCGATTTTCTGCTATAAGGTCATTTTATGAAGTACAATTATGAATACACTCAGGCATTGAAGATATATTCATTTACAACATGTCATCATAGTCATCTGTTTTTGGGTTCAGAGATGTGTCAACTTGAATCAATGCTGCATACGCAACTGTGACTGATTGAGTTATTATCCTTTTTACCATGCATTTGCAACCTGGGATAATACATATTGACAAGGTGCACAGGATGATCAGGAATGCTGCTATGGCAAATAAGAAAACCTTAACCCAATCCATCCACCCCCCTCGGAGCATCCAGTCTAGCCAAGAGGAGATGGGAATCGGGCGGTCGTGTGTCATGACATTTTGCAGGTTACGCAGGTTATTCAACGCCTCTGTCATATTTGAGAAAAAATTATATTATCTGGGATATATGTGCAACAGGTGTTGTTCAACAAAACACAAATGCCCCCTGTTGATGCTGTTAGAATATCCAAAGCCATGCGATTCTGAATTATCATAGCTCGCATAGCGCTCATTTCTGTGTTTTGGCCCTCTTCTACTATTATGGAGTTATTCAAAAACAGCCCTAATCGGTAGCTTAAAGTTTCCACACACAGCATTAGTTTCCCCACACCTAGCCAAGGAAAGAGAGATAGTGTCACTTTCTCATCTTTTGGCCAAAGCTTAAATTCATCCGGGACATTAGTTCCCCAGATAGGGTCGTGTGGTTTCATTTCTATGTCTCTCTTTAGCCTTTTGGAGAAGGTGGGTATCATCGTTACCTTACTGAGTATTATAGTGTGATCAAATGTGAAAACTGGGGCACATACACCATACCAGCTGGGTGGAAGTACATAATACGCATTATTACCACATAACCATGCCACCCCTTCTATCCAGTATGTGCCATTTCCGGGATTATTCCGGTTAGTATAGAAGTAGTTACATCTCGTAGTACTCGTACTCGTACTCGTACTCGTCGTCTTCCGCTTCATCCGGGACCGGGTGGCGGGGGCAGCAGACTCAACAGAGACGCCCAGACGTCCCTCTCTCCAGACACCTCCTCCAGTTCCTCCAGGGGGAGCCCAAGGCATTCCCAGGCCAGCCGAGAGACATAGTCCCTCCAGCGTGTCCTGGGCCGTCCCCTGGGCCTCCTCCCGGTGGGACGTGCCTGGAACACCTCCCAAGGAAGGCGTCCAGGAGGCATCCGGTATAGATGCCCGAGCCACCTCAACTGGCTCCTCTCGATGTGGAGGAGCAGCGGCTCTACTCCGAGCCCCTCCCGGATGGCCGAGCTCCTCACCCTATCTCTAAGGGAGTGCCCAGCCACCCTACGGAGGAAGCTCATTTCAGCCGCTTGTATCCGGAATCTCGTTCTTTCGGTCATGACCCAAAGTTCATGGCCATAAGTGAGGGTAGGAACGTAGACTGACCAGTAAATTGAGAGCTTTGCTTTTCGGCTCAGCTCTCTCTTCACCACAACGGACCGGCACAGCGCCCCCATTACTGTGGCAGCCGCACCGATCCGTCTGTCGGTCTCCCGCTCCATTCTTCCCTCACTCGTGAACAAGACCCCAAGATACTTAAACTCCTCCACTTGAGGCAGGAACTCCCCTCCAACCTGAAGAGGACAAGCCACTCTTTTCCGGTCAAGTACCATGGCCTCGGACTTGGAGGAGCTGATCCTCATCCCAGCCGCTTCACACTCGGCTGCGAACCGCCACAGCGCATGCTGTAGGTCTTGGCTAGAGGGGGCCAGCAGGACCACGTCATCTGCGTAGTATTCCCTACAAAATGAGTATGATTCCGTGTAATTTTTTGTCTTATGCAGTGTCGATGGTTTCTGGGGTCTGATACATGTGCTTTGAATGGTTCTGATTGCCCTGTAATGTTGAGAGGTTGCCATTGTTTTGTGTCGCAAGTACAGTTTTCTGGGTCACAACTATGATTTAATATCTGGTTACTGAAAGATTGGTTTGGCATAAGAAAGAACTTTTTATTTGTATATCCTATCAGGCCCATTGATATGGCGCAACTTGTCCCGGTGAGGTTCATAGCTTTGACATATATGGTCGGGCCTTGGGAATGCACGGGCATTATGGAACACACATAACAATCAGTTTTATTTTGAGTTTTAGCTGTGTCATACACATAACAATACCAGTAGTTTTGCAGAACTAGGGTGACCTCCTCCTTCCTTTAGGGGTCTGAGATGAGAGCCGTCCGGTGTCCATCTCTTCTCGTGTGATGTTGCATCCTGTGGATCCTGCCTTAAACA
Source organism: Girardinichthys multiradiatus (assembly GCF_021462225.1). Lineage (NCBI taxonomy): Eukaryota > Metazoa > Chordata > Actinopteri > Cyprinodontiformes > Goodeidae > Girardinichthys > Girardinichthys multiradiatus. The sequence goes on from NC_061818.1 coordinate 18,205,043, forward strand.
GAAAAAGAGTCCTGCTACCAAGATTAAGCTCAGGCTTATCAGTCCTGTCCACACGTTACAAAAAGCCATGCTAAATTGGGCACAGGTCAGTTGTTTTCTTCGCCCTCCTTCGTTTGAGATGTTGGACCATATGGTTCCAACCCCTTTGTACCCGGTCTTTCCCCTGTTACCCCGTCAGTTGGTTTGGCTCCTGTAACAGTGATATTAGCTTACAGTGGCTCTTGTGGATCCAGGATGGTCTCTCTGCAATTTTCAGAGCTGTCGGTGTGGTCAGGAGAACACGGTATGGCCCTCTCCAGCAGGGCGTGCTCCAGTCCTTTCTGTGAAGTGTCTTAATCAGGACCAGGTTCCCAGGCCTCAAGTTGTTCTGTGATATCGGAGCAGAATTTACTGGCAGACTACTGGACAACTGTACTTCTTTTGTTTGTAACATATTATTCATTCATTCAGCTAATGATGTTTCCTGCTGTGCTTTTCCTATGTCATCCATTTCTGATGGCCATGGAAAAGGTCTGCCATGTACTATTTCAAATGGAGTAAGACCAGTTTGATTTGGAGTTATTCTCATCCATAATTTAACCAGAGATAGACATTCAGGCCATGGCCTCCCTGTTTCTTCCATTGTTTTCCTTAATCTATTTTTTATTGTTCCATTTGTTCGTTCAACCAGCCCAGCAGATTGTGGGTGGTAAGAACAATGGTTTTTTAACTGAAACCCTAATGCTTTAGAGCACAGTTCTATTACATTATTTACAAAATGAGTCCCATTATCTGATCTTATGATTTGTGGGATACCATATGTAGGGAAGAAATGTGTCACTAAACTCTTCGCCACTGTGAGCGCATCACAGTGTTTTGCAGGGTACATCTCAACCCACTTTGAAAATGCATCTATAACCACTAAACAATATTTCTTTCCCCCTGACCATGATAACTCTATGAAATCCATGTGTATCGTGTGAAAGGGATGAATTGCTGCTGGGAACTGGCCTCTTTTGTGTCTCATGTTCCCCTGTGGATTATGTTTGCAGCAAATAATACATGATCTACAAAAGTGTTTTGCATAGTCAGAAAAATTGATGGTATGGAAATGTAGATTTACTAAGTGTATCATTCCCCCTCTCGACACATTGGGAAACCCCGTGTGTCGCATGGGCTGCCGTCTTGTATAAATTCTTTGGTAATATTGGCTTATTTCCCAAATGATAAATGTCATCTTTCTTTATGGCCCCTCTATTCAGCCAAGATTTAACTTCTGTAGCTGGTGCAGATTGTTGTGAATCTTTCAGCACATCTGTATCTATAAATAAGAGATCTGACATTTTCAAAGTGAGGGGAAGCCTCGAAGCTATTTTAGCAGGAATATCAGCAAAGGTGTTCCCCTTCGTTTCCAAGGTTTCATCAGATTGACGCGCTTTACATTTACAAAGTGCTATCTTTGCAGGTAGCTGGATAGCTAACAGCAGTCGTTTTAACAGATTAAAATGTGTCAATTCTGTTCCAGCTGATGTTTTAAACCCTCTATTTTCCCATATTTTAGCAAAATGGTCTGTATAAATGGTTAGGATTTTTCCTTCATATAATTCACACGCTCTGATAACAGCATACAGCTCTGCAGTCTGTGCTGAGCATGTATGGGGCAGGGCCTGTGATTCTATAATTTTAGTTTCAGTGGTTACTGCATAAGCAACTCTGTTTTTTCCATATTCATCTTTTGATGCTGATCCATCTACAAAGATTATTTGTGAGTTTTCCAGAGGTGTCTGAGAGATATCTTACCTAGGTTTTGTATCTTCCTCAACCTTTGTTTTGCAGGAATGTGGTTTCCCATCTTCTGCTGTTGGAATTAGCGTGCTAGGGTTCAGTGGACCACATCTTTGCAGAGTTATATTTGGTTGTGAGAGTAACAATAAGGTCAACGTAATATGCCTTGCATGAGTCAAGAAAGGAAGTGAAGTTTGTAGCAATACAAGTGACACTGAATGAGGAACTTTCAGTGTGAGCGGGTGGCACAGCACAATTTCAGCTGTCTGTTTCACAGCTTCTGCTGCTGCGATGCAGCTCTGCAGACAATTTGGAAATCCAGATGCCACCGAATCCAATTTTTTAGAATAAAATGCTAAAGGCCTGTTTTTGGAGCCAAATGGTTGGGTTAATACAGCTTTCATATAACCCTTACATGCATCTACACAGAGTGTGAAAGGCTGGCTATAATATAGCTAAGGTGACTGTTGTTTGAAGCAGATTTTTTAGCTATTTTTTAGCTCTGTGAATGCTACTTCTCCTTCCTTAGTCCATGTGATTTTGTCTTTTAATGTCATGTGTTTGCCATAGATCATAGATTGCAAGGTTTGTACAATGGCTGCATAGTCCGGTAGCCATTCTCTGCAAAAATTACACAGTCCCAAAAAGGACATCATTTGTTGTTTAGTTCGCAGTTTTGGGGCTTCCTGTATGGCTGTTTTTCTACTACTTAGGAGGGAACGACCATGTTGTGATAACATATGTCCCAAATAAATCACGTTCTCCTTGCAAAACTGCAGTTTATCCCTAGAGGCTTTGTGCCCCGTCTGGTAGAGATGTTTCAAAACTGTTATGGTAGCTTCCTCACAGTGTTGTTGAGTGTCTGAAGCTATAAGAATATCATCTACATACAACAGGACTTGACTATGTTCAGACACCTCACAGGTGCTCATATCTTAAGGCTTGTGTATATACATGTGGGCTTTCACTGAAGCCTTGTGGTAGTCTGGTGTAAGTGTATTTTTTCCCTTTAAACTGAAAACCAAATAAATGCTGTGACTCTTCATGCAGTGGTACTGTAAAGAAAGCATTGCTAAGATCTACCACTGAGAAATATTTTTTATCTGGAGTTAATGAATGCAGTAATGTATGTGGATTTGGGATGTCCGGAATCGCATGTCACACTATTTTATTTATGGGTCTAAGATCCTGAACCATCCTCCACTTTCCTGTGCTGGCTTTCTGCACTGGAAAGATAGGTGTGTTGCATGTAGCATCAGGTGCTTCCCTTAATATTCCTGACTTCAACATGTCCTGTATTACTGGCTTAATACCCTCTGCAGCTTCTGGTTTCAAGGGATACTGGCGAACTACTGGCCGTTCTTCAGATATTAATTTAACCTTATATGGTGGAAACCCCTTTATAAGTCCTACATCAGTCGATGATTGGGACCACAGTTCAGGTGGGACAGCAGCTAAGGCAGGGTGCCTGTTGCTCTCTTTGCTTTCAGCTAGGCCCTGTATCTGTCATTTTGCCTCATCCAAATGTGTCTTTGGATGAACTTTGACTATCCACCCTAGAGTGAGTTTCCAGATTCCTGTGTTAGGATCTACTTTCCAGTCAGAGCTTGTTAATGCCTCATATCTCCCTCTTTCAGCACACTGTATAAAGTTTTCTAATTCTTTCCACTGACCCCCCACAGGTTTAGTTAATGACAGATGAGGTGTACTGCCTTTAAACTGTTGGAGCTGTTTTCCTGACAGTATGATTGAGGCGGAGGATTTCCCTGTTTTGGGGTCAACATACAGATGCTGTATGGTAATAGTCTGATTATTTTCTCTGTGAAAAACAGTATCATACTGATGATCTGGCCCTGCAGTATTTTTATATCTCATGGTTACATGGAGCTCAGTATCTAGCATGTACTGTGCCTCTTGGGAGCTTTGTTTTTCTCTGCTTCTCCTCAGTAGTTATCGAGCTGTTGGTGTGGGGCCTAGATCGAGGGACCAGTAATAATGTGGCTGTGAGAGTTCATTCAGGACTAGGGCCCCTTCTTCCACTACAGCTTTCATACCTGTTTTTGTTGATACTATATTTATATGCAACGTTTGCATAACATCTCTTCCCAACAGGTTTACTGGGCATTTTTGACTTATCAGAACAGGAGCCTGACAAGTAAGTTTTGTCTCAGGTTCTATTATTGTTACTGGTGCACTTAGGTAATGTAGCTCTGATGTGCCAGCTGCTGATCTAACATGCACTGCGATGTTAGAATATTTTACTCCGGGTGGAGGTTTAGTTAGCACAGTTCTACATGCCCCTGTATCACACAAACAGCTATATGCTTTGCCATTTATTATTATGTTTTTATATGGCAAATCCTGCGTCCCATTCAATGCTATGAGTTCCAATGCTGCTTGTATGTCAACTTCCTCCATTTCACTACTGTTTCTCTCTGCTAGTGGGGGAGGAGGTGGGGGCTGTGGCTGTAATTGTCAATTCTGGGTAGAATTGGGGTAATACACCCGCTTTTCATTACATTCTCTCGCAAAATGTCCTGGCTCATTGCAGATCCAGCAATTGTCATCTCTTGTGCCAGGGCTTTTTAAAATTGTCCTACATTCTCTAGCATAATGGCCTATTTTTCCACACCTCAGACACGCATTGCTCTGTGTGTAGGTGTGTCGTGGCCCTCCTCCTCGTCTTCCTCCTCTGTGACCTCTAAATCCCCTCCGTCCTCTTTGTCTGCTTGCCTCTGAGCGATGCAAAGCCATTAAACTGTCTTGCATTCCAAACGTATCTGTCTTCCTATCTCGCTGTGTTTTATGAGCGTGCTGCGCGTATTCCAAAGCTTGTGTAACAGTTTCTGTATTTTGATAAACCCGGTGTTAATCTATATACCGTCTGAGTTCAATTTTAAGGCCTTGCAAAAAGGCTCTCTTCAACTGTTGCTGATAGGCTCCTGCCTCTGCTTCATCATATGGTATAGCAGAGTTTGCTCTAAAAACACGTCTCATCCTATCCAAAAAATCTTGTGGGTCCTCTTCCTCCTTCTGTTTGCATTGTGAGATTTTACCATAATCTGCTGTCTGTATATAAACTCTTCGAATTCTGTCAAAGAGTAAGCGTAAGGCGTCCCTTAAATCTAGTGAATTTTGTGTTATATGTCACCATTATCATCGCATCCAGTGAAACCTCCTGCTACTCTGCACCAGCGGTGGCCAAACAGCTGGGTAAAACACTGGAGCATCTCTCTGCCATTAAGATGGAAGCTTCCTCTGAGTTCTGTAATAGCTTCTAGAAATTCTTCTACGCCTTCTTGTATCGATGGGATACCTTTTAAAGCAGCAGTTCTGTCTTCCTGTGTCCATGGTCTATATGCTAGAATAGTTGGCGGCTGTCGGTGATTAGCGTGCGTCACCTACGTTTGGATTTGCTACCTCAACTAGAGGGAATGTGTCTCCCTCTAAATTTATTTCAGATGGATGAAATTTCTGTTCGTGATCACTGTTTCCTCATGTGGGCGCACCAAGACTGCAGCTGTCAGCTTCTCCTTCTGCTTCTCCTTCTTATCTTGCCTCTGAATGTTTCTTAACTTACTTTGTTCCAGCCATTTGTCTGAGAATTTATACTCGACCTTTCTCTGTTCCTTTTTAGTTGGTTTCTTGGTATTCATTATTTCTAATTTTAAATCCCTTTGCAATTTTAAGATATCGTTAACATTTAGTTTACCCAAGAAACCATGTTTTTTATTCCATCTATGACAGATCATACCTGCTCCTTTTACATAATTCTCCATAAATTTTACATTTCCTTCCAAGTTAATTAGTTTACTTTGTTTCTTCCCCATGATGTTTAATTTTAGTTCACAATACTATAAATGTCCCAAATAGAAATTCACTGGCATGAGATTCAAGGAAAGGACATTAACACACCCTTCTACTGCGACTAATTTGCAGCGGTGTTAATTTTCTGGGATTAAACCCAAACTTTATCTCCAAGAATCACCAATACGTCTTTCTATTCTGGGCAAAAGAAAACACAAGACCAGCAGAATCCTACTAAGATTCTTCCAAAATGCTTAGTCTTCCAAGCACACAAAACAGCACTCACACCGTTAGTATTTTAACATATTTATGTCCCTTCAGCAATATGTATGGTCGACCTAGCTTAGTTTATGAGCTCTCTTTATTATTCAACACTTAAATTCATTCCCTTCCGGCGGAATGTTACCAACCAAATTATCCAGTTCACTTTACGGCGCCTAGTCATTTTTAATCTCTTTACGGCGAGATAACTACCCAAATTTATCACTATTTCTTTGCGGCGAAATAAAACCTTCCCAATGCAGTGTCCTTAACCGGCGACACACTACCAAACGACTTTTAAGTACTTTTCTTCTTTTATTTATATAGCGCTCACTCTTATCTCATGTACTGTATTTTAAAACTGTCTCACCTCGGAGTTGACTTCTAGGTGACTCTGTCGGACCTCCAAAATCACCTGGCACTGAGCAAGACGATAACCCACCGGCCAGATGTGAATGTCACACACCGGGACTTTCAGCCACCAGGCCTAGATGCGGCTGTGCGGCAGCGCTTAACTCGACGTCAGGCTGTTCCCGGAGATCCGCCAGTCACTGCAAAGAAAGATAAAATCAATTTAGTTCTTATAATATCCGGCTCCGAAGGACCAAATCAATGATAGTTATTATTTAGTCAACTCAGAGGTAAGGAACGACACAGAGTCAGTTATACTTGAGCCAAGGGTAGCTGTGCAATACAAACTACGAAGTATTAACACTCCTCCCTCTTTATTTATACATGCTTGGTCACACACAGTTCAAACAACATTCAAGGTGGGTGTGTGTGTGTGTGTGTGTGTGTGTGTGTGTGTGTGTGTGTGTGTGTGTGTGTGTGTGTGAAAGGTTAGGGTTCATGTGTCTTGATTTTAAGCAGAGAGAAAGGTGTGAGGATTGGTGCCAGTCCCTAGATGTTGCTGATAATAGCATAACTCACCCTTCTCTCTTATCTCTTTGTCTATGGCATGTGGGGGAAGAAAGCACTTAGAGCAGACACAAGTGATAAACAATATAAAAATATTAAAAACCCTAACAAGAACAAAGGCAGGGAATACAACAACATCCACACAATGTCAAAAATTGCAGCAAACACTGCAAAGGAAATTATTACTGATGATACTAAAATGTTATACTTCCCAAACACATCCAGCCAGGAGTCCCACATCGAGGTGTCTACTCCAGAATGCTCCTTCATTTTGCCATTTAGAGATCTCAAACCTCCTATGGCTTTAGTGAGGCAACCATCAGTCAGCACCAGTGTTGTTAGGTATGAATGTGCAACATTTTTCTCCAAAAATAGCACAAACTCCTCCTTTTTCAGCTAACAACATGTCCAAAGCAATTCTATTCTGGAATGCCATCAGGGAAATTGAAGCCAATTGGTCATGGACAGTTTCAAACCCGCTTTGTGTCCAATTTCCTAGTTTTTGAACACTGTAGTGAATATAGTTGATCCTGTCTACGTTTTTGTTCATTGTACACCACTAACAGATACTTGATTCAAATCTTGCAGCTACCTGATCAGTTAATTTATCTTCATCTATAGCATCTATAAATGTAGAGTCTCCATCAGTCTGCCAAGCTACTGCTCTGCACTTTCTATCACGCCAATCGTGTGGTTAACACTAGATAGTCCATCTGTTACTTCATCTACTAACATAGGATATACTGAAACGGGTAACAATAAAGTGACTAGAGCACAGAGTTCTGTTACATTTGAAGGTAATCGATCAACCAACCTGTTGTCACCACACCACCACCAAATGTCTCCTCTAGAGACTGGTTTAAAATACTCATTTACTTTTACACTTGTAGTACACCGTACTGCAGTGAGATTTCCCAATTTATTGCCTCTCTCTGTCATATTTATACATGTGTAGTTTCCAGTGGTGACCCGTTTATGGAATACTGGTTTATCCTTATCTGCTGTAATTACAGGAAAAACAGAATCCCAGTGCTGACACATTTCATTAGGATTAGTTTGATTCATTACTTCCATCACACAGAGTTGTGGTATCAAAGCTGGAATTATTTGTAACAAAAGCCTGGGACCCAAACACACAACACAATCTCTTTTAGTCATGTTAGCTGCTTGCTCTACCATCAATAACCAGTTATTATTTGTTCCTGATACTCCAGTAATAACCTGGAACTAGTCATCTGGTTAAGTTTATTTTTTACTCTCTTCGCTTTATTACCTGGATTGCATTATCAGCTTTATGGAGCTTAAACAACTTCTTTTGATGACTAGCATAAGCAGTGGTGCCCCATTCTGGTGTCCTATTGTTTCCTTCATCAGCTACCATCGTGGACCATGAGGTGTCTCTTCTGTCATTAGTTAAGTACCATTTATAACTTCTATAATCCTGCCCTTTCCTTCCTCGTTTGGTCAAGCTAATGAGTGGGATCAGCACCACAGCTATGGCTTTAGATTTCACGCACACTTGAATACCATAAGTATAAGAAGTTTTTTAGTGCACATAGTTAGGTTATCTTGCCTTCCTTGATTTAGCGCTACTTGTTTCATATGACTCATATTCTAATTCATCTTGACTGGTTCCCAGAAGTACCAGAAAAATAAGAAAATCAATATGAGAAAAAATATAAATTCCCAGCAACGGAAAGCATTGTTCATCCATCTAAGAGTCATTTTGGCTGAAATTTTGACTCTAAGTGGTTCCAGTGTCTTAATTTTCTTCACTGAATTTCGGGTCTCTCCAGCCTCTAAATGTCTGGGTCCACCCTATTATCAGTCTGTAAATCACTTCCCCTGGCGGAGCTTTCAACCAAAATGACCTTTTTACAATGTATAAGGTGTATCCAGGTTGATCTCTCAGCTATTTTACTGCCGTGGCAGTGGTTAATAATACCTAATATGGGTCCTCCCACTTAGGTGAAATACCAATGTTTCTTCTTTACACTCCTTGTTAACACCCAGTCTCCTGTTTCCACTAGTTGGTTTTCCTGCTGGGAAATAAAACATTCCTCATTAGTTTGATTTTGTTTATGTTGCTTTTCTAACATACTCCTCATATAATCAGCTAGGTTAGCTTCTTCATCTAACTTGCACTTATTTTTTAACTGTGGTAATCTGTATGGTCTTCCAAATAACGTTCCATAGGGTGTTAGCCCTGAGGTGCTTGTAATGTTTAGTTGGAAATAGTTCTATCCATTTAGAAAATTCATCTACAGGTCCTTCTCAAAAAATTAGCATATTGTGATAAAGTTCATTATTTTCCATAATGTCATGATGAAAATTTAACAGTCATATATTTTAGATTCATTGCACACTAACTGAAATATTTCAGGTCTTTTATTGTCTTAATACGGATGATTGTTGCATACAGCTCATGAAAACCCAAAATTCCTATCTCACAAAATTAGCATATTTCATCCGACCAATAAAAGAAAAGTGTTTTTAATACAAAAAACATCAACCTTCAAATAATCATGTACAGTTATGCACTCAATACTTGGTCGGGAATCCTTTGGCAGAAATGACTGCTTCAATGCAGCGTGGCATGGAGGCAATCAGCCTGTGGCACTGCTGAGGTCTTATGGAGGCCCAGGATGCTTCGATAGCAGCCTTTAGCTCATCCAGAGTGTTGGGTCTTGAGTCTCTCAACGTTCTCTTCACAATATCCCACAGATTCTCTATGGGGTTCAGGTCAGGAGAGTTGGCAGGCCAATTGAGCACAGTGATACCATGGTCAGTAAACCATTTACCAGTGGTTTTGGCACTGTGAGCAGGTGCCAGGTCGTGCTGAAAAATGAAATCTTCATCTCCATAAAGCTTTTCAGCAGATGGAAGCATGAAGTGCTCCAAAATCTCCTGATAGCTAGCTGCATTGACCCTGCCCTTGATAAAACACAGTGGACCAACACCAGCAGCTGACACGGCACCCCAGACCATCACTGACTGTGGGTACTTGACACTGGACTTCTGGCATTTTGGCATTTCCTTCTCCCCAGTCTTCCTCCAGACTCTGGCACCTTGATTTCCGAATGACATGCAGAATTTGCTTTCATCCGAAAAAAGTACTTTGGACCACTGAGCAACAGTCCAGTGCTGCTTCTCTGTAGCCCAGGTCAGGCGCTTCTGCCGCTGTTTCTGGTTCAAAAGTGGCTTGACCTGGGGAATGCGGCACCTGTAGCCCATTTCCTGTACACGCCTGTGCACGGTGGCTCTGGATGTTTCTACTCCAGACTCAGTTCACTGCTTCCACAGGTCCCCCAAGGTCTGGAATCGGCCCTTCTCCACAATCTTCCTCAGGGTCCGGTCACCTCTTCTCATTGTGCAGCGTTTTCTGCCACACTTTTTCCTTCCCACAGACTTCCCACTGAGGTGCCTTGATACAGCACTCTGGGAACAGCCTATTCGTTCAGAAATTTCTTTCTGTGTCTTACCCTCTTGCTTGAGGGTGTCAATATTTGCCTTCTGGACAGCAGTCAGGTCGGCAGTCTTACCCATAATTGGGGTTTTGAGTGATGAACCAGGCTGGGAGTTTTAAAGGCCTCAGGAATCTTTTGCAGGTGTTTAGAGTTAACTCGTTGATTCAGATGATTAGGTTCATAGCTCGTTTAGAGACCCTTTTCATGATATGCTAATTTTGTGAGATAGAAATTTTGGGTTTTCATGAGCTGTATGCCACAATCATCCATATTAAGACAATAAAAAACCTGAAATATTTCAGTTAGTGTGCAATGAATCTAAAATAGATGAATGTTAAATTTTCATCATGACATTATGGAAAATAATTAACTTTATCACAATATGCTAATATTTTGAGAAGGACCTGTATTTCGTGATCCTGCAAATCACTTCTAGTTTTTGCTTCTTCAGCTTCTACACTCTATTTCAGTTCAGACGTCATTTTCAGCTCTTCCTCATACATTAGTTTGTTTAATGGAGCTACTATTTCTGCATAATTTGGCACCCAGTTTCTACAATAATTAGTTAGTCCAAGGAAGGACATCATTTGCTTTTTTGTTACTGGTTCTGGAACTTGTAATATTGTAGTCTTTCTTTCTTCTACAATTGTGCGTCTCCCTGCGCTAAGATTGTGGCCTAGGTATTGTTGAAGCAACCCCCCAAGGGGTCTTCAGCGTGTTCGTTTATTCACCATAAGCTGAAAGAATTCACAAGACATTAGAATAAATCACACGGAGACAGCTGTATGTTATTCAAGTACCTGGCCCAGGGGAAGCTCTCTGTCATGTGATCACAACACACACCGAGACGACTTCGGAGCATCTAGGTGGGCTCTTTGTTTTTATTAAAACACACAAGAAAATGGGCAGCGCCCTGATTACAGTTTTTTCACACATATGGTTACGTACCAACTTTTCCGGCCTACCATATTTAGAAAGTTATTATCCTGCTTACTTTTCCTGCACCTGCACTGTGCTTTTCTGCTGATATGAGAAGGGAGTACTTGGCCCGTTAATCTTCTCACATCATTCTCCCACCCCTACAGTTCTTCAGTATTTTTCTGCTTCACCACACTCAAGGCCAAGTTTGTGCAACAACAATTCTGCAGGCCACAAACACAGATTATACCTTTTATTTCCCACACTGGTTATGAACATAATAATAACACACTGGTTATGAACATAATAATAATAATGCACACACATATTGATTAATACTTGAAATCATAAAAATAAAGGAATAATACTTGAAATCATAAAAATAAAAGAATAATACTTGAAATCATAAAAATAAAAGAATAATATTTGAAAACATAAAAATAAAAGAATAATATTTGAAAACATAAAAATAAAAGAATTTAAAAATCTGCCCTGTTTATGTCATCATTGCACTTTTTCTCATTTCACTTAAGCAACAACTTCTTTCGATTTTCTGCTGTAAGGTCATTTTATGAAATACAATGTATGAGTACACTCAGGCTTTCGATGTGATTTATTTACAACATGTCATCATAATCGTCCCCTTCATTTTTGTGCATTTCCACCTGGTTCAGTGTTGCATATGCCACTGTGACTGAGTTACTATTCTTTGTACCATGCATTTGCAACATGGGATAATACATATTGACAGGAGACACAGAAGGCCCATGCATGCTATTACTGCAACTAAGAGAACCTTAAACAGATTTATCCATCCCCCTGTGAGCATCCAATCTAACCAAGAAGAGTTAGGATCTGGGTGGTCATGTGTCATGACATTTTGCAGATTCCGTAGGTTGTTTAATGCTCCCGTTATGTTTGCAGAGTGTATATTATCTGGGATATATGTGCAACAGGTGTTATTCAATAGAACACAAACACGTTGATGCTGTTAGAATATCCAAAGCCATGCAGTTCTGAATTATCATGGCTCGCATAGCGCTCATTTCTGTGTTTTGACCCTCTTCTACTATTATGGAGTTATTTAGAAACAATCCAAATCGATAACTTAAAGTTTCCACGCGCAGCATTAATTTGTCCACACCTAATCAGGGTAAGAGAGATAATAATGTTTTATCATCTTTAGACCAAAGTTTAAATTCATCTGGGACATTTGTTCCCCAAATGGGGTCATGTGGTTTAACATCTATTTCCCTTTTTGATCTCCTATGTGGTATAACTATAGTCTGCTTACTAAGTACCACAGTGTGATCTGATGTGAAAACTGGGGCACATACACCATACCAACTGGGTGGAAGTACATTATAAGCGTTATTACCACATAACCATGCCACCCCTTCTATCCAGTATGTGCCGTTTCCGGGATTATTCCTGTAAGTGTAGAAGTAGTTACATTTCGTAGTATTCCCTACAAAATTAGTATGATTCCCTGTAATATTTTGTCTTATGCAGTGTCGATGGTTTCCGGGGTCTGTTACATATGCTTTGAATGGTTCTGATTTCCCTGTAATGTTGAGAGGTTGCCATTGTTTTCTGTCGCAAGTGCAGTTTTCTGGGTCACAACTATAATTTAATCTCTGGTTACTGAAAGATTGGTCTGGCATAAGAAATAACTTTTTATTTGTATATCCTATCAGGCCCATTGATATGGTGCAACTTGACTCGGTGAGGTTCATAGCTTTGACATATATGGTGGGGCCTTGGGAATGCACGGGCATTATAGAACACACATAACAATCAGTTTAATTTTGAGTTTTAGCTGTGTCATACACATAACGATACCAGTAATTTTGCAGAAATGGGTGTGTGTCATGTCCTTCCGTCAGTGGTCTGAGATGGGTCCCATCTGATGTCCATCTCTTCTGGTTCGGTATCACCTCCTGTGGATCCTGCTTTAGATAGAGAAAGAGTCCTGCTACCAGAATTAAGCTCAGGCTTATCAGTCCTGTCCACATGTTACAGAGAGCCATTTTATAATTGGGCGCAGATCAGCTGTTTTCTTCACCGGTTTGAGACGCTGGGCCATATGGGTCCTCCAACTCCTTTGAACCCGGACTTCCTTCTGCTTACCCCGTCGGTTGGTTTGGCTCCTGTAACGGCAAAACTGGCTTACAGTGGCTTTTATGGGTCCAGGAAGGCCTCTCTGCTATTTTCAGAGCTGTGGGCGTTGTCAGGAGCACTTGAAACGGCCCTTTCCACCAAGGAGTGCTCCAATCCTTCCGGTGGAGTGTCTTAATCAGGACCAGGTCTCCAGGCCTCAGGTCGTTCTGTGGGATAGGAGCAGAGATTATCGGCAGACCACTGGACATTTGTTCTTCTTCTGTCTGCAACATTTTATTCATCCACTCAGCTAATGAAGTTTCCTGTTGTGCTTTCTCTATTTCATTCATGTCAGAGGGCAGAGAAAACGGTCCGCCATGTACTATTTCTTTGAGAATACAAATTCACATCAGCAACTTGGTGTCACGTGATCTCAGGCTCAGAATATAGTGGGTGGAGTTATACAATGATGTACAGTAGGTGGCAAATGGAGTAAGACCAGTTTGATTTGGAGTTATTCTCATCCATAATTTAACCAGGGATAGGCATTCGGGCCATGGCCTCCCTGTTTCTTCCATTGTTTTCCTTAATCTTTAGCTGAAACCCTAATGCTGTAGAACTTAGTTCGATTAATTTATTTACAAAATGAGTTCCATTATCTGACCTTATAATCTGTGGGATACCATATGTGGGGAAAAAATGTGTCACTAGGTTCATCTATTACAACTAGGCAATAATTTGTCCCCCGTGTTTGCAACAAATTATGCATGATCTGCAAAAATTCTTTGAATAGCAGAAACATTTATAGTGTAGCATTAATGCTTTACCAGATGTGACATATTCCCCCCTTGACACGTGGGTCTTCCCAATGTGTCACTGTAGCCGCTGTGTTGTATACATTTTTTGGGAGGATTGGTTTATCTTCTATCTGATAGATGTCATCTTTTTTCTGTGCTCCTCTCTTTAGCCAGGCCTTTATTTCTGTCTTGGGTGCTGACCGTTGGGCGTCTTTCAGCACATCTGTGTCTATAAATAGCAGATCTGACATTTTCTCTTTAATAGGTTGAAATGAGTTAGTTCTGTCCCTGATTATGTTTTAAAACCTCTATTTTGCCAAATCTTAGCATGGTGATGTACTGATCCGAAAACGTATTGGCTGTCTGTGTATATAGTAAGTATTTGTCCCTCTTGTAATTCACATGCTCTTACTACAGCATATAATTCTGCTGTTTGGGCTGAGCATGTATTGGGTAGAGATTTAGCTTCTATTATTCTGTCGATGGTTGTTACTGCATAACCAACTCTATTCTTTCCATATTCATCTTTAGATACTGAGCCATCTACAAACACAACACATGGATCTGGTATAAGGGTTTGAGAAATGTCTTGTCTGGGTTTGGTGTCTTCTTCAACTTTTGCTTTATAAGAATGTGGTTTTCCATCTTCTGCAGTAGGTATTAGAGTACTTGGATTTAAAGGGCACATCTTTTTAGAGTTATGTTTGGCTGTGATAATAATAGCAATGTCAGTGTGATATGCCTTGCATGTAGCGTCAGGTGCTTCTCTTAATATTCCTGACTTCAACATATCTTGTATTACTGGCTTAGTACCTTCTTCAGCTTCTGGCTTTAAGGGGTATTGGTGGACTGATAGCCTTTTTTCAGATATTAGTTTAACCTTGTATGGTGGGAACCCCTTTATAAGTCCTACATCAGTTGATGATTGGGACCACAGTTCAGGTGGGACAGCAGCTAGGGCAGGATGCATGTTGCTCTCTTTGCTCTCAGCTAAGCCCTGTATTTGTCCCTCTGCCTCATCTAAATGTGTCCTTGGATAGACTTTTACTGTCCATCCTAGAGTGAGCTTCCAGATTCCTGTATTAGGATCCACTTTCGACAGTGTCAGTGCTGTTCCTGCAGAGGTTTAAAGCCTCTGTTTTTCCAAAATCTTATTATTCTTTTTTATTATATTTTATATGTCCTTATTACATTTAAAAATGAGATCACTATTTTTGGTAGTTGCTATTATTTTAAATAATGCTTGGTTTAGTTCTTATTAAAAATAAAAATAAAAACTCACTCACTGATGAACACAAAAAATGAAGGGCCTATTATATCTTATAATCTTAGTTTATCTTACCCAGTTTTATAGATACACCATACAGTTTCAGACAGCTTTGTATTTAGTTCAAGTAACTAAAGTTTGTTTCAATTAACTCACGTTTTCTCTATTTCAGTCCAGTTCAGTAATTCTGTTAAGGTTCATTTCATCTTATGTTAAGTTTGAGTCTAATTCAATCATTTTGAACCTGACTGGAAAAAGTCTAAACATCTGTTAAAATCTTTTTGTTTTACCATAGAGAACTGACCTAATATTATTATGGTACTGTTGAGGATTCTAATTTTTTACATAACATGAAAGACATTTATTTCACAAAAACAGAAAGTCAAATACAGACATTTGGCCACATGAAAGTTTAAATAACCTGTTTGTAAAAGAATTATGAAAAATTGAAGACAGATCTATGAACTTTCTTATGGTTACCAGTATTTTCAATACAGGTAGAACCTTTGCTATCTTTATATGATTTTTCGAAAAAGATTCTGGAAACCTTATTAAGATATAAATTTGGCAAAGATCATCAGAACATCAGACCTTTATTAGCGCTTTTAAGGTCCCTCAAAGATGCATTACAATGAAATCAGTCATTCCCATTCACACACATTCACACACTACTTACTTATTTCTCTGTCAGTAATTTTCTTTGCAAAAATTTGAACATAATTTGACTTCTATTATTCTTAAAATGCACATTGTTTCCTCATAACCCCTTTTGTTTCCACTAGGTCTGTTTTGAACACTTCAATTCTTTTTTTTTTTTATTCACCAAGAATCAATAAGGTGGTCTTAGTGGGTCCACCTTAAAGGTGTTATCTGTTGGGTGTCATGTTATCATTGTCAGGTCAGTGAGGTTCATAAGTCAGTCAGAACCTTGGTCATTTGGTCTGTGCTCATAATGTTTCATAGATCCAGCCTATGATTAGTCAGCAAAACTTCCACCTATAGGAGAAAAACTGATTGTTAATGAATGAGCTGCATTTCCTAGGAACACTGTCTTCCTTCTGGATGAGCATCACCTGTTGAAAAACTTTCATCATTGTTTGTTTCACATATTCACTCAGATCTTTATATTATATCAGTAGGTGAAGTTGTTAGTATCTCATGTAGACTGACATATACTGTTGCATTTGGAGAGGATCTCAGATTAAATAAACTTAGTTAGAGCTTCAATCCAGGTTCATTTTGTGTCTGCAGACTTTAGCCAATTTTTCTTTTCTTTTTTTTTTTTATACATAAAGAGCAAGATTCAAAACATTTTCAAAAGGCAGATTGTGGCAGAATGTAGACAAAACTGCTTATTGATTGACAAAATAACATTCAAGCACACAATCACCATATTAAAAGGCTCTACTTCTAGAGAATCACTAAACCTCTGAGGTCCGGTTTTGGCCCGCGGATCTTGAGTTTGACACATGCAGGGTAGAGTTACAATTTTTTTCAGACCTTTCAGCAGAGACAGGCTTCTGCTGTTTGCAGGAGTTTTATCTTTGTTTTCAGGCAGCTGCATCTCTTTGTCAAGGTCGTTTCACAGAGCTGAAATTTAACTTCTCTCAAAGAGGAAAAATCAAGAATGCAAACAATCTGAGCCAAATATGGAATTATTTCCCTGTAAAATGAATCTTTTGCATTTTATCATGATATTGTTGGTAGTATAACACCATAGAATGATTTTTAAAGCACCTGTTTCTCACTAATGCTTGCCTACAAAATATTTTACTCTCAGATTACTTCTTTAACAACATTCTGTTCTCCCTTCTCTAGTCATTGTTCACTGGGTTGTCCAGTTGGACAGTTTCCATGTTGTCCACATTGTCACCTGATATTTTAACTTCTTTTACCATGTCCTCTAAAACCATCTCTTAGTCTTTATAATTTGGGGCTACCTTGGTATTCTAACCTGGGATGGGTGGCAGTCCGCCCCCCTTTATTTGTTTTCAGTTAAGCTGAAAGTTTTTCCTGTGCTTTTCTTAAGGCCTCAGTATTATGGCTATGTCAGTTAAAAGCTGCTCTTATTGTTGTTCTTTTAATTAAACTTTTTGTTTTAATCTGTTTATCAACTGTGAGCACTCAGGGACTGAAAAGTCCCCTTTGAATTTATAATCTGGCAAGGTTTTTTATTGTCTCTTGAATCTTTTGAATGCATAATCTCCAGTTTAAGATCCCCGTGTAGTTTTAGGATTTCAGTGATAATTATGTTACCTGAAAATCCGTATTTTTATGCCATCGTGTACATATTTCTGTTAAATCAGAGATTTTTCTCTGTTCTTTCCCCATTGTTCTTTGTTATTTTTCTCTTTTTAGTTTTCATTATTTCTAATTTTAGATCCCCTTGTAATTTTAAGACATCCTTTGAATCTAATTTGCCCAAAAACCCATGTTTTTTTATTTTTTATTCCATCTATGACAGATCATACCTGCTCCTTTTACATAGTTCTCCATAAACTTTACCTCCCCTTCTAAGTCAATTAGTTTACTTTGTTTCTTTCCCATTATGTTTTATGTTAGTTTAATTGTAGTATAAATGTCCCAGATAAAAGGTCACTGGCATGAGACTTTAAGGAGAGGACATTAACACGCCCTTCTACTGCGACTAATTCGCAGCGGTGTTAATTTTCTGGAATGAAATCCGACCTTAATCTCCAAAGTCACCAGTACGTAGTTTTAATCTGGGCAAAAGAAAACACAAGACTAGCAGAATCCTGCTATGATTCTATTAAAATGCTTAGTCCTCCATACACACACAACACAGTCACACAGTTAGTTTCAGGTACCTTGTAATTTTTCTAAGTTAACTTGGTGTTATTTTATGAGCTCAATTTACTCCGTTCTTTTTACTTTTATAGCGCTTATTCTATTCCCTCGCAGGGGAATAACCCTTAGTCGTTTTATTTGGCCCCCTTCTTGGCGGGGCCCTACCTTAATTTGTCACTATTCCTTTCACGGTGGAATAAAACCATCCCAATGCAGCGTCCTTACCGGCGACGCACTACCAACGACTTTTAAGTACTTTTCTTCTTTTATTTATATAGCGCTTACTCTATTCCCTCGCAGGGGAATAATCCTCAGTCGTTTTCTTTAATCCCCTTCACGGCGGGATTGTACCAAATTTGTCACTATTCCTTTCACGGTGGAATAAAACCATCCGAATGCAGCGTCCTTACCGGCGACGCACTACCAACGACTGTTAAGTACTTTTCCTATGAACTGTATTTTAAAACTGTCTCACCTCGGAGTTGACTTCTTGGTGACTCTTTGGACCCTGTGAGAGTCACCCCGCGCCGAGGAAGGCGATAACCCACTGGCCAGGTGTGAATTCACACACACCGAGACTTTCACCCACTCCGGCTAATGGAGGCTGTGCAGCGGTGCTTCGCTCGACGTCAGGCTTTCCCCACGGATCCCAGAGTCACTGTTAAAGCAAAGAGAAATAAGGTTATTGAATTAATCCGGCTTCGAAGGACCAATAAATGTTGGGTACAAAAAAAGATATCCACCTAGAAATTTGTGATATATATATATATATATATATATATATATATATATATATATATTATATATATATATATTTTGTTTTTTTTTTGTTTTTTATTTTCTGGGCAGAATTATTGCTTAAATCATGTTTAACCCACTGGCTAAAAATGATGTCAGGGCACATGTAAAAATATATTTTTTATTGTATTCTTCATTTATTAATTATTTTCATGTTGTCTTACTTAGCAGGATCAAAAACTCAGTTTTCCTAAAGGTTTTTTTCTGTCATTGAAAAGCTTAGCAGAGCATAAGGGAACAATGAGAAATTATCTGTATTTATCATAATGTGAACAGTCAAGTGAAAACGTTTCTTCTTTTACAGACATTTTACAGACTCCGAGTTTGTTTCCTTTGGTTCAGTGTGATTCTGTAAGTGGAGGCGAAATAACTGTTGGCTGTCTTGTGAATAATTTCCACCCACACATGAAGGAGATTAAGTGGACTGATGCCACAAGTGGAGCATTGATAAATTCAGACCAATATCCACCAGTGGAACAAACCAACACATATATTAGAATCAGTACTGTCAAAGTAACGAAATCTGAGTGGGATTCTTGGAAGTCATTTAAATGTGCTGTGGATCATCAAAATGAAGAAAAAAGTGTGCAAGTGGAAAGTATGTTATTTATTTATTTATTTAATAGCTGAGATCACTTATGTCCTTTAGTTTATCTTTTCATAATGTGAAACTCTGCTTTATATTATCTGTATTATTCTTATTGGAAACAATATGACTTTTTAAAATTGTCAGGATTAAGTGGATGGTATATTTTACATTTTTAACATTTTTACATTTGTCAACAAGTGTACAACTCAAGTGTACACTCAAGTGTAACAAAGTGTCATGTTTTTGTGCTAGAGTTATTCAGCGTGATGGCTGGGGGTTGGGGCCACAATGATACACACCCATATAAAAACCTGGGAACAACAATGGAATTGGATGTTTCAAATGAAATTACTGCTGAACATCTTTTCACACCAGTAAGTTATTGGTATTGTTAATGCATGTAGCCCAAAGAATACATGTTTTCAAACCTTTAACTCAAACTCTTTACCATGTTATCATGTTAGCTGATGTACTGTCTGTATAAGTGGAAAAAACATAAAGCACAGGTCAAATAAGAAGGTATTATAAAGTTGATTACATTTTCACTGGTAGCTAAGCTAATATTATTCAAAGTAAATAAAGATATGTCTGTCTTAAGAAATAGTTGCAATTCAAGTATCTTTTTATCTGTTGTCCTTGGTTTACTGGACCCTGAAAATAACCCTAAATAAATTAGATTAGAATGAAGAAAGCAAAAATTATATTCCTAAGAAGAACAATTATCAACATAAAAACGAATCCAAGAAACATCCCTAAATCTATAGTAGTATAGCATTAATAAACCCACATATGTTGAGAAATAAAATGCAAAGTTGATGTGGTACCAAACCGGCCGTCAACAAAACTGCCCGGAGTTGTTAAACCATTTCTTCAAATGGAATTTTAATAAACTATGCAAGTTCAGTTCTCTGTTTGGTTCAACATTTTCAGAAACTGCACACTAACTGATGGAGCTTGACCTGAGGAAGTGTTTTGTTAAAGATTTCAAGAATTTTAAAGCAGTAATACTGTTATGACAAATGCTTTTACCTCACAACCCAAAGATATTTGTGTTAATAAATGACTTGTAGCATAACAACATTAACATCAGGATTTACACTATAACTTTATGAATTGGAAAAAAAAACAAAAAAACATACATACTGCTTTTGTGATGTATTGTGGATCAGTGGTAAATGATGAATAAACTGAGGAACTTACAGACAGACACAAGGAAACTTAATACATGGGAACCAGGGCGAGACAATCAACAGAATGAAGTGGCTAAGGAACTAATGAGACTAGAATAATTACAGTAACTTGAAATGACTAAAACTATAACTAAATATAGCTAAAAACTAAGAAAACAGATATAAACATAGAACATACAGAAATAACTTCAAATACAAAAACCAGAATACAGACCTCAGATAAAAGTAAACAGCAAGTCCATGGGATCATATCAGATTTAGACACATTAAAGCTGCAAGCAGAACTGTTTGACTACATTGCAAAGAGACTCTGAGTTTAAAATTAATTTATCGGTCTTAAGACAATTTTACACATTTTTAGTGAGGTTCATAAAACATGGATAAGTGAGTTTGGTGCAGAGAAACTTGACATATAGAGTACACAGTATACTGCCAAAGGTATTTGCTCAGCCATCCAAATAATTGAAATCAGGTGTTCCAAACACTTTTATGGCCACAGGTGGAATCATGCACCTAGGCATGCAGACTATATCTGCAAATAATTGTGAAAGAATGAGTTTCTTTCAGAAACGCTGGAGTTCACTGAGTTTCTGTCAGAAACTCAGTGAACTCCAGCGTGGTACTACGATAGAATGCCACCTGTGCAACAAGTCCAACCGTGAAATTTTCTTCATTCCTAAATATTCCACCATCAACTGTCAGTGACCACTTGATTGGGTGAAATATCAACAGTTTATAAGCAGGTCTTGATTTTGGCAAAAGACAAGAAACAGGGAAAGGGTTCTGCTGGGTTGCTGATTTACCAAGAAAACAACTGTAAAGTCACAAAGTATAATTCTTCTTCTATTCCACTGATGTATGCCTGATAATTTTGGAATATGTTCTCAAAACAAACAAATTGCCTAAACTGCCAGGAAAATCATGCTGTCTTTGTCACTGATTACTGTAAACAGATAACCATTTTTAGGTAATAAAAGGTAATAAAAAATATCTCAAATGATTAAACTATGTTTTCATCACAGTGTGGCCTGGTGCACTGAAGACAATTTGCCCAGGTCTGTAGTCACACAAAGGGTTACTTCTGATGCACTGGGAGAATAAGTGTAACAAGCAGGCATTTCTCTGCATGAAAAAGGAAGGATTTTTATTTTTTTAGAAAAACATAATGTGGATGTGATGATGTTCTACAAATCAAATGAAAAATATCAGAAATTAGTAAATTGCATAATTCTGTAGGTAGCATATAATATTTGTAAAGTTTAATACAACACAAATGTAATACAATAAAAAATCTTAAAATAAATCAATCAAATGCATGAATCCTTCCACCACATGTTACGGTGCATAACTTGTGGATTAAAAACTTCCACATCTCTTTATGATCTAGACATGCAAACCCCAATTGTTTCCTTAACCTTGTCAGAACCTGGAGCTTTTCAGATTTTTTGCTCCCTTTTCACTTTGTACCTTCCTGTGTTTGTAGAAAAGTTTGTGTCATCATGTAGATAAAGAAAGCTGTTTTGTAACTACGTTGCAGAGATGATATAGAAAGTGCACGAACAATATTGGCAACAATTCAGCTAATCTAGCAGCTTCATGAACATGTTTGCTGTTTTTATGCTGCTTTGTTTATTCAATAATACCATTGGTAAAATTTACTCTACAAAGGTAAATATATATTATCATGAATGATTATAGAAATTCTATTTGTTCAATTTTCTTTTGAATAATAATAAAAGGATAAAAAACTCTTGAATTCAGTAAAACATGAATAGATGATTATTAAATCTTGGATTTCTTTGGTATTTCTAAGCACTGTCTTCAGACAGCCACTTTTCTCTTTTTCACACACCACTCTAACTATAGTTGCAGCTGTAAAACTCCACAGAGACCAATGAAATGGTAAACACATTTCCTTGAAGGTGTTTTGTTTTTGCAGACATCATGTACATGCCACCGAGCCACCAAGTGTGAAAAAAAGAATTTTACATTTCAAAATATACTTTTCAAAATGAACTACAAATGTTTTGTTTCCTGTGCTTTTTTTCACCACAGTAAATGCAAATTAAGTCTGTTATTTAAGTTCTATTCAGTGTATCTATAGGGAAAATTAAAAACAACTATCCGGTCAAGTCACTTCATAATTCAAACAGGTCAAATTTATATTACACTACAATCCAATCATGTAGTAATTTTAAATGGCATTACATACAGTCCAACCCCATCCTACTAGTAAAAAGCATTGATTCCCATATAATTACAGCTAAATGTCCAATGAAGCCAGTCATTGACTGTACAATCTTTAGAATAATTATTTTATAAAGGAAGAAAATTAAACTAGAGAGGAATCGTATTACCATCATAAAAATGAAATAGGTTTAAATGTTTTGAAATTGCAATACAAGCTTTTTATTTGGTGGAAAATAGGTATTTAAAATGACTTCATAAAAAAAAAATCAAAGAAACACCTGTTCCTATTGCAAAATAACTACAATTTAGTGTTTTAATCCGTTGCAATTATTCATACACAGATGATTGCTACACGTCAGCACCCTTGTGATGAAGTTTTTGTCATAGGGTTTATTGTAGTGTATGGTTACGGGGCCACAGTAAAATACACTCATACAAAAACCTGAAGTAAACAAGACCTTTAATTCATACTCTACGGAATTTTCTTTTGTTATTTTAAATTTAAATATAAAATAACTACTCTGTTTACACCTTTTGTAACATAACACATTACACATTTTATGATGGAATAGATTTAAGTTTAGATATCAGTTATCACAATTAGTTTATTAGTGTAATGTTAAAACTGCTTGCTTTATAGATCTTTTAACTTGTTGACAACATATACTCAGATGGTGTGAGTCCTAGTTACTGCAACGTTTAAGGTTTCTACACATTTATAGTTATTTAGTGTCACTAGGTGTTTTTGTAGTGCTTTATGTTTTTGTTCAAACTGTGAGTGAAGATGCAGCACTCTGGTGCTTTTTGACTATTGGGGTTGTGGTACCCCAATGACACAGTATCTTCAGGTAAGTCGCATTTTATACAAAATATTTACTTTGGCTGTTTATTTAGATTTTAATAAAAAAATGTATTCCTGATTTTATTATTATTTGTTTTATTTAGTATATTGATGGTAAGGCTATTTTGACAATTTAATAAAACCTAATGAAAGAGCAGAAAAACTTTAAAACATGATTTTAAAGTGGCATAAATTCATAAAGGTTGTTGTTTGAAAGATTTGTTATGACTATGGGACTGATCAACAAATGAGCAAGGGATTTCTTTAGAATTGAATAGTGGTCTCTTACATGATATTAGTTTTTATTACTTAAATGATGCTTTCCTGCAGTTATTTTGTATCTAAAAAAAAATGCTGTGATGATGTAGAATATGTTTTCTAGAACTTTAAGCAAGTGAAACCTTCAGCCAAAGAATTATTAATTTTTGTTTAATAAACCTGAAAAACGTGTAAAATTAGGATCAGTATATTGTAATTTATTCATATAATATACATATATTATTTAATGTACTCGTATTCGTACTCATCATCTTCCGCCTTTTTTGGGACCGGGTCGCAAAGGCAGCAGACTCAGTAGAGACACCCAGACGTCCCTCTCCCCAGACACCTCCTCCAGCTCCTCCGGGGGGAGCCCAAGACGTTCCTGGGCCAGCTGAGAGACATAGTCCCTCCAGCATGTCCTGGGCCGTCCCCTGGGCCTCCTCCCAGTGGGACGTGCCTGGAACACCTTTCCAAGGGAGGCTTCAGGAGGCATCCGGTATAGATGCCCGAGCCACCTCAACTGGCTCCTCTCGATGTGGAGGAGCAGCAGCTCTACTCCGAGCCCCTCCCGGATGGCCGAGCTCCTCTCCCTATCTCTAAGGGAGTGCCCGGCCACCCTACGGAGGAAGCTCATTTCAGCTGCTTGTATCCGGGATCTCGTTCTTTCGGAACTCCCGTCCCAACTATTTAATATTTCAGGTTTTAAATCATCATTAGTGTTTAACAGCTTTAGGTATTCTGTGACACAACATTACAGTACGCCTGTTTAATAGTTCAGAAATAAATCAGAAAAATGTCTCTTAAACAATTTAATTTTGTGGTTTTCAATAAACCATAGTGTACATTTTTCCCTTGCGAAAAACTAATGTGTTCTAAGCACTTACTCAGACAGTAAGGCCTTTATAAGTTGTAAAAATAGTAAAAAAAATATCAAATGAAAAAAAAAAAAAAAAACAAGCTGTGGAGGATGCTATGTATTCTATCTTGGATTTTTAGACGGTTTGTTGCTTAGGAGTAGCTTTATTTCATTCGGAAAACAATGTAGAAAACTTTGTTGTTTTATATTCAAACAAATAAATAAAAAAGGAGAAAAACAAGTCATAGAAGGTGCATGCTTGTATTTTGTGACAGTCTTGCTGGATATTTCAAAGACAAAATTACCAGATAAGCTGCTGAAAATAATTGCTGCCACAGTTTACCTTCAGTTTATCTAACAAATGCATTCTTCCTGTTGTAGTGATTATTTCTTTAACTGAAAATATACCTATAACAAGTATGTTGCACAATATAGTAGTGATCTCATCACTATTGTCATCACGAAGTCAATAAATGTAAAACAAAAATAATAATAATCGTAGAATGATGTTACTTAAAGTACTTTATTTTGAGACTATTGACTGTGCATAATAGTCTAACTCTTTAAAAAAAGTAATTTAAAACATTTAGCATATGTTTTATATACAAAATCATGGGTGTAAAACTAAAACCATGGAGGGTGTATGTTTGCATTTTGTTGTAGTGTTGCTGTGTATTGCAAAGACAAAATTATAAAACAAGCAGCTGAAAAAGTATCATACACAATGTGCAATGTAGTAGTGTTAAAAATAATAGACTATTGATCATCTTCATTCATTTCTTCAACTGTTTCTTTACAAACTTTACGAGGACAAATATTGTCAATCAAATGGCTAAAATCTTCATTATGATATATAACCTATATTTCTAAGGTAACAAACACTTTGACATAATGTTTTAAAGTAACCTTGCAGTAGTTGTTTCCAACAAGTAGAGACACATATAATGTGATGTCATATGAGATCTAAATTATAGGACACTAAATATACCTGAGTGCAGTGATTGAATAATTGTTTGTTGTTATGTTGCAGCATTTAAGATTTGTTTTTGTAAAATTGATATTTCTTTCTTTCTTTCTTTTTACATAAAACTGTTAAGCCTCAACCTTTCTGTTATTTTACAGACACCAGCCTCTCCAACTCTGTTCCCACTAACTCCATGTAATTCTGAGAGTGGAGAAAAGATCCGCAAATAAAAAGAAAAGGTGATAATATGTTTATTCTCTGTCAGTCAGGTTAGTTAGTTGCCAGAACAAACAGTGGCTTCAATTTTAAAGTCACAGACATGAAGACAGAAATATAATTGTTCCTTCATCGTCTTGTAGTTCTTGTAGTTGTACCATTGGAGTTTACAGCGAATATCTTTATTTACTATTTGGATCCTATTTGTTACCCCCTAGATGAGGGGTGCCCAACTCAGGTCCTCTGCAGAGCTGAATAACTGCTGATGAGGAAATTGAACAATTTGATTCAGGTGTATTGGACATCATACGCAGCATGTTGTATTTGCAGAAGTTTACAGAGTGGTTTAGACTTCCCGTGTCAGTGTGTGTGTGTATGGGACTAAATAGTATTATTTTGGTTTTAATCTGTTTCAGTCTTTTAAATATTCAAGCACACAGATGCTTCTTACGCTTCAGAACTCTGGTGTTTGATGTTTTTGTTATAATGTTTATTGTAGTGTGGGTGGGCCACAGTAAAATACACTCACACAAAAACCTGATGGAAAAAAGTGCCTTCATGCATGACATATTAAAATGTCTAATTCATCTCACATTGAAATTCACAATTTCTATGGTGTCTAGCTTTCATCAGTTAACAGCTCACCCGAAATTTTATATTGAAGCTAGTTTAAGTTAATATTTCAGTCAGAGGAACTGTACGGTTGAAACGTTCAGCTTCATGTAAACTCTGAATTAATTGGGAATTACTGGAAAACAAGTCCTCAGATAACATAAATATGTCTCAGGTATTGCCTTTTTATATTTTTGGAAATGTTACTTTGTTTTGCTGAGTGTTTTCTTAGTGCGTGAGGTTTTTGTTCAAGTAGTCAGTGGAGATGTAGCACTGTGACTACTTCGACTACTGGGGAAAGGGGACCGAAGTCACAGTACATTCAGGTAAGTCATATTTAAATCAAATGTTCCCTATTGCTTTTTTTAATATAACTCTTTTTCTGAAATTTGGACTCTTACTGATCGAGAAATTCTGTCGGTTTACATTACTAAAATCTATACAGACAGAACAAATCAGCAGAAAGCCTATGTCTGTTCATTTAACATTGCTAATAACAACACTTCAAAGTGACAAAGTACTACAGATTGTTGTTTGATTAAATGTTTTAAACAAACTGGAGGCCTGATTAACAAATGAGCATTGGATTTATATGCACTGAATAATAATCTGTTACATATTTGGAATTATTATTATTACTTGTAAATTATGCCATCCAGCAACACTTCTGCAGTATTTCTAAAAATTGCAAAAACTATGCTGTGATAATTTAGAAGACGTTTTATGGATATTAAAGTCACTGAACATGTTCTGTCTGGGGTTTCAATACAACATTAGTTTTCAAGGGTTTAGATATTTTGTGAAATAACATTATTACGTTATTTCATGTTTTTGGTAATCAGAAGAATGAAGCCTAAAAATGTGCTTTTGAATACTTAGATCTAGTGTTAAAGCTGTAAGAAATTTGATATTTCTAAAGATGTGGAAGACACTTGCCATCTTTAATTTGCGAACAAGTTTATTAATGTGATCTAAGCAATATTTGATGCAATCTATCCTTCCTAAAAGTGAAAAAAAAAAGACAGCAAAAATGTAAACTATTTTGGAGAATGTTACACATTTTGTTTTAGATTTTAGATTGTTTGTTGCTTTGGAATAGCTTGTGTCATTTGGAAAACAATGTATAAAATTTTGTCAATACAAATTTTGTTATATTTGAAAAATTCAAAGGTGAAAAACAAGTCATAGAAGGTGCATGTTTGGATTTTGTCACAGTCTTCCTGGATATTGCTAAGACAAAATTACCAGATAAGCTACTGAAAACAATTGCTGCCACAGTTTACCCTCAATTTATCTAACAAATGCATTCTTCCTGTTGTGGTGATTCTTTCTTTTACTAAAAATGTACCTATAACACAAATGTTGCACAATATAGTAGTGATCTCATCACTATTGTCACCAAGAAGTTCATAAATGTAAAAAAAAAAAACAATGGTAGAACAATGTTACTTAAAGTATACTGTTGATTGTGTATAATAATCTAACTCTAAAAAAGAAGTAATTTTAAAAATATTTGCATGCGTTTTATATACAAAATAATGGGTGTAAAACTAAATCTATGTTTGCATTTTGTTGCAGTTTTCCCGGGTATTGTACAGACAAAATTATAAATCAAGCAGCTGAAAAAGGATCTTACATAGTTCAGCCTCTGTAAATATAAAAAAAACATTGCCACGTTTAATTGATGTTTGTAATGTGTTTGCAATTTGTAATGTGTGATGTGGTAATTCTTAAATTAATAGAATATTGATCCTCTTTATAAATTTATTCAACAGTTTGTTTACACATTTTAGAACAAAGAGAATTATTATCAAACAATGAGCTAAAATGTTCATTATGATACTAAACCTAGATTTGTAAGGTAACAAACACTTTGACATAATGTAATAAGTAGAGGCACATATTATGTGGTGTTATTTGAGATCTAAATTATGTGACCCTAAATGTATACTTGAATGCAGTGACTGAATAATTGTTTGTATCTACATTGTAGCATTTAAGATTTGTTTTTGTAAATTGCATATTTAGTTCTGTATATAAAACTGTTAAATCTCAATCTTTCTGTTATTTTATAGGGACACCTAAACTTGCAGTTCTGTTCCCTCTAACTCCATGTAATTCTGGCAGTGGGGATCACATCACTTTTGGCTGTCTGGCCCAAGACTTCTTTCCAAAAAGTGCTACATTCCAGTGGACCAGTGCCAGTAACACCAAAGTGGATTCTGACCAGTATATTTTTTCTCAAAATAACATCGACACATTTACTGGAGTCAGTGTGATCAGTGTGCCAAGATCAAGAGTTTTGTCTTACAATTGTTCTTTCACTCTTTCTGAAAAAAGCAAGACTGTGCAAGTGGAATGTATGTCATTTTTCATTTGAGTACATGTTTTCTTTCTCTTCTTCATTGTATATATTCTCACAGAGGAGGAACTGCAAACATAAAATGTGTAAATCTAATTTTTTCTCTCTTTGTGTTTAGATGCCTCCTCTCCTCCTAATGTAACATTGCTCTCAGGGCCACATGGAGAGAAACAGGTCTTGGTCTGTTCTATTGAAAACTTTGCCCCCAAACAAGTGTCAGTCAGTTGGAAAAAAAACAGCAACACTGTGACTGGCTTCAGTAGTTTTGATCCCCAAAAAAGTGGAAGTGTTTATTCGGCTGTCAGTATGTTAAAAGTCGACCGAATAGACTGGGACAGTAAGGCTGTTTACACCTGTGGGGTGACTCACGAGGGACAAACTTACATAAAAAAGGCTTCAAAAGGTACAGTACACTGTCGTTAATGCTTATTAGAAATCAAACTAGGAATACAGTCTTGATATGTAATTACATAGTATAGAATTTTATCTTTACTTGTTCTAAAAATGTTTTATTTTTCCCCCCTTTCTGATTTAGCACATATTACAGTTACACTGAACCCTCCCAGTCCTAAAGCAATGTTCAGCAATAAACAAGCAGAGCTTAAATGTGTTGTGACTGGACAGGATAGCAGCATTTTATCCAGTATTAAAATCATTTGGAACATTAATGGGCGAGACGTGACCACCAACATTCCTGATACAGAACAACCACAAGAAAAAACCAGCACGCTAACTCAAACCCTCTCTGAATGGAAGAAAGTCAACACAGTGAGCTGTTCTGCCACAACACACGACATGACACCAGTTACTCAGAGTCTGACTGTCACCAGAGGTATGTCATTCAATTTAATGGATGATCTATTGAAAATTATTAATGAGAAAAAATTCATATGTTGTGCATCATAGAAATTATGATTTTAAATCTCCTACTTTAATCTGAAACATGCGTTTCTCAAATAAACTGCAAATCTCTTTCAGGTGTGAAAAACCCCAACATCCAAGTTCTAGCTCCTTCAGGGTACCCAGATGAGAAGGTCACTCTGGTGTGTCTGGTCACCAGTTCAGTGCTGCAAGATTACTACATCGCCTGGTCAGAAAGAATTGGAAATAAGAGTGGATCATTCACTGATGGTATCACCTTGCCTGCACAGAAGATCAACAGTGATTACTTAGTTTCAAGCTTTTACACCATCACCAGGGATGAATGGGAAAAGAAAACACATTTCAGCTGCAACGTGTGGCCTGCTGGTAGTGATGAAGCTATGATGCCCAGAGATGTGTCTAGATTGTCAGGTGAATGTGAACATCCAGAAGTGAATTAACATTTTATGTGCTGTGGTGTTTTTGTGTAAATTTTATGTTGTAAAAACCTGTACTCTGTGATGTCATTGTTGCTGCACCATAAACCTGTTGTTTTTGTCATCTTGTTGATTTGTCCTTGTCATATTGTGAGGAGCTTAATGAATGTGCTATCTGGTTCAAATAAATGTTGCATGGAGACTCCTGTTCTGTGTGTGCATAAATGAAAACAACTGAAAACAAATGAAAAGGAATTCTTATCACTCTGACTCACAAGTTTTCTGAAACATAAATGACATAAATCTGAGATTTAAAAAAATCTAACATGTAGAAACACAAATCTAATCACCTGCACTTTTATTTATTCTTCTTACATTTTTTCCTCAGACTTAAATGAGACAATTGCAGTAAGTTGCATAGATAATGCCAATGAAGGAGATGACTTCAACAGCTTGTGGTCCACAACCTCCTCATTCATCTTCCTCTTCATCTTCTCTGTCTCCTATAACATGATTTTCAGTCTGGTTCAGGTAAACATCAAGGCCTTTTCTCTGCATTTATTTCATACTGAATAGAATGGCCACATATTCACAACCTTGCCTGAGGAATAATCTCTCTGACTTCATTCATGAAAACCTTTTTAATGACGGCATGAAAGGAAAGATAACAGAACAGGAGAAACTTAAGAGTTAAATTCAAAGTTGCTTGTAGCTTAATATTCACATCGCTCTTTTATCAGAACTGTTTTTCTAATGCCTATAATTAATATATTTTTGTTCTCTTTTTACTTCCAGATGAAGAAATAATAAAGGTTCAGGCTGGCACAGCAGAAATGAATAACAGCAGAATATTTACAAGAGCTTCGATGTATTTTATGTACTTATTATAATGTATTAAATATTTGAAAATTATGTATTTTCACAAAATAATAGTTTTAATTAATAATGATGTAGTGAAATAAACCATTTTTAAAATAAATCTTATCCATTAAATTATGTTTGAAGTCATTCTCTGCACTATTTTTTCCTGTAAAGAGAATGTATTTTGTTAAAGCGTATTAATTGATGATGTTGCTGTAATGCAAAGATAGCTTTTTCTTTCTCATAAGTGCATCTCTGCTTATTATGAACCTCTTTTGTCAGTTAAAGGTTGGTGTTTCTGAGGTTTTCTAAACATCAATTTCAGACATAAATTTAAATGTGTTTCTGTACCTCTGGGACCTTAGCTGTAACTTCGCTGAAACTGCCAAAGTTAAACTTCCTGGAAAGAACATCTGTCTTCTGTCGTGTATTTGCATTTTTTTCTGTTCTACTAATTGAGTCTGTCATTTTGTCAAAGAGCCAAAAAAAAAAAAAAAAAAAAGTCGGTAAATTAAAAATTCTGAAAAGAAAATGTAAAGTAAATTATTCTTTCAAGTTATTGAGGATAACCCACTGGTAGAATTTTTGAATATAGATCAATAAAAAAATATATTTTATCATCACTCCTTGCCCCACAAGGAAAAAGAAGACCGTACAAAATCTGCTGAAAAATGCCTGATAGACTTAAAATGTACTTCTGGAACATAAGCGCTGTCTGGCTTGACCCTCCTGGTGCTGTTGGTCATGCTCTGAACATTCAAGTAAAAATCCTTAAAAAACTAAAGATTGAGCATTGTAGTTGTTTATTAACCTTAAAAAACACCCCAGTAAATAACATTGCTGGCATCTCTGTCTTTATTATATTGGTTTCATTCACAGAAAACTGTAGACAATATGAAGAAAAGATGAGACGATGTTCATTCCATGTCAGTCAGGTTATATAGAGTAAGTTGCCACAACAAACAGTGCCTTTAATGTTAGGGTCATAGAAATAAAACTGGAATTTAATAGCTCCTTAGTTATTGTGTAGTTCTTGGGAAACCCACCTGCTACAATGTATTTATTAAACATATTGTTGAACAATTTTAGAAATTTTAGTAGAAAAAATATGAATCTCTTAACTGAAGTCCTGGTCAAACACGAGACTGCGTCGCCTTCTGATCTATAGTAGTGTCTTCATTTTACCAGTGCTAATAATGTATAGAAAGGAGAAGAAATTGGGCTCTATGCAGTAACGTGACAATAAAACTTTCTCTTACTGTCAGTGCATAAAAATGAAAACTTTAAATGTGTATTATTTACTTATGTAGTTTTACATTGGATAATAATTTTCCCTAAAAATTGTATTATCTTTACAAAAGTGACTGTTTCTTTTTTCTTGAAGCTTTCTCTCTCCATGAAATGTTTCAGTTTACTATTTGATTAGTGATTCAGTGATTAGATTAGAAAATATCATCATAATAAACATCACAAAACAAACAAAAAAAACTTTCTGTACTTGTACTGTGGAGTTTTGGGGTTTTAATGGGCAAAATATAACAACCACATAAATATTTAATAAAAAAAGGAATGCCAATAATTACATTTATTTTGAGTATATTTTATTGTTTCTGTGTCAATTCATGGATCCAGTAATATTGAATATAATACAAAATACATTTAACATTCTTTAGTTCCCTGAGGTCTTGAAACACTTTCTTTAAAAAGCTACTTCCTGACTCCTTGCACCCCTGAGACCACACCTGCTGAAGTGTAAACTCTGTAGAAACCATTAGAACTATAAATACATTTCCTTGAAGAAGTACACATCTGTCAGTATCAGAATGTCTTCAGGCATGAAATTATTTAAATACTGTTAGCAAAAATAACAACACAAATGCACTAAAGTCTATCACTAACCCACCGCCAAAAACATCTTTTGTGATCCACACACAATTGCACATAAAGCAAACTTAGTTTTGGTTGCAATCTTTACTGCCTTTCTGTTCTTTAACTAACTAGCCTAATAACAATAGCAGATTATTATGATAATGACAAAGTAATTACGAGCATTTGTATTTCACTCTAGTATTGCGTAATCTGGTGGTAAATTGAGCTTCAAAGTGCCAAAAGAAGAAACAGCAGATAAACAAAAGAAATAATATTTTTTGAAAAATGTGTTTTGAATTGGCGCTATATAAATAAAACTGAATCGATTTGAAAATTTGAACAGTGTTTTTCCAGCTGATTAAAAGTTTGATACTATTTCCCTAAAAAAGTCAAAATTATGTGCCTAAATCTGGCCTTCGGTGTAATGTTCTGTTATGCTGAATGCATGACCACCTAATACCCAAACCAAAAAAAGCTTTCTGTTTTTAAACGTGGCAGGATCTTTGAGCTGAAAAAAATGCAAGTTCTACTGCATCGCCACTGATGTCGAATGCAGCAAATTCATTTTGGCATTTTAAAATTTCTTTAAAGTAAATTTGGTAGAGCCAAAAAATATTCATCTGTGCTGAGCCAGAGGATCCGAGAGGCTCCTGCCACATCGCTACAAATGTGCCTGTTAGGACTTTTGCAGAAGCACCAAACACATGACACTGAAAGGTGGAAGAAAATTTAAATCCCTGAGGAGGCAAAATTGTTATAATGACATTCCTGATGGTTTACAACTTTACTGGCATTTCCACAACATCCCAATGGAGATGTTTTTTAAATGCCATGGAGGAGGAGGTGCTATCATGATCTGAGGAGTCAGGAATAGAGTTTAAGATTTTGCAGGGGCATCAAACTGAGGCAGGTTACATGGCAATGCTGCATCCCTCTTTACTCAGGGCTCTTGACCCTGCAGTGATGCCTGAGCATTTTAACAGGGCAATGCTCCATTTCACAAATGAGTTCTTTGGTGGAAATAATGACCAGGCTCCATATTCCCCCGATCTTAATCCCACTGAAAATGTCTAGGGAGAAATGACAAGGGGGCTATATAAAAAAAAAAATCTCAGTTCCAGACTGTAGATGTCCACCATGAAGTCATCTTTACTATAGGAAACAACATTTCAATCAAGTCTGCAGCAAGAATGTCTAATTGAGGTGACCAGCAGGAACGGTGGTCACTACCATGTCCTTTTTTGATATTTTAAGTTTTATGTTTGGTTTTCGGGTCAGGGTTTTAACCTTTTGATCTACTGATGAAAACTCAGTTTGAGTTTAAATGTGTTTTTTTTATATATAATTACCAACTCTGTTTTCTGTATTTGTTTATGTTTTTGCTCCTTTTTCTTCTTTTTGCGTTTACTGTCTCTACATTGTTTTGGGATCTTTTGAGGGTTTCCTGTCTCGTTTACTATCAGAAACAAACTTCTTGGATGTGGTATGATTAAGTTCGGGATGAATTGTAATACAAACGGTTAGAGCATGAAGGAAATATAGCTTTGGGAGCTATGGGAAATTAGCTGAAAACGTTCAACATTTAAAACACTGATGTTTTTATTCTACACATCCCTTACTGAATCAATTTTATCTTTAGACATTGCAATTTTGAGCTTCTTTTTGGTGGAAGTTCCCAGTTGTCAAAATCTTACTGGTTTTATACAGGACAGAAGAGCATCTGACCTTCATCAGTCTGCACCACTAGAAAATGGGTTAAACCAAACAATACAGCCTAAACAAAGAGGAACATAATTATTAATTTAATTTACAACCCCTTCTACACAACTAAATGGTGTGCAAAATGTCATTTCAAAATGTTATATAGTGCAACTCAAAGTTACTTTTCAAACAGTAAGTCCTGGACTGGCCCCTCCCATACACATGTCCGAAATGCAGGATCTAAACAAAGTGACAAACATGGGTATGTATATACAAAGAAATATTAACAAAGAAATCATTTACCAGAAATTTACCTTTAACAGAAGGAAAATCCAAATTAACTAATGATCCAATAGTGTTTACTGTGACATAATGCCACCACAAATAAACCCGAGGAAATATGTGACGCAAAGTTACAACAGTGATGTCAAACTAAAGCATAATAAATTATAACTATAAAATAACATATATTAATTTATGATTATGTTTAACGGACATGTAATGAATAAATACATACATAATGCATACATACATAATGCATACACAATGCATACAGCATACAGGACATGTTCTTCAGAAAGTTTTGTTAATACCTTTTTAGGCCCAATAACTGTTTTTTTTAAGCCATTTTTCCTTTTTTCCATCAGGATAGAGATGCAGCCTCCCTAGAAAAAATGCTAAAGGTACAGTTGCGTGTGGATTCTATGAGCAAATAAGGCAATCATTTTGTAAAGTTCTTTATTTTCAATTTGAACTGTTTGCACTTTATTTGACCCTGCTTATTGCTTTAATGTCTACATTTACATGTCTTTTAACCTACCTACTTCTATTGTTTTGCAATTTTTTTCTACTAATGTTTTTTTTTTTTTGTTTCACTACCACTGTAAATAAAAATTCCCTTCTGGGGCGATAAAAGTCATCGCCATCTGGATAAGAATTCAAGTGCTCCGTCATGCCACAGGCCTGAAGGAGGTCTGAAGCAACAGCTTAGTTTGCTTATACCTAGGCTGGCTCTGACTTCACTGTCAAGTGTAACAATTCATCTCAAATTTTGGGACTAATAGTGAGGAATAATGTTTAATTCTTTGAATAATGTAACATGTTAATTAAGGCTTTTGAATCCCATAGTTTCATCTGTGGGGTCATTCTAAAGGTGCCATGTGAGGTTTTTATTTCACAGATTTTACACATGTACAAAATGATAAACCATTAAACCATCTGTTAACCAGACAATTGTTGAAACAGCAAAAAAGGAAATAACACAGGGTCCAAACGATGTAAAAAAGGTGTCCGGAACATCTTAAAATTCTGATGCTGTGGACAAATTTCCTCTGATAAGACTTTAACAATCAGATACAAATTCATTAAGAAACACCAGAAGGTGCAAACAAGACACCATCCAAACCATGTCAAACAGTCCGGTGCTGGTATGCATGTGTCATAAAGGAGGCAGCTCAAATGCCCAAATTTGCATAGATAGTCAGCAGTGAATGTTTCCCTGAATAATGCTAAACTCTAATTTACAGAAATACCCTTTCTTTATATCCTGTCCTGCAGCCTTGATGACGTAGAGTATAGGCTGTGTATAAGCTTGGTGACCTTTTACTCATTGACAAATAGAGAATAATTTCCAAAGGGCAGGATGTTAAAACATGTCACATTATCTCCCTCTGTTGGTGATTGTGTCTCAGGTACATTTTAGCTTTTCCTCCTCTGGTGATGGACCAGGGTGGATATCAGAAACTTAAAAATGCAAGCAGAGTCAGGAACTCTCTCTTGCAGCTGTTGTTTGCTAGGATGGCCCGATGTAGTTTCCTTTTTGTTGCTTTATCTCCCTAAAGTTGTTTTTTTTTTTTTTACTGGAACCAGTTGTTATGTTTTCAGGTTTTTCTTTTATTAGGATTGGTTAATTTTGGCTATAGGTTAGACTGATAACACCAGATACTACAGTCCTATGGGGGCTCATCTAAATGACTTCACTTCTTTTTGCCCAGCCCGTGACGTTTTGGATGATAAGTATTGGTGGTTACCTTTCTTGTGCATTTGTTTGTTTGGCATACATTTTAACAGTCATTACAACTGACTGTTGAAAGTTATGCCAAACAAATGCACATTTTGCTTGGTTCACTTTGATTGTAACAAATCAAAGTGAACCAAGAGTTCAGTTTATGTTTTAATGTTCAATTATTTATATTTTTATGTACAAAAACATTGAACTCCTTTCATAATTATCTGTGTGGTTTTTGTGCGTGAAGTTGAGTTAGGGACTAAAAGATAAAATATTTGCTTGTGCTGCCATCTGCAGGTCCCTCTGTGGACATTACAACACAAATACTGTGTGAAGCTGCATGATGTCACTCAATTTAATGTGTAAACACAACAGTAAAGGACTAAAGGACTAGAACATTAGCAGAATGTAAATGATTGATGCTGTAATATAACATGTTAATTCACTAATGGTCAAGAGCTAAACAGAGGAAATATTTTAAACCCCTCCTATAAAGAAAAATGATAAAATCACCCA
The DNA here is from genome assembly GCF_021462225.1 of Girardinichthys multiradiatus. NCBI lineage: Eukaryota > Metazoa > Chordata > Actinopteri > Cyprinodontiformes > Goodeidae > Girardinichthys > Girardinichthys multiradiatus. The sequence goes on from NC_061818.1 coordinate 18,242,282, forward strand.
ACCGTCTCCATGTTTCCAGATCAAGAAAATAAAACGTTATCTTTGTTCCCATGTAGCTCAAGTTATTTGATTTTTCTTAGCTTGGTCAAGTAGACATTTGTTTGACTGGACGTGGTTTGATGTTTGTTTATATATATACTACCAGTCAAAAGTTTTAGATACACTTTCTCACTTAATGGGTCTCTTTATTTTCATGACTATTTACATTGTAGATTCCCAACAAGAGCAACAAAACCGTGAATGAACACACATGGAAGTATGTAGTAAACAAAAAGTGTGAAATAACTTTTATACTTTAGATTCTTCAAAATAGCCACTCTTTGCTTTGATTATTGTTTTGCGCTCTTAGCATTCTGTTGATGATCTTCATGAGGTGGTCACCTGAAATGGTTTTCCAAATAGTCTTGAAAGAACTTCCCAGACATTCATTGAGAGACAGCCAGAGGTTAATATTTCAGTCATTACAGCACAGGGCTGCTACTTTAAGGAATCTAAAATATAAAACATAATTAAAGTAATTTTAAATGTTTTTGTTTGCTACATAATTCCATATGTGTTCATTCACAGCTTTGATGCAATGCCTATATATATATATATATACAATGCTCAAAAAATAAAGGGAACACTTAAACAACACAATATAACTCCAAGTAAATCAAACTTCTGTGAAATCAAACTGTCCACTTAGGAAGCAACACTGATTGACAATCAATTTCACATGTTGTTGTGCAAATGGAATAGACAACAGGGGGAAATCTTTGATGATTAGCAAGACACTCAATAAAGGAGTGGTTCTGCAGGTGGGGACCACAGACCACTTCTCAGTACCTTTGCTTTCTGGCTGATGTTTTGGTCACTTTTGAATGTTGATGGTGCTTTCACACTCGTGGTAGCATGAGACGGACTCTACAACCCACACAAGTGGCTCAGGTAGTGCAGCTCATCCAGGATGGCACATCAATGCGAGCTGTGGCAAGAAGGTTTGCTGTGTCTGTCAGTGTAGTGTCCAGAGCCTGGAGGCTCTACCAGGAGACAGGCCAGTACACCAGGAGACGTGGAGGAGGCCGTAGGAGGGCAACAACCCAGCAGCAGGACCGCTACCTCCACCTTTGTGCAAGGAGGAACAGGAGGAGCACTGACAGAGCCCTGCAAAATGACTTCCAGCAGGCCACAAATGTGCATGTGTCTGCACAAACGGTTAGAAACCGACTCCATGAGGATGGTATGAGGGCCCGACGTCCACAAATGGGGGTTGTGCTCACAGCCCAACACCGTGCAGGACGCTTGGCATTTGCCAGATAACACCAGGATTGGCAAATTCACCACTGGTGCCCTGTGCTCTTCACAGATGAAAGCAGGTTCACACTGAGCACATGTGACAGACATGACAGAGTCTGGAGACACCGTGGAGAGCGATCTGCTGCCTGCAACATCCTTCAGCATGACCGGTTTGGCAGTGGGTCAGTAATGGTGTGGGGTGGCATTTCTTTGGAGGGCCGCACCACCCTCCATGTCCTTGCCAGAGATAGCCTGACTGCCATTAGGTACCGAGATGAGATCCTCAGACTCCTTGTGAGACCATATGCTGGTGCGGTTGGCCCTGGGTTGCTCCTAATGCAGGACAATGCTAGACCTGATGTGGCTGGAGTGTGTCAGCAGTTCCTGCAAGATGAAGACATTGAAGTTATGGACTGGCCCGCCCGTTCCCCAGACCTGAATCCGATTGAGCACATCTGGGACATCATGTCTCGCTCCATCCACCAACGTCACGTTGCACCACAGACTGTCCAGGAGTTGGCGGATGCTTTAGTCCAGGTCTGGGAGGATATCCCTCAGGAGACCATCCACCGTCTCATCAGGAGCATGTCCAGGCGTTGTGGGGAGGTCATAGAGGCACATGGAGGCCAGAGAATTTAAGTACACCCTTTCATCAAACTTTTTGACAGGTGGGTGGGACTTCCGGTGAGGGCGGGATTTCCGGTGGGGGCCATATGGGCGCCATGTGGGCAGGAGGTCACGTGGTCAAGCAGGTGGTGTGTCCAAGGGGGCGTAACAGTGGATGCTGATTGGTTGTCGTCATTAGGGGCAATACCTTAAATGAGTCAATTAAAACACAGGGGTGTGTTTGTTATAAATAGAACAAGACAAATATGGTATTATCGGAAACTGTTTGGCATCAGCACCAATTAAAAATAGAGGGGGTGTGTTTGTAAGCATCGTTAAACCTTGAATAACCCAATGAAAACAATAGGGCGTGCCTTAGTGTTTACTTTAAATACAGAGATAAAACTCTGCACTTTACATGCAGCATTCGTTGGAAAAAAAGAACACCCGTTCAACAATGGCTAGAGTTAAGAGAGTTTATCGTCAAGCGGAGGAGAAACGCAACGCGTGCCAAGATGATGATGATGAACAAGCAACTGCATCATATACTTCCTCAACGGAGATACCTATCGGAATTCCCGTCGTGACATACTCTACCGATGATGAGGATCCAAAATCAACTTCAACAACCATGGTTGAAAATCAGACCTCGGTTCGGCCAAGAGGTATGTCAGTTCTGTGCGAAACCCCAGTGACCGTCTACCAGTATTCATCCCGTGAATTGAATGCTCCTAAGAAATCAACATACTACATCTGCAGGGTACAAAGACCCCCGTTCAAGACTCTGCAGGAAGAATGGTCTTTGGAGCCATATGGCCTGGTTGGCAGCTGGGGTTATATTTTCATGTATGAAATAGGAGAGCTTTGCCTGTATCAATTGGATCAAGATGAGGTATTTAATGGATCACTGGCTCTGTGTACACTCACCCACAGCGACTGGGCTGTGTTAAAGCTTGCAATCCCGTACCTTAATGATAGCCCTGAAACAGTCTCAAGGCAGGAGAGGGAGGAAGAAGAAGAAGAAGAAAATGAACTGTCTCCTCGACCTGTAAAACGGGCGAGAATGTTTCATATACCATCCGATGTTGAAATAGCTGAGAGAGAACCTCTCTTTAGCGCAGTGTGGGGGTCAAAAACCACAGCAAATGGCCGCTGGTCTTTTCGGGCAAGCAGACGCAGGAACAACCGGACGAGTCCCTCAGATCTGTTTGTGTTGGAGGCTTTCAATCAAGACTGCGACGTATTCAAGACAATGCTGGCTCTGCCGTTTGAAGCTTGGGCAGAGAAGATGAGTGAAATTGGACATCGTCTTTCCGACCGTTTCCAAAAGTCACGAAGTTGGATCGATGTCATGTCAGTGAAAAAAACGCTGACGTTTCCTGTTTTACGTTTAGAACGAACCCTCTTCTGAGGACACGCCCCTTCCTATGATATATATACGGGGGGATAACTGCAAGCTCACAGACACTGAGAATCGTATCATGAGAATGAGTGGACCGACACCACACAGGGATCTCTACAACCACCGAGCAGAGATCCACTTCTCTCCTGAGCACGATGAAAGCTTCAACATTGGACCATATCATCCGCCTTCCCCTGACCTCTTCTCACCATCCACCTCAACATCCTCATTCTCAGAGAACCACTACAGTCCTGCATCACCTACAGGATACAACATGAAATATCTACCGCTTTCTCCAGACCTCTGCTCACCATCACCGCTATTCATGGCTGAGTCTGTAGACGCGAATGTCCTGCCTGAAGACATGAAGGTGGTCGTGGAGGAGGAGGTAGCCACCGGCTACTCACCCTCTACCGAAGCCCCTACACAAACCCTGGAACCGATGGAGGACCCTCAGCCTTCAGCAGAGGATGAGAGTAACCAGGAGGACGAAATTGACGGTTGGTTCTCAACCACCCTCATCAATACGGTGAAAACAGCGATACTTCATTTATTCAACATAACCTCTTTGAACTATCTCAGAGAAACCTGCTATGGATGTATAACGAACCACCCAAGCCAGCGTCAACACCATTGCCTGGAGGTACTGGGGGAGGATTATTACCAAGTCAACTTTCAACGCATCGTACGACGACTCGTAACCCCCAAACTCATTCCTGCTATTCAGAATCTTCTGGTACTTCGAAGCATACAAGCGGATGACTTCAGAGTGAAGACGATTGCCAAGACGGTTTTATATGAACTGAAATCGGTACAAGGCATCCACAGTGCAATAGCGCACGTTTATGATCGCATGGTCGATGAGAAACATTTCAAACAACTTAACTCTGTTTCAGAGTGCTATGGACTGACAAACTGATCTCACATGTTTGATGACTTGTTGTTGTATCATTTTTTTTTTTTAGTATTCCAGTACTTTAGTTAATCTGCATTATATGATTTTTCTTCTTTTTTCTTTTTACTATTAAATACAATTAAAGTAGGAACATAGTAACCTTTCCCAAAAGTGTTGTTTAAAAAGCTAGTAGTGTTTGAATTCATCTGCATTTTATCTGATTTTGTTTTCTGGTTGTTTTTTTGTTTATATTAAATAAAAAAAATAAAATAAAAAAAAAAATAAGGATAAATCTACCCTCCTGTGTGTTTTTTCTCATTATTTAACAAGTAATCGGCAGAGTGAGCATAAGGCAGAGATGGCAGGAAGACGGCTGATGAAGAAAGTATATTATAGCCCTTCAAATCCGGGAAGTTTTGGGGGTGTAGATAGGCTGAGGAGGGTTATGCAAGATGAAACGGGAAAGAAGGTTGCGGTTGAAAAAGTTAAAGATTTTTTATCAGGAGAAGATACCTATACTCTACATAAACCTGCAAGAATAAAGTTCCCGAGAAACAGAGTTTTTGTCACCAGACCATTGAGGCAGTTCCAGGCTGATCTCTGTGACATGCAAGCTCTGGCCATGGAAAATGATGGTTATAATTATTTATTAACAGTCATTGACATCTTTTCAAAAAGGGCGTATGTACGAGTTTTGAAGAGGAAAACAGCCGCTGAGGTGGTAAAGGCATTTGAATCAGTTTTTACAGAAAGTCAGATCCCCAAAAAACTTCAGACTGATGCCGGTAAAGAATTTTTTAACAAGAAATTTAAAGTTTTAATGGAGAAACACGGTATTGAACATTTTGCCACAGCGAGTGAAGCAAAAGCTTCAGTGGTCGAGAGATTTAACCGCACATTAAAAACAAGGATGTGGAGATATTTTACAGCTAACAATACCCGGCGGTACGTCGATGTACTGCAAAACCTAGCTAGAAGCTACAACCATTCCTACCACTCCAGCATTAAAATGAGCCCTATGGAAGTGACCCCAGAAAATGCCTTTCAAGTGTTTCAGAATCTGTATGATGTCAAGTCCAACAGATATTGCAAGGACTCAGTGACAACGTTTAAACAAGGGGATCTTGTCAGAATATCCAAGGTCCGTGGAGTGTTTGACAAAAAATACGAACAGAGTTTTACGGATGAAGTGTTTACAGTCTATGACCGGATACCCCGTTCTCCTCCTGTATACAAACTCAAAGATTTGGATGGAGAACCTATCGAGGGTTCCTTTTACGCTGAGGAACTTCAAAAAGTAAAAATATTTAACGACAAGATGTATCAAGTGGAAAAAATATTAAAACGACGTACGGTCAAGGGAGTCAAACAGGTTTTTGTAAGCTGGAAAAACTGGCCTGAGAAATTCAACAGTTGGATCAAGTTTGATGAACTTCGAAACGTATAAAAAAGGTTTGCACTAAACCTCACAGTTGACACAGCATCATGAACCGTCAGGTAGAGGATGATGGCTTTTACGTTACTCTTCCATCTAATGCTAGCATGGAAGTGTTTAAAAATAATACCAGTTCAAGTTTCCGTGTAAATTTAGCTCAACATATTGATTTAGAAGGCCAATGGATGGTTGCATTAGCCGAGATTTCATACCCTCATACATGGCATAATTTACCGGATTATGATGCCTACTTTGAATGGAGGAAGGTTGGTGATGTGGAGATCAATACGCAAAGGATCAGAAGTGGCTACTATAACAGCGTTGTTCAACTCGAGACAGAGATGGAAATGTTTTTCAAAAAATTGAAATCGGGTTTACGCATTAAATTCAGCAAAGTTCAAAAGAGATTTGCATTTCAAGCAAATAGTCCGTATGAAATACACTTCTTCAGCACTCTAGCTTATATGATGGGCGTGAAACCAGGGGAATGGATTCATGTTTCTGAACCAAAACTGGCTCCTTTTCCGGCGGATATAAAGGCTGGTTTCTATCACCTATACTGTTACAGCGACGTGGTCAGCCCACAAATAGTAGGCGACACTTTTGCACCTTTACTGCGGACCGTCAAAGTACAAGGCACATTCAGTGATATGATTACTCAGACGTTTAACCCCGCCCACTACCTTCCAGTCTCCAGAAGACATATTGAAAATATCAATATAGAAATTAAATCGGACCAAAACGTTCCTGTAAATTTCGTCTATGGAAAGACCGTCATAAGACTACACTTCAGACCGGTGATATCACAACGTAGCCTGAGATAAATTTTATTTGTATAAACTATTCCAGAGATATGTATATAACCTCTAAGATTGATTGGTTATCATTCATATTACGCTGGTCATTCAACACTGCATCAAGCAGGCAAGAGAGAACATGGCACATCTAAGTCTGAGACGTGATCCAAATCGCTTTGTCAATTACTATGTAAGTCAATCAGGCGGTAATCTGCCAGGGTTTTATGGGGCCCCGGTCATGTACGGACGCGGAATTGGATCATTATTTTCAAAATTATTCCGCTTCGTATCCCCTCTGGTTAAAAAAGGATTTGCAATTGCAAAACCCCATCTTAAAACGGCTGCATCAAATATCGCTTCGGATGTCATCGGTAGAGCCGTGAGTAAAATGAGTGGTTCTACACACATCGACGGTCAAGAAGGTTCAGGAATTATGGTTTTATCCAAAAGACCCAGAACAAGACCCCCTGGTGATCGTTTAAGGACGGTTAAAAAACAACGACAAACGCGAAAAAGGAGATCAGTCGCAGCTGACAAATGAAGAGGAAGGAAGTCATCCGCAAGTTTTGATATATTTAAATAATGGCTCTTTTACATAACAAATCATCAGAGTGCACGCTGGCAGAGTTGGACTTATTTTCTGCCCCGATGACGCAGCTATCGATCGAAGATAAAATTTACACCGAGATCCAGCCTTTATCAGCAATCACTGATGGAGGGCCGATCGAGTTTTTCATTCCGGGAGACGGAGAAAAGTATCTGGATCTCAACGATACGCTGTTGCATCTCAGAGTGAAAATTACTAACGAGAATGGAACAAACCTGCCAGATGATGCACCTGTAGGGCTCATCAACTACCCGTTAAACACCATCTTCAGTCAGTGTGACGTCACTCTCGGAGATCGAATGATTTCACAATCCAGCGCTACACATCCATATAGAGCAATGATTGAGACATTGTTAAACTTTTCTGAGGATTCTTTAAAAACCCAGTTTAGCTCCGGTCTTTTTTATAAAGACACTGCAGGTGCTCTGAACTCTATTGTTACAACTAACGGCCCTAACCAAGGTCTTAACAGCAGAGCAGGCTTTACGGCAAATTCCAGGGAGGTACATCTCCTAGGCCCCCTGCATGCAGACATATTTTTCTGCGAGAGACTTCTTTTAAACTCTGTTGACCTTAAAATTAAACTTACAAGAGCCAACGATGCCTTTTGTCTCATGGCTGCAAGAGACTCCACTTACAAACTCAGGATATTAGGAGCATCTCTTTTTATCAAAAAAGTTACTGTCTCTCCAGCTGTACGACTGGGGCACGCTTCAGCTTTAATGAAAGCAAATGCTCTGTATCCACTTTCACGTGTGAATGTAAAAACATATTCCATCCCTGAAAATTCAAGGGTATGCAACCAAGAGAATCTTTTCTTAGGCATCTTTCCCAAGTATGTGGTGATTGCGTTACTGGATCATGACGCTTTTACAGGAACACGCAATCTCAATCCGTTTGACTTTAATCATTTTGATATGGAATATTTAGCTTTGTGACAAATTCCTGCTAAAGCCTTCCAGCCAAATTTTAACCAAGGTCATTCAGTGAGAGAGTATTACAACTTGTTTACGGCTACAGGACGACATCTAAAAGATCTTCCACTGAGTATATCACGTCAGGAATTTAATCAAGGATACTCTCTATTCACATTTAATCTTAACCCGGGTGAGGACACAGATGCTCTATCTCCAGTTTCCAGTGGGAATTTAAGATTGGAAATGCGCTTCAGAAACCCGTTGCCTCATACCACCACGCTGATCATCTACGCTTGTTATGATTCTATTTTAGAAATTGATTCAAAGAGGCGTGTGCTGGTGGATTATTATTAATCTAATCAGGCATGAATAATCATAAAATTGAGAGCCTGATGCGTCATCTGCTGGGAGATTTGTTTTGCGGTGTGTGGCCGTGCGACCAGCTGCCGCTGCTAGCTGACAAATTCCCAGGGCCGGCCTACTTTATCGTGAATACACATCCTTCACACATGCCGGGGGAACACTGGCTAGCTCTGACATTGGATGAGAATGGTCAATCCAGCTTTTTTGACTCTTATGGATTCTCTCCGGATTTCGAGTTCTACCCGTCAAGCATCGTAACATTTTTAGAAGACAGATCCTCAAAAATATTGTATCATAATAATCAGCTTCAAAACACTCTGTCCACTGTGTGCGGTCACCATTGCATTTTTTATCTATGTCATAGAGCGTGCGGATTATCAATGCAGCAAGTGTTGTCGAAATACACCGGAGATGTGATTAAGAATGATTTAATGGTATCTAACTTTGTGAAAAAATATCAGAAATGTGTCATTAATCAAAGTTGTACATTTTATACTCACGGAACATGCTCTTTGGAGATGTTTCTGGATTGTTATGGAATTTAAAATGTCTTATTTTTTTTTTCATTGTTTGTTTTTTTTTTCTTCTTATGATTTAATATTTGTGTAATGATATCATATGTTAGTGTGTGAAGTAGAGAACGAAGTTAGACTTGAAAAATATAATCAATAAATATTTTATTGAATAAAAGAAATAGACTACATGTTTCATTTTTCTTATAACGGTTTATGGTGAAAATGTAATCCATTGGGGTGGTAGTGTCGTCTTACGAAGAGACCTTTTTGATCTCCCATCAGCATTTTTTGGATCTTCCAGCTCAGATCTCAACCAGTAGGGAGAATGAGTTATCTGCCTTCTTCTTCTTTTTCTTCTCTGCTTAACGCTGGGGGGTGTACCCCCATTTTCAATCGATGTACCCTCTGTTTTGAAACGTCTATATTCTTCACGAGCATAAGGGTTAATGACTGAAGATATAGGTATGTTTACTTCTGACATGGAGTGTAGAAAATCAGACCATCCTCGGGTTTGTGATGCTCCAGATTTTTTAAACGGAAGCATGAGATTTTTCAACAAATCAATCATGTGGGACCCCTTTATAATATTTCCGTTAAATACAAATTCACCTCGCGAAGTCCAACTCTCACTTCTTTCGGATAATTTCTTCAAAATGTACTCGGCATTTTTACGATTGTGTTTAGGAAGGCTTTTCAGTACTTCCGTAAGAACCTGATCCTTAGGGGGCTCGTCCTGCCCTGGGCCTTGTTTTTCTTGGGACCGCTCATGTTCAGGAACCTCTGTGTCATGCTGCAGCGTTAAACTGACCCGCTGTTTTTCTTCTTTGACACCTTGCTTAAGTAAAGTCAGATACCTCTGGAGAAGAGCATCGTATCTCTTGATTTTTTCATAAGAAGTCAAACCCGGCTCGTTTAATATCGCTCTCATTTCAGCATCCAAATTCTCCTCCGCCATCTGTCTGATGGACGTGTCTGACTGGGTCAGACGCTTGAATTGATGAGGGGAAATGAGAAACATCTTCTGCGATGTTCTGAGAGACATTATCTCCTGATGATTCCACCCACTAGATCACCGATCAAGGGTGCAAGAGCCGTTAAGATGGGCAGAATAAAACCAACTCGTTGCTTTTTGAGAGCCAACTGTTTAGTTTTTATCCCGGTTCTTTTATCACCCAACAATCTGATGATATTTCTTTGTTTCTTCAATTGTCGGTGTTGAGAGGGTAATGTTACCTTTTAGGATATTCAGTGCAATCTCGCACAGAGCCTGAATAAAGTCGGGAGAGCAGTGTGCGAGAATATCTTTACATTTCTGTGGACAGGCCTGGTACAAAGCTCTGAATAATGGTAAATTCCTTTTTATACGCGCTGACATGATGACTTACTTTGTTCTGGGTACGTACACAGCAGGCCACTGCTGAGGAAGTATCCCCGTTCTCAGTCTGAAATGTTCTGGGCAGGTAGGCGTAAAATCGATGATTAAATATCCATGAGCTTCTCTCGTTGCGTCTTCAAAACTCTCCAAGAAGAGACCCTTTTGAGATGGAAACATTTGGCGGGCCAGTATATTCAGCTGCAGCTTATCTCTCGGGTTCTTAAACAACACCATATAATTACAGTTCAAACTAATAGTGCGACTGAACTTCCCCTGATGAAAAACATTCTGAGTCAACATCATAACACTCATATTACGATGGTGACGAAACTGGGTAAAGACCTTCATCACGTTTTCATCATCTGAGGCTTGAGCAATAACATCGTCTAGAATAATCAGATGATTCTGATCAGGAGGAAACAGGTTTTCATCTTCAAAAGAATGAGGCAATCCTTCCACAAAGGTAATATTTTTATTCATCTTCTGCAATTCAGCATACATGGGTTGAAAAGATGTGTAAATCCATACAATATTTTCTGGAACAATATCCATGACATGATTACAGTTTTGTAAAATACTTTTTACAAAGAAAGTTTTCCCGCAGCCGCTGGGTCCAACTATCATACATGAGAAAGGGGCTCTAAATCTAGGATCAAAATCAATCTCCTGTAAATCCATGTGACTTTTTATTTTATTTCTTCTTCAACTCTAATAACCGAAAGGCAGAGTTGTCCCGTCAGAAAAAGGACGTCTCTTATCATACACCAGTCGAAACCTTTTAAGAAATGTCGCGTTTGTCAAACGGAATCTCTTTTTATCCCTCCTGATCGTGTGCTGAGGGATTTCAATGACACCCTCACTTGACCCCTGTAAGTAGCCCTCGACCAGCCCTTTGATGCTGTCAAAATTGACCCTCTCGCTGCATTCATGCGTCTGAGTGATGCCTTTAGCACGTATCATTACATTTTTACGGTTTTTGGTCTGGTATGCATAACTCTTGGGTCCTGTCGATGCAAACTCCGAAATGCTGTCACCATCTAACTCGTCAGTAAGATCACCCAGATAATTCCCCAATTCCAGAGGAGTTTCACCACTTTTTGTCACATAAATCAAACTGTCCGTGTCAATATAAATCAATCTGTCCTGTAACTTCTCCATGCTGCTGAGAAGTTTTAAACGTGCATAAGCGGTGGTGAATGCTGCAATAAACACATTATTTGTCTTACTTGGTGGATATATGACACGTTTGCTGTAGTTCCACTGCACTACACACATTTCAGGGTTGAAAAAATGAAAATAGTTAACCCTGTATTTACTCGAGAACATGAAGCTGAAAAAGTCTTCAGGGTTAGTGATGACTGTGGTCTGAGACAGATCACTTCTTTGCGCAAATTTCCCCCAGGATTCATCTCGATTTTCTCAGGGTCTAATTGGATGCCCTGATGCAGTTTGTACTCGCTTATATACTTTGACTTACTCTCCTGATCCACTGCTTCAGACGGATAGCCTGAAGCCTCCTGCTTACCCTTTAAAAAGCAATGAATGTAACCTTTAAAGATTGTATCACTTCTCTTTTCAAAATGCCACACCTCTGTGATTTTAGCAAGACGATAACTACACTCCAAAGCTTTACAGAGATCTGCACTCACCCACACTCCCATCAAAGCTCTTTCTTGATCATTATGCATGCAGGGACCTGACTGGTTATTTAATTCAGCGCATGAGCGGCAGAGAGTGAACACAAGTTTACCTTGGGATGTTCTGTAAGGTAAAACAGGGAACAACAGGTCACTTGGTGGGTAGACCACAGCTTTGATTATACCGAAGTAGCTGCTGGGGTCATCAAAATCTTTGTAAATGATGGTGGGGTGTCCGAGGGGAAAAACGCAGTTGGCGTTTACATAAGGGTACAGAGATGTGTAATCCACATAGTGTACAGTTTCATCCGGTTCCGCTGTGTACCTCAACTTCATAGGACAGGTGCGTCCACCATACAGCGCATCCCGGGGGGATAGCGGTTCGGGTGCATTAACTTTCTCAAGAAAGCTGATCACCCCTGGGTCTGATTTTTTCATTTCAATCCACTCATGCTCCCATATGACTTCGAGACGAAGGCCGTACACAGTTTGTAACACCTTGCTTCTCTCAACAGTGGCTGCGTAAAACTGTTCAAATGCGACCCCTCTCAACGGACACTTGTCATGAGGCATGTAACACTTTTTACAGCCGTGGAAAAAACAGCCATAAAATTCAAACGCAACTTTGACACCGTTAATCTCTGCATACCCATCCACTGAATATGGCCCGATTTTCTTTTCACCCCTATTTAATGCATGCTCGATAAATATGGCTCTGCTGTCTGCAATCCAGCCGAGCCATTGAATGGACGCGCTGGAGAACGTTTTACTGCTACGTCTGTAGTCCAGAGGTGATGGAATGGCTAAGGTTTGAGGAGGAAGGAAATTGGTTACAAAAACCTTCATGCAGGCTGATGCTATTGTGATACTTTTAAACGGATCCACACTTGTCTCCTTAAAGAACTCGTCTCTGAATTTTAAGCATCCTTGAAAAAGAATTTCAACGTCATTTTTACAATAACGAATTGCTTCTTTCTTAAAGTCAAAGACCTCTTTGCTCGCTTCTCTGTACCAGCTGCTAAACACCTGTTGTTCTTGAAGACTCATGCGTTCTACAGCGTAGCAGGATGGAGGAGGAAAAGCCCCTACATACTGGAGATGTTGTTCAGAGGAAAATAGGTGGGGAAAAAAACCCTTGCTTTGATCGGTAAAGCCTAACGCTTTCGGCATGGCACTAAGCTTCATGCACATGAAGGACAGGCTATCAATGTATTTTAACCTGTAATCAGGGTCGGTTAAACAGAGAACTTTACTCCCTACCAGGACGATATGTGGTTTAATGCCTAACTGCAGCATTGCTGTGAGAATCAGGTAACCATCGTACCCCCGCGCATTGTGCGCTATTAAGGTGTAACCTTTGTACATTGGCCTCCTGAAATGCAGGATAAATGTTTGGGTGCAATTCAGTCCATAAGCGTACCATTCATCACCTTTCAACGTTTTAGCACAGACCAGAAAGGGGGTATGCACGCCGCTCTCATTGACGAGGCATTCGAAATCATAAAAAATCAGTTTATCATCAAGCTGATTAATTGCACTGCAAGGCAGAATGTAACACTTATGATCATCGCATGTAATGTCTAGGCTGGGGGGTACATTTTCACCGCAAATACTGCATTTTACATTACACACGTGTGGTTTATTCGGTTTACTGATTGGAATAACGTATATCCGTTTGCATACTTTACACAGTTTTACCAACTCACAGTCACTCATAGGCCTTTCAGCACTATTTCTGATGCGCGGTTCCCTGTGTCTGCTGAAACATGAAGAATTACGACAGATTCTTTGACAGCCTGCACAGCTTACAGGATTGCTAATCTCTTGCATACATTTATATGTTCGACACACTGGACAATAACCTTCACAATGGTGTGTATTGGCATTCTGATAGCTGGCGTAACAGTAATTACAAATATATCTGCACCCCATAAAACCTTTGAGATTTTTTATCCCATAGTAATGACCTTGAAATAACAGCAAAAACAGAGGGTTTGAACGATCGGGGAAACTGGTCTCAAATTTACACAGAGCAGTAGAGCCCGTGGTTCTGTGAAACACTACAATTTTTCTCTTCAGAATGGTTTCAAATTTACCAATATCACTAAAAGTAACTGCTGTTTGCTCGTCGAGGCCTGCCTGATGCTGCCATCTCCTCCCCAGTTCTACAGCACGGTGATCCGTGAGCTCAGGATCAGAGACGTGTGCGAGGCTGATTGCAAAACATAACTGATTACCGGTATTGTTTATAATATACAAATGACGCATTTTCTTATTAAACAGTTCACAGTCTAACGTTCCTGCAGCTTTACGCTTAGAACCTCCTGCTGGGTCATTAACAACCTGAAGAACAAATTCCATGTTATTATCTACAGGTATATTTGCATTCGATTGTACTAAATCGTCGAGGAAGTTTTCGAAAGCAGGCAGGATCATATTTCCATCATCTGTAACAGTAAATGTGATGTGACGATTGAGATTTTCACCCACTAATTCCAGCTGCACAACGTCGTTACGTCTGGTTAACGATCTCGCAGCGTCGGCTAATTCAATGATAATACGCATGATGTCTGTATAGAATGCTGCTAAATCTGGAACGTTACTTGGACAGGGCGGCGGTATGGTAAAAGGTCTCCTTATTTCATGGTTATTAAAATGTTCACGTTCAACCACAGCTGGAGGATCTCGCTCTATTTGATCAGAACTAACTGCTACGTCCGTATTGAAATGACCCCCGTGCTGATCTGCGGCGTGTGACGTAGAAAGATTCCGATGACTGTCAGGTGAATCATTTTCCTCAATGCTGCTGTGTGGAGACGGTTCGCTGTTCAAATCGGAAAGAGCCTGATTGATTACGTTTAAAACGTCACCGTGCTGATGTTCATTTATTAAATTTTCACTGTTAGCAGGAGATGCATTAACGGGGATTTCGTTAAGTTCATTAACTAAATTTCTTATTTCATCCAGGGCAAGTCTGATTACTTGATCAGAACTAACTGCTACATCCGTATTAAAATGACCCCCGTGCCGATCTGCGGAGTGTGACGTAGAAGGATTATGATAATTTTGCTCAATGCTGTGTGGAGACGGTGTGCTATTTTCTTCTGCATTAACGGGAATTTCGTTAAGTTCATTAACTAAATTTCTTATTTCATCCAGGGCAAGTCTGATACGGTTATCCATTTTCTATGAACATAAGAAACAAAATAAAAATAAAACTAACCTACAGAAAAAACAAAAAAACAAAACACAGTGATCAGTTCAGTTTAAAATCACCTTGATGTCACCAAAATGCTTCTTTAACAGAATCTGACATGCTGCCAGAAGCGTTAACGATGAGGCCTTATTACGAAGATCCCGTGAGGCTGTAGAGACTGTCTTCCTGTGTTGTCCGTTTCTGTATCCAATCTGTCCTACCATCAACGTTACCTCTGTATGGAGAATGAACAAAAAATAAATAAATAAAAATATGTAATAATGAAATAATCACATTAAAGCTGAAAAAAAAAAAAAAAGGGGAATTCAAATTAATTCAGTATGTATGTATGAATTAAAACGTACCGTTCATTAAACCACTCACTAGCGTTGCTCTGCTTTGTAGCGCAAAGAGTCGCTGTCTTTTGGCCGGGGTTAAATATTCTGTAAAAACAGAAGACAATAAAAGTTATCTTACGCTGCGCAGCACAGCGTTCATAAATAAAACGAAAATAGTTTTTAAAATACACAAGTTTTTTTTTTAATCTTACTCCGATTCTTTGCGGTAAAACCTCCAGATTTCACTTCTTGTTGGACTGAAACGGTGCCGTTCTGCTGAAAGCTGTCTTGATCTTTGAAAAGCGACCTTCTGGTGGGCGGATTCAATGTGGCATCTTTGGATGTATCTGTAAACAGGTTTATATGACATTTTATTGAACTATGCTTAAAATACATATATATATATATATATATATATATATTGTTTTTATTTAATTTTTATTTCCTTACCTTGCTCCTGCTCGACAACTATGTCTTCCACAGAGCTCTCAGTCGAATCTGTAAACAGTTTTTTATCTGAGGTTTAAAATACATTCACTCTCAAAGAAAAAATAGATAGTTCTTAGGACTTACTTACTTTCTGGTGGTGCCGGTAACTTATCCGGTGTGTCTTCAGGGGAAATGATGATAATTGACGGGGGGGTATTCAAAGAATCTGTCGTAATTTCTGTGTTAAAAGAAAGTTCAGTTGTTGCGAGTTTTTCTTGTTTGGAAATAATTCGCCTTCTCAATTTTGACTGTCGATTCCAGCCGCTGAACCCTCCAACTTGATCATTCGGGTTTACCTATCTCATCAAATCTATAAATTGAAACATTGTCAAGGGTTAACTATAATATATATATATATATATATATATATATTTTATTGCATTTAACATTTACTTACCATAATCTGATTGTGTCAAGATGAAATCATCAAGGTCATCAGCGGTGGGTTCTATGACAAAGAAACAAATATATATATATATATATATATATATATATATATAAACAATATATATAAACAAAATTTGAGAACATTCACATGCATTTAATGATACTTACTTACTTACTTACGTTTTAAGATGTCATTGTGCTTTTGTGAATTATCAGAAGAAGAAGCCACAATTTCCGGGTTTCCTGAAATATTTACCGACATTTTTTCTTGTCAGTACTGGTATTTTTCAATGTAACAAGTGTTATGGTTCAAAGACATTCAGCATTTGAAGACCCTGACACTGAGGTTAACCAATGAAACAGAGCCCCAACATTTACACACAGTATTTATACCAGAACATGACAGTGTTATCTCAACTGCAAAGACTATGTTTTTAAGACCAAAACCCTTCTTGAGTTCAAAGGTGATATGGTTATCTAATGAACAGACGTAACTGCCCCTTCCTGACATCGCCCCTAACAGTTGTAACCCTGTAACTCTAAGATGAAAAAGTAAAATGTTTTTTAGAAAAGCTACAGGTAACTAAAATTATCATTCCTTTTTTTTTTTTCCTAAAATGGAGTCTCTCATGATTCAAAAACAAACACATCATTGCTAGAGTCAATTTGTAACTTGGAAACAGTATACTGATGTTCTTTTTTTTTTCTGTTAATCTCATATTCGTCTTACCTATTTCAGCTGCTTTTCCAGTATGTTGACGCAGAAGCTGAAGGTTTTTCTCGTTCCATCGATGTAGTGAAGCACAATTTTTTTTTTTTTTTTACTTTTTTTTAGGTCTTTTCTATTTTGAACGGATTTAGACTGGCTCATATATTCAACAAATAGGTCCTGCTGTAAAGCAAAATTAACTTACAATTCTGTCAGGTTACACAGTTCCTTTACAAAACCCTTCTTGAGTTCAAAGGTGATATGTTATCTAAGAAACAGACGTAACTGCCCCTTCCTGACATCGCCCCTAACAGTTGTAACCCTGTAACTCTAAGATGAAAAAGTAAAATGTTTTTTAGAAAAGCTACAGGTAACTAAAATTATCATTCCTTTTTTTTTTTCCTAAAATGGAGTCTCTCATGATTCAAAAACAAACACATCATTGCTAGAGTCAATTTGTAACTTGGAAACAGTATACTGAAGTTCTTTTTTTTTTCTGTTAATCTCATATTCGTCTTACCTATTTCAGCTGCTTTTCCAGTATGTTGACGCAGAAGCTGAAGGTTTTTCTCGTTCCATCGATGTAGTGAAGCACAATTTTTTTTTTTTATTTACTTTTTTTTTAGGTCTTTTCTATTTTGAACGGATTTAGACTGGCTCATATATTCAACAAATAGGTCCTGCTGTAAAGCAAAATTAACTTACAATTCTGTCAGGTTACACAGTTCCTTTATTAGGATTTCATGTGATAGGTCAACATTAAGTTGATTATACCTTTAAAAATATAAAAGGATGCATGTCTTTTTTTTTTTTTTTTTTTTTTTAGATGTATTAACGCCTGAAAAAACATACAGATTATTAATAACACCCTTAAACACACCCCTGTGTGTTTTAATTGGCTCATTTAAGGCCTTCCCCGTAACACCCTTAAACACACCCCTGTGTTTTAATTGACTCATTTAAGGTATCGCCCCTAATGACGACAACCAATCAACATCCACTGTTACGCCCCTTGGACACACCCCCCTGCCCACATGGCAACCACATGGCCCCCACCGGAAGTCCTGCCCTCACCGGAAGTCCCGCCCACCTGTCAAAATGTTTGATGAAAGGGTGCACTTAAATTCTCTGAGGCCACACACAATAGTGAGCCTCATTTTGACTTGTTTTAAGGACATGACATCAAAGTTGGATCAGCCTGTAGTGTGTTTTTCCACTTTAATATATATATATATACAGTAAAAATAATAACAACCAATTACATGTAATGTTATGTAATGTTGAGCTGCTGGTTACACTGTAATAACATGCAGTTGAATCCTGAAGTTTATATATCATTGGTAAAATTGTAAAAATATATGTCCCAAAGGTGAATTTATAGTCAGAAAATAGAATCTAGAACCTAAATAGGTTTAAATGTCACTAATTAAATTTTAACATAAAAAAAATAAAAACTCCATTGGCACTTAATCATTATAAAATGAACAAAATATACCACAAAATGATATTTAAGTGCATAATACTGAACATAAAATGCTGTGAAAAGTGGGCAACGTTTTTGCACTGTGTGAAACAGCCATACAAAATCCAATCAAAAAGCCTGTGATTAATCTATTGGTGTGGAACCTGTATATTTAAATTTGTATTTTGTTTTGAGAATCATTGCAAAAAATAATATTAATCAAAATAAAGATAGAAATAGAAAACTTTTTGTTGTAATGGAATGTAAAGTAACAACAAGGCCATTATAAGAAAGAACAGAGTGTGTGGAGAGAGGTTTTTGTAAGGGGCTTAACCGCAGTGCATACTATAGCAGCCACAGTGACACATGCTGTGACAAAAACCTCCGTCGGCTGAAAAAGAAGATAAGCTGATTATTATCATATGAAACATCCATTAGTATGTTTCTTTTTCATGCTTTGTTTGTAATGTCACAGTCTTTCAGTTTTCTTAACAGTTCATTTTGATTTTGTTTAATTTATTGTTGCCTTGCATTGTTTTCAGTCAGTTTCTTTTGTAAACCAAGCTTATTCTTCCTCCCAACACCTGATCTTAGTTTTCTAACATCCACACCATCATTTATGTAATTTCAATTTATGGATTCACCCTCAGGTATTCAGAGTCTCCATGTCAGATCCTGGTAATTTCTTCTTGATTTTTTCATAAGCAAAGTCAAGTTTTGCATATCTATTATGATGCCATGCCATAGCAATGTCAAATGGCAATACAAAAACATCTGCATTCAAAAACTGAAACGTCTGTTTGATTGTTCAATGTTCAACAGAAAATATTTTAAAAATATGTGTGAACAGAGTTTATTGAAGGTCTGGATTAAGAACATTTAAAGAATAAAAACGCTTAAGGCTTAACAAAACACTGTCTTTTGAAATATGTGTTGAGACATACATTTTTCATGATATAATTTTTTATAACTGAGCATTCTGCCACTGAGGAGGCAACCGTGAATCAGTGGTATTAACAGCTCGCTAAAGAGACAAGATAATTTTACTGTTAATAAAAAGTAAATGTTTTGTGTGGGCAATGATTATTACAATCATCCATCCATCCAAACATCATCTATACCCATTTGTCCTTGCGGGTTGTCCTTGGGGGTTCAGATGCTTATCTCCAGCGGTCGTTGGGCAAGAAGCGAGTATACCCTGCACAGGTCGCCAGTCTATCGCAGGGCAACACAGAGACATTCAAGACAAACAACTATGCACGCACACACTCATACCTAAATGCAATTTAGAAAAACCAATAATCCTAACAGTCATATTTTTGGACTGTGGGAGGAAGCTGGAGTACCTGGAGAGAACCCACAGGAAGAACCCCCTAACCCTATCTACAGAGCAGCGGAACATAAAACACAGACCACAAGAACTTAAAACAGCATTCAATATTTTCAAAAAACACATCATCAACATATAAATAAAACAAACCCAGTCAACTCAAAAAAAGAATTTCAAAAAGTTCCCCAGTTAAAATAATGATTCCAGTTGATTCCAGAGCCTATGTGGGCCCTCACAACCATGTGTTCTCACCTCCTTATAGTTTTCAGTCTCAAGGAAGTCTTGAGGTCATGTGAAGTTACAAAATCAGACATACAACTAGGCCCAAGGCAAGCGAAAGGTTTAGATGTCATGATAATAATATAATCTTAAAATGGTTTTAAACACTAGTACTCCCAGAATTCCAACACTTCTAGAACTCCCAAGCCCGTCAATTTGACGGCGAGCATTCTGGATGCGATGGTAGTGATGATCGCATTACCAGGGCCATGCTAAAGGTTTTCTTGCACGCTATAAAATTATGGTTTTGACAAGAATTAATAATAGTATTTGATCAAAACCTATTAAGTTTTATTATTATTTATAAATAGTACTGAAAAGTAATGCAGAGTAGTGGGTACATTTAAAAAAAAAGCTTTACTAATCTGACCAAAAGCTGGACAGCTCCATGCTACGACCCCTTTCACTTTGCGGACATAAACTAGTGCTAAAAATGCCTTCAGCTCATCCACACTCATGTCCGAGGAGGAATCATCTCCTAAAACTCTGCGGGCCTCAGCCACCCTGCAGCCCTGAACGTGGAAAAGCATTTTGGCATCCACCAAGCAGAGGAACGTGGTCTGGGCATCTTGGATCTGGTGCAATGTCAACACGTTCTGGCTCTGACACCTCCCTCTACTTTCTTCCTCCCCTACCTCAGTCCACACAGTGCCATCCTTTCCTATTTTCTCCTCCTTCCCAGGTGTGCGCTCGTCATGTGATGAAAACGCTGTAAAGCGCAGAATAGATTGTTGTTACTGGGCTACTATGACCCAACTTATTACACAACTTATTGTTTATTTCTTTTTCCATTATTATTACCTTGTTTTGTAGTTTCTCTCCTGCCAGTGAGCTGGAATGCTGGGTTTATAGCTGGGCACTGGGCACCTGGCTCGCCTCCCTGTCTCTGAACCTGCGCTGATTGGGGCACTGTTGCTGTAGTTTATATATTATTAGTTTACTAATCCATAAACTATAGCCTAAAATGATAAAATCGTTACATAGGCTAGTCTTTTACTACCTTGAAATAATGTGCCACAGAGCTGTCAGAATCCCTCTCGACCCCAGAATCACAATCATCTAATTTTTGAAACATTTCTAATGCCTCTTGAGCAGAAAATATCCTTCTAGAAGCCATTTGTAGGATGCCAACAATCTCCTTCTCACACTGCGATCGAGAGTGGCGGTTGCCAGAGTTATGGCATGTCAAACTTTCAAAACCCTCAAATTGACGGCCCTTGGAGTTCTAGTGTTAAAACATGGTCAGATCCAGAGAAATTATGCTAAAAGTGTGGTAATATGATCCCACTTCTTAAATCTGGTTAATCTGGTTTGAAGTCTAGCAGCCTTATCCTGTATTAGCTTGGGTGACAGATTCCCTTATGCTGTTCTGCTCAAAATTTACCTCACTTTCAAACCAAACACCAAGATGCCTGTTAGGAAACTTATCTGTTAATTAGCAGTGCTCCATGTCAGTGATGATACTGAAGATCAGTTGGGTTCCTGCTGGCTTCCACTCCATCACTGGAACTCGAGATCAACCTTAACCCTAATAACCCCAAATGCTTACACTCCCCCTACCAACCCTGTGGGCTAACGAAAGAGTACCAAGAGAAAACCAATGCAGGCACATAAAGATCATAGCAATACTTATGCCAGAGTCTTTTCCCTGCAAAGCAAAAGTGCTTCTTGACTCCCAAATTGATCACGTGTGTCTTTTTAAATCACAATGTGATAACTACTAGGCAAGCACAACTGGCAATGTAAATTATGTTGAACTCACCAAAATACTACTGGTTTATTTGGATTCAATAATAAAGATAGTATAGTATAGTACAGATAATATTAACTGATTTTACTGCATCATTTGTTTTGTTGGTCTTTTTGATATATATGTAAATATTGATCCGAACAATAAAAAAAGAAATGTTACAATGCTTTAAACAAAAAGGCAAAAGTTAAATATTCAGAGTATTCCAGCCAGTGTACAGAGTGGGTTTTTTGTGCAGGGACACAGTGTCGAATAACGGCCACAGTGATGAGCTCTGTGTCACAAACCTCCTGCCAATTCAATTCAGTTCAATTCAGTTTATTTATATAGCGCCAATTCACAACACATGTCGTCTCAAGGCACTTCACAAAAGTCAGGTACATACATTCCAATTAATCCTAACCATTGAACAGTGCAGCCAGATTCAGTTATTTATTTAAATTTGCTAAAACGTTTTTCTATCTAAGGAAAATCAAAAAACCAAACCGTTATTGTTTCTTCCAGCTTAAAATACTTGAATTGATCTTTATTCATGACATTTTTTACCTTTTTTTATTGTTAATGTTTGTTTCACATATGAAAAATATTTTTTAGATATGTTAAAAATTCTAACTTAAGGTTTATGTTTAATAGCATTATTACAGCCAGTGTGAAGGAAGTTTTTGCTTTGGGCTTTGCCACAGTGTACTATGACTACCATATTAATATTCTCTGTGACAAAAACATCCAGTAACTGACAGATAGAGAAAACAATTACTATACCAATGACCCCTACATTAATAATACACTGATAACGTCTATAAAATGACCAACTGGACAGGCAAAGGTTTTTGTATGAGAATCTTATCCACAAATAGAGTTTGTGAGAAATGGAACATAATCAGTCAGTTAATATAACAGGAGAAAATGATAAAGTTGTGGTTGTATTTTGTTGCATTTTGTGGTGAAAGAATCTTTTTCAGCTTTAGGCTAAAAGTTTAAGAATCATATTGATAGACCATTTCTAACCATAATTTGTGTAATGGTTGAAATTACCTGCTTAAAAGTGGAAATCAAACACGGTATGATAGAAAACTTAAGAATGTGTTTTTTTTTGTTTGTTTTTTTTATATAACTGCAAAGAATTGTCTAATACATAACATTTGCAAAACAAAACCATAAAGTTG
Source organism: Girardinichthys multiradiatus (assembly GCF_021462225.1). Taxonomy (NCBI): domain Eukaryota; kingdom Metazoa; phylum Chordata; class Actinopteri; order Cyprinodontiformes; family Goodeidae; genus Girardinichthys; species Girardinichthys multiradiatus. The sequence goes on from NC_061818.1 coordinate 18,265,215, forward strand.
GACACATTATATAAGTGTAAAATTCAAATAATGAATCCTGCCATTAAACCATTCTCCAAAAAATATTTATACTGCAGATTAAAATCCAATATACCATTTTGAAATGTTTATAAAAATGTTTGTTGATTGCTTATTGAGATAAACGCTGTTTTGTTTATAAAAAAAAAAAAAGAAAAAATAATCTTCACCTTTTTTGGGCTGGTTACCCTCTGGTGTATAATCAAATTTAAATCAATGGTTTATTTTTTGTGTAGTTTTTGTAAAATATATGTATTTTGTCTCATTTTCATAAAATAACTGAAACCATTTAATTTTTAATACTAATTTCAATGTCGTCTTTTTTTTATGTTAAAAAAAATCAAGGAGGTTGTGTTCACATCATCAGTGAAAACAAACTAATGAACAACAACAATAAGCTATAAACAACTGCCAGCACCATGCAACCTGCAAATATGTTTCCAGTTTAATGCATTACATGTCAAACATACAGGTCCTTCTCAAAATATTAGCATATTGTGATAAAGTTAATTATTTTCCATAATGTCATGATGAAAATTTAACATTCATATATTTTAGATTCATTGCACACTAACTGAAATATTTCAGGTCTTTTATTGTCTTAATACGGATGATACAGCTCATGAAAACCCAAAATTCCTATCTCACAAAATTAGCGTATTTCATCCGACCAATAAAAGAAAAGTGTTTTTAATACAAAAAACGTCAACCTTCAAATAATCATGTACAGTTATGCACTCAATACTTGGTCGGGAATCCTTTTGCAGAAATGACTGCTTCAATGCGGCGTGGCATGGAGGCAATCAGCCTGTGGCACTGCTGAGGTCTTATGGAGGCCCAGGATGCTTCAATAGCGGCCTTTAGCTCATCCAGAGTGTTGGGTCTTGAGTCTCTCAACGTTCTCTTCACAATATCCCACAGATTCTCTATGGGGTTCAGGTCAGGAGAGTTGGCAGGCCAATTGAGCACAGTGATACCATGGTCAGTAAACCATTTACCAGTGGTTTTGGCACTGTGAGCAGGTGCCAGGACGTGCTGAAAAATGAAATCTTCATCTCCATAAAGCTTTTCAGCAGATGGAAGCATGAAGTGCTTCAAAATCTCCTGATAGCTAGCTGCATTGACCCTGCCCTTGATAAAACACAGTGGACCAACACCAGCAGCTGACACGGCACCCCAGACCATCACTGACTGTGGGTACTTGACACTGGACTTCTGGCATTTTGACATTTCCTTCTCCCCAGTCTTCCTCCAGACTCTGGCACCTTGATTTCACAATGACATGCAGAATTTGCTTTCATCTGAAAAAAGTACTTTGGACCACTGAGCAACAGTCCAGTGCTGCTTCTCTGTAGCCCAGGTCAGGCGCTTCTGCCACTGTTTCTGGTTCAAAAGTGGCTTGACCTGGGGAATGCGGCACCTGTAGCCCATTTCCTGCACACGCCTGTGCACGGTGGCTCTGGATGTTTCTACTCCAGACTCAGTCCACTGCTTCCGCAGGTCCCCCAAGGTCTGGAATCGGCCCTTCTCCACAATCTTCCTCAGGGTCCGGTCACCTCTTCTCGTTGTGCAGCGTTTTCTGCCACACTTTTTCCTTCCCACAGACTTCCCACTGAGGTGCCTTGATACAGCACTCTGGGAACAGCCTATTTGTTCAGAAATTTCTTTCTGTGTCTTACCCTCTTGCTTGAGGGTGTCAATAGTGGCCTTCTGGACAGCAGTCAGGTCGGCAGTCTTACCCATGATTGGGGTTTTGAGTGATGAACCAGGCTGGGAGTTTTAAAGGCCTCAGGAATCTTTTGCAGGTGTTTAGAGTTAACTCGTTGATTCAGATGATTAAGTTCAGAGCTCGTTTAGAGACCCTTTTAATGAAATGCTAATTTTGTGATATAGGAATTTTGGGTTTTCATGAGCTGTATGCCAAAATCATCCGTATTAAGACAATAAAAGACCTGAAATATTTCAGTTAGTGTGCAATGAATCTAAAATATATGAATGTTAAATTTTCATCATGACATTATGGAAAATAATGAACTTTATCACAATATACTAATATTTTGAGAAGGACCTGTATACAAAGTGAGCTGTCGTTCACCTAATGGATATTTTATATGAAGAGGAATTAACAGAGTACAGTTTAAAAAAAATACAATGATGCAACAAAAACATAGAATTGATGTGTTCTGACATTGTATATTCTGGTGACTTATGTGTTGTGACACATCAGACAGTATCTTCATCAAAATGAAATGGCTTGTAGTTTACATCAGTGGATCATTGGCAACCACAGTCAAATAGTTACAAAAAACTCAGCAGATAAGAGATGATTTTACAATTAATAATGAGTAAATGCATTGAATGTACAATCAATAATCCATCCATCCATCCATCTAGAGATCATCTTGCTGCACAATTGCTATTAACCACATAAAAATGCAGCGTAATGCATAACATGTCGAATATATATACGCATACATCTATATAGACACTTTTGCTATGCGAAACAAACAAATAACCAAAGTCAAAGACTGTGGTTTTCAAAAAAGCACCCACTAGTTTAGATTAAAAATTCATTAAAGTTTCATCACAGTTACAAACAGAACAGCAGTAATTGAGGAGTGCAGAATATCGTGTGAAGGTATTTGAATGGCCACAAGTCACTGTGTGGGGTAGCAGCCACAGCAATAAATAGCAATACAAAAACCTGTTTTAAGCTAAATCTTTAAAAAAAGTGTGTGTCCATGATTTAAACACAAACATAGGTATTAATTAATTAGATAAACAAATTACAACTTGTAAAAGAAATCTGTCTAAACTTTTACAGTGCTTTGCAAAATGCTTTATAAGGCAGAAGGAATAATAAAATAAATAAAACTGATTAAATCCAAAAAAGGTATGTCGAATTCTTATTTTTTAGCTGATGAAAACTCATTACACTAACTCAATAATTTGCTGCTCAAAATGTAACATATTACATGACATTTGGCTTGTTACCATTTGTAAAGTAATTGTGCAATTATTAAGGACTGACAACATAAATGTACATTATTTCAGAGGCAAAACCCAAGCTGTGTTTAAATATTTAAGTGAAATACTTTCCTGTACATGTTAATATTTACCTCCGGCTGGACAGTAAATTCGTATTCATCATTGCTTTCAAAGCAACAACTGGTTTATTATGGATAAAACCTTTTCTCCTTTAATATTTATCGATGTGTGCTGTAAATGTAAGCTATTTGCACATTTGTTGCACTTGTGGTTGACAATCGTCTTTCTTGTCAATAGTTATGTAACACAGGAAACTTTCTTCACCACAACAGGGTCGTCCACATCCATTTTCCAAACTGACAGTGTTGACTGAAAGCCAGATCAGACACAAAACATTGGAACATACATAATTTAAGACAATTATTCTAAAAATATCTGAAATATGTCATGATTTTTTGAGTAATAACCTCTACTAGTCGCTTTTCTGTGTTCAAGAGTGGTAACTAATAACTGTAGTTGCTTGGGGTTGAGACATAAGCTTGATCCTTTGTGCTTTAGAAAGCATCTAAAGTAACAATTCAATTGGTTTACTATTAAATAACAGCAAGAAAGAACACTTTAAATAAAATAATTTAAGTTAATTTGTGGTTTCAGGGTTGGAAGGAGCATGCAATGTTTTTGCACACAGACTACAAAATTTGACTATAAACTCAGGTGGGAGGTGATGTTGCTCTAGCCTGTTCAACATACAAATATAATCTAAACGCAGTTTGCAGGGAGTAAACCTGATGATAAAACATTACTGTAACAAGTAACTTAATGTTCATCTAGTATAGTATGTTTTGTCATTGAAAGAAAACATAACAGTGATCAAAAGAATTTGGATGTAATTTTTAAGTAACACGAAAAATGTAAAGGTTTCAAATAACATTCATATTTCTTGAACTTGTGACTTGTTTGAGTGCAAAAACATTGAGTTTTCTTCATAATTGTGAAAACCATGATTTAGTAAAGTCCTTTACTTCAGTAATAAGTAATATGATGTAATAGAATAAGTAACAAGAAACAGCAATTAAGTTATGGAATTCACAGAGAGCACAAATTAGTTTTAGACTTTCTACGGTTTTCTTACACAACATCCAACAGTCAGAGAATTAGTAAGTCTTCTTGAGTCAAATCTCTAATACAGGTCCTTCTCAAAATATTAGCATATTGTGATAAAGTTCATTATTTTCCATAATGTAATGATGAAAATTTAACATTCATATATTTTAGATTCATTGCACACTAACTGAAATATTTCAGGTCTTTTATTGTCTTAATACAGATGATTTTGGCATACAGCTCATGAAAACCCAAAATTCCTATCTCACAAAATTAGCATATTTCATCCGACCAATAAAAGAAAAGTGTTTTTAATACAAAAAACGTCAACCTTCAAATAATCATGTACAGTTATGCACTCAATACGTGGTCGAGAATCCTTTGGCAGAAATGACTGCTTCAATGCGGCGTGGCATGGAGGCAATCAGCCTGTGGCACTGCTGAGGTCTTATGGAGGCCCAGGATGCTTCGATAGCGGCCTTTAGCTCATCCAGAGTGTTGGGTCTTGAGTCTCTCAACGTTCTCTTCACAATATCCCACAGATTCTCTATGGGGTTCAGGTCAGGAGAGTTGGCAGGCCAATTGAGCACAGTGATACCATGGTCAGTAAACCATTTACCAGTGGTTTTGGCACTGTGAGCAGGTGCCAGGTCGTGCTGAAAAATGAAATCTTCATCTCCATAAAGCTTTTCAGCAGATGGAAGCATGAAGTGCTCCAAAATCTCCTGATAGCTAGCTGCATTGACCCTGCCCTTGATAAAACACAATGGACCAACACCAGCAGCTGACACGGCACCCCAGACCATCACTGACTGTGGGTACTTGACACTGGACTTCTGGCATTTTGGCATTTCCTTCTCCCCAGTCTACCTCCAGACTCTGGCACCTTGATTTCCGAATGACATGCAGAATTTGCTTTCATCCGAAAAAAGTACTTTGGACCACTGAGCAACAGTCCAGTGCTGCTTCTCTGTAGCCCAGGTCAGGCGCTTCTGCCGCTGTTTCTGGTTCAAAAGTGGCTTGACCTGGGGAATGCGGCACCTGTAGCCCATTTCCTGCACACGCCTGTGCACGGTGGCTCTGGATGTTTCTACTCCAGACTCAGTCCACTGCTTCCGCAGGTCCCCCAAGGTCTGGAATCGGCCCTTCTCCACAATCTTCCTCAGGGTCCGGTCACCTCTTCTCGTTGTGCAGCGTTTTCTGCCACACTTTTTCCTTCCCACAGACTTCCCACTGAGGTGCCTTGATACAGCACTCTGGGAACAGCCTATTTGTTCAGAAATTTCTTTCTGTGTCTTACCCTCTTGCTTGAGGATGTCAATAGTGGCCTTCTGGACAGCAGTCAGGTCGGCAGTCTTACCCATGATTGGGGTTTTGAGTGATGAACCAGGCTGGGAGTTTTAAAGGCCTCAGGAATCTTTTGCAGGTGTTTAGAGTTAACTCGTTGATTCAGATGATTAGGTTCATAGCTCGTTTAGAGACCCTTTTAATGATATGCTAATTTTGTGAGATAGGAATTTTGGGTTTTCATGAGCTGTATGCCAAAATCATCCGTATTAAGACAATAAAAGACCTCAAATATTTCAGTTAGTGTGCAATGAAATAAAATATATATAAAATATATGAATGTTAAATTTTCATCATGACATTATGGAAAATAATTAACTTTATCACAATATGCTAATATTTTGAGAAGGACCTGTATGTCGGTAGTCCATGTCCATTTCTCTTATGTTATATCAATCTTTCCCTGCTTTCTGTCTGACAGATGGCATCAGATTGGCCCCTAAAGAAATTTCATACCTGTGAAATACGAGAAACCTCATTTTATGCTGCTGTTACGAGGAAAAAGAAGCAGAAGATGGGTTGGGCAAAAAAAGAAGTTCAGAGAGAAGTTTTTGTATGGTGCTTAACTACAGTGTATATGGTGGTGACCACAGTGTTATATCCTATAACAAAAATATACTGTACCCTAAGACATAAAATGAGGGATTTTAGGCATTTAGCTCATTTCCTTAGATAGGTAACTTTTAATAGAAGGCAGTTCTGATCAACTGAAATTGGTGTTGTGTCAAAATTAGATGAAATTTAACTTAAATCGGAGGCGAATTGTATGGATCTGAAACAATATCAACAGAATTGGATTCTTCATAATAAACAATTCTCTCCTAATCCTCCTTAGACTCCAAATAACTGCATTTTGTTAAAGTGGAAATGGAGAATGTATTAAATCAATTAATTATATTACAATATGCCGAGGTTTCTCCATGCGCTTTTGATTGAACCTTAGCTGAGCGGCCCTAAAACTAAGATCTGGACAGGGTCTCGATTGACTTGTCCATGTTCCAGATGCAGACTGGATTATGGATTTTGAGAGTTGCTAATATGGTCTTTATTGTAAACGTTTCAACAAGGCTCTCTTTCACATAAACTATTATTCAGACAAAGCTAAACAACGGTACACAACAGAACTTGTGAACATGAGTCCCAATCACTTTTAACATACTGACACAAACAAAAAACAAACAAAACTTCAACGAGATAAAGGAACAACAATATCCATAGACACATAATGTCACACAATGTGTGTACACAGCGGATCAATTCATTATGGCAGTATAGTTGGACAATTATTAGCTAATAAAATAAATCCCTTTAGCTCATGTTTGATAATTAGCTTTTACCGAATAATGGAGGAGAAAAATCTATTGTTTATTACACTTTCAGCTAAATTTTAAAAGATAACACTGAAAATGTTACAACTAGCATAAGGTAAGAAATTGATTCTTTTGATTCTTTCTCTGAATTTTTATTCAGGGTTTCTTTACAAAAACATTGACAAAATACATACATCTGATTTAAATACAATAAATATATCTACAAACCCAGTCCAGATAACAACAATGACAAGATTACACTGTCTTAGCTGCAGCCCTTGTTGATGTTTGTGTAATGTTTCTTCTGAATAATCAGAATCATTTCAATGATTTAAACTCTAAAGGCATATTCAGATTATTATAACCGGTGTACAGGGGTGTGTTTTTGTCAAGGGTTGTGTCACAGTGCAGTATAACGGCCACAATGATGAGCTCTGTGGCAAAAACCACCTGTCACTCAAAAGAAAATAAAACTATTACTTTAAAAAGCAAGCTTAGTTTGTTCCAGCTATAAGAGCAAATATTCCAGTAAACTTACAAACTGCACAAACTGTTTCATTTTCTTTCCAAAAGTCATTTTAGTGCTCTGAACTGTAATATTTCTTTTAAAATCTAAAATTGATAAATAAAAAAAGTAAAGTAATGTATTGCCAGTATAGCTCAGGGTGGAGGGAGAAGTTTTTGTATTGGACTTTTTTACAGTGTACTACGGCAACCACAGTGATTTACTCTGTGACAAAAACCTGTCTCTGAAAAAAGGAAAGTATTACACAACCAGTAATTTCTAAATACAGTAGGTACATACATTAAACTTTACATCTTCAAATTACATGGCATTTTGTACTGCATAACGCACCATCTACAAATTATGGAAGGATAATCTGGCTTTAACTTTTAACCAAAGGGAAAAATAAGTTTTGTGTACTTTTAAATGACTTACGCTGTTGTTACTTTGAAAGACGATTAATGAAAAACTGGGAAATTATTCAGAAAAAAAATCTAATTATCAAAAAACTACTTTCTGTAAAAAAAAATATATATATATATTAAACTTAAGTCTTTGGTACATGAAAGCAGCAAAAGAGTCATACAATAAAATAAGTTTTCAGATTGACAACCTTTTACTAAATGCCATTTGTGATCATTTACATCTGGTTGTAATTTGAATTACAAAGCCAATTACGCACAGCCCCTTATTAAATCAGGGGCCGCCTGGTGGCGCCGTTCGTAGCACTGTTGCCTTGCATTAAGAAGGTTCTGGGTTCTTTTTGCACGGAGTTTGCATGTTTTCCCCGTGCATGCATGGGTTTTCTCCAAGTTCTCTAGCTTCCTCCCACAGTCCAAAAACATGAATGTTAATTGGTCTCTCTAAAAATGCCCTTAGGTGTGAATGGTTGTGTGCATGGTTGTTTGTCATTTGTGTTGCCCTGTGATGGAACGACAACCTGTCCAGGGTGTACCCCGCCTCTCGTCCATAGTCTGCTGGAGATAGGCACCAGCTCCCTCGTGACCCACTATGGAAGAAACGAGTATAGAAAATGGATGGATGATTTAATAAGGGGACATTTAATTAGCTTTTTTTTGGTTAAATAAAGACTACTCATACTTGTACTTGTCATCTCCCGCTTTATCCGGAACCAGGTTTCAGGGGTAGCAGACTTAGTAGAGGTGCTGAGACTTCCCTCTCCCAAGTTACCTTCTCCATTTCCTCCTAGGGGATCCCAAGGTGTTCCCAGGCCAGCCAAGAGACATAGTCCCTCCAGCGTGTCCTGGGCGTGTCCTGGGATGTACCTGGAACAGCTCCAGGGGGATCACGTTCTTTCGGTCATGACCCAAAGATCATGGCCATAGGTCAGGGTAGGACGGTAGGCCGACGGGTAAATCGAGAACTTCGCTTTTCGGCTCAGCTCTCTCTTCACCACAACAGACCAGCACAGTGTCCTTATTACTGCATCTGTCGATCTCCTGCTCCATTCTCCCCCCACTCGTGAACAAGACCCAGTGATACTTGAACTCCTCCACTTGAGGCAGGAGCTCGTCTCCAACTTGAAGAGGTCAAACTACCCTGTTCCAGTCGAGAACCATGGCCTCCGATTTGGAGGAGCTGATCCTCATCCCAGCTGCTTCACAATAGGCTGCGAACCGCCCCAGTGCATGCTGTCAGTCTTGGCTAGAGGAGACCAGCCAGACCACATCGTCTGCAAAACGACTAAATAAATAAAGACTAAATACATCTAATGAGACTTTTTATATGGATTTGTATATATAATTTTAAATAGCTGGACAAAACCTCAACTCATTTTACAAAAATGTGCTTTGAGATGCTGTTAAAAAAATTAATGTAAAAAACTAAATTGAACTTAACTGAACCCAGTTTTAGAAAATGTCTCTTGTTTTAAAGCACTAACCTAACCTAAATATTTGTATTGCAATAATTAAGAGTCAATTTTAATTAAAAATTGCAAAAAATAAAAATGTCAATATTAAGAACACAATAAAGACTACAAAATACAACCAGTTCACCAAATCAGGAAGAGGTTTTTGTATGAATATCAATCATTGTGTACAATAGTGGCTACCACAGTGTTAAACACCAATACTAAAACCCCTTCTAAAATTTCCTGGTCTACAAGAAGCTGCAATATGTAAAAAATATATACAAATTTCTCTGATGTACTGATAGGGGAATAAATAATACAAGTTTGGTTCTTTGAATATCATTTTGTCTAAACAAAACTTTTTTTCTAATTATTGCACTTATTATTGCAAGTTTTTTGGAATCATAGAATGTAAAATTTGTTCATAATGTTTGGGTGAACTTTAATTCTTTAAAAACTGGAAACTGAACACAGAATGGTGAAATATTTAAGCCTGTTTATTTTTTTACACAAAGAGCCATCTGATGTCATCATCCTAAACCTTGCATACAAGAAATTTAATGGTATTAAAATGCAAATAATGGGCATGACAGTCAGGTCATGGCATTCAACAATGTTAATTCATGAAGAAAAAAGAAAATATTTTAACTGATGAAATATCAAAGGAATTTTGTATAGTAGTCAACATTTTCCTATGTCAACTTCAAACCCTTAGTTTATTTTGTATTTCTTAGTATTAAAAACAATGTTATTTATTTGCAAAAAAATAAAATGTATTATGTAAATTGTTTTTTTGTTTTAAAACTCATAAATAACTCAACAACAATAAAAAATTACAGGGTTATGTTCACATCACTTGAGAAAACAAACTATTAATGGATATAAATATAACAGACATACAGGGGTTGGACAATGAAACTGAAACACCTGTCATTTTAGTGTGGGAAGTTTCAAGGCTAAATTGGACCAGCCTGGTAGCCAGTCTTCATTGATTGCACATTGCACCAGTAAGAGCAGAGTGTGAAGGTTCAATTAGCAGGGTAAGAGCACAGTTTTGCTCAAAATATTGAAATGCACACAACATTATGGGTGACATACCAGTTCAAAAGAGGACAAATTGTTGGTGCACGTCTTGTTGGCGCATCTGTGACCAAGACAGCAAGTCTTTGTGATGGATCAAGAGCCACGGTATCCAGGGTAATGTCAGCATACCACCAAGAAGGATGAACCACATCCAACAGGATTAACTGTGGACGCAAGAGGAAGCTGTCTGAAAGGGATGTTCGGGTGCTAACCCGAATTGTATCCAAAAAACATAAAACCACGGCTGCCCAAATCACGGCAGAATTAAATGTGCACCTCAACTCTCCTGTTTCCACCAGAACTGTCCGTCGGGAGCTCCACAGGGTCAATATACGAGGCCGGGCTGCTATAGCCAAACGTTTGGTCACTCATACCAATGCCAAACGTCGGTTTCAATGGTGCAAGGAGCGCAAATCTTGGGCTGTGGACAATGTGAAACATGTATTGTTCTCTGATGAGTCCACCTTTACTGTTTTCCCCATATCCGGGAGAGTTACGGTGTGGAGAAGCCCCAAAGAAGCATACCACCCAGACTGCTGCATGCCCAGAGTGAAGCATGGGGGTGGATCAGTGATGGTTTGGGCTGCCATATCATGCCATTCCCTTGACCCAATACTTGTGCGTCACTGCCAAGGACTACCGAACCATTCTTGAGGACCATGTGCATCCAATGGTTCAAACATTGTACACATAGCAAGACTGGTGAAAGATTGGTTTGATGAACATGAAAGTGAAGTTGAACATCTCCCATGGCCTGCACAGTCACCAGATCTAAATATTATTGAGCCACTTTGGGGTGTTTTGGAGGAGCGAGTCAGGAAACGTTTTCCTCCACCAGTATCACGTAGTGACCTGGCCACTATCCTGCAAGAAGAATGGCTTAAAATCCCTCTGATCACTGTGCAGGACTTGTATATGTCATTCCCAAGACGAATTGACGCTGTATTGGCCGCAAAAGGAGGCCCTACACCATACTAATAAATTATTGTGGTCTAAAACCAGGTGTTTCAGTTTCATTGTCCAACCCCTGTATGTCTGAAGTTGTATTACATTACGTGTTGATTAAAGTGGTAGAGTGAAGCAAATCGGAGCTCTCTGGTGCTGCACCAATTTTCCTTATTTCAGAACAAGAGCTATCAAAGAGTTGCTTCATTATTCCATCATTTTCATTTTCTATTTAGAGTAATAAAAAAAATATTTCTGAACATTTTTCACATGTTAACATTACAATCAGGAGCAACACTTATTAAGGTTATACTGTCATTTATAGTCTATAACTCAAGGAAACTAAACCAGCTATGTGGAATGCATCAGTTTGGAGGTGGAGTTTTTGCACAAACGTATGTCACAGTGCAGGATGGGGCCACAGCGGTACAGCCTGTGACCAAAACCTCTTTGAAGTGGAAGGAAAAGTGCTTTACTTACATAAATTGATTGTGTCAATTCTTTTTGATTGTTGTGTTATTTATTTTGTTTCTCAGAGATTTTTGTTTGTTTTCAATCATGTTGGTATTTTTCTCTTTACCTGATACAAACTACATACTTTACAAACTTTATTTTCAGGAGATCCTCTGATGGCTACATTTTTCAGTCATATACTTTCATATTATCTCTAATCTAACAACAATTTAAGATGCATGTTTTTAAGTTTTAACCAGAGGCACACAAATCAAGTGACAAACAATTTCAATGACTATAAAAACCCCAAAGTCACCAAAATGTTATCTTAAAAGGGACAAAAAATTAAGGTTCAGAGTAGCTTTTTTAAATTTAAAATCTAGGTTAAGAAATTACTTTAGAGCTTTGTGTTTTTGCTGAGCACAACAGTCATCAAAGAGATGTTCTTCATTGAAAAGTACATTAAACCTCAGAAAGGTTTATGTATGGCTACATTTCACAGTGTGAGGTGGCAGCCACAGTGATATGTGACCAGACAAAAACCTGACCCAAGCTAAACCGAACCAATCAGCCAATGTTATTTACGTCATTCTTTCAAAGTCTGAAGACTTATCCCATTTAACAAGAAAATTGAGATTTGACATTATATCTTATTAAAAAAAATAAGATGAATTATTATTCATGAAAGCATACCGTGTACCAAAGTCAAATTCCTTGTTTGTTGTGTGCACAAACTTGGCAATAAAGCTGATTCTGATTTGTGTGAATATGGTAGTTGATCTTTTCCAAAAACAGTCTCAGAATTATTCAGAGATTAATAAATCCCCCCTATGTATTAAAGTGTCCCATTGCAAGACAATGATACCAGTATGCCTTGACTGTGAAAAAGCACGTTGGTCATTAGGAAAAGAAAAGTGTTGTATGAATACAGTAAATTTAATTTTTATATTAGGAGCGATGTTTTCTGCTTATAACTAACTAGGGAACACGTTTTTTTGCTAGTATCCCATGTTTATATCTTTATACTGTATTCTTAAGATTTCATATAGATGCACCAAAGAAACAAGCAAGGACCATAATATGTCCAAACAACAAAGCGGTATTAATGAATGAAGATATAAGTGAAATTTGGTCTTTTGCTAAGTTCTGGCATGTGTGGACACAACACTTGTTCTTCTCTTTTGCACTATGCAAAATTAAATGCTCAAGTGATTCTTGTTAGGTAGCAAAACAAAATATAAAGAAAAACTAAACAAATATTTTCCTATAATAATCAGGTCCAGGGACTGGTTTTAATTACAATAAAGCTATTGTTTAAAAAAAACTAATTTGTTCTTTGTTTTTCCTGAAGAAATACTGGGTAAAGCTACTGTAATATAAAGAAAATATAAATAAAACAAACGCTTTCTGCTAAGAGTACAGCGAATGGAGGATGAATTTTCAGTCTCATTCAATGGCTCTCTGACCCCATCATACTAACCAGTAGCCTTGTTGTGCACCCTTATATTATCCATTTTTATCTGCACATTTTTATTTTCAAATATGATGCTATCACAAATTTGAAAAAATATACGATCAAAAATATAAATGTAAAATATCAGCACACTCTGCACATCATGGACTTGTGGTTATTAACATCCTTCCAGTGGGATATTTATGTAACACATAGGAAACAGTTTTTCACCAGCAGGTGCTTCTACATCTCACTCAGAAACTGAAACTTTTAACTAAAACATAAAGGGCTCTGACATTAACAAACCATTACACTGAGGCAAAATAAGATGGATACATGTATAATAAACATAGTAATAAATCTAAAAAAAACTTAAACATCATAAAAGTTCTTAGATCTCTTCATTGTTGGTAACACAACAGGAAGAAACTTTCATTCAAAACATATTTCGTAGGCACATTTTCTCTCCCCCCAGTTAATGTCAAATATAAGGCTTGGACAACATGGCTACATTATTTGAATTAAAGGCTAGTCTAATAGGTTTTCAAATTGATTTGTACATGTTCTAAAGTTTGCCTAAACTGCTCAACAGGAAATATGCTTTGTAAAGGCAAACTAGTTAGTTAAATGTGTTGAAGCTTCTTTCTGAAGTTAAATACATAGGCACTCCTATTGACCCTGTTGTTAACTAGCTGAGTTAATTTGCTAATCTTTCAGCAATTTGACAGTAACTCCACATTTTTTTGAGTTATCTAATTTCATTAATTAACTTAATTTGCTCCTTCTTCAAGAACAAACTCCATAAGCGAGCCACAGGTGATAACAAGACAGTGTCCTATAGTGACACTTGCAAATCTGGAAAAACATTGAAGGCTGCATTGTTGAATTATTATGTTCTTTTAAAAAAAGCAGGCGCAGGCACAGCTCTTCCAGGATTTTCTGGGTGACAGAAGATTAACTCATAACCAAACAGTACTTCAAGAAATTGAGTTTTAATGAAAATTCAGACTGAAAGACTCACCCCCCATCATTTGCATGGCCATCAGAACTCCCTTTGCCCTTTGTTCTCCTATTCCTCCAGTGCCTCCTCCAGTACTCAACCTCTCCTTCTAACCGGCTCCCAGTCTCTAGAACATGGAGGGAGGAAAATTGAGGTTCATAATAATCAACCCATCTGTAATAATTTTAACAAAGGTGTCTGTGCTGTGCGTTTTTGCAGGGATGCCCACCACAAGTTCGTCTGTCCCTGCCGCTCATCTCTCCCCGGACTTCAAAAATTGATCTTACATTACTTCTAAACTCCTGTCAATGTCTGATCCTCCTTCTGCAATCCCACCCAGACCACTCATTTGCAGATTTTCTCATCTCTGGCCTCTCTCAGGGTTTCTTTATAGGAGTTTACCTCTCCTTCACTTCTACGCTCGTCTGTCATAACCTTCAGTCAGCGCTGCACGAACCTGAGGTTGTAGCGCAGCTGCTCTTCCAGGAAGCACCTAAGGGCTACATGATGGGCCCGTTTAAGTTCCCCGCCTTTCTCTCTTTCCGCCCCCTGGGAATCAACACCCGAAAGTATTCGGGCAAAAATCGGCTTATCATCAATCGTTCTGCCCCTCATTCTGGCCCCCAGCCTAACATTAATTATATCATTCCCAAGCTCCCTTTCTCTCTCTGTTATGCTACGGTTGACCATGCCATCGCTATTATTAAGGCTGAAGGGCGCGGAGCTTGGCTCGTGAAATCCAACATCCCAATGGGACCTGCAAGGCGTCAAATGGGATCACCGTTTCAATTTCGCGGTGAGGCTCACCTTCTGTTGCAGGAGTAGTCCCTTGTTGGGACCCACAGCCATGGATTTCAACATGAAAACTCCGGCATGGACTTTTCTGGAACTTTCACAATAAAGTGCATTTAACCTACTTCCGGCACAGCCAATCAAACTGTAACAGCGGAGTTCCCATGATGCCAATGTACGTATAAAACCCCCACCTTTCCACTGGTCCGATCTTTTCCACTGCTCCTCTGCGGGACCGGGACAGGAGAGGCACAGCGCGCTAATGCCTCTTTGCGGGCAAACAGACATAACTCTTCAACTGGATCCGAGAGTGTCATACGATCATCGATCATCAGAATCAGAATCAGAAAAGCTTTATTGGCAAGTACGTTTTTGGACATACAAGGAATTGTTTTTGGCATAGTCGGTGCAATACAATACAAATTAAACAGTATAAACATATCTACAATATAATATAAATATATGTGCACAGTTTAAGTGAGTGAGAGTAAATGTAGAGCAGTATAGGATGCGAGAGCAGTACAACAGTGCAGGTGATCAGTGTGCAAGTATGGCAGTGCCAGTAAAGCAGGAGTCCAAGCTGAGCGTTAATGTAACGCGTAGAGTTGCAAGTTACAAGTGTCCTGTCAGCAAAAAAGGGGGTGTGTGGGGGAAAGGGAGAGTGTCAGGGTGGTTTCCGGGGTGAGGTTTGCACTAAGTTAAGTTAAGTATGAATGAAATACTGTCTGTGTATCCGGTAGATTCATTCATGAACTACTTTGCCAAATTCTGCTTCGCTCAAAACACGCCCCCCTATCCGGTCCGTGTGCAGTCTTAGCTTTCTTAATTCACTGTTTTAAACACCGCCGCATCAAGCTCCCCTACATTCGGAACCTTTAGCTGGCATAAATATTTCTCTAACCAGCTCCTTTCAGAACCGGCTCCCAGACGTTTTTCAGATCATTCTATTAAACTCCTTCTTAAAGGCATCGCCAAACATTGCCCTCCTCAGTCCGACAATCGTAGACCCGTTACACTTCCCCTCCTTAAAAATCTAATTTCAGCTTTCCTCTCTGGCCCTCTCTCAGACCACATTAAATCTATTCTCTCTAGTGCCTTCCTTCTTGCGTTCTATGGTTTCCTTAGGTTAGGCAAGTTCACATCTCCTACCAACCTTTTCAATCCATTTAGGGATTTAGCTTTTGCCAACTTAAAGTTCTACCCAGACCATTTCTGACTCTACCTCAAACACACCAAAGGAAAAGGTCCCTGTTTTATTTCCATCGCCCGATTCAACAGTTCTTTCTGCCCGTTCCTAGCCATGTTCAACTTCGCACCCAAACATCAGAAACTCGGCCCACCTAACATGCCCCTTTTCCTCACTCCAGAAAAAGCCCCCATGTCTGCTTCCTGGTTCCTCAAATATTTTAGACAGATCCTAGTTCAATGCAACCTGCCCCCAGTCAGTTTTCAGGTCATTCATTGAGAATAGGAGCAGTCATCTCTGCAGCTGCCCAAGGTCTCTACTCATCCACACTCCAACAATTAAGCCGCTGGTCTTCTTCATCTTTCTCTTCCAATGTTCGTTCAGATTTCCACTCTGTTCTAGCTGCTCAACATTCTCTCAGTTCTCAGGTAAGAACTCCCCTCATTAACTGCTGGAGGTTGGCCTTCTCTATTCTACGTTAGGCTTTCGTTTCACCCATTTTCATCATTTTCTTCCGACTCGCTAGGGCTCCTCCCTCAAGTGCCTGCCAGACGCAAGCAATCCCTCTCCATCTCTCTAGACTTCACTTCACTTTATGAAGTACATCATCTTCATCATCCTCGCTTCTCTTCACCATCATCTCTCTAGGCAGGCTGTTTTTCTTTAATTTCTTCTCAGGCTCTTCCTTTTTCTCAATGTCACCTCCGCTCAACTTTTTCCTTTCTCATTTCTTCATGGCCTGATCTATCAGCTCCATTGCCCTCACGGCAGATCTTATGGAGGACCAATCCTGACATAATTAAAAATAAAAGCAGAAATATATATATTTTGTTTTTCCATTTCCTTACACATGCATTTTCATGAAGAAATATATATATTTTCATTTTCCTTACACATGCGTTTGCATCAAGAAATGTATATATTTTCTTTTTCCTTTGCCTTACACATGCGTTTTTATCAAGATATGTTTATATTTTCTTTTTCCATATCCTTAGACATGCCTTTGTTGTTTTCACATTTCCTCACCTCTCTTTTTCTTTTACCGTATGCATTTCTCCTTCATTATGCAAATGAGGAGGGCTGCCTTCTTCTCTCCAGCTCCTCTGCTATTGGTCAATAAACAGGAAGGAGGAGGATCCATGTGCAGGCTGAGGGTGTGTCCCAATTTAGGGGCTGGATCCTTCCAAGTCCGTACTTGTGGGCCGATTATGTCACAGCGCGGCGCGGAAGGTCTGTCAAATGCGGCAGACAAATGTGTCCTTCTTTCGCCTGATTTGAAGAATGTGTTGTGAGCATCCTTCACGGTCCATGTTTTCCCATGATTTATTGCGGGTCGAAGCGGTTTGGTCAAGCAGTGGCAGCCATGGCGGATCACTATAGCAAAAGTTGTGAGTAAACTGTGAGAAATTACCCTTTCTGTGACACAAATGAATTTTTACAATGTTTTTAGTGCGGAAATATAACTGTGTAGACGTGAAAAATCTGCTTGATTTATCAAGATATTGCTTAATTTCAAATGTGCTCCGACATGTTCAGAGTTTTCCAATCCGATAGTAACTGCCGGCTTGCCTCACCGGACTGTCGGCACTGAGTTCTGTCACGATGTGGTTTTGGATTGGACCAAAGTGCAGACAAGAGCTCGGCAGCCGCATCTTAGTAATTCTTCAATTTATTTACAAAGGTCAAAAGTCGTAGCAAAAACACTGCAGGCACGAATCAGAGTCAGGATACAAGGACTTATAAAGACACTGCAGGTACTCAAGGCAAAAACGTAGCAAAGATTTCCAAAACGAAGCAAAAACAAAGCATAGACAAGGTAGGAAACGGGGTTGTGATGAACACAAGGAACCAGCCAAGAGCAGAGACACCAAACCAACTAATATACTGGGGAAAGACAAAGGCAAGAAATCAAGGGAACTGAGAACAGGTGTGACAAGAAGGCAGGGAAGCAGAAGGAACAGGTGAAACAAATACAAAGGCTGAGGAAGAATGAAAGGAATAAACAAACAGAAAACACAAACTAAGCAAGAGAATAAATCAGAGGAGGAAATAAGAACTAGAATAACTAACTAACTACTAAAGTAAACAGAGAAACTAGAGGGAAACAGAAACAAAAACAATAACCTAAGAAATAAACAAGAGCCCATAAGAAAAATCAAAATTACAAAATAAACAAACGTAAACAATAACTAAAGCTGGAATAAGAACAAATACCTAACCAAACACAGATATACTAAATAACAATCCAAAGGTGAATAATAATAATAATAATAATACAAAAACTAATAAGAAAGCAACAACAAAAGGAACTAAGAGTTAAAGGAAGACAATACACACAAGGAGATGGTAGAGGGAGCAAAAGAAACTAATAAACATTATGCAAAAACCACAATAGAAACATCTAGACAAAATAAACCATCACAAGACACCAAAACCAAAGTCCAAAATGTCACACTGTGACAAGTTCCTGCTGCCAGTCATCACAGTGAACGTTATATTACGGATCAGAAACAGGCGGACCCAAGATTCAGCCAGACACAGTACTGAAAATTTAAAAGGTTTATTCAGCCACAGGAAAACGTCATTCAGGTTAAACTCCACACAGCTTCCAGGAATCACTGGGGCAGAAAGAGGGATTAGTGACTTGTAGTTTCTCCAGATATTGCAGGGATCAGAAAAAGTCACTAACCTGCTTTTGTCTTGAGTAGAACTTGAAACCCAGAGGGGAAACCTCAGTGGGCGGCAGGCAGTGATCTCCACAGCACAGGTAAGAAGTGACTCCAGGCTGAATAATCCAAGGGCAAGGCTGGCTCAATAATCCGAGGACAGAAACAGGGTCAATGATCGGAACAAGAGACGTCAGGCAAGGGGCAGGCAGAGGCATAAACCAGATGCAGGAAACAGGGTCGAAAACCAAAATCCAAACAGTCTGACAGGGAGCAGGCAGAGAGGCAAAAATCCAAGAGGCAAGGCAAGGTCAAGAAACAATGATCAGACAGGAAGGAATGCTGGATATCTACTCACACGATGGCTTTCAAAAATCTGGCACCGTCTGCTTGTCAGAGTCAGTATATATCAGGGGAGACACAGGTGCTTGGCATTCCACAGATTGCACAACACTGCAGTAGCCACCAGGTGCATCTCATCTGCTGATTGCAGCCAGGGAGACAGGGTAGAGCAGACGTGCCAGAATCATAACACGTTAAACACAAGTGATTTCTAACAGTTTGTGTTAGTATTATTTTAATGTATTGTGTCATTTGTTCATGTAAGTCGATTTGACATTACAGGTGATATTAAAGTTAACCTGAATAAATGGACAATTTTATGTAATCTTACCGTATTGCTGGAGAGTGTGATTGAGAATAAATAAGCTTTTAAATATTCATTTTTGGTGAAGAAATGTGCTATATGTGTTTTAAAAGTATATTTATAATTCAGCTAGCATTATAATTTGTGATTCCAGGTACAGCTGAAGAGAAATACACTTTCAAATGCAACCAAATCTCAGTAAAGAAGTGAAAAGTTTGAAAGAGTTTGTTTTAGGCAATTGGGGACTGGGGCTCCATTTATGATCTCACCTCGTGGCCCTAGAAAGGTGAGGAATCAGCCCAGAATTACAGGGAGGAGCTGGTCAATGACCTGAAGAGAGCTGGCACCACTGTTTCCAAGGTTACTGTGGGTAATACACTAATACGTCATAGTTTAAAGTCATGAATGGCACGGAAGTTTCCCCTGCTTAAATCGGCACACGTCCAGGCCCGCACTGGGTTTATAGCTGGGCACTGGGGGCCTGGCTCGTCTCCCTCTGAACCTGCGCAGATTGTGGCACTGTTGCTGTAGTTTATATATTATCAGTTTACTAATCTGTAAACTAAAACCTAAAATGATAAAATCGTTACATAGGCTAGTCTTTTACTACCTTGAAATAATGCGCCACAGAGCCGTCAGAATCCCTCTCGACCTCAGAATCACAATCATGTAATTTTTGAAGCATTTCTAATGCCTCTTGAGCAGAAAATATCCTTCTGGAAGCCATTTGTAGGATGCCAACAATCTCCTTCTCAGACTGCGTTCTATAGTGGTGGTTGCTAGGCAACGTATACTCCGCCGGGGGAAAAGAAATATCAATGTAAATAATAGAGGCGTCAAAATAGCGGCTGTGGTAGTTAGAGGTAGAAATACTTAGATCATTTATTTACTTTGTTATTTCTTTTAAATAGAGACAGGAATGCACAAGACACAGGTTCAGAAAAAGTCAGGATGCCAGGAAGATAAGAGTTTTAATAAACCAGAGTTATGGCATGTCAAACTTTCTAGTGTTAAGGACCTTCGGCCATGGATATCCTCACCCGTCAGCTAAGCTCGTCCCTCCTCCACCCCACCTCCACCCTCTTCCTTCTCATCCCCTCCCGGCTTCCTCACTTCCCCTGGCCTCCAATCCACCACCAGTTTCAGGTCCCGGGGGAAAGACATCTTTAATTCTAAGCCTAAAATGTATATCTAAGCTCACGCCATTCTCAGCATTCATGTCTTCCTCCGGGGTCCGAGCGCCAAAGTAATAATCATGTAATAATGTATCAATAAACTTTCCTAATTGCCATCTTTGTGCTCTTTGTGAGTCTTTTCAAGTTGAAATACCATAATACATGAAGGATTTTATAGTTTTTGCATAAGCAAGACATGTAGAAGCTTTACATTTCAAGCCAATATTTCACAAAAATGCTAATTCTTTTCGTAACATGAAACCCCTCAAACTTTGATCAGCCTGACTTTTTGGCTAACAAGCTTAGCACAGTTTGTATTTTAACATTTGGCTTATAAGAAAACTTCCCAGACAACACTTGGCAGACTGCTCACTGTCAATGGAATCATATCACATCTGTTAAAAATAAAGTCGTTTAATCAAATCAGTGACATTTAAACTGTTCTAGCAGCTAATTGTACTCCTTCAAGCCTTTCTTTGAAAGTAAAAACATTCGGAAAAAGCAGACAAGTTAAATGTTTGCTTCATAAAATTAATACAAGTAATAAAGAAAATTACAAAATATGACTCATAAAAACGGAACTTTATGTAGCACATTCTAGTGATACAAAGTAGTAGTTGTGTGTATGCAAACATATCTATTAAACAGTAAATAGAAGGTTTTACAAAAATGACTACATGATTGTTGACATCTGTAACAGCCTAATTCCCTGAAATAAGCTGTTCCCCTTCTTCAGTGACCATTGTGTGCTTGCCTCCACAAGCAGATTCTCTTCACCAGTGTGCTACCCACCAAGCCTAACCACACAGGTCTCATACCCAATAAAGAACTATGTGTAAACACTATATAGTGAAATATTGTACATGTAACACTCTCATGGTGTTACATCAATGCTCTGTGACCAGGAGAACAAATTTTTTCAGTGGAACTGAATTTGTCACGACACTGCAACATCAAGGGCTGGGTTCTTCATTGTGTTTGCTGCGGTTGTTTCTGACAACATAGATGAATTGCGTACACTGATGCAGTGTATATTGCTAATTGCTGTACGTGGTAACCGCTTTAGTGGTAAACGGTCACAACGTGCACACATCAAAATTTGATGTAAGTTTATTACATCTATGTCGCATAGTGTGTCATGCAATAGTCTTGTAAGATTGTTAATCTCGTACAGTTTAAGAAGGCCATTAGTCTCAATCTTAGTCACTGTGTTAGTTGTAGTTTTAGTCTCCTTCAGCTACACATGCTTGCTTTGTGTACAGTCAAAAAAACTGTCAGCTGTTCTGTAGATTAAAAGGTACTCTACAACCCCCTCCCAGTAGGGTGTCTAACATTCTGACACTTAGCACAAAGCAGGCACAACCGACCCAGCATCACAGGTAGCTACATTTTTAACAGCAGTTTAATTGCTGCTTTATTGTCGCTTCCGAAGATTAGATGCTTTCTCTTAATGCTTAATTGAGTAATAGAGCACAGGTATAAGTAAATAAAATTCCTCATACAAAATACTGTCTGATGGATGAACAATGATCATAAAATGACACAAACAAGAGCAAAGCTGCAGAGGGGTTATTCCCAACACCCCCGTCTTATAAGATAAGAAGAGGAAGTACAAGTACAAGTAACCATCATGCTAACCCTAAAACAACAGCATAAATATGGCCTTTAATTTGCATCGGGATCTCATTAAAGAGTAACACTAATCTTATAGTGCTTTAAAAGTGTTTAAAGTCTTTAATGGACAAATTGTTTTATGCTTCTTTTTTTTTTCTGGCAGCTGAAGCAGATGAATATGTAAATTTGGCCTTTTTGGAAGTTCGGTCTAATTATAATACAGCATGTGTGTGCAACGAAAACAGAACCAAATCAAAACAAAAGAGGTCCAAACAAGTTGGCAAAGTCCACCTTGCCAATGCTATGCTATTCTATGATTCAAAAGTCTTTCTGCTGTCTAGATTTCCTAAAAGCTCTGAAATAACCCTTTAGTTCAGTGATGATAGGAAGCTCTAAACCAGATGACAACATTAGCATAGTTATTCAGAATCAGAATCAGCTTTATTTCCAAGTTTGGGCACATAAACAAGGAACCTGACTCCAGTACGCTTTGTTCTCAGTGAAAATTAGGTCTTAATGATCAGCCAGTCATGGTGTTCACACAGTGGACACAAATTGTTTGTATCTTTTCTGTCATTCTGTCACTGTTAATGACTTTGCTGAGAATCCAAAAGCCACAGAAATGATTTAAAAGTGTTGGAATCTTCTTCAGTATTTATGTAACAGAATATTGTCAGCTAGCAAAACAACAGGATGCCAAGCTTAAAGAACTCAACTTCATATCTTGGTTGTAGAATAAGAGTCTGGACTCAAAGAGCAGCTTAACAATGACAGAAAGACTTGGAGGACTAAAAGTATTTTAAATTCACAGGATATTTAATTATAAGATCACAATACCCCTGAAAGTAATCAGACGTAATCCTGCTTGAGCAAGCTGTAAGTTGCACTGAAAATACCTATTGACTGACTGATGTAAAATCTTTAAAAAAAAATTGAGTTTTAAGAGCAACATACTAGAATACATTTCTAACGTCAGTTTTTGAAAATGTGACTTTAAGGAAGGTTCTTTTGGTATTTAGTTATTGTAGTGGCTTTAGGTTTCTTGGCTGAAAGGGCTGCAGACTGTAAGAACTGAAGCTGACAATAAGAGCAGGAAGCTACTGTTGAAAAACTGGCATAATTTCATTTAACCCAAACCACAGGCCGTCTCCTGAGAGACGTTGGTAAATAGTACAGATCACATTGCCTTCCAAAAACCTCATGAAAAAACATGAACTAGTTCATGAGTGACTGAATTTAATTCACAGTTATTACCTGACGAACTGTAAACATGAATTAATTGTGTTATAACATGTCTTCATTTGTGAAATAGTTTTTGAACAAGTCGTTGTTAAGGGGTCAACATTCACAACCTGGCAGATCACTGATCACTGACCAATAAACTGAAAATTCCAGAAAACTTGCACAAGGATTTTGCACTTTTTGATTTAGCTATGGATCTACAAATTTTTATTTTGACATCTATTTACATATAATGAAATTTCAAGCGGACTAATTAATGCTGCGTTCTATTAACCTCGGAGTCTACGTCATCTACAAGTTGTAGTGTTCCAGTTTCCTGCTTGCTTTTGTTCATATTGTAAGCAACTGTAACAGCAGTCTTACAACAGTAACAATGACAATAAACAAAGTTCTATGGGGTATTTTGTGCATATAAACAGCATTGTTTTACATAAAAACACTAATTATGTCAACAACTGATTTGATTTTGTTTTTTAGCAGCTCCAGAGCAATATCTCCAACTAGATGTACTGTCAGACAGGCAACGAACATAGTTCCATCAAGGTGACAAAGCAGTCGGTCTGCCGGAAAACGTTTATTCTGATGCTGCTGTGAATCTTTAAGTTAAAACTTAAAGCACTTATTCCCACCAGTTGAACTTTTTCGCATTCTATCATGCTAAATGGTAAATGTCCTGCTCTTGTCCAAGGACTCCAAAGCACTTTACACTACAGTCATCCACCCATTCATACACACATTCACACACTGACAGTGGTGAGCTATATTGTAGCCACAGCTGCCCTGGGGCAGACTGACAGAAGTGAGGCTGCCAAACAATAGGCGCCACCGGGCCCTCTGACCACCATCAGCAGGTAAGGTGCGTGAAGTGTCTTGCCCGAGGACACAACAATTGAGACGGACAGAGTGCAGATTCGAATCAGCAACCCACCGGTTACAGGATGTACCCCTACCACTCTCCCCACTATCACCCACAAACCACTGCATGTTTTGTTGGGATCTTATGTATTATACCAATAAAAAGTAATGTATAGTCCTGAAGTGGAAAGGATATGTGGTTTTAATTTTTTTTTTTTACGAGTGAAAACCATGGAGGCCATATATTTTCTGACACTCAAGTCAGTATTTAAAAAGCCATCAGTTTTGTAAAGTTACAGCAATTACAGCTGCACAGCTGCAAGTCTTTTGGTTATGTCTCTATCAGTTTTGAACATGATGATTTTTCCACATGCTTTGCAAAAAACCTCAAGCTCAGCATGAGATGAGGTACATGTGTGAACAATTCAGTTTTGAAGTGTTAATGCCACAAATTCTTAATTGGGTTTCGGTCAGAACTTTGACTTTGTGCTATTTTGTCGCATAAATATACTTTAATCTGGCCATTTCACTATAGCTCTGGCTGTAAGGCCCTGCTGGAAGGTCTCAAATATTTTGCTTTCTCTGATAAGCTTCATCTAGTATTGCCATTTCATTAGCCTTGTCCATCTTCCCATCACCTTTGTCCAGCTGCCTTGTTCTTGTTGACAAAGCCATCCGCACAGAATGATGGTGCACCACCATGTCTCATGGTGACGATGATGTGTCCAGGGTAACATAATGTTCTTTTTCCTCCACAGATAGCAATTTGTATGTAAGCCAAAAACTTTAATTTTGGTCTCATCTGATCAGACCTACATTCTTCCACATGTTTGCTGTGGCCCCCTCACATGGATTATAGATTCATATAGCTTCACATAACTTTCTCCTCTATTAAAGGTTAGATCTGTAGAGTGCATGACTCGTTATTCAACTAACAGATTCTCCCACCAAAGCTATTGATAAATTCTTATGAGTTGCCATGGGCCTGTTGGCTGCTTCACTGATTAATGCTTTGCTTGGGTCTGTCAGTTTAGGTGCCTGACTATGTCATGGCAGGTTTTCAGTTGTCTTCCTACTCTTCTTCATTTTGGATGAGGGAATTAAACGTTCTCCATGAGGTATTACCTGCCTGTTACCAGCCTGACCCCATTCAATGATTAACGTCTCTAAATAAATATTTGACATATTCTTTTTTTGTTTTCATATCTGGTGACTTTTCAATTTAATGAGGACATATAATTAACATGAAATAAATTTTTTTCATGTCCTATACATATGATGTATGCATTTGTGTTTTTTGGGGTCAGTTTGACCACAGGCTAAATATATCTGTTTTACACAAATATGTGTTGGATGTTTTGGTTGATATTGATGTTACTATAATATGAAATTTAAAATCCTTCAAACACCTTTAGGGCCCTAACCCTATGTAATCATAGTTATAGTTGTGTGAGAACAACTGAAAGTTCAAACAACATGGAGAAGGGGAAACACTGCGAGAAGTGTTTGTTTTTTCCCATAATGTGGGGGCAGAAAAAATATCGTTCCTGTGAAGAGATTGATACAACTTGTACAGCAGCCTTCTGAACCATCCCTTTTGGTGCTCTGTGTGCTATACCTTTCTGCTCTCTTCTCAACTGAAAATTACTTCTAAGAAAAGCTATTGTGTGAGTAAGGGGTTGTCAAACTCTTTGACCACGAAGGTGACATAGATGAGAATGTGTCTGAGACATAGTATAACTTTGGTGGTCTTAGGATTGCGTCTCTGCTTTTTGCGGGTGATGTGGTCCTATTGGCTTCATCAGCTCGTGATCTACAGCTCTCACTGGAGGAGTTTGCAGCCAAGTGTGAAAAGGAAAGGATGAGAATCAGTACCTCTAAGTCCGAGGACATCGTCTTGAGCCGGGAACTGATGCGGGCACTGTACCGCTCTGTCGTGGTGAAGAGAGAGCTGAATCAAAAAGCAAAGCTCTGGATTTAACGGTCGATCTACGTTCCTACCCTCATCTATGGCCATGAGCTTTGGGTCATGACTGAAAGAAAGTGATCACGGATACAAGGGGCCGAAATGAGTTTCCCCCGCAGGGTGTCTGGGCTCTCCCTTAGAGATAGGGTGAGAAGCTCGATCATCCGGGAGGAACTCAGAGTAGAGCCGCTGCTTCTCCATGTTGAGAGGAGCCAGTTGAAGTGGCTTGGGTATCTGATTAGGATGCCTCCTGGACGCTTCCCTGATGAGGTGTTCCTGGCACATCCCACCGGGAGGAGGCCCAGAGGAAGACCCAGGACACGCTGGAGGGAATATGTTTCTCGGCTGACCTGGAAATGCCTTGGGATTCCCCGAGACGAGTTGGCCCAAGTGGCTGGGGAGAGGGAAGTCTGGGTCTCTCTGCTTAGGCTGCTGCCCTCGCGACCCGACCCCGGATAAGCGGATGACGATGGATGTATGGATGGATGGATTCTACATTCTCATTCCATCTCCAATTTTGAGTTATCTGCTGTTATTTCAGCTTTTAACTTCATGTTCTCTCTCTTTTCTCTTCCTAGAAGCTACACCTGGCCTGACTTTGTATCTACCTGTGACACCTCCTGGAGGGGGGAATCATCCAAGCTTCTGCTGCCAACAACTTAATGCTCACCTTCTATCAATGATACACTTGGCCCTGTCTTTCAGTGTTTAACCCTATTTTTCTCCTAGACATAGCTACTGACTGAGCTTTTACTGTGACTAACTGTATGTGCTCTCTCTCATACTCTAAACTTGAAAACTGGCTCAGAGTTTATCTGTTTTTTCTTCCTGGATGAAACCACTAAAGAGCTACATCCATTAACACCTACTTTACCTTAGCATAGAATGTACTCCTGCATCAGTGCTTCTGTGCTCTTTTTCCTTCTCTGCTCTGTTCTCTCAAACCCCCAGTCGGCCGTGGCAGATGGCCGCTCACACTGAGCCTGGTTTCTTCCTGTTGAAAGGGAGTTTTTCCTCTCCACTGTCGCTACATGCATGCTCAGTATGAGGGATTGCTGCAACGTCAATGCCAGTGACTGTCCACTGTCTCTACATGCTCATCCAGGAGGAGTGACTGCTACAAGTCACTGACTCGATGCAATCTGCTGGGTTTCCTTAGATAGAAAAACTTTTTATCCAATTTGAAGAAATAACTGAATCTGACTGCACTGTTGAAAATGAAAATTAACTAATGAAAGTCAGACATTGCTTTTCAAACATGCTTAAACAGAATTATATAAAAAAAACTCTTAAAACAGGTCTGGAAAAAAATTATGGTACTCCTGAAAATAATGTAACCAAAGGGACATGTTAAATCAAGGTGTGTCCATTAATTAGCATCACAGGTGTCTACATTCTTGTAATCAGTCAGTGGGCCTATATATAGGGCTACAGGTAGTCACTGTGCTGTTTGGTGACATGGTGTGTACCACACTCAACATGGACCAGAGGAAGCGAAGGAAAGCGTTGTCTCAGGAGATTAGCAAGAAAATTATAGACAAGCATGTTAAAGGTAAAGGTTAAAAGACCATCTCCAAGCAGCTTTATGTTCCTGAGACTACAGTTGCACATATTCAGAAATTTAAGATCCATGGGACTGTAGCCAACTTCCCTGGACGTGGCCACAGGAGGAAAATTGATGACAAAACAAAGAGGCGGATAATACGAACGGTAACAGAAGAGCCCAGAAAAACTTCTGAAGAGATTAAAGGTGAACTTCAAGCTCAAGGAACATCAGTGTCAGATTGCACCATCAGACATTGTTTGAGGCAATGTGGACTTAATGGGAGATGACCAAGGAGACCATTGTTGAAAACAAATCATAAAAAAGCCAAACTGGAATTTGCCAAACTACATGTTGACAAGCCACAAAGCTTCTGGGAGAATGTCCTATGGACAGATGAGACAAAAATTTAACTTTTTGGCAAGGCACATCAGCTCTATGTTCTCAGACGGAAAAACGAAGCATATGAAGAAAAGAACACTGTCCCTACTGTGAAACATGGAGGTGCTGTGTTATGTTCTGGGGCTGCTTTGCTGCATCTGGCACAGGGTGTCTTGAATCTGTGCAGGTATAATGAAATCTCAAGACTATCAATGGATTCTACAGAGAAATGTGCTGGCCAGTGTCAGAAAGCTTGGTCTCAGTCGCAGGTCATAGGTCTTGCAACAGGATAATGACCCTAAACACACAGCTAAAAACACCCAAGAATGGCTAAGAGGAAAACATTGGATTATTTTGAAGTGGCCTTCTATGAGCCCTGACCTAAATCCTATTGAGCATCTTTGGAAGGAGCTGAAACATGCCGTCTGGAAAAGACACCCTTCAAACCTGAGACAACTGGAGCAGTTTGCTTATGAGGAGGGGGCCAAAATACCTGCTGAGAGGTGCAGACGTCCAGTTATAGGAATCGTTTGATTGCAGTGATTGCCTCAAAAGGTTGTGCAAGAAAATATTAAGTTAAGGGTACCATCATTTTTGTCCAGGCCTGTTTCATGGGTTTATTTTTTAACATAATTCTGTTGAAGCATATTTGAAAAGCAATGTCTGACTTTCATTTGTTCATTTTCATAGCATTTGTATTCATTATTACCTTTGTCAGATTCAAGTTATTTCTGTGACCATAGTGGGTTTTTCCTTTATTAACCGAGGGGTACCAACAATTATGTCCACGTGTGTATGTAGTCAACAAGCAAACATGTGCCTGACACATAAAGTTGGGTAACAATTTTCATTTTGACTTTTTTTTAAGAAGTTTAAATATCAGGGCTCAAACACAAAAGGTGTTAGTAAATTTGAAGGCAACAGCAGGGGTTAAGTTCTCCAAAACATTCCCCCTGACATGTTTGCGTGTTCCTTGGTCTTCACCATGCTGTTTGTTCACTAATGTTCTCTAATAAACCCCTGAGGCCTTGACAGGAGAGCTAGATTTATACTAAGGTTTAATTACACACAAATGCACTTTGTTTACAAACCAGTGCAATCATCTGAAGTGTATGAAAATGTATGCAAGGCATTGTACCTATGGGTGCCTTGAGGAATTTACAGGAAGAACTACCTTTCTAATATCAGTTAGTGAAAATTTCCTTTTAAACAACAACTTTTGATAATAAGTTACATCGGTACCATCGGGTTTCCTGGCTGAGAGAACCCTAGACTGTACAAATGAAAACTGGAAATAAGATCAGGCAAAGAGGAAGTGAGCAACAGCTGTTGATAAACTGGCATCATTTTATATAACCCAGACCACAGGACATAAATGTCTCCACGGAGATGATAATAAATAGTACAGAGTGAAATGCCCATAAACATTAACTCTTTTCTTGAGATGCACAAACTGTGTATTTGTATTAGAAACACAATGTAGTATATCACTGTGATGGTTACTTTGACTACTGAGGGAAAGGAACACAAGTCACAGTGACTTCTGGTAAGTTCTAACCTAATATGTTTTAAGATGACAGGATTTAATATTTCTTTTTTTAATACATTATTTTTCATGGTTTTATTTACCATGAAAACTGATGTAGGTCTATCAAAAGCATAAACTGTGGAGAACAGGTAGGCACTGGTGAAAAAATATAAATTTTTAGATGACACAGAGTTGTTTTGCACTAAAGTGCTAGTGAGATTTATCACTGTGACGACTACTTTGACTACTGGGGAAAAGGAACCATGGTCACCGTCACATCAGGTAAAATACAAAGCTTATTATCGACATTCTTGTATTTAATTAATTTCAATAGAATTTTCTTCATTTTAGCCTGAAAGGCATCTACAGCATCTTAGATGTCTGTTTTTTCTACATTGAATTTACTTAACTGAGACACCCATTAGTAAAAGCTGGTTTAAAATGAACCTTTTCTGTTTTAAACTTTCAAGTTAAAGTTGTAATTATTAAGGTGTTCAATTAACATATTTTAGATCAGCAGCAACAGCAAACTCTTGCTACCTCTTTTTGTATGTTGAACATGTTAAGTTGTCACACTGTGACAACACTTTTGACTATTGGGGAAAAGGAACTATGGTAACAGTAACATCAGGTAAGACGATCTTATTTGGTCACTCTAATGTCTAAATTTAGCTTTAAAACGATTTTCCGCAAATGTTTGTTAAAATAGAGTTGTGACAGCAGATACTCTACTTATTTCTGGAAAACCTTTATTAATCTATGCATTTATTTGAAGCTTTGGTGGTGTCTTAAATTTTGAGGTTTTATTAGCATTTAAGTTACGTCCTGTCAAGGTAAATCCTTGAACATGTTTTAGTCTGGGACACTTGGAGTTTTGTTTTACTGTGACTACGCTTTTGACTACTGGGGAAAAGGAACAATGGTCACCGTCACCTCAGGTATGAAAAGCTTTGAATTTCCAATTTGGAACGATATTTGAAACAACATGAGAAAAATAGTTTATTTTTTCAGCTTTATTGGATCATGACAATTTGGCATTTAAAAAGACAGTCAACTGTATTTTTCTGTTGAGGGATGAAGTTAGCAAAATTCAAATCTTCTAGTTGTTAAATTCATGTGGAGTGTTTACTCAATGGGCAGATGTATACCAAACAGAATGAAAATTGGAAATATTGATGGTATAGGTTTTTGTTACAAGTGTAAGTAGACTGTATTACTGTGACAACTGGGCTTTCGACTACTGGGGAAAAGGAACGATGGTAACAGTAACATCAGGTAAAATTTGTACCTCTAAAAGAAACGTATTGTATTTTGTTTATTATTTTTATAAATGTTTTTCTTTATAATATCACAATCTGAGGTTAACTGTACTTCGAGAGTATTTACTGTCAAAAGGAAATACTCAAGTGCAATATTGACTAAACTGATAATTAGGGATAATCACCTTTAGATTGGGTAGAATGTTACTGAATATCTTGATCAGCATTAGTCCATTAGGCTTTTCATACTGAGACTTAAGTAGATTCATCACTGTGCTACGGTGCTTTTGACTACTGGGGAAAAGGGACAACAGTCACCGTCACTTCAGGTATGAAATTAAGTTGTGTCTAAGTAGCAAAAGAAATTTGTAATTAAATAATTGTTTTTTTGTTAAAATTTTCAACTCGACTGCAATATTAAGGATGGTGAATATAAAATCATTTGGCTTCTTAATTCGGTTAAAGCATGTTGTTCTGCAAATTTCAAATTTTCAAATGATTTTTGACAGATTTTGAAATAAGACCTAAATTCCAGATTTATTTTTAAAGACAGAAAGTTAATCATTCTGTGTGAAGTACTCAATATCTTTAAAGTGAATGTTGTTAAAACTAATAACTGTTAGGGAACGCAGCAGTTCAGTGACTTTAATTTGAATTTCACAAAGTACTTAAAGTTCACCATTGGCAAATTGGCCTTTTTATGTACAAGAATTAAGTAGTTCATCACTGTGCTACGCTGCTTTCGACTACTGGGGAAAAGGGACAACTGTCACCGTCACTTCAGGTATGAAATGAGTTTGTTTCTAATTAGCAAAAGAATTTTGCAACAGTTTTGTCACTTTTGCGGCTCCTTATTGTAAATAGTTTTTTAAAGGCTCGGTGTGAACTGTTTTTGTGTAGTACTCAATATCATCACACTGAACATTGTTAAAACCAGTATTGGTCATTGTATTGTGGCTCTTTAGGAGGTTAAATAGTATTCCACAAAATAAGACGAATATTTAGGCGTAAAAGAGTTGGAAATTTACCATCAGTATGTAGGCCTTTTTATGTACACGAGTTAAGGAGATTCATCACTGTGTTACGATGCTTTTGACTATTGGGAGAAAGGAACTAAGGTCACCGTCACTTCAGGTATGAAATTACATTTTTTTTTTATTAGACGTTAACATTTTAAATTTTAAAATAATCTAGCCGGTTTATAAGTTAAACTGGTAATTAACTTTATGAACTGGCTCAAATTTTGAAATGATTTTAGACAGATTTTTAAATTCCATGTTTATATGATGATACCAGTTTATAATGTCTCAAAGTAAACATTTGAGGAGTATTTATTGCAGTATCTCAATATCCTCAAACTAGATATTGTAAATTAATCTAATGTTTAAATGGGTTTTACAAAATAGTGGCAATACTGAAGTGTTAAAAACTTTGAAGTTCACGGTCGGTAAATTACATTTTTATATTAGGAGTTAAGCTGATTAATCACTGTCTTACTATGAAGCTTTTGACTATTGGGGAAAAGGGACAATGGTCACCGTCACTTCAGGTATGAAATTATTTCTTTCTGACTATCAAAAAACAATTGTAATCACAGAAAACATTTTTGCTGTATTTTATCACCTGACGTTGATTTTATAAATAAAACAATCTTGCGACATGTAATTTAGCTTAGAACATAACTCAGTGAAATGGTTTACGTTTTAAAATGATTTCAGACAGATTTCAGATTTTCCAATAACTAGAAATTACATTTTTAAATTACATGTTTATATTATAAATGTGTTTATGATGTCTCAAAGTGAACTGCTGTTAGAAGCTATTTATTGTCTTAAGTTAATACCCTAAAATCAGATATTAGACTGTTAAAATTAATAATGTAGACTCTAGATTTGAGTGGTATTTGTGTGATATATATATATGTGTGTGTGTGTTTGTGTCTGTATGTTTGTATTCTTAAATGTTTACTATTTTCATTATACAACAATGTTCTCTTAACAGTATTTTGTCAAAAAGTAAAATATTTATTTGTAAGCTAAAAGTAAGTTCCAGAAATGTACTTAGTCTCTGTTAAAAGTTAAAAAAACACTTTTTTTAAATGTGACCAGTTGCCTGTTGAATCGTGTGCAAAGAACACGGTATTACATTTGTAAATAAGGTACAATTTGGGCAGTTTCAAATCTGAAGACATTGTTTTTTTGGTGTTTTTTATGTTTTATATGCTCTTAAAATTGACATCAATGGTAAGCATGTCTTTGGTGGTTTATTTGCATTTTATGAAACAGTGAGATAAATGAAATGTTAAACAGTTTATTACACAAAAATTTTGAACAATGTCTTACAAGTTGCTTGTGATTTGTGGGGAAAAGGTATGTTGGTAACTGTTATTTCAGGCAGGTAGAGTGCCTTTAAATTTGGGGACATAACTGTCAAAATTAGCTAAAACCTGAAATTTGTTTTGCATATGGCTATGCCATCAGCAAAGGTGATGGATGTTTGTGCACTAACATCTTTTATTTAAAGGGAATTACATATTTAAAAATGCTGGTATTAAAGGTAGGATTTCAAAGCAAAAGAGGACTTTAATATCTGAATGTTGAAACTTTCTCTGTTCTTGTGCTGTACTTTGTCACATTGAAGGTCTTTTTCTCTTAAGTCTTGAGAAAAAATTATGTCATCTAATTTTTATATTGCTTCTTTAAATGTGCTCTTGTTTTTCCTTTTTCAGCTACTCAGAATGCTCCGACTGTGTTTCCTCTGATTCCATGTGGTTCTGGAAGCAGCGACATGGTCTCCCTCAGCTGCCTTGCCACCGGTTTCAACCCCTCTACCATCACTTTCTCATGACAACAAGGCAGTACTTCTTTGAACAACTTCATCCAGTACCCTCCAATGCAGAAAGGCAGTGAATATGTGGGAATCAGCCAGCTTCAAGTCAGCCGACAGGACTGGGAAGCAAAACAATCTTTCAAATGTCTTGCAGATCACGCTACAGGACAGAAACATGCTTCAATGGTGAAACAAAGTAAGATTAATGCAAAGTGATACATCTTTGTAGTATTTTGTTTTAATTGGATTTGGTTGTCTTGTATTTCAGATTATAGAATAATTGAGCAAATTCCTTAATATTATATTTATTATTTCCTAACTTCCGAACTTGCCCTGTAAGCTATATTATCCAGGACCTATTGTTGAGCAAGATTTATATAATTACTATGTTAAAGAAACATAGTGGAAAATCACAACTGGTTTGAGTTTGTAGAAATGAAAATTATATTTTAATAATGCTTAAATGGGGGACATGCTTACAAACATCTTTACTGATATTTAGTAGAATTAACCAGGCGGAACGAGACGGTAAACCTAAAAGTTTTCCGAGCATCTGACTTAGTTGGTTTTCCTCTTCACTAATATCTTTTCTCTTTTTGTCATAGACTACATTTGCATCTTCTGCTTTTTGATGCCTAAACAATCCAGTTTGTTTCCTGACTTCTGCCTGTGTCTGTTTTTTTGTCTGTTGATTAATAACTTCATTAATGTCCATATTAGTCTGTGCTTGCCAGTCAATGTATATGCAGAAGTGTGTGTAAGTTCTTTGGCATTCATTAATGCCAATTTTTCCCTCTTAGATGACATAGAACAACTTTCTCTTGTAAAAACATAATAAATGTTTACCATACATAAGTTTGATTATGTTTTAGGAACTAGTTAAGACCTGATTTCATGAACCAAGCAGCACATTGTTTCCCAGGGCTTCTGCATAGATATAGATTTTTTCCTTGCTTCTGCAAACATATATGTGTATCTCTTTGTCTTTCAGACAAGGTTTATGAGCCTCCGACTCTTAAAGTGTGTTCCTCCACTGACGACAAACAGAGGAGGCTTACTTCTCCTGCTTTGCCAAAGATTTTTTACCAAATAAATATGAGATCAGATGGCTGAAAGATGATCAAGAAATCGCCAGGAGGATAGATGAGGTCAACACATTATCTCAGGGAAGAAATGACACAACTGGAACTGTCCTGTACAGTGTTGCAAGTCTGCTCACACTGAAGTCCAGTGAATGGAGTGAAGAATCAAAAGTAATATGTTTATTTACGGGAAGAGGGGAACGAAACACAGTAGTCCAGCGGAATTCAACTGTGTCCAAAAAGGAGAGCACAAGTTGTGAGTGCAATGCTAGTTTTTGTTGAACCAGTTTAATTTCCAATTTTATGCAACCAATTTAACAATTTTTTGTCTTTCTTTTAGCAAAAGTGGGGTGTCCCTTTGCAGATGCAGATGTAAGCATCATACCTCCCAGAGACGAGAAGATGTTTGTGAATGGAAAAGGAACCATAATATGTCAAGTCGCCATCAATGAGGGAGGACCTTACACGGTTGTCTGGGAGGACGAGAGTGGAACTGAACTGTTATCTGAAACTGTGACTAAAGGATCAAAAATACATCAAGCTAAAATTGAAATTACCTATGAGGAATGGACCAATGGTGTTAAGCGTACCTGTATTGTCCAAAGCAACGACTGGTTTGACACAGTGAAGAGAGAGTATCAAAGCAATACTGGTAAGAAAACTGTTCAGAATTTGTCATTTGCCTATCTATATTTCTGCTTCCTATGACAGTAAACACTTTGTTAGACCTATCTTCTCAGGAACATAGATGTCTTTTTCAGACTATAAGGTCATTTAATTTGTTACCCACATTCAGATTTTTCTCTCATACTTGCAGGAGGGGTTTCAAAGCGTCCATCAGTGTTTATGTTGACCCCTGTAGAACAAAGTAGAGAAAATACATTGATCCTGACTTGCTATGTGAAAGACTTCTCTCCTAAGAATATTTATGTGGCTTGGTTGGTGGATGATGAAGACGTAGGCACAAAACATCCATTCAGTACCACAAAACCTGTGGAAAACAATGGATCCTTCTCTGTTTACAGCCAGTTGATCCTCACAAGAGATGACTGGGAGCAGACTGATGTGGTGTACAGCTGTGCTGTTTATCATGAGTCACTGGCAAAGTCCTCCAGATCCATTGTCAGATCTACTGGATACAGAACCAGTGACAAAACCAACGTGGTCAACCTCAGCATGAACGTCCCTGAAACGTGCAAGGCCTAGTAGATGTTACGTTGTGTCTGTGCGTCTCCTGTTAATTAATTTTTTTTGTTCTTTGATGTTTGTTGCTTGTGATTTAAAATTGTGTTTGTGTGTTTTTAGTGCAAATTTAAAATCAAAATAAATAAAAAATATTCACCAATTGTGTTGATGTTCGTCGCTTTCACTTTTTGTGTACTTGACTTGTCTTTTAAATTAAATGTCTCGTCATATCATGTTTTGAGTTAGTTTTGTCCTCATTAAACCCATGTAAGATATCACTGGAGTTCCTCATATTTAAAATTTTAAACTGGTGTGCAATAACAATACAGGAGGCTTTTGAAATCTTATAGTACTTACTAGAATGCCATCACCTCAATAATTTAAGTTTCTAAAACACTTGGATCAAATTCCATTTGCTCCTTTAAGTTGCATGGATAGAGCTTACTGTGTTTCTGTGAAATGTCCTTGTGTGGCTATGTTTCATCTACTGGGTCTTGCACCCCAAGCACGTCAGATGACTCCGTAGCTCTGATGAGAGGGGCTTTCACAAGCAAGTCAGTGTCACAATAATAGTAATTTTGCTACTGTAACACTAATAAAATACTTATAGACACACAAAACTAGTATATCTCTGAGGGAACAGTAAAGGTTTATATAAGTCAATTAATTAATTTAATTTAATAACTCCAAAACAGCAAATATGGGCAATTTTCTCAGGACATGACAAAATGCACTAATTTCTAACTGTGCACCAGAAATCCTGATTGATGATAACAGCTACTCAAGTGGATTCATAGCAGCAGAGGAAGATGACATGACTAACACAGCTATCACCTTCATCCTTCTCTTCCTCCTCACTCTGGTATTCTCCATCGGAACCACTGCTTTTAAGGTAACATTCACTGTTGGCACAAATTTTGAATTACTGAGATAAATACTTAAAACCAAATGGAAATTTCCAAAATGACAAAGACTCCAGTGAATGTCAACAAAGCCTTTGGAGTAGAAAGTAGTCACATCCTTAAATAAAGGTTTTATAGCTGCAATGTATTTATGATGCAGCAAATTCTAAAACAAGCATATTATCCTCCTTTTGTATAATTTTCTTTATATTGAATCACATTCATCTAACAGTATGATGTTAAAATCACAGTGAGATTTAATACACTTATATGAATAGAAAACATACAGGTCCTTCTCAAAATATTAGCATATTGTGATAAAGTTCATTATTTTCCATAATGTCATGATGAAAATTTAACATTCATATATTTTAGATTCATTGCACACTAACTGAAATATTTCAGGTCTTTTATTGTCTTAATACGGATGATTTTGGCATACAGCTCATGAAAACCCAAAATTCCTATCTCACATAATTAGCATATCATTAAAAGGGTCTCTAAACGAGCTATGAACCTAATCATCTGAATCAACGAGTTAACTCTAAACACCTGCAAAAGATTCCTGAGGCCTTTAAAACTCCCAGCCTGGTTCATCACTCAAAACCCCAATCATGGGTAAGACTGCCGACCCGACTGCTGTCCAGAAGGCCACTATTGACACCCTCAAGCAAGAGGGTAAGACACAGAAAGAAATTTCTGAACGAATAGGCTGTTCCCAGAGTGCTGTATCAAGGCACCTCAGTGGGAAGTCTGTGGGAAGGAAAAAGTGTGGCAGAAAACGCTGCACAACGAGAAGAGGTGACCGGACCCTGAGGAAGATTGTGGAGAAGGGCCGATTCCAGACCTTGGGGGACCTGCGGAAGCAGTGGACTGAGTCTGGAGTAGAAACATCCAGAGCCACCGTGCACAGGCGTGTGCAGGAAATGGGCTACAGGTGCCGCATTCCCCAGGTCAAGCCACTTTTGAACCAGAAACAGTGGCAGAAGCGCCTGACCTGGGCTACAGAGAAGCAGCACTGGACTGTTGCTCAGTGGTCCAAAGTACTTTTTTCGGATGAAAGCAAATTCTGCATGTCATTCGGAAATCAAGGTGCCAGAGTCTGGAGGAAGACTGGGGAGAAGGAAATGCCAAAATGCCAGAAGTCCAGTGTCAAGTACCCACAGTCAGTGATGGTCTGGGGTGCCGTGTCAGCTGCTGGTGTTGGTCCACTGTGTTTTATCAAGGGCAGGGTCAATGCAGCTAGCTATCAGGAGATTTTGGAGCACTTCATGCTTCCATCTGCTGAAAAGCTTTATGGAGATGAAGATTTCATTTTTCAGCACGACCTGGCACCTGCTCACAGTGCCAAAACCACTGGTAAATGGTTTACTGACCATGGTATCACTGTGCTCAATTGGCCTGCCAACTCTCCTGACCTGAACCCCATAGAGAATCTGTGGGATATTATGAAGAGAACGTTGAGAGACTCAAGACCCAACACTCTGGATGAGCTAAAGGCCGCTATCGAAGCATCCTGGGCCTCCATAAGACCTCAGCAGTGCCACAGGCTGATTGCCTCCATGCCACGCCGCATTGAAGCAGTCATTTCTGCAAAAGGATTCCCGACCAAGTATTGAGTGCATAACTGTACATGATTATTTGAAGGTTGACGTTTTTTGTATTAAAAACACTTTTCTTTTATTGGTCGGATGAAATATGCTAATTATGTGAGATAGGAATTTTGGGTTTTCATGAGCTGTATGCCACAATCATCTGTATTAAGACAATAAAAGACCTGAAATATTTCAGTTAGTGTGCAATGAATCTAAAATATATGAATGTTAAATTTTCGTCATGACATTACGGAAAATAATGAACTTTATCACAATATGCTAATTTTTTGAGAAGAACCTGTAGACTGGAAAATAATAGGACAGCTTTGTCACAATGTGCAATTTCTATCTCATGTTCTATCTCATGTCTATCTCATCTTATTTCATCGTGTTTTCCCTCTTCCAGTCTCATGAGAACAGGATTTTTGTTTCCAGGACAATCATTTTCTAAAACAGTTTCCTTCTTGAGCAATTTTCTCAACATGGCTTCTCTAGTTCCAAAGCCTAATATTCCAAACTGATTCATTTATATGATTATTTGTGTTTACCAAATGAGTATACTCATGTTCATACTAAATAGGTGTTCTTTCCATTTAAATTGCACATTTGATTCTAACTGGATTAGCAAATTGGCATAAAATGACATACCAGAATGCTTGTTTGGCCTACATTTGAGCAAGATAAAGAATATACTGAAACTGGGATGTTACTCTGATTGTGCCCAAATGTAAAGTGCTTTACAAGTAAGATGTATTCTAATTCTACTTAAAATTATTC
Organism: Girardinichthys multiradiatus; assembly: GCF_021462225.1. Taxonomy (NCBI): domain Eukaryota; kingdom Metazoa; phylum Chordata; class Actinopteri; order Cyprinodontiformes; family Goodeidae; genus Girardinichthys; species Girardinichthys multiradiatus. The sequence goes on from NC_061818.1 coordinate 18,304,517, forward strand.
TTGTTATTAGCAGTATTATAGAATAGGTGTGGCTTTCTCAGAGCAACAATTTATCCTGCAACTAGAGCTTCCAAATTGTGACATCTGAACAGGTGAAATAAAGCACCTACATAGTGTTCTCAGTGACTCAGAAAATGTACTTCTTCATTGAAAATACAATACATTGTTCAAAATTAAACTTCTTAATTCCTTGTCATTTCATTAATGCACAACATTTTCAGTACCCCGCCTCTCGCCCATAGACTGCTGGAGATAGGCACCAGCTCCCCCGTGACCCACTATGGAATAAGCGGTAGAAAATGACTGACTGATTTTCAGTACTTTAATTTTAATATCACGGAGGCGCTTCTAAACATTTTCTCAGATAAATGTTTCTCAAGTTTTAAAACTAACTGGATAATTGAACTAAAATTATAAAAGAAAAGATATTATTAGGTGGTAAATCTATTAACAATCTGCTGAAGGTTTAGCTTTGAAGACTAAAAAACTAAGTTATTTATTGAACAACTTCAAAGACCAGAGAGGCACAAACTCCCTGGTTAATGTTTTAGTTATACATGTTTGTGTATTGTTACGCCTAATTTGATTTTACAATTTTATAATGGTTTAATAACCAGTGTTGGTAAATTTTATTATTAAAAAATGCCAAATTTTCTTCTGATATCTTGTCGAGTAAAACATTTGAAGTGCCATGAAAATAAGGATTTCAAGCTTTTCACATTGGAATAACAATTGTACAATACAAAGAATGATTAAATTAGCTCATATTCTATTAATTTAATTTAGCCAAGTAATACTTATGATTAAAAACAAATTGCCTCAATGAATTTGACACAATTGTGTAGTTGATCTAATTACTTTAACATTCTAAAAACATTAAATAAAACAATGCATAATCTTCACATTTACCACAATACAGTATTTTCACCCATAATAATAATAATAATAATAATAGTATAAGGGATCTTAAAAAACAAACAATTAGCAATCTCTGGTGTTTTAGTGATTAAAAGAATAGCAGTTAAATGCATTAAATTAGTAAAATTTAAGCTGAAATAACGTAAAGATAACATTTGCATTTTATCCTAGTATGACTTCCAGGCAAACAAAAGGTTACTTGATATGAGTACATAGCTTAAGTATTATTAAGTGTAATATGTTGTATAAGTTTTAGAAATAAGGGAACTTTAATAATAGTTTCCTATCTTTTATTGTTATTTTTAATGTGGAAAAAAGTGTCTGAAAAATAATTACCACTTTTGGACGGAAGTAGCTTTTTATCACTGTCGTTGGAGTGTTCATAAAACTTCAGCAAAGCATTATTGTGTCCATTTTCTCCATACATGTTGATACAATAATATCAGCAACATAGTGATCAAAAGTTATAAGACTGTTTTTCATTAATGTTTACCTTTCTTTTCTTTTCTTTTCAGGTCAAATGAAACAAGAAGAACATAAAAAGAACATTTAATTAAAAAATACAAAAAACATACATACTTTTTTTTTTACTTTCCTCCAACTTTTCATATCATGTATTTCTCCATCATTCCAAATCTAAAAACCTTCACATCAATTTGAGCGAAATATTTTTAAAACAGCATACTTTAACTGTAGTGCTCTTTAAATTTTTAGTCCTTTACAGTATTTTAAAACCGTTCTTGATTTTGTATTTTATGTGTGACATTGTTATTATCATTGTTCTATACTCCACCAGCACCTGGAACCAATGGTCCATGTTCAGCTCTATATGTAAACTTAGTACATTTCACAGTTGGTTACTTTTTTCAGTCTGTTATTACTGGACTTGTAAACTAAAACCTTTGGCAAAGTCATGAGAGATTGCCTGTGTGATATGTTATGTAAACCAACCTGAGATATTTAAATGTGCTCTCTGTTTCTCTTACTGGCATAACTGACCCTCACACCTGCTGTCTGTGCTGCACTGTTGCTCACTGCGCTGTTTCACTTCTGTTTTTTGGTCCCCTTTTGGACCTGGGTGTTACACAAACCTTCCGCTCGTTGCAAGCTCTGGTTGCTCTGCTCTGTCAAGCTCAACATCTGTGAAATAGACTTGTAACCCCATTTTTGCATTTTTGTACAATGTAGAAATTTAAAACTCTGCCATCTAGCATAAATAAAAGCAAACTGCACCTAAGATTCAAAGCTGGTTAGTTAATTACCACAATTTGAAGGTATGTATGAATTAACTCTACTTAGATTTCATCTTTTAAAGAATTAATGTTAAAACTCATAATGCAGCATTTTCTCACGCATAATCTCCTCTCTTCTCCAGATGATCAGATTGTCTCCCCAAACATCACCTTATACCCTGTTTGGGACAATGATTTTGGGATTTCACAAGTCAGAATCATCTGTGTTTTGAGCGGTTACTTTCCCAAGCAATTGTCTGTGGAGTGGTACAAGAATGACGGTTATCCAACGAACATCATTCCAAATGAGAGAAAGCTTATGAATGCAGAAGGACAGGAGAAAACCTTCAGTCTAACCACTGAGATTAAATCAAATATGGACGACTGGAAAACAGGAACAAACTTTACTTGCAAGTCCACCCACAAGGGCAGTGTATTTGTAAAAACAACAGACATTTGCCAGAGTAAGTTTATACATGAATTGTCACAGTTTAAATGGTAAATAAGATCAAATAAAAAGCAATGTAATTGAATCATAGGGTAATACCTTTCACTCAAACACAGTAGGTGAAACTAGGGCACATCAATACTTCTGACGATGAAAAATGTAATTGTATTTGAAATAGGTGGGGGAAAGATGGAGGTCTTGTAGGGTGATGATCTGGTCCAGAGTTAAGTAGGTCAAGTGTTAAAGCAGCTGGTCTTCTGTGAGACATTTCCTGAACATTACCTCTGCATCTATTATGGATTTACAAGCTAAAGGTTAAGTGACATTCAAAGATACAGAAATTTCCCTTGGAACTGACTGCAGTTCTTAGATTTTGTTGGCAGAATCTCTGTAGTTCTATATTTGGTGTGAAGTGTTACCTCCCTGCTGAGCAAAAAGTACTGCAAGGTTTTCGGTAGTGTTGTTCGTAACTGAGGTAATGCTCTTGTTGATGAGTCTGAGTCCTATTTCTTCCTTGTGTATCACTGGGAAACTGCATCCGAACAAAGCGGCCTAATGAGGGCATATTGCTTAATCGATCATTTTGTGACTGTGTTCTTTTAAGTGATTGTTCTTTGTCATGTTTTTTTTTATATTTTTCACTTTCAGCTTCTTTAAGTGTCCCTCCTACATTTCAAATTGTGATTCCAAGCTTTAAGACTGTGATGACAGAATCTTTGGTGAAGGCAACATGTTTGGTTCATACTACTTTTGATGCCAACTTTACCTGGCTGTTGGATAAAAGCAACAAACGGAGTGTCACAATGAAGCAGGTTTCAAACACAACTCATATATCCAGTGAAGTGACAGTTTCCTCGAGTGAGTGGAAGCACCTGAAGACCATAACATGCAGAGCACAACATAAGTGTTTTTCATCTATGGAAAAGACAGTAAATGTAGCAGGTGAAGCAGCTCTACAAGTAAAATATTGCACTTCATACAGTGGCTGAGATAAAGAAGTATGAATTAATATTCTGCATTTGTCTTTAATGACCTAGGGCCGTCAGGTACACCTCCACAGATAAAGATCAGGAGATCTTTCCCAGAACTGGTGAAGGAAGATTGTGCTATCTTCCAGTGTGACATCTCACAGGACTCCTCACAGGACCTCTATGTCACATTTCAGTCCAATGGACGTGATATTTTGGAAGGACAGTATGTTGATCTTCCTGAAGGCCCCGGCCCTCATTCAGTCAGTATAAATTTCCTGGTTCCCAGAAATGTTTGGAAAACTAATACAGATTTCACCTGCACGGTGAACCAAGGCTTCTCCAGCAGTTCCATCAAGTCACATACCATCAGTAATATATTTGGTGAGAGTTGTTTGTATTTGCTTGGAAAACACATTGCTTGTTAATGACATTTTCTATCTGTTTAAATGTCTAAACATTTCTTAAAACATTTTAGCGGAACCCTCAATTGAACTTCTTCTGGCTCCCGGAGAAGTACTGGGGCAACAGACACTTGTGTGTTCTGGACGGGGCTTCAACCCACAAATTAAATGGTTGAATGGCTTACATGAGCTACATACATCAAATCATGGCATCAGCATGGATACAAATGCACGTGTTGCAGTAGCAAGTCAGCTGCATGTTGCTGAGACTGAGTGGAAATCAGGAACGGTCTTCATATGTGAAGTCTCTGACAAATCTCTGAATAAAGTTGTCAAAAAGGAAATCAGTTTCTGCTCAGGTAAATCGTAAAACTGAATCCAAGCAAATATCTGATAATAGAGTGCAACATATTTCTTTTTTCCTTTGGTTATGTCTAAATGTACCTTGATAAGTTGAAAATACTTAAGCTATGTACTCATATCAAGTAACCTTTTGTATGCCTGGCAGTCATGTTTTTAATAATCAATGTTCTAAACTTTGTCCAGTTGTGTTAAAAATGCTGTCTCTTGTCTATTTAACTGATGAGTTGGTCATTCATAGTCTAACTAGGTGTCATCCAATATATGACAATTTTAAGTGCTTAATAATAGGTAAGTAGACATAGGGGGAGGGGGTGTTGGGTGGTTGGTGTATAATTTTAGCGGGTTATTTGGCAAGAAGTAAGAGTACTTGGGAGAATCATCAAATTCTTATGCAAGAAGGCCATTTAGGCTCCTCTGGCTGAAAAGCAACAGTTTTTAACAAGTCCGCCACTGCGAAGCCCCCTTTCCTCCTTCTCTGTGTTTACATTTGCCACAGTAGGTGAAACTAGGGCACATCAATACTTCTGACGATAAAAAATTTAATTGTATTTGAAATAGGTGGGGGAAAGATGGAGGTCTTGTAGGGTGATGATCTGGTCCAGAGTTAAGTAGGTCAAGTGTTAAAGGAGCTTGTCTTCTGTGAGACATTTCCTGAACATTACCTCTGCATCTATTATGAATTTACAAGCTAAAGGTTAAGTGACATTCAAAGATACAGAAATTTCCCTTGGAACTGATTGCAGTTCTTAGATTTTGTTGGCAGAATCTCTGTAGTTCTATATTTGGTGTGAAGTGTTACCTCCCTGCTGAGCAAAAAGTACTGCAAGGTTTCCGGCAGTGTTGTTCGTAACTGAGGTAATGCTCTTGTTGATGAGTCTGAGTCCTATTTCTTCCTTGTGTATAACTGGGAAACTGCATCCGAACAAAGCAGCCTAATGAGGGCATAATGCTTAATTGATCATTTTGTGACTGTGTTCTTTTAAGTGATTGTTCTTTGTCATGTTTTTTTGTATTTTTCACTTTCAGCTTCTTTAAGTGTCCCTCCTACATTTCAAATTGTGATTCCAAGCTTTAAGACTGTGATGACAGAATCTTTGGTGAAGGCAACATGTTTGGTTCATACTACTTTTGATGCCAACTTTACCTGGCTGTTGGATAAAAGCAACAAACGGAGTGTCACAATGAAGCAGGTTTCAAACACAACTCATATATCCAGTGAAGTGACAGTTTCCTCGAGTGAGTGGAAGCACCTGAAGACCATAACATGCAGAGCAGAACATAAGTGTTTTTCATCTATGGAAAAGACAGTAAATGTAGCAGGTGAAGCAACTCTACAAGTAAAATATTGCACTTCATACAGTGGCTGAGATAAAGAAGTATGAATTAATATTCTGCATTTTTCTTTAATGACCTACGGCCGTCAGGTACACCTCCACAGATAAAGATCAGGAGATCTTACCCAGAACTGGTGAAGGAAGATTGTGCCATCTTCCAGTGTGACATCTCACATGACTCCTCACAGGTCCTCTATGTCACATTTCAGTCCAATGGACGTGATATTTTGGAAGGACAGTATGTTGATCTTCCTGAAGGCCCTGGCCCTCATTCAGTCAGTATAACTTTCCTGGTTCCCAGAAATGTTTGGAAAACTAATACAGATTTCACCTGCACGGTGAACCAAGGCTTCTCCAGCAGTTCCATCAAGTCGGATACCATCAGTAATATATTTGGTGAGAGTTGTTTGTATTTACTTGGAAAACACATTGCTTGTTAATGATATTTTCTATCTGTTTAAATGTCTAAACATTTCTTAAAACATTTTAGCGGAACCCTATATTGAACTTCTTCTGGCTCCTGAAGAAGTACTGGGGCAACAGACACTTGTGTGTTCTGGACGGGGCTTCAACCCACAAGTCAAATGGTTTAATCGATCAAAACAGATAACCCCATCAACTTATGACATCAGCATGAATAAAAATGGGCATGTTGCTGTAATGAGTCAATTGCATGTCGGTCTGACAGAGTGGAAAAGAGGAATGGTATTTACATGTGAACTGTCTGACAGTTCTCTAGATAAAAAGGTCAAAAAGGAAATCAGTGTATGTTCAGGTAAGATTCAAACAAAAGATACCTGTGCAGATATGAAGGTTTAAATGTGGATCATTAGGTTATATGTTGTACTTAATTATAAATTGTGAAAGTCATCTGCTTCATCGTGGAATCTCTTTTCACCCCAAGATCTTCTCATGTTCATAGACCTGCACTAGAGGAGCTTCAAAACAGGGAACAGGTGACTGTTATGTGTCTTTTTGTTGGCACTAGTCTTAGGGATTTCTCCATAACCTGGAAAGTAGATGGTCACCCATCTTCTTCAAGTCACATCCATACAGAAAAACCTGTAAATCACAGCAACGGGACAGAAACTTTGCACAGCTTCCTTAACGTGTCAGCGAAGGACTGGTACTCAAATAAGCAAGTGTCTTGTGAGGGAAAACATCTGTGTTCCAACAAAAGTTATGAAGACCATATCAGCAAAAGTACAGGTTTGATAAACACTGAAAGGATTGTTTGCCATGGTTGTTGTAGATGTAGCTTAACATTCATTTCTGTCTTTTTTTGTGTACAATTCCAGACCTGTCAAAACCAGTTCTGAGGATAGTGAAACCAACATTGACTGAACTGTATACGTTTGGGACTGTCACGCTTACTTGCTTAGTTTCAGGATTTTTCCCATCTGACATCATAGTTCAGTGGGAAGAGAATGGCCAACGACTCCCAGCATCTCTCTATATTAACAGTCCTTCATGGAAAGAACCAGCAACAAGCTATTTTTCAATGAGTAGCAGAATAAATGTAACTAAGGCTGAGGACAATATGTCGACATACTCTTGTGTTGTTAGACATGAATCGTCTGAGACTCCAGTTAAAACCAGCATTAGTGATGTATTTGGTAAGCTAACAATTACTTTTCAGAATTCATATTTTCTTCTACATTTTATTATAAACAAATAATTATTCTCCCAGCCTCTGTGACCTACACCAAACCTTCAGCCATCTTGCTCCAGGGAGAAAACGAACTAGTGTGTCTGGTCTCAGGCTTCAGCCCACCATCCATTAATATCACTTGGTTCCGCAGTAAAACCACAGAGCCGATGGAATATAACACAACCAAGCCCTACTTAGGTCAGGATGGAAAATTCAGCATTCAAAGTCACGTTCGCCTGTCCCCAATTGACTCCTTACCAGGCGTGATTCTCACCTGCAAGGTGATGCATGAGGGTGCCACCCTATCAGTGAATATGTCCAAACCAGGTATGTAAGCTACATATTAACGTATTAAAAAGTAAGTGGGTCAGATTTTCTAAAGTCAGTATAATATGAAAACTAATCAAACTAATCAATGTTTTTACAGACACACTGGAGCATTGTAGCTTCTTTGATGCTCTCAAGGACACTGACGTGAGTCAAGATGCCCTGAAGGAAACCTGGGCTGTGGCGTTAACTTTCCTCTGCTTTTTTCTCTTCACCATCATATTTTCTCTTGTTGTCCTCATCAGTAAGGTGAGATTCAGCAGCAACTACACTGCTGATGCACACACTGCTTTTTATAATGCTTTTTAAAATGTAAATCTCTTTCAAAGAAAGTATAACAGTTTTCTTTTCTTGTACTTTCAGACCAAATAATGACAGTCAAAGGACAAATTTCATATTACTGAATGAGGTTTTAATTTTTTGATGTTTTTATTAAATGTATTTTATTTTCTTTGTTTATTTTAGTTTTTTTTTTTAGAATGATTCTTTTTTTTTTTTGCTAATTTGTTTGTTTTTTCTTTTATATTTTCTGGTCTAGTTTATAATAACATTTTCGTTATGTTTCTGTTATGTATTTGGTGTGGGATGTATTTAAGTGCCTTAAAGATAAATAAAGCTAATGAGACTGCAGAGGGCTTTGATTAATTTATCTTTACATTTCCATCTATCTATCTATCTATCTATCTATCTATCTATCTATCTGATCAAATTGTCCACGAGATGGCGACAAAGCTCTACATTCAACTTTGTTTCAACTTTCAACACAGAAGCCATGTAGTTAGAAAATCCTCATAGATCTCATGGATAATTTTTTGCACTGAAACACAAGAACAAATGTAAATTTTAAGCTGTCCTTAAACTTACATTGCTCTATAGAAATATATATCAATACAGTAGACCATTCAAAATTGGCTTAAAATATAAGGATAGAAAAAATCTAAATGCTCTTACACTTGTTATTTTCTAATTGCAATATTGGTACTTCTTCAAAACAAACAGGTCTATGAGTTTAACTACAGAGCAGTAATTTGGACTGACATTTTGTCTAAAACCTGTACTTAAAATTCATTGTAACAGAGTCATCTAGTGGTTGTAACATTTATTACAGCTTCATAGGAGCAGAGTGAGAACGCCAAAGATTACCCAATATGCATCATTGGTCAACGTGGGGAAAGAAGTCATGAAAGGAAGGTTAAAATAAATTCTTGATTTGAATACATTTGACCGTAGTCTTTTTCCATGTTAAAATGAATAGTCAAGTTTGTTTTAGCAATAACTATTACAACTTTATTATTGTAACAAACAAAGTTGACCAATATTTCTTTTGTCTTAAAATCAATATTTTTTGCACTGAAACACAGCAACAAATGTAAATTTACTAAAAACTAAAATAAATGTTTTTTCATAGACACATGCACAGTTGGTATGTGTTTACATTTCTAGAATAAAACAGAGGAGAAAGACCCTTTTTTGCCCCACAGTGGAGAAATTCAGGCGTCGGCAGTAACATAAAAGGCAAATGGAAGCATACAGGTACACACAAATGTAAAAACACAACTATAAAGATCAAAAAGTCAGAGTAGACTGAGCAGTGAATGAAAATAAATTATAACATAAAAAAAGAAATACTGCACAGCTATTGAAAATAACACTCATATTAATGAAATGTACAGCTGAGTATGTTGATTTGACAATTTACAAAAAGGGTATTTGTAAATGTGCATCAGAAAAACAACACCACACTATTTACAAAAAAATAGAAAATCTGTGCAAATAACAGCTGGGATGTGAACACTTATTGAGCTTGTTGGAAACTGTGATGGTTAAAAAGTCTAACAACTGCTGGGAGGAAGGACTTGAGATAATGCTCCTTTGTGCGCCTAGGATGCTGAAGTCTTTCACTGAAGGAGCTCTCCACTTCTATAACAGCATCATGCATGGGGTGGGAGACACTGTCCAACAGTGATGTTATTTTTGCTAGAGTCCTCCTGTCTCCCTCCACCTGCACTGGGTCGAGGGGGCATTCTCTAACTGCTTCCTCTCAGCTGTACAGTGGCTTGTAAAAGTATTCATACTACTACATACTACACCAGAGAAGATGGTTGATGCCAGCACAGAGCCAAAAAGGTCTTAAGGAGTGCCCTCTGTACTCCAAAAAATCTCAGTCTCCTTAGCAGGTTGAGTCTGCTCTGAGCCTTCCTGTAAACAGCATCAGTCTTGTGACTCCAGTCCAGTTTAGTGTTTAGGTGAATACCCAGGTATTTATAAGAGTCCACTCTCTCAATGTCAGTTCCCTGGATGTTCACCACTGTCAGTGTGGTGGGTCTGCACCTGCTTAAATCCACCACCATCTCCTTAGTTTCCCTAGCATTGATCAGGAGGTGGTTCTGCTGGCACCAGTCCAAGAAGTTCTGTTTGCATCGAGGATAAATGACACTAGGAATATCTAGTTTTACTATAGGCTGCTTTATTGATCTGGTAGAGTTTGTGTTCCTGATAGGCTGTGAACTTAGCACGTATATTTGCACAAAGGCAACAATGTCAGTCACATTGTATGAATAGTATTACCTGAAAGTAAAGTAACACCTTGAAAAAAAGGGGAAAATGAAGCTTGGTCACTTTAAATGTTCAGATTTTTCACACATCCTCTTAAATGTCTGATGATGTCATAATCTGAAGCACACTGCTGAGCAAAATAAGCTCATACTCATATTATTTTTATCACAGTGCATTCTCTATCTATCTATCTATCTATCTATCTATCTGATCAAATTGTCCACGAGATGGCGACAAAGCTCTACATTCAACTTTGTTTCAACTTTCAACACAGAAGCCATGTAGTTAGAAAATCCTCATAGATCTCATGGATATTTTTTTGCACTGAAACACAAGAACAAATGTAAATTTTAAGCTGTCCTTAAACTTACATTGCTCTATAGAAATATATATCAATACAGTAGACCATTCAAAATTGGCTTAAAATATAAGGATGGAAAAAATCTAAATAATGCTCTTACACTTGTTATTTTCTAATTGCAATATTGGTACTTCTTCAAAACAAACAGGTCTATGAGTTTAACTACAGAGCAGTAATTTGGACTGACATTTTGTCTAAAACCTGTACTTAAAATTCATTGTAACAGAGTCATCTAGTGGTTGTAACATTTATTACAGCTTCATAGGAGCAGAGTGAGAACGCCAAAGATTACCCCTGCTGGAAATACATTTATTGCACACTGTTAAAGATTGCTATATACAGGGGTTGGACAATGAAACTGAAACACCTGGTTTTAGACCACAATAATTTATTAGTATGGTGTAGGGCCTCCTTTTGCGGCCAATACAGCGTCAATTTGTCTTGGGAATGACATATACAAGTCCTGCACAGCAGTCAGAGGGATTTTAAGCCATTCTTCTTGCAGGATAGTGACCAGGTCACTACGTGATACAGGTGGAGGAAAACGTTTCCTGACTCGCTCCTCCAAAACACCCCAAAGTGGCTCAATAATATTTAGATCTGGTGACTGTGCAGGCCATGGGAGATGTTCAACTTCACTTTCATGTTCATCAAACCAATCTTTCACCAGTCTTGCTGTGTGTATTGGTGCATTGTCTTCCTGATACACGGCACCGCCTTCAGGATACAATGTTTGAACCACTGATGCACATGGTCCTCAAGAATGGTTCGGTAGTCCTTGGCAGTGACGCGCCCATCTAGCACAAGTATTGGGCCAAGGGAATGCCATGATATGGCAGCCCAAACCATCACTGATCCACCCCCATGCTTCACTCTGGGCATGCAACAGTCTGCGGGATACGCTTCTTTGGGGCTTCTCCACACCGTAACTCTCCCAGATGTGGGGAAAACAGTAAAGGTGGACTCATCAGAGAACAATACATGTTTCACATTGTCCACAGCCCAAGATTTGCGCTCCTTGCACCATTGAAACCGACGTTTGGCATTAGCAGGAGTGACCAAAGGTTTGGCTATAGCAGCCCTCCGTGTATATTGACCCTGTGGAGCTCCCGACGGACAGTTCTGGTGGAAACGGGAGAGTTGAGGTGCACATTTAATTCTGCCGTGATTTGGACAGCCGTGGTTTTATGTTTTTTGGATACAATCTGGGTTAGCACCTGAACATCCCTTTCAGACAGCTTCCTCTTGCGTCCACAGTTAATCCTGTTGGATGTGGTTCGTCCTTCTTGGTGGTATGCTGACATCACCCTGGATACCGTGGCTCTTGATCCATCACAAAGACTTGCTGTCTTGGTCACAGATGCGCCAGCAAGGCGTGTACCAACAATTTGTCCTCTTTTGAACTCTGGTATGTCACCCATAATGTTGTGTGCATTTCAATATTTTGAGCAAAACTGTGCTCTTACCCTGCTAATTGAACCTTCACACTCTGCTCTTACTGGTGCAATGTGCAATCAATGAAGACTGGCTACCAGGCTGGTCCAATTTAGCCATGAAACCTCCCACACTAAAATGACAGGTGTTTCAGTTTCCCTGTAGATTAGCAATAGTGTCATTTCTATCATGTTAAAAATCTCAATATATTGTCCAGCTCTTCCATGATGCTTGCTTTGTGATTATTTGCATAAGAGATACCCACTTCTTTTGCGAAAAATAGAGAGCGGAGAAAAGTATTAATCTGCAATTTTCCATACAACACAACATTAATTATTTTTGTGTACCAAACAAAAATGTTCCATTTATTATTTTACGTGAAATAATACAAGGAATACCGTCAGCCTATAATACAGTTTAATCTTTTGGTCAGATAATGTGAAAAAAATAAAATAGTAAGATTTTGCCAACTATTTTTTTTAACTTTAAGTAAAGATTAATGCCATTAGCATTGTTTGCATTATTAGTGTGGTTAGTATTATCTCTGTTTAATTTGTAGATTGCAAATATTTTTTCCTCATGTCAAAGTATTCCAAGAGCGTGAAAACATTTCGTAATTGTGTATGATACCAGCAAGAAAGAACTTAAAGCATAAAAAAATAAAGCAAAGCAACTTTCTGTGAAAAGACTACAATTGGGCTTTTCAAACACATTAAAATGCTTTTATCTAAATCATTCCAATGAACATCTGGCTGTATGTTCAGCAATACCCTGCTAAAAGGTGAATCCATCAGCAGGTTTTGTTCAATGATTACCTTGTGTCTAGCTATATCCAACTTCCTATCAACTTTGACCACTTTCCCTGTTCCTGCCAATGACACACATCAGTGCAGTATGATGCGGAAATTCAATTTAGTTTATTTATATAATGCCAATTCACAACCAATGTCTCCTCCAGGCACTTTACAGAAACGAAACATTCAATTTATATACAGAAACATTCACCTCAATCAATCATAGAGACAGATTCAAAGTCAATTATATTCCAATTTGATTCTAGTTATAAAACAATGCAGTCAAGTTCAGTTCATTATTCATCCATTCATTCACTTTCTATACCAGCTTAAGCTTGAAGGATCTTGCGGTGCTAGAGCCTATCTCTAGCGTTCACTGGGGGAGAGGTGGTGCACACCACGGACAATTCGCCAGTCTATCACAGGGCAACATAGAGACACACAGGACAAACACCCATAAATGGACACACTCATACATAAGGACAATTTAGAGAGACCAATTAACCTGGCGGTCATATTGTGGACTGTGGGAGGAAACCAGAGGATTTATTGTTCAAATTTGTAAAGTAAAAGAAAGTGACCTATCTAAGGAAATCCAGCCAATTGTACTGAGCATGCATGGAGCGTCAGTAGAAAGGAGAACTCCCCTTTAACAGGAAGAAATCTCTAGCAGAACCTGGCTCACTGTGAACAGTTTTGAGATGACAGAGCATACATGTAAAACCTCAGGAGCACTGGCAGCAGTAGTTCATTTAGTGGTTTAGGAAAACCAACAAACATAGACACCCAGGAACTTTTTATCCAGTTTTGAATAAATAACTTGAATCTGACTGCACTGTTCAATGGTTAGGATTAATTGGAATGTATGTACCTGACTTTGTGAAATGCCTTGAGACAATGTGTGTTGTGAATTGTTGCTATATAAATAAACTGAATTGAATTGAATAAGTTCTGAGGGAGTTTTAAAGTTTATAGGATGAACGCTAGCACACACAGTTAGTCACAACAAAAGCTCATTCTATTGCTCTGTTTCAGAGAGAGACAGGGTTAAACACAGAAAGACAAAGACATACTGTATGTATCATCTAAAGGAAGAAGGCATTTATTTATTGGCAGCAGTAGATCAGCCAAAGCCCCCCTCAGGAAGGCATTTCAACAAAAGAGAACACCAGGCCTGCTGTAGCTTCAATAAAAAGAGAAAAAAAAGCAAGGAGAAAGTTAGACACTGAAATAACAGCAGATTATGCAAAATCAGAGAGAAGTAGGAGAATTTAGCAGAATAAGAAAGAGTAGTTATTATGTCATCCAGCAGCCTAATGTCATTGTACACTTGTATAACAGTAAAGGTATTCTATTATATTCTATTCTACTCGTACTTGTCATCTTCCGCTTGATCTGGGACTGGGTCGCGGGGGCAGCAGACTCAGTATAGACACCCAGACTTCCCTCTTCCCAGACACCTCCTCCAGCTCCTCCGGGGGGAGCCCAAGGCATTCCCAGGCCAGCCAAGAGACATAGTCCCTCCAGCGTCTCCTGGGCCGTCCCCTGGGCCTCCTCCTGGTGGGACATGCCTGAAACACCTCCCGAGGGAGGTGTCTAGGAGGCTTCAGGTACAGATGCCTGTGCCACCTCAACTGGCTCGTCTCGATGTGGAGGAGAGCGGCTCTGCTCCGAGCCCTATCTCTAAGGGAGTGCCCAGCCACCCTATGGAAAGAGCTCATTTCAGCTGCTTGTATCCAGGATCTTGTTCTTGACCCAAAGTTCATGGCCATAGGTGAGGGTAGGAACGTAGACCGATCGGTAAATTGAGAGCTTCTCTTTTTGGCTCAGCTCTCTCTTCACCATAATGGACAGGCACAGCGTCCCATTACTGCGGCAGCTGTACCTCTCCGTCTGTCAATCTCCCACTCCATTCTCCCCTCACTCATGAACAAGACCCCAAAATACTGGAACTCCTCGACTTGAGCCAGGAACTCCCCTCCAACCTGAAGAGGACAAGCCACCCTTTTCTGATCATGAACCATGGCCTCAGACTTGGAGGAGCTGATCTTCATCCCAGCTGCTTCACACTTGGTTGCGAACCACCCCAGTGCATGCTGTAGGTCTTGGCTTAAGGGGGCCAGCAGGACCACATCATCTGCAAAAGAAGAGACGAACTCCACTGGTCCCCAAACCAGACCCCCTCTGGCCCTTGGCTGCGCCTAGAAATCCTGTCCATAAAAGCTATGAAAAGGACCGTACAGAGACCAGATGGCCTCAAATAAGGGACACAGTCGAATGCCTTCTCCAGGTCCACAAAACACATGTGGACTAGCTGGGCAAACTCCTATAAACCCTTGAGTACCCTGCAGAGGGTGTAGAGCTGGTCAGGCTGGGACGAAAACCACACTGCTCCTCCTGAAACCGAGGTTCGACTATCTTCCGGACTCTCCTATCCTATACCCTGGCGTAGGCCTTACCAGGGAGGCTGAGGAGTGTGATCCCCCTGTAGTTGGAACACACCCTCCGGTCACCATTCTGAAGGGGGACCACCACCCCAGTCTGCCAGTCCAGAGGCACTGTCCCCGACCGCCACGCAATGTTGAAGAGGCCTGTCAACCATGACAGCCCTACAACATCCAGAGACTTAAGGTACTCAGGGCGGATCTCATCCACCCCTGAAGCCCTGCCACCGCGGAGCTTTTTAACCACCTCGGTGACTTCAGCCTGGGTGATGAAAGAGTCTAACCCCGAGTCCCCAGCCTCTGTTTTCACCAGGGAATGCATGATGGCAGGATTGAGGAGATCCTCGAAGTACTCCTTCCATGTCCCCAGTCGAGGTCAGCAGCCTCCCATCCCCACTGTAAATAGTGTTGACAAAGCACTGCTTCCCCCTCCTGAGGCGCTGGACGGTTTTCCAGAATCGCTTCAATGCCAACCGGTAGTCCTTCTCCATGGCCTCACCGAACTCCTTCCAGGCCCGGGTTTTGGCCACTGCCACAGCCAAGGCCGCGGCACGCTTGGCCTCATGGCACCCGTCAGCCGCCTCAGAAGTCCCACAAGTATAACACAGCCGATGGCAATCCTTCTTCAGCTTGACAGCATCCCTTACTGCCGATTTCCACCACGGGGTTCGGGTATTGCCCCCGGGACAGACACCGCAGACCGCAGCTACGGGCGGCAGCATCAAAAATAAATGCGGAGAACATGGTCCACTCGGACTCTATGTCTTCAACGCCCCCCTGAATCTGGTCAAAGCTCTCCCACAGGTGGGAGTTGAATCCATCCCTGGCCCAGGGCTCCGCCAGATGTTCCCAGCAGAACCTCACTATACGCTTGGGCCTGCCAAGTCTGTGCGGCTTTCTTCTCTTCCAGTGGATCCAACTCACCACCAGGTATTGATCAGTGGATAGCTCGGCCCCTCTCTTCACCCAAGTGTATGAAGACACAAGAACAAAGTCAATCATCGACCTCCTGCCTAGGATACCCTGGTGCCAAGTGCACTGATGAACACCCTTATGCTTAAACATGGTGTTCATTATGTACAATCTGTGACTAGCACAGAAGTCCAATAATGAAACACCACTCGGATTCAGATCGGGGAGGCCATTCCTCCCAATCACGCCCATGGGACCCCGGCTCCGCAGTATGGGGGGAAGTCAAGTGCCTCGATTTTGTGGTGGTCATTTAGCCGGTCTTTGTCTGACCCATCACCCAGAGCCTGTTTGCCATGGGACACCCTACCAGGGGATTTTAAGCCCCAGACAACATAGCCTCTAGGATAATTCGAGCACTCGAACCACGTTAAGGTGGGAGTTTAAGGAGGAGCTATTCTATTATATTCAACTCTAAACCTATAAAAACTACAGATAATTGCTGAAAGTAACCTAAGCCATCCTAACTATAGGCTTTCAAAAAAGAAAGATTTAAGCCTATTTATAAATATAGACAGGGTGTCTGCCTTTGTTCAAAAATGGGAACTGGTTCTACAGAAGAGAACCCTGATAACTAAAAGATCTGCATCATTTACTACTTTTAGAAACTCTAGAAACCTGCAGTCTGAGGCAAAGTGCTCTGTTAGGAACATATCAGATGTCTGACATATGGTGGAGCTAGAATATTAAGGGTTTGATATGTAAGACGGATAACTTTAGATTCTGTTCTGGATTTAACCGGGAGCAAATGAAGAAAGCTAAAAATGGAGAAATATGATGTCTCTTTTTAATTTTTACCAGAACACTGCTGTAGAGTTTTAAAGGCTTTTAACTGCATTTGTTGGACATCCTGATTGTAAAGAAATGCAGCAGTCCTGCCTTGAAGTAACAAATGCATGGATTAGATTTTTGGCATTACTCTTGGACAGGATACTTCTAAACTTGGCAATGTCCGGAGGTGAAAGAATGATGTTCTAGAAACTTGTTTTTATATGGGATTCGAATAACAGTTCATGTTCAGGTTCTTTAGTTTATTACCCGAGACTAAATTAATGCCACCCAGAATAAATGATTCACACTGGTCCAAAGATGACAGCTGCTGTTTTGACTGAAGTTTAAGGCAGACAATTTAAAGTCATGCAAGATACCCCCATGTTTTGTGATAGAGATTATATGATCTGACTGATTTGCATTGTTAGTGTTCCACTAAATATGTTTTGGATGTGGGGCAAAAAAAAACTTTTTGATCTAATCTGACCAAATCAACTTCTTCCACATGTCTGCTGAACCTCTAAATACTTGTGAAAACAGAAGTTCCTATGGCTTTCTTTTGACAGTGATTTTCCTCTTGCAAAAGATTTGTAGTGCACCACTCATGAAAACCCTGATTTGGTAGGTTTGCAGCTGTACTGTTTGCATTTTCTGTTGATGAATTGAACAGTGCTATGAGAGATGTTTAAAGCATATAGGAAATTGTTATTTATCATATCCCTAACATAAACTTTTCCACAGCTTTTTCCCAAGTTTAGGTCTGGACTTTGACTGGGCCATTCTAACACATTAATATGTTTTGTTTTAAATCCTTCCATTGAAGCCCTGGCTTTATGTTTAGGGTCGCTGTCCTGCTGGAAGGTGAACCTCTGCCCCAGTCTCAAGTCTTTTGCAGACTCCTATAGATTTTCTTCTAAGATTGTCTTGTATTTGCCTCTATCCATCTTCCCATCAACTCTGACTACCTTCCCTGTCTCTGCTGAAGAGAAGCACACCAGAGCATGAAGCTGCCACTACCATACTTGACAGTGGGGATGGTGTGTTTAGACTGCTGTGCAGTGTTAGTTCTCCGCCACACATAACGTTTTACATTTTGGGCAAAAAGTTAAATTTTGGTCTCGTCTGACCAAAGCACCTTCTTCCACATGTTTGATGTGTCCCCAACATAGCTACTGGCAAACTGCAAGTGAGACTTCTTTTGGTTTTATTTTAACAATGGTTTTCTTTTTGCGACTCTTCCATAAAGACCAGATTTATGCAGTGCACAACTAATAGTTGTCCTGTGGACAGATTCCCCCACCTGAGCTGTGGATCTCTGCAGTTCATCCAGAGTCACCATGGGTCTCTTGGCTGCATCTCTGATCAGTCCTCTCCTTGTTCGGCCTGTAAGTTTAGGTTGACGGCCTTGTCTCAGTAGGTTTACAGTTGTGCCATTCTCTTTCCATTTCTGGATGATGGATTGAACAGTGCTCCATGAGATGTTCAAAGTTTGGGAAATCTTTTTATAGCCTAAGTCTGCTTTAAACTTCTCCACAACTTTATCCCTGATCTGTCGGGTGTGCTCCTTGGACTTCATGATGCTGTTTGCTCCCCAATATTTTGTTAACCAACCTCTGAAGCCATCACAGAGCAGCTGTATTTGCACTGAGAATAGATTACACACAGGTGAACTCCATTTAGCCATTTGCAATCATCAGGCAACTTCTGAAGGCAATTGGTTCCACTTAGAGTAAAAGGGGCTGAATCTTTGCACACTGCAATTTTTAGTTTTTTATTTGTAAAAAATGTTTTTATTCATTTATAATTTTCTTTCCACTTCACAATTGTTTACCACTTTGTGTTTGTCTTTCACATAAAATTTCAATAAAATATATTTATGTTTGTAGCCTGTGGTAGCTGTATAATGTGACAATATGTCACAAAAGCTCAAGGGATATGAATACTTTTACATTCCACTGTAGACTGAGTTTATATTAAACATAGGGACTGATTGCATGACTTCTGAAGGCAATTTGTTACACGGGATTTTATTTAGGGGTATCAAAATAAATTGGGCTAAATACATATGCACACCAAGCTTCTAAATTTTTTTTATCTGTAAAACACTTTGAATACTATATGTATGCTATATGTATACTATACTATATGTACTGTATCATTTTGCTACATCACAATTATGCACTGCTTGTTGTTTGTCTGTCACACAAATCTTAATAATACAGTAAAGTTTGAGATTATAATGTGACAAAATGTTGAAAAAATTCTGAGGGAAAAAATGTAAGGCACTGTATTTTTCTGTGTAATATTGCAGCAGTGGTGACTTCTGATATGGGCCATATTGAGAAGTTGCTCAGGGCAGCATTAGAAGAGGGTGTGGGTATGGGGCAATAGTACCATATTAAAATGTAGCTCATTTATCTGTCATTTGTACCCACAAACACGTTTCATTTTGTTTTTATGCATGTGCAGTCAAAGGTGCAGTTGGACCCCCGGCATGTTAAGAAGGCCCCCCTGGTTGTTGCTGAGGAAAGGGAAATCGGGCTGTTTGCTGTCAATCATACTGAGCTCACCTGGAGTTGGGAACAAATTACAATGTGGCTTCTCTTTTTTTAGTTGGGCAGAACCAAGAAAAAAAAAAAAAAAACAGTTTTCACAAACTGACCTGTAGTAGGGTTTCAGGCGGCAAAAGAATGGGCTCGCCCTGGGCGCCGTTCCAGCAATCACCACTGTGATGCAGCATAGGATTAAACCAGTCACAATTAATAAACAAATAAATAAATAAAGGCTTGTCTAAACTGAGAACTGAGTCAGTTTGATCCACACAGTAAGGCCATGGTGGTTTATGCATACTGTTTTACAAGAAAATGCAACTGCATGTTGTGAGAGGGGTCTTGTTATCCGGCATTTAGCTCAAAAGGTTTTTATTTCCTTTAATCGAGTTGAAATAAGTACACTCAGTCGGCCAATGTTTCCCGGGCTTCACAGATGACAGGCAGGAGCGGTAGCAGCAGAGAGACAGAGACCAGTCTCTCTCGTTGCAGCCTGCTGTTGTGCCAATGCGCAAACAGTCTCCTCCGTTCAGGGATAGGTCTCCCCCAAAATGAGGCTGCGCTTGAAACGATCATGCGATTGAGTGACGAACGCGTCATGCTTGTCTTCCTCCTCCTCTGCTCTGTGCGATCAGTGGCTCTGTGTTCCGCAATCCCCCGGGATACTGTACCGCCCTCGATGGTCCTGCTATCGCCGATCCGTTCGCACTGAATGGCCGGCCGGATCGAGGAAAAACGGGGGGAGAGAGCGCCTCGTCTCCTCCTTTAGACCTTCGCTCTGCCTCAGCTTCCCAGTGACGGGGTGAGTGTTATTAGCCGTTTTGTGGGGGAGTCCTGAGGAGGGGTCTGATGATGATACACCGGCTGTGGCGGAAGTGGGGGTCAAATCGGTCCAGCAGATGGGGGACGATTAAGGTTTTTAAGTTAACCAGGCGAACAACGGGATGGGTCCAGGTTGGCGCTGTTTAAACTTTCGTATGCCTTTTTTCTTAGATCAGGATTTTAATGATTCACTCCGTAGGTTCCACTAAACAAAATGAAAGCAGTCACTCAATCTCTCTCTCTCTCTTTTTATTTGGCCCGGCAGCCTCTTGCGATTGCCGGTTTCGAAGAATTGTGCCTTGTTGTGCTCCCACCGACCCCCCTCTGCTCCGTGCCGCACTGGTTCCGTCTGGCTCGCCCTCAGCTGCTGCGTGTCCTGGGATGACCTGTTGATGTCGGTATTATGGAGAATGGCAGAGGGGGAGCCGATTTCCCCCATCACCAAAATATCCAAATAAGCTAAACACTAAAAAGAAGACAAAATTGATTGGAGTCTCCGACAGCTGGCGCACAGCTTAGCACGTCCCAAACCCACGTCCTCTCGGGCAGTAAGTGTTGCTTTGTTTATGTTTTCTAGCGCGGAAATGCCTCGATGTTGTGCACCCAGTGAGGTGTGATGGTGCGCCCAAAATATTTAACTGTAGCGTTAGCTTAGCCGTTAGCCTCCTCCCTTAGGCCTGCTGCAGATGGGAGAGGGCATGGAGCATTAGAGTCTGTTAACGGGGATTAATTAATACCGACTAGTCTATTTAGAACCTAACAATGTGGGCCCACCTGAATACCACTCGAGTAAGCAGAGTGGTATCACCGGGGCTTGCTCCTATACCCTGACTTCCCCATCCACCTTTTAATAGACTGGATTCTTTATCCTTTCTTCATCATAGTGTGACATCTTTTCCACTTCAGTGATATTTACAGAGAGGCATGCGTGAAGAAAGAATCAGCAGAGAGAAGCTTTGGTTATATATGTCTGTGCTGCTTTGATATGACTAATCACAAATCAGTGCTGTAGCTGCATATGTCTTGACATGAGAGGAGCAGCACAGGTATGCACTATCCAGGCATGAACACAAGCAAACCAGGAAATGCCTCTACACAGGGAATGAACTGTGTGCCAGGTGTACCAGTGACTGTATTAATCATCCATGTTGCATTGTCAAAACTTCTGCTGTTTGCGGACACAGAGCTGCATTGTATGTTGTCCATCTTTTCTTTTTCATAAAATTACTTCTATTTTTAATATTCATGTATGTCTTCCTTTCTTGTTGTTCTTTTGGTTTGTTTATTACTGTTGGGTCAGTTCGCCCTTTGCCATTTGGTACCTAAGCAGTGCCTTCCCATCCCGTCTTACTACCGTAATCATAAACAAACCATAATCTATTTAAATCACTGCAAATCAGTTTAGATCTCATCACAGGTAATCTCATTATTATTTCATTTAATTGCTTATTATTTTCAGAAAGTTTGAATTGGATTCTATCTCTGTTTATTTTGGATTCTGATCCCCAGGCCAGTTCAATCTTAGGAAATATGACAGATTATTACACCTGATCCAAGCAGAATCACTCTAAGTAACTTTAATTTAGTAGATTCATAATTCCACATTTGTTTAGTATACAGTATGAGTAGATTATAGAAAGATACATGAAATTGTCTGTTGTCAATGCGGATATGGAACGTCCTCTTAGCAGTTACAAACTGATTCATGGTTTGTTAGTTAAGGATCAAAATAACAAGGCCCTTAACAGGTTCTTTTGTCCATTTTGTGCCCCAATTCATATGCCCATTTCCTACCTACACATGGCAATTGTTGCTTCCTAATTTCATTTTATATGCCTAAAAAACTAATCCCCACACCTATACTTTGTTCATTATTTATAGTTTTATTTTTTGTGATTATTTTTAAGAATTCTATAGAGAAGTAATCATAAAATTGCACAAAAAACATTCCACTGATTTCAATTGTATATTACTTTCTGAAGATTTTAAATGAACCCTTCTGAATCCAGTTTTTGCCGTGGGTCCTTTGCAAATTTGTACCCCAATTTTGTACCTCTACATTACAATTTGATCCCTTCTTACTGCCATTTCATACATGCTAACAAACCATTTTGTGCCCATGTAATTCACCCATGGCATTTGAGTTTATTTGTGGTTTTAGTGATTTGTGATTTTTGTATTATGGAGAGAAATGGTCATAAAATGCTCAAATCTCATGTATAATTTAATACAAATGGTATCTTTTCTTGTATGATCCCTTTTCATTGATTGGCGTTATGATGCCTCTTTGAGCCAGTTGACTCTTATAGAATATGACTGTTAAGGACCCCTGTTAAAGCTAATGAACTAAGAGTGGCCTCCATCTGGCTGTTAGTATTTAATGGAGTCATATTGCTATATATTCTTCAAATAGACTTTGAACAGAATATAGAAAATTACTTTGAACTGTCAGCTGCCAAAGTCTTTATTGGGTACAAATTGAGACATGGTCGGTACAAAATGTCTTGTGAAAAAGTCGAGTACAAAAACACCAAAACTCCGAAGGGGCGAAATGACCAGCGCCCCTTGAATTTAGGACAGATTGTAATCAGTCATCACATCAAAATAGCTCTGTGTGATGTCCTTCCTGTAGGTAGTATTTACTGGAGTCAAATCTTCTCATAGAGGACTTTAGAAGTTCCCTTTTGAATTGACAGTTGTATGACTTGTCCCCTGGCGAGTACAAATTCATGCATGATCTGTACAAAACTTTCCTTGGCAGTTTTATACCTGACCATCTTATGTACATAAATGACCAAAACTGCAAAGGTACAAAATATAGTGGAGAAATGACCACCACCTTTTAGGTGGGCTAGCAAACTAAAAAAGGAGTTGTATTTCAACTGATAACTCAATGATAAAAGGTCAAGATGCCAATGGGCTTTCATTTGACTAAACTGTGGGGTAATTTTGGCCACACCCATAAAAACCTACGAAAAAAACAATTACTGATGAATTTCCAGTTTTTTTTTTTTTTTTGTTAAACAGCCACCTCCATTTACACAAAATACAACCTTCCCCTCTTGTTTTCAAAGTAAACATAATAAAAATGGAAATTGGAAAACCATAAAAGTCTATACCTGCTTGTTCGTGCACAGTTGCAGGAGGGATGATGCCCATCTCCAGCGATGATTTGGTTGGAGTCAAGGACACCCTGGACAGATCACCAGTATGTTTTTAACAGGATAGCTTTGAATGGCAATAGCAGCAGAAGCAGCAGCCGCAGAGTGACGTATTGTGACATACCTGCTGTTGTTGTGATTTTTGCCTGTTTCATTGACTCCACACGCAATACTTGTCTCCGTAAAATTTCATGTAACACTTCCCCCTTTTGATGAACAAATGTGACCTGACACTTTAGGGTAATTAGATTAGGGATGCACCAATATGAAAATTTGGGCTGCAATTGAGATCCAGTATTAATATTGCTGTTATAACCGATTGCTGAAATTGACCAATATTATATAAATTTACTTACACTTTCAACACCATAAAAAACAATAGTACTGACCTTGCTTCTCTGCTTTAGTAAATTACCTCCCAGTTCTGCTCTGCATCACTATGACCCAAACAAAAACCACATGGCTAACCCTCTCCTCTGCATGCACAAATGGCAGTAAGATGGAAAAACACATACAGTAGATTAATAATATTGACCCAGTTTTACTTATCGGACCGATATGACAAATAAAAAATGTCAAACATCGGCTGATAATGATGGTAGTGCTGATATATTCTACATCCATAAACCAGACCCACCAGACTTTTTGCCTAAACTGCCTGGAGAGGACCTACAAAAAAACCTGCAAGTTTCTGAAAAAACATATCTGTGCAGTCCCATTTATATGTGGGCCGAATATTCCTAAAGCTTAGAGTGAAAGTCCTAAGTATGTTGCAAGAATGTTTGACCTACTTTCTTCTCCAAGCTGGATGGTATAAAATTTAAGCCACGATGTGAGATTGACTTGTTCCCATTGCTGTTTTTTTTTATAGATTTAATGTCATAAGGACCTAAGATGATCCCACTCATCTCTGCAGTCCCCACTATCCCTCCTTAGTACATAAAGGCCCACATGAAGACCAGCACGCATGCACACACACAAACACACACACACACTCTCTCTCTATCACTGCCAGGGCAAACTGAGCAAACACACCCTGCTCTCAGCATGCCGTTTTGTGTGACTTTACGTGCACGCATGTGTATGCTTAGTGCAGCTTGCCAAACTGTAAACAAGCAGCATTGTCTAATGTCCGTGTGTGACTCAGTGTGCCTTTTGTGGGTTTGTTTGAGTTTGTGTGTGTGCATGCATCTGTGTTTTAGTATGAGGGAGAGGGAGCTTGAGAGACAGAGACAAAGCAAGCATTTCTCTTTTACCCTGGAGCTTGGCTAAGTTCCAAATGAAGGGCTTTGGATATGATGGGGATGCTCACTCCAGCCCTTATCAGTCACAGTCACACCAAAATTGGTCGTATACTTCTTACAGGGTGGGTATCAGTCAGTGTGTTCAATTGAAAAGATAATTTATCTCATGTATATCTGTTTCCTCCTGTTTGCGTGAGAGCAGCATACACACAGCATTTTTAAGAGCAAAAGAATCTGTTCAAGGAGGGCTTTGGCTGTTTTCTCTCGAAAGTGTGCTGAGGCATGCTTTGTCTTCAGGATGTAAAAATAGTCACTGTTGGGCTTTTTGCATTAGTGAAAATACAGGTCCTTCTCAAAATATTAGCATATTGTGATAAAGTTCATTATTTTCCATAATGTAATGATGAAAATTTAACATTCATATATTTTAGATTCATTGCACACTAACTGAAATATTTCAGGTCTTTTATTGTCTTAATACGGATGATTTTGGCATACAGCTCATGAAAACCCAAAATTCCTATCTCACAAAATTAGCATATCATTAAAAGGGTCTCTAAACGAGCTATGAACCTAATCATCTGAATCAACAAGTTAACTCTAAACACCTGCAAAAGATTCCTGAGGCCTTTAAAACTCCCAGCCTGGTTCATCACTCAAAACCCCAATCATGGGTAAGACTGTCGACCTGACTGCTGTCCAGAAGGCCACTATTGACACCCTCAAGCAAGAGGGCAAGACACAGAAAGACATTTCTGAACAAATAGGCTGTTCCCAGAGTGCTGTATCAAGGCACCTCAGTGGGAAGTCTGTGGGAAGGAAAAAAGTGTGGCAGAAAACGCTGCACAACGAGAAGAGGTGACCGGACCCTGAGGAAGATTGTGGAGAAGGGCCGATTCCAGACCTTGGGGGACCTGCGGAAGCAGTGGACTGAGTCTGGAGTAGAAACATCCAGAGCCACCGTGCACAGGCGTGTGCAGGAAATGGGCTACAGGTGCCGCATTCCCCAGGTCAAGCCACTTTTGAACCAGAAACAGCAGCAGAAGCACCTGACCTGGGCTACAGAGAAGCAGCACTGGACTGTTGCTCAGTGGTCCAAAGTACTTTTTTCGGATGAAAGCAAATTCTGCATGTCATTCAGAAATCAAGGTGCCAGAGTCTGGAGGAAGACTGGGGAGAAGGAAATGCCAAAATGCCAGAAGTCCAGTGTCAAGTACCCACAGTCAGTGATGGTCTGGGGTGCCGTGTCAGCTGCTGGTGTTGGTCCACTGTGTTTTATCAAGGGCAGGGTCAATGCAGCTAGCTATCAGGAGATTTTGGAGCACTTCATGCTTCCATCTGCTGAAAAGCTTTATGGAGATGAAGATTTCATTTTTCAGCACAACCTGGCACCTGCTCACAGTGCCAAAACCACTGGTAAATGGTTTACTGACCATGGTATCACTGTGCTCAATTGGCCTGCCAACTCTCCTGACCTGAACCCCATAGAGAATCTGTGGGATATTGTGAAGAGAACGTTGAGAGACTCAAGACCCAACACTCTGGATGAGCTAAAGGCCGCTATCGAAGCATCCTGGGCCTCCATAAGACCTCAGCAGTGCCACAGGCTGATTGCCTCCATGCCACGCCGCATTGAAGCAGTCATTTCTGCAAAAGGATTCCCGACCAAGTATTGAGTGCATAACTGTACATGATTATTTGAAGGTTGACGTTTTTTGTATTAAAATCACTTTTCTTTTATTGGTCGGATGAAATATGCTAATTTTGTGAGATAGGAATTTTGGGTTTTCATGAGCTGTATGCCAAAATCATCCGTATTAAGACAATAAAAGACCTGAAATATTTCAGTTAGTGTGCAATGAATCTAAAATATGTGAATGTTAAATTTTCATCATGACATTATGGAAAATAATTAACTTTATCACAATATGCTAATATTTTGAGAAGGACCTGTAGTAACCATTGCTATTTAGCGTAATCAATGGCTCCTTTATAATCTCAACTTTGACAGAGAGCTTGCAAAGTATTTATACACCTTACATTTTTACACATTTAGTCCTGGCACAACCACAAGCTTCTGTCTTTTTAAAGCCGTTTTTTTGTGATAGACCCACACAGACTAGAGCAAAGGGATACTTGGTTTTAATCTTTTTTTTTACAAATCAAAAATCTGATATGTGTGGCATAAATTTTTATTTTTTACCCATGAATACACTTTGATCTAAACATTCTAACTTTGGCTGTATGCTACAGATTCTTGTCCTGATGAAAGGTCAACCTTTAGCCAAGTCTTAAATCTACAGCAGCCCCAGTAGGTTTTCTTCCAGTATTACCCTGTATTTAGCTCTGGCTGACTTTGAACAGCTTTCCTGTCCTTGTTGATCCCATAAGCATGATGCTGCCCCCACCATGTTTTATAGCTGGGATGATTTGTTCAGGGTGAGTGGCGGCACCGTCTTTGGCCCCTGTGAATTTGCATGTGCTCCAAAAGGTTTTGCTTTGGTTTCATCTGACCAGAGGAGCTTCTTCTACATAGTTGCTGTGCCCCCTACATGGCTTGTGCCAAACCTTCAAAGGGACTTTTTATAGCTTTTTTTTAAACAGTGAGTTTCTTCCTGCCAATCTTCCATAAATGTGATTAATGAAGAGCATGACATCTGGCGGTTTAGGACAATAAAATTCTCCCATCTGAGCTGTGGACCTCTGCCATTCCATGCATGCACACGCCCATACCTAAGACCAGTTTAGAGTACGTACTCCAACCACCAGTCATGTTTTTGGACTGTTGGAGGAAGCTGGAGTACTCAGTGCAGCCAAAGCCCAGGCCAAGGTTTGAACTCAGACCTTTCACCGACCCCGCCACCATGCAGTTCATCTGTTCGCCAGGCTATCATTTTAGATGGATGGGTCTGCAGTTCTGCCTTTTAATTATTAGATGCACTGTATATTCATAGCTCTGTTTTTTTATTTATAAAAAAGTATTTTTAAAATATGTTCTTTGCCCTACAAAGTTATGAACTACTGTAGCACATAAAATCCCAGTAAAATACATTGAAGTTTGTGGCTATAACATGACAAACTGTAAAAAGGTTCAAGAGTCACAGTAGCTGACATGTTGAGAATGCTGGTACAGTAACTGGACTGAAGTAATGCACTGGAGTAAACCTGATCACGTAACATTAAACAGATACGTCTTCCCATGGTCCTCACACATTTTCACGTAGTCTGTCATTGGTTCATTTTTAGTTAGCAGACCTTAATGCAGCAGTCTTAAGAGATGGTTCAAGCTGAGGGGGTGTGTAATGCTTTCACTGTTGATTGAGGTGAACTGTAACATGCAATGTGGTTTCTGTTCACGCTACCCGCACTTTCACTCACAGAATAAGAGAACATGACCCACTTATCTGAGGACGTGCAACTTTATAGCTCGCACAAAGCCGAGGATAATAAACAAGGCTTTTAGCAAGCCTGGTCCTGGCAATAAAAGTTCTTGTACAACTGAAGTTATTTATATGCATATTGTGATTATAGAATATATGTTGACATTTAAATAAATCCGTGAAACTGGATAGTAAAGGCCTCCAGGAGAACAAAGAAAACACGTTTTTTTGAATGGCAAAATATACACAGTGCCCTTTATTAGTATTGGCACCTCTGGCAAATACATTGAAATAATATTAATACTATCTAATTAACCTTTTTCTGTCTGTGTGTTTGGATTATTTTTTTCTTTTTGTTTTTTTCTTGACAGAAGCAGCCAGATTTGTACATAGAATCTCCTGGTATCTCAAAAAATGGAAGAAAAACTGGCCCACAGCATCACAGATCATCCACCAATCTAGCCAGTGGGGTGTTTTTCCACAGATTCATCATTTGTTTGCATTCAGACCTACAGGGGTTGGACAATGAAACTGAAACACCTGGTTGTAGACCACAATAATTTATTAGTATGGTGTAGGGCCTCCTTTTGCGGCCAATACAGCGTCATTTCGTCTTGGGAATGATATATACAAGTCCTGCACAGCAGTCAGAGGGATTTTAAGCCATTCTTCTTGCAGGATACTGGCCAGGTCACTACGTGATACTGGTGGAGGAAAATGTTTCCTGACTCGCTCCTCCAAAACACCCCAAAGTGGCTCAATAATATTTAGATCTGGTGACTGTGCAGGCCATGGGAGATGTTCAACTTCACTTTCATGTTCATCAAACCAATCTTTCACCAGTCTTGCTGTGTGTATTGGTGCATTGTCATCCTGATACACGGCACCGCCTTCAGGATACAATGTTTGAACCACTGATGCACATGGTCTTCAAGAATGGTTTGGTAGTCCTTGGCAGTGAAGTGCCCATCTAGCACAAGTATTGGGCCAAGGAAATGCCATGATATGGCAGCCCAAACCATCACTGATCCACTCCCATGCTTCACTCTGGGCATGCAACAGTCTGGGTGGTACGCTTCTTTGGGGCTTCTCCACACCGTAACTCTCCCGGATGTGGGGAAAACAGTAAAGGTGGACTCATCAGAGAACAATACATGTTTCACATTTTCCACAGCCCAAGATTTGCGCTCCTTGCACCATTGAAACCGACGTTTGGCATTGGCATGAGTGACCAAAGGTTTGGCTATAGCAGACCGTGTATATTGACCCTGTGGAGCTCCTGATGGACAGTTCTGGTGGAAACAGGAGAATTGAGGTGCACATTTAATTCTGCCGTGATTTGGGCGGCCGTGGTTTTATGTTTTTTGGATACAATCCAGGTTAGCACCCAAACATCCCTTTCAGACAGTTTCCGCTTGCATCCACAGTTAATCCTGTTGGATGTGGTTCGTCCTTCTTGGTGGTATGCTGACATTACCCTGGATACCGTGGCTCTTGATACATCACAAAGACTTGCTGTCTTGGTCACAGATGCACCAGCAAGACGTGCACCAACAATTTGTCCTCTTTTGAACTCTGGTATGTCACCCATAATGTTGTGTGCATTTCAATATTTTGAGCAAAACTGTGCTCTTAACCTGCTAATTGAACCTTCACACTCTGCTCTTACTGGTGCAATGTGCAATCAATGAAGACTGGCTACCAGGCTGGTCCAGTTTAGCCATGAAACCTCCCACACTAAAATGACTGGTGTTTCAGTTTCATTGTCCAACCCTTGTATATATAGTGGTTGTTGCTGAAAACCTCTGTTTGTCTCATCTGCCCAAAGCATTTCTGGTTAGTTTAGTAGATAGCTTCTAATGGTTATTTTGGAGACCAGGTGACACCAGTTATCTATCTGTGGGACTTGGTGACTTTTTAACTTCCGTTACTGTGTGTTAGGTGGCAAGATTTTGCCACAGTTTTAGTTGTCTTAGGTGAGTTGCCATTCTCTTGTAGCCATTACCTTAAAGTATTTACAAAGACCAGCATTACTCAAATGATCTTCACTTTAGGTTCTAATACTAGGTGAAGATGAAGAACTGGTCTTTGAAATGAAGTATTTATTGTGTGGATATAATGTGGTTAACAGACTGAGATTAGATTATGTTTATGTTAGATTTATTATTTGCGCTAATAAAATCCTATGAGCCGTTTTCACAGTGTCTTGAGTATCACATTCCTCACTTGTTTTCCTTTCTTTGAGCCTTTTGTCTTTTAACACAGCCTTGTTACATTGCTCCTCTTCCACACATTACCCTCTGAAATGTTTCTCACACCACACAGACATCACAAGAAGAGTTTTTGTCACTGCTGTGAGTGCATCTATCCAAGTTATCCCACTGTGTGGCCTCGATCCTGCTCATAGCTGTGGATAAAGTTGCAGAATCCCATGAATCAAAGTGTTACCCACCAAGCAGCTCTGCAGTTACCATGTGAATAATGTCATAGCCAGCATTGCGGCTCATTGGATTTATTGAGGTCAACTGTAGAGACAGCCTTGTAGCAAATTAAAGACCTGACCTAGTGGTAGCTTAACTTACTCACTTTTTCTCCTTTTTTTTCTTTCCCAGCAAACCCCTTGGTGGTGTGTGTAGGCGCACCATGGCCCAGACCCTCCAGATGGCGATCCCAAACTTTGGTAACAGCATTTTAGAGTGTCTGAACGAGCAGCGGCTGCAGGGGCTGTACTGTGATGTCTCTGTTATGGTCAAGGGCCATGCCTTCAAGGTACTTACCAGGCTTTATGCTACTGTTGTGTTCAGAATTGGAGAAGAGCTTGTATTGGAAATGAAGGATACAATTGAGAAAGTTGGGACTGTTGTGGCTTTGTGGCACCTTTTTAATTCGTTTTATACAGGAGCTGAGTTCCAGTTTGACTTTTTAATACCAGAGTTTTAGTAAGTGGCAGTTCTTGCATGAATGCTGCCCTAGACAAGCCTTTCCTTTTGCGCCTGATATAAAAACACAATACTGGGTTCGCAACAATTAAATTAGATTTTATTTATATCTTAAGAATTTCTTTTCTTTTTTTCACAAATAGAGTTCACAAATCACAATACCCACCTGAAAAACCATCACTGGTTTTGGTACAAAACTACCAAGTCTGACAGCAGACTTGATGAAACATCTGTCCCTCAATTAATCAGTGCACTAGGGTATATAAAACTACCAAATTCTGAAGGTAGCACTCAGTTTTCCTTGCTGTATCATTTTCCTACTTTAGGCTCATCGAGCCGTTCTGGCCGCCAGCAGTTCTTATTTCCGGGACCTTTTCAGCAGCAGCAGCAGCAATGCTGCGGGTGCTAGCAGCAACGAGACGAGCCCCACGGTTGTTGAGCTGCCTCCAGCTGTGCAGCCTCAGTGCTTCCAGCAGATACTGGCTTTCTGCTACACAGGACGCCTCAGCATGACAGTGGGAGACCAATTTCTTCTCATGTACACTGCGGGCTTCCTTCAGATCCAGCAGATCATGGAAAAGGGCACTGAATTCTTCCTCAAGGTAAAGCTACATAAACAATGGGAAATAGATTTAATGATAGTAAAGATCAGGAAAACCTGTTATAGTTTAAAGTAAACTAAATTTTCAAGATTTTCAAGGTGGGTGTTTAAAACAGAGTAACCAGCTTCACTTTAGTTTCTGTTGGAAAGGCTTACTTTTGCAAATAAAAATACACTTTATTAACTGATCCTTAGAAAGGGGTTCTCCCATTTATTAATTTTTTTATTTAATTATTTTGCTTTTGTTCCAAGCAGAAAATAAGCAGCTATTATGTCCCCTCAATCTGAAAATAGCCATAAGGCCATTTTTTTTTGTTTTTTGTATTTAGAGGTCATTATTTTACAGCTTAGATTAATTACTATACAAAGCAATTATTACAGTTACCAATCCCTGCGCCCCAGTAAATTAATCCCAATGTCATGTAATGACTTTAGGCTGAACTTAGATATTCAGAAAAAAATTTTGTTTGTAGACCTGATTAAGCTGAACCCAGTTAAAAATGAAAGTTTATTTCTGTGTGGCTAGAATAAGACCCAATAATAAGAGAAAAGTTGACAAAAAGGACACAAAATGTTTTTTAAATAAAAATAACATATTAATAAATCAAATGACCACTGAACCAGGGCCATATTTACAGATGGTACGAAAATAGAGATGTTCGGCCATAATGCGCCACTCCAGCTGTCTTGCACTACGGAAGAAGGTTAATGATTTGAGGTCTGCAGCCACAGGGTCTGAGCAAAATCCTCTGGCTACTAAATAATGTCTGAGCCAAGTAGTAAGTAGATCTGCCCAACAGTAGGCCTGGTGAATAATGGGCCACATAACAGGATAATGTTCTAATACATAGCAACAAATCGACAACAGGATGGACCATAGCAAACATAGACCCCGGATAATGAGGAGTCTATCCAGCTACTGGGGATAAAATGTATTTCATTATTTCTATCTCAACAACATGGTTTTAGTGAAAACTTAGTTGCACATTCTCAATGACTTTACCAAAGCATCTTAATTCCTTCGGAAACATTTTCTGTCGCTTGAGCAACAGGCATCATTAAATACAATATATCATGACCACATAGAGACACAATTTATATTGCAAACAGAAGCACTGCAATAATGATACATTTGTGCAGCCCTAAGTCAAGGTGTTAAATTTAAGACCTCATCAGATCTTAATGAAGTTGCACATTAATGAAGCTTGGAAACCTCCACAAATTGAGTTCATTTTGTAAAAAAGAAAGAGATGAAAGTCCTATGTAATAGAAAGCGAGAAGGTTATATATTGAATATGTGATATGTCCATCTGAGCAAACATTTCAATATGAATGTTTTTTGAATTACCATAAAGTTTTAGGTCTAAAAGTATGAAAACCAAATGAAGTCACACCAGACTGAACTATGTTGATTTAATGCCAGAAAACTATGAGTTCATATCTTCATTAAACTGACCATGTATTCTGGCATAAAACTGATAGATGCATTTATTTCTAGGTATCCTCCCCCAGTTGTGACTCTCAGGGTCTTCATGCAGAGGAAGCTCCAACATCAGAGCCCCAGAGCCCCATAACACAGACCACTAACAGTGCACCACGTCCTGCCTCCAGTGTGACGCCGCTCCCTATTGTTTCACGACTAAAGACAGAGCAGCCGTCCAACCAGATGGAAGCGGCCACTCCTTATTCTGTGGTTTGCACTCCTGTTGCCAAGCGGCTGTGGGAGGGTGGCAGCAGCCGCGATGGAGGCGGGTTAGGCTCGGGCGGAGGAGGAGCCAGAAAGGCGGCCCGTTATTCTCAAGAGGCAGTGCGGGGCAGTGCCATCCAGACCCCTGGAGCTCTCGGACTGGCCATAGGTATGAACGCCACCACAACCAGCCTGGCAGGCATGGTGCCCAGTAGTGGGATTAGTGGAAATGTCGGGGCCAATGGGAATTCTGCAACGGGGCTTGGAATGTCAGAGGGTGCTAGCCCCGGCACAATGAGTACCTACGCTAGTGACTCACCCATCAGCTACCATGATGATGAAGAGGAAGAAGAGGGAACAGATGAAAGTGCTGAAGAGCAATACAGGCAAATCTGCAACATGTATACCATGTACAGTATGCTCAACATGGGTGCAGCAGGTAATAGAATTAAAACAAACATTCAACACGCATTAATTTGTGTTTTAAAGTAACAACTCCTTTTTTTTTTATCTTTGTGGCTCTAATTCTGAATCTCTACATCAAACTAGGAGGCATACACAGCAAATACAATCAATGTGTGGTTGTAATGTGGGTTTCATTGTACCTCTAGCTGCTGGAGAGCGCGTCGAGGCCCTTCCTGACCACACAGAGACCCGCGGTCGGATGCGAGGCCGAGATCTTACTTGTCTTCCTCCTGAACTTATTGCTCAGATAGGCAACCGCTGCCATCCCAAACTATATGAGGAAGGAGACCCTGCTGAGAAACTAGAGTTAGTCTCAGGTATGTAAGTGCATCAGATTGTGGTTGAATGGTCTTGGTGGGACCAGTTAACACCTACTGGTCCTTCTCAAAATATTAGCATATTGTGATAAAGTTAATTATTTTCCATAATGTCATGATGAAAATTTAACATTCATATATTTTAGATTCATTGCACACTAACTGAAATATTTCAGGTCTTTTATTGTCTTAATACGGATGATTTTGGCATACAGCTCATGAAAACCCAAAATTCCTATCTCACAAAATTAGCATATCATTAAAAGGGTCTCTAAACGAGCTATGAACCTAATCATCTGAATCAACGAGTTAACTCTAAACACCTGCAAAAGATTCCTGAGGCCTTTAAAACTCCCAGCCTGGTTCATCACTCAAAACCCCAATCATGGGTAAAACTGCCGACCTGACTGCTGTCCAGAAGGCCACTATTGACACCCTCAAGCAAGAGGGTAAGACACAGAAAGAAATTTCTGAACGAATAGGCTGTTCCCAGAGTGCTGTATCAAGGCACCTCAGTGGGAAGTCTGTGGGAAGGAAAAAGTGTGGCAGAAAACGCTGCACAACGAGAAGAGGTGACCGGACCCTGAGGAAGATTGTGGAGAAGGGCCGATTCCAGACCTTGGGAGACCTGCGGAAGCAGTGGACTGAGTCTGGAGTAGAAACATCCAGAGCCACCGTGGGCTACAGGTGCCGCATTCCCCAGACCTGGGCTACAGAGAAGCAGCACTGGACTGTTGCTCAGTGGTCCAAAGTACTTTTTACGGATGAAAGCAAATTCTGCATGTCATTCAGAAATCAAGGTGCCAGAGTCTGGAGGAAGACTGGGGAGAAGGAAATGCCAAAATGCCAGAAATCCAGTGTCAAGTACCCACAGTCAGTGATGGTCTGGGGTGCCGTGTCAGCTGCTGGTGTTGGTCCACTGTGTTTTATCAAGGGCAGGGTCAATGCAGCTAGCTATCAGGAGATTTTGGAGCACTTCATGCTTCCATCTGCTGAAAAGCTTTATGGAAATGAAGATTTCATTTTTCAGCACGATCTGGCACCTGCTCACAGTGCCAAAACCACTGGTAAATGGTTTACTGACCATGGTATCACTGTGCTCAATTGGCCTGCCAACTCTCCTGACCTGAACCCCATAGAGAATCTGTGGGATATTGTGAAGATAACGTTGAGAGACTCAAGACCCAACACTTTGGATGAGCTAAAGGCCGCTATCGAAGCATCCTGGGCCTCCATAAGACCTCAGCAGTGCCACAGGCTGATTGCCTCCATGTCACGCCGCATTGAAGCAGTCATTTCTGCAAAAGGATTCCCGACCAAGTATTGAGTGCATAACTGTACATGATTATTTGAAGGTTGACGTTTTTTGTATTAAAAACACTTTTCTTTTATTGGTCGGATGAAATATGCTAATTTTGTGAGATAGGAATTTTGGGTTTTCATGAGCTGTATGCCAAAATCATCCGTATTAAGACAATAAAAGACCTGAAATATTTCAGTTAGTGTGCAATGAATCTAAAATATATGAATGTTAAATTTTCATCATTACATTATGGAAAATAATGAACTTTATCACAATATGCTAATATTTTGAGAAGGACCTGTAGATTTATTGATTAGATGGTTGTGTTCCACAAAATAAAGAGTAGACATGCCACCAGGCTTGCTATCAGGAAAGAACAAATCCTGCATGTGCATGTTATGGGTTGGGGATGCATTGAATCAAATATCAGCGCTAACCTGCATATCTATGAAGACCTTTTGATTACTAACATATTTGCAAAGGTTATATGACCAAAAGAGAGAAAATCAATCAATTATAGAGGATGATTCATAAATAAATTGTTTACGACAAAATCTAATATAAATAATTACATTTATTATACTTTGTTAGTTTGAGTGCTTGATCAGCATTACATCGAAATTGTGTAGCAAAGCGGCACATATTCTGTATTAACAGGGAATTCTGCTCCAACAGATAGGTTTAGAAAGCTACTATATGTTCTGACAATGAGTCCCCTGAATAAACAGTAGCTTTATCAGTTGTTTCTAAAGAAAAGGTCACTACCTGCTCCAGCTTAAATAATTTCATTCAAATCCCTTTGCTGAAGGGCTAGGCTAATGCCTAAATATTTCCTCTCCGTTTTGATATGACTTGTTGATAATTTGGCTTGTGAGATAGTTTAGTAAAGGTTAATCAGGTGCAAAAAACATGTTCTGCCTCGTAACATTGGTGCTTTGATTTGTTCCTCTTAAAATGTAATAAATAATGTTTGACCTGCTCTCTCCATCCTTTTCGAGGACAGCTGGGGATATCTAAGCAAATGACACTGCCAGACTTGGACCTGCAACATGGTCTCTTTCATTTTGGACATTATTATACAGGATCTAAAACACGTAAGATTGTTAGAGAAAACCCGGATTAGTTAAATCATTAAAATAATGTGCACAGTTCTGTGAGCATTGCACCCGAATATCTCAGACCTCACTTGAGTTTTCTCAGAGACTTTTAACTTAAACAAAAGCTTTGATTGGGATCCCAAGCTGGTACCTGGGACCAGACTGGGACATCTTTAGCAATCAGTACACCTGTCCTCAGTCAGAAACCACAGTCCAGTGCTTTACAGTCCCTGGTTTTCTCTTTTCATATTCAGTTTCTCTTTTGTTATCTGTATATAGGTTTGTGGTTTATGCCTGGATGTAGTTCAGTTTATAAAGAACACCTTCAGTCCCTGTCTATCTGTCAACCTTTGGAGGCTTCCTAAGCCCAAGACCAAAAAAGGTTGTTTTTTTTAAAGATAGTTAAATACCCTCTCACATTTGAAATTTCACACAACTTTTTAGTTTTTTCTGTAAAATTAAGGTTAATCGCTCATGTAATTGTATTCTATTCTTTGTTTTATGCTGATCACAGTATCCCAGTCTTTTTTAGAAACCAGACCTGTAATGCTGTAATTTACAGTTGAGCCAAAAACTGTCACATGCATTCAGTTGAGTCCCTAAAAATCCAAGAAGGAAAGACCATACCTCTGCTGTTTAAACTCTTTTGCAGCTGACGGATTTATTTTAATGAGTTACGTGGTTGCCCTTTCATGCTGAAGAAAACCCAAGCATTTTGAGGCCAAATTAGTTTAGTTTTCAACATTATTTTATTTGAGAGGTAATGAGTGACCAACATATGGCCAGTATTTATTCTGGTGTGTGTGTGTGTGCGTGTTTAATTACTTTGTTTCTTATTGTGCATAGAGTATATTACAGTAGGTAACACTGTTGTCTCAAGGAAAGAAAAGTCCTGCCTTCTGGTTCAAGTCTTGGTTGATTCTGTGGGGTTTCTCCAGTTATTTCCCGTAGCCCAAAGACTTGCATGTTAGGTTAAATACTACTGGAAAATGTTTCGTAATAATCAATGCTCCATTGTTAGTGTACTGTTTGATATTTATTTCCTGTTATATTCTTTCATTGTTTGGAATAAATTTTATCTCAAGCTTAAGAAAAAACACAAAACTAACTTGTGCTGTGCTTGTATTTATTGTTTTATGTATGAAATGAAGACGAAACGTAAAATAATTGTGTGCCTTAGTTTCTTTAATCTGTAGGTCTTATCATAAACTTTCAAGTAGCCATAGTACTGGTATGTACACATTCAGAGGAAGCTGTTCTCAAGATAGCAAGGGCTTGGCACTGAAGTGTAGGACCGTGTTGCACATATGACTCAATTTGTTTGTGTCAAGAACATCCTGTGATGATCTCCACATTAGATGTGGGTGTGGTTGTACTTTTTACTTTATAGTATACTGGGGGGGTATGAAAGGTGAGAAAAGAACAAGTGCCTGCAACACAGCATGCAAACTACTAAAAGCAGGGGGTTGTGCTGCTGTGAAACATATAAGAAAAATAGCAAAATAAATTTTAATATGACATGGAAGCAAAAGAGGAGTAAACACAGCCCAGCCTCTTAAGAACAGCTGCAGTCACAGCAATCTGATATGAATCACCGTTGTCACTAAACCAACAGTTTCTCTGCTTCTGTCAGAACGTAGCCAGATAAATGTGTCTCTATAAATAATTAGCGTTGAGAACATGGCTTCGTTTGTTCGTGGTTGGTTTTTAACTTTCTGGCATGTACTTCTGTTTGCAGGAACTTCTGTGTATATTTCGAGAGCCCAGCTAATGAACTGTCATGTGAGCGCAGGGACAAGACACAAGGTGCTGCTTAGGAGGCTGCTGGCTGCCTTCTTTGACAGGTTTGTGTCCTCTGCGAGGGTCTATTTCTGTAATGTATTCATGTAAAGGAAGATAAGGCTCAGGTTTTATATGGAAATTATTGTATCTTGTATTTATTTTGGTGCTCAGTTGGGAGAAATAGGACAGCTATTTTAGTTCCCTCTGTTCTGTCTGCCTCATTCTTGGTTTGATGCCTCAGGAATACTCTGGCCAACAGCTGTGGGACAGGGATCCGCTCGTCCACCAACGACCCCAGCCGCAAGCCCCTGGACAACAGAGTTCTCCATGCGGTCAAGTGTGAGCATCCATATTTTGTCTGTGTGCCAAGCATTTGCTTATAATTTTAGTAGGAATGGGAAATGTAAAGAACTGCTAAAATATTTACATCAGTCTTCATTTCTTAATAGTTTTATAGCAGCCAGGTTTTTAAAAAAGTCGAGTAGTGTTTTTTATAGATTCAACTTTGAATGGGAACAAATTATGTCTTTACGGCAGCCTGGTTTAAAAAAGAAAAAAATCCTAAATATCCATATTTAAATAGGCTTTTTTGCTAAGTCATTGTGTGTTGTCAAAACACTGCTTAATTTGTTAAATTTGAACCTGTTTATGTCTGAACAAAAAACCTTGAATCTTGACCAAAAAAGCTGTAGAGGAAAGAGTCAAGACTAGCAGGTCTTGGCCTATATTGTTTTACGCTTTGAATTTAAAGAAAATAGAAAAATTATCAATTTATGTATGGGTGCATTTGGTTAATTGGGCAAATAGGAGATTGTTTGCACCTTACAATTGCCATAACATAATCATTTGAGTGACCCCCAAATTAGCAACATTGTGACAAAATTAAATATTGAATTCTGGTCATTTTGGGGTATAAATCTGCCAGAATTGCACATCTAGAGACACATCTTTGCCCATTCTTCCTTGCAAAGTATCTAAAACCCAGTCAAATTCAATGGAGACCGTTTGGAAAGAATAGTTTTTAAGCCTTGCCACAGATTTGCAATATAGGCGTAGGCTTTGACTGAGCCAATTTAACACAAGAAACATGCTAGAGCTCTGGGTATAAATGTTTATATCTACAGCTACATCTCAAACAATCAGAATATCGTGAAAAATTTATAATTTATTTTGTCACTCATCTCGGAAATATACATAGAATTAAATATTTCAAGTCTTTATTTCTAGTAATTTCGATGATTGGAGTTTACCCACAATTCACTGTCTCAGAAAATTAGAATATTACAAAAATACTCAGTACTCAGTAGGAGATGTGTGCATCTGTCTTCAGGGAATTTTTCATTTATCTTCAGGGAAAGTTTTGTTTATCTTTTAGGGAAAGTTTTATGAGGGGATTTATTTTCATGGCTGTCCAATAACAGTTAGCTAAGTGAATATCTAATACCTGTATGATGACATATAGATAAAATGGGTCAACAAGATTAATGACGTGCTATACAGTCATTTATTTCAAATTGTGTCAGTTTCAGGATTGAGTCATTTCGGTATTTCTGAGTTCCAGTCATATTCAATGAACTAGAGTTAAAACTGTGACTGAAAAAGTGACTCCTGATTTAGTCACCATAGTTTAATGTATACACACATTTATTGTGTGTTAAAATTGGAAACAAAAAGGCACCGTTTTCAAAAACATCTGGTGGGAGCGGAAATATGCTTTCAGATTAAAAAGACGATTTCAAGACATTATCTCAAAGCCTTGTTGCAGATAATGGCCTTTCTGAAGCGATGAGCATTCAGAAATCACCTATCTTATAAATGACTGATATTTAGGGTGGAAAAAACTACTTCTGTACTTAGAATCTTTTTTTTTTTAATGAGGTGGGAGTTGAATATTTTATTTGGAGAATTCCCAAGCAGTTAACTGAAATTTTTCAATCTGACTGTTTTATTTCTTCTCAGAAGGTTTGTGGAGAAAAGCAACCATGCAAACTGTCCCACCTTCTTGCACCTTGCATACTGTCGATGTGCCAACACCGCAGTGGTGGAAAAACAAATCTTTCACATTAGTTGAAAAGTCAAATGACATCTTAAGTAGGGGTGTAAAAAATTTACTTGACTTTGTAACAGTGACAGACTGATAAATGAGTTGTCAGGAGTGTGTTTAAATTCATAAAAGACTCAGTAAGTTAGAAAACTAGACTAAATAATATTCCAGCCTGGTAAAGTTGTGTGAAAAGCATTAAAATGAATCCAACAACTTTTAAAGGGTTAAAGCATGAAGAGCGTGCGATGATGAATCACTTCTCTTTGGACCATCTCTCTAGATTGTCCAGAGGTCTGTGTCCTCTTTGAGAAGGTCATGGAAGAGGGTTGATTTTAGTGTCTAGTGAACCATTTGTGTGTTTGTGAAATGTTCTGGATCAATATCCTGCATATTTAAAAGGTCCTGGTGTTTCAAAGGGTCTATAATGCTATCTACTCTTACAAGGTTCCCAGTTTCTTTCAAAGAGGAACAGGCCCACAGCATTACAGACCCTCCACCTTATTTAACAGTGGCCATGAGTTTTTTTTTTTTAACATATTTCTCATTTGTTTCAGGACAGACCCATCTTTGCTACAAAATGTGACAATTTCGCATGTAGATGGCTTCTAAGTAGTTGCTATGGATAATTGTTGACCCCAAGAGGATTATCTTTGCTTCAGTTGGATCCTGATCCAGCATTTTTAGTCACAGTCCTTGTGTGGCATGTTCTATTTTCTTTCCCATTTGAAAAAAATGCTATAGATGCCTAACTTCAACCTTTCTGTCTCAGTTTATTGCCAGAACTTTGCCACGAGTTTCAAAGAGAGCGAGATGAACGCCATTGCAGCGGACATGTGCACCAATGCCCGCCGTGTGGTGCGAAAGAGCTGGATCCCCAAGCTGAAGCTGCTGATGGCTGAGAGTGATGCCTACTCCTCTTTCCTCCCCGATGGAGTCAAGACAGAGGAAGACACCCTGGGGGCGGATCAGGGCTTCGAGCCTGCCTCGCTGGAGACTACCGGCAGTGCCGGCATGGAGTCGGGTGGCTCTTCAGGTGAATCTTTGCCAGGCGTGGGTGGGGATGGAGGATCATTGTTCTGAACGCTCAGCCCCAGGAAAGGTTTAGGTCTGGTGACGCACGTACCAGTTTTCCCCCAGTTGTGCTTGCCTCCTCACTCTTTGGCCCACGCTGATCTCTCTTACATCTCAACTATCTGTACAACACTGCTTGGGGCGACAGCTGTCACTCCGTTCTAACCAGGACATGAAACTTAAAAAATGTTTTGCTTTATGAGTGTAAAACAGAGTTAGTGGTGTAAAAGGAGAATGCATGAGGGTTTGGCCTCTGCCTCCCCTGGTCTCGTATGGTGTGTAAATGCAGCCACTGTTGTATATTAAATACATTCCCTGAGGTGCAGGTAGGGGGAGCTACCAGTCCAGCCAGAGGAAGAAGGGAGGGATGTTTTGACAGGCTGGGAGCAGACGGGGCAAAAAATGAATGTAAGTGTTGCTGGCATTTTTCTCTATGCAAGCCTGACAACTTGTGTTCCAGCCTTGGGAAAGGAACTAGATTTAATCATATTAAAACACATTAACACTACTTAGTCCTCCTTGCATCTTCCTCTCAGCCCACCTCACCTCACAGAGTGTTTCACTGTGGGTTTATTGTATAAATAAGCTCATCTTTCTTTATTTTTACAAAAAAGTGCTTGCATGTTTCTGTCTGTGAACTGAAAAGTAAAAGGGGGAAGCTTTTTACTAAGATGATTGTAAAGATGACTGAGAGGAAACAGGTGAATAAAGATGGTTCTATTTTCAGAAGAAAAACTATATTTATACAGGCGCACATTCCTGAATTGGTATGAGCGATGAGAGCGAGAGGGATTGTTTTAAAATCTCCACGAAAGTAAGCTTTTGTTGAAAGAGTAATTGTCAAATGAGGAAAGTGTTATTTTTGCAGGAGTATAACAAAGGAGTCTTATGATAGGAATTTGTGTCATTTATTTTTAGCTTTATTTTCAAATGAAAGAGATGGAATGAGCAGTTGGACTGCTAAATTTGACACATTTCATCTTCTGTTCACCAGCCTAAAAGGAAAAAAATGAACATTTTAGTTGGATTTCACTGTCTGTTAAAACCCTTTCTTAGGTTGTGGATCTGCAACTTTCATAAAACGTTTACTCGCAATTCTGAAGATTACTTGCAGAAATTTAAAGGTTGTATTGATCTGAAAAAAAAAACGTTGTTAGCGTTGTTTGTGTACAGAAATTCCAAAAA
The DNA here is from genome assembly GCF_021462225.1 of Girardinichthys multiradiatus. Classification (NCBI taxonomy): domain Eukaryota; kingdom Metazoa; phylum Chordata; class Actinopteri; order Cyprinodontiformes; family Goodeidae; genus Girardinichthys; species Girardinichthys multiradiatus. The sequence continues at coordinate 18,347,138 of NC_061818.1, forward strand.
GTCGTAGTTATTTTCAGACAAAAGAATGTGCCTTTTTAACTGAAAGCAGTAAGAAAACAGTGAGCTATTGCTTGAAGTAAACCGATTTTAATGGTACTATCTGTGTGTGCCACATAGTTCTTTGGTGTGGATTGTGCAGACACATGTCAGTATCTCATCTGTTGCACCTCTGCAATGTGGGAACTCGGAAAGTCTTTTGTTTTAAGGTTTTAAATGATTTTGCACCTTCCATGAGATGGGGAAAGAGTTATAGTGGTGGTTTTTGCACCTTTATGAGAAGAACCAATGGTTCATGCACCTTTTTGAAATGTGTAGCAATCAAACCCCTGTAGGTGGAAAATGTCATTTTATTTCCCCCCTCCCCATTGCCTGCAGATGACCAAGGAGACTGTTGAGTTAAATCCCAAGTGTTCTTCCTTTCTGCCACCTCATTTGTCTGATTAGAAAAATGTCGACAACCAATCTTTTTCTTTTATGTTTCAAATGTGAAAGTCTGTGTTCGACTGAAGCCTTTTGATTGCATGTTGACCTGTCAAACATTGGTCAGTACAGGGGACTCACTTTTTCTGTTGCAGGTGATCTGACTTAGAATGTGCCGTTAACCTTTTCTCTTATTTTGAAGGTGAGTAAAGGGGAGTCCATGTTTTCTTTTCAATGCAGGTGAATTTGAAAGTGCTATTTTCTAGCAAAACACACTGCTGGGACTGTCAAAGATGTATAACAACTCAAACAATTTTTGTTATTGTTTAAAACAGAAGACTTAACTTACATAGCCTGACTGGGGTCAGTGTAGAAAATTACATTGCAGTATTCTGTAAGGGTGACAACTTCAAAAACCTCACTTTTTGCATTCGACTGGAAGTGCCACATGGGCACACCTCCCCCGTGTACCTCTCCACCACCTTGGAGAGGTACACGGAGACTTGGAGACTGTTGTGAGCATCCTGTCCTTCATGCTTCAGACTGGTGTCACTTTTCACTTCCACCAACTTAATCATGCGTTTCTAAGAAAGGGCAAAGCAGAAGTTTAATCTGTGTGCAGGCGAAATTAGAAGTTGCATCTCATTTGTTTATTTTAGTTAAATCCAGCACAAAGAAGCCTTTACAGTTAGTTTGTGGCCAGGTTCTTGCTGTAATCATGCAACATAGTGACCTACTGAGCCACTTTTTTAATCTGTTCTGAGTCATAGCAGGTTGACTTCTCGCCAGTGAGTCACCCCTGTTAGTACAACACATGGGCCCAACCCAGTCAGTCCCAAATACACAAAATCCCCACACACATGTCAGTGCATCCTAATGGGTCTATCTAGATTAGACTACTGATAAATATGGGTTTAGGGTCTCAGTTTAAAAAAACACGTAGAATGAAGTATGATTACATGTCAGCTTTTTAAAAGTCTCTTGCTCACACCCTACTTGCAGTGTGTTATCTGAAGACTTGCTCATTTGAGAATGAAAGCTTTTTTTTTTTTTTTTTGGGAGGGGGGCTTCTTGCATAGTCAGAGCAAACTGTAATTTGTGTAGCTTTTTCACATCCCAGTACATCTAGACCTACACACTTGAATGAATAAGATGTGGCACAGCATGAGGAGTCTTTTTGTCTCCAAGCAGTACATATATAAATACGATTCTATACATGTATAGGTACATACTGTATATTATATATAGATGCACACATAGAGATACGATTGTTTGTTGTGCACTCGCAGCATGAGGTATATATTTACCCAGAAACTAGGCGTGCCCTCACAGCACCTGCTCTTTGCCCTCTGTAACCCTGTAGCACCAGTGGACCTCCTGTACTGCTCATCCTCCTTCCTGTGTTCAAAGTGCCAATAACTTTGTGAAAGCCCTGTAACTGTGACCCAACATTATCGAAGATAATTGCACATTAACAACTGTAAAATAAAGAAATGCAAATTATAGAAATGGAATAAAAATAAAAAAAAACTTGTCATGAATTAAAAAACAAACATCCTAATAAAAGATTTGTAACAATTTATCTGTTTTGTTTCTTCCTTCTACATCTTTATCTAATGCACAAACACAAAGAGATGCAGCTTTACGACGCGCTTCACTGCTCTTTCCTGGAAGCTGTCATGCGTGACCAGATTCTCATGCTATATAAAAAAAGTTCATCACAGGTGTTGCTTCCTTTATTTGGTTTAGAGTTTTGTTTTTCCACTTGATAAACTCCACTTTGCAAGCCTGAAAAAAACACTATCAGATTGTAGATAACATATTTTTATGTGTTTACACTGAAATAAATTCACTTATTCAATTGTTTTTTTTTTTCCTATTTCTATTACGAGTCTTCACAGATCATTTAGGCACACAAAGCATTCTTAGTTTTGCTGCATATCTTGTCATCCTTGGTGAAGATTTGTAGCAAGCCTTAAAAGAAATTCATCAGACACTTATTTCTTGCATAATCTCATATTGAAAAATATGAATAAAAGCAACCTTTATTTTAGTGCATTTATTCAAGGATGCAAATTTCTGTGTTAGGAAGGAATTTTTGTTTTATAAAATTACTGGTGCAACAGCTAGTGACATGCCCATCCAATCCTGTCACCAGATCTGACTAAAGTATTCTTAGTTTTTATTCTTCATGTTGATCATTTTGTTGCATGACTTATTACAAGTTCCTCATGAAAGATGGCAATTTTCCCAAGCTACTCTTAAAAATGGGAAAGACCATACAACAGGTAATTCAAGTAATGCACATTTATGCCAATTTTCATCTGTCAGGAAATGACTACTAGAAAATGGATAGCCATGGATCTAAGGAAGCTATGTTGGACCAACTGTAAACCTACTGAATCAGGATATAATTAAAGTTTTTGTTATTTTATGAGGAGTAGAATAATGATGGGGTAAGGGTAGGATGTACAAAATCAATTCAAGTCACAGCAATGTCTAAGAGTGACTGTGTGTCCTGAAGCACTGATCAGCCCACTCACTTCGTTCTAAGGGTGGGTGCATCTCAACAAATTTGAATATTATTCAAAAGTTCCAGTATTTCAATTTAAAAAGTGATATTCATATTGATTCAGTACTCACAAAGGGATTTGTTTCAAGCATTTTGCTTAAAATTGATTATTATAGTTGAGCTACATTTGGACTGTGATTGGAGAAGGGCTCCAAGAGCCATTACACAGATGTATCCAGGACATGGGCTAAAACTGTTACATTCCCTGTTTTAAGCCTCTCCTGAACCAGAGACGGTATCAGAAGTGGATTGTTAGGTCAGTGGTCCAAAGTACTCTTTTAAGATGAAAGTGAGAATTTGAAAAGAAACAAATTAAGCAACAATAACCCATGATGTGATTAAATTGCCTGTACACAACAACTTGGAGCATACAGACATGAGCACTGCATCATAATCAAGGATTACAGTAAAACCACAAGGGTACTAAATGTGATCAGAATTATTTACACAATTCCTATAATAATAAAAGTAAAAAATCAAGAAACACTTTTACTTTGGAAATTACATTAAAGACTGAGAAGTAAATAAAATTACTGATATTACAAGGTAGAAACATTTGCTGGAGTTACTGTCCCAAACTGGCACTGATGGCTCATATGTTGCTGAATGGATTTTAACTCAATTAAACTGTATAGTATTAATATTACACTACCTACATGAATGTATGCCTAAAGTAAACTTATGTTTTTATTTTATTTTTAGTTAATATCCTCCAGGCTCCCTCTCAAAGTGAGACACCAATCATGGTCAATGCAAGACGTGTACTTTGTTACTGCACCACCTAGTGTTCAAATTATTTGGACAACATGCAGCAGGAAACCATGTTCCACAGACTGTATGAACAACTTCAGCAGGGCTGGCCCAAAGTTCTATGGAGCCTTAAGCAGAGTTTTATTTGGGGCTCATTCTCATTAAACAAATGTAAAACATTTAGATCTATAGTCTTCATTAAAAGGCAAACATTTATGGGAGGGCCAGATGGTTCTTTTAGCAAGGCCAATTAAGTCACAGGAGAGTCATTAAAACTGTGCTTTGTGGTGGATTTGGGCACAGAAATCCATCAGATCATCAGTCATCTGCAGCGTCCAAAGAAACATTCAAACAGCTCTACCTCTATCAGGGAGCCCAGAGAGGAAACAGACATTTTCACAGCGATATGAGTAAAGCTGGAAATGTTCTACAAATCCTTGCAAATCCCCACAAACGTTAATGGAAGAATAATATTTTTCTTTGTCCTTTAAGCAGAGCCCAAGCAGAAGAAACTCACCAAGGTCCTAAACCTATAGCCCCCCCACCTCATCTCTTTCAACCAGATGTGTTTCTTTAATCAACATGATCCAACAACTTTGAAACCTTTCTTATTTTCAATCCACAGGTTTGAATTTACATTGTTGGACAATTTATTCATAAGAACATGCTCTTACATTCAATTGAAAATGTTTTTAAAAAACTCTACAACATTACAATACTTTAAACACTTGGTTTTGTGTTTTTTTTTTTTTGATAACTCTGGATTAGATCTAAATCCCCACTTCATTTAAACTATTATCTTAAAGGACAGTATAATTGTATTGTTAAAATAACTGGTTGTGTGTGGAACCTTAGGTGGGGTACTCAAGCTGTGTAACACAAAAAGTCGTAAAAGTTTTGTTTACGAAGTTTTCTCTTCAATACAACAGAGGCTATTGGTTTCAGCACGTTAGTGAACATCTGACATCAGTTAGTCCAAAAAAAGGAGGACATATAGGCTGGTTAACATCTATTCTCAACCACTTTTTCATAATCAAGTGATTGTTATTCAAAAGGAATATTTTTGATCCAATCATTTATGGTTATGGTTATTATTTTCGTTATAATGTTTATTGCTCACTTTCAGTCATATTAGCACTAACTTATTGCTGTTTTAATATGCTCCTTTAGCCTCTAGTAGTGGGCGTTTTACACTTGATTAGTCATACAGGTCCTTCTCAAAATATTAGCATATTGTGATAAAGTTAATTATTTTCCATAATGTAATAATAAAAATTTAACATTCATATATTTTAGATTCATTGCACACTAACTGAAATATTTCAGGTCTTTTATTGTCTTAATACGGATGATTTTGGCATACAGCTCATGAAAACCCAAAATTCCTATCTCACAAAATTAGCATATCATTAAAAGGGTCTCTAAACGAGCTATGAACCTAATCATCTGAATCAACGAGTTAACTTTAAACACCTGCAAAAGATTCCTGGGGCCTTTAAAACTCCCAGCCTGGTTCATCACTCAAAACCCCAATCATGGGTAAGACTGCCGACCTGACTGCTGTCTGGAAGGCCACTATTGACACCCTCAAGCAAGAGGGTAAGACACAGAAAGACATTTCTGAACGAATAGGCTGTTCCCAGAGTGCTGTATCAAGGCACCTCAGTGGGAAGTCTGTGGGAAGGAAAAGGTGTGACAGAAAACGCTGCACAACGATAAGAGGTGACCGGACCCTGAGGAAGATTGTGGAGAAGGGCCGATTCCAGACCTTGGGGGACCTGCAGAAGCAGTGGACTGAGTCTGGAGTAGAAACATCCAGAGCCACCGTGCACAGGCGTGTGCAGGAAATGGGCTACAGGTGCCGCATTCCCCAGGTCAAGCCACTTTTGAACCAGAAACAGTGGCAGAAGTGCCTGACCTGGGCTACAGAGAAGCAGCACTGGACTGTTGCTCAGTGGTCCAAAGTACTTTTTTCGGATGAAAGCAAATTCTGCATGTCATTCGGAAATCAAGGTGCCAGAGTCTGGAGGAAGACTGGGGAGAAGGAAATGCCAAAATGCCAGAAGTCCAGTGTCAAGTACCCACAGTCAGTGATGGTCTGGGGTGCCGTGTCAGCTGCTGGTGTTGGTCCACTGTGTTTTATCAAGGGCAGGGTCAATGCAGCTAGCTATCAGGAGATTTTGGAGCACTTCATGCTTCCATCTGCTGAAAAGCTTTATGGAGATGAAGATTTCATTTTTCAGCAAGACCTGGCACCTGCTCACAGTGCCAAAACCACTGGTAAATGGTTTACTGACCATGGTATCACTGTGCTCAATTGGCCTGCCAACTCTCCTGACCTGAACCCCATAGAGAATCTGTGGGATATTGTGAAGAGAACGTTGAGAGACTCAAGACCCAACACTCTGGATGAGCTAAAGGCCGCTATCGAAGCATCCTGGGCCTCCATAAGACCTCAGCAGTGCCACAGGCTGATTGCCTCCATGCCACGCCGCATTGAAGCAGTCATTTCTGCAAAAGGATTCCCGACCAAGTATTGAGTGCATAACTGTACATGATTATTTGAAGGTTGACGTTTTTTGTATTAAAAACACTTTTCTTTTATTGGTCGGATGAAATATGCTAATTTTGTGAGATAGGAATTTTGGGTTTTCATGAGCTGTATGCCAAAATCATCCGTATTAAGACAATAAAAGACCTGAAATATTTCAGTTAGTGTGCAATGAATCTAAAATATATGAATGTTCAATTTTCATCATTACATTATAGAAAATAATGAACTTTATCACAATATGTTAATATTTTGAGAAGGACCTGTATATTAATAAGGAAAGCTCAGTCTGTATTTAAAGATGAAAGAATGGGGTAATGCTGACACCTGGTGGACAGATGTGACTACAGCAGGTTGTTGTGACAGCTGCTGTGTGTTTTGTGTGCAGATTTACAGTTAACAGATATCCTAGCTCCCTGCAAGCTTTGTCCTTTGCTATTTTGCAACTCTGCAGGTAAAAATGATTTGATGAAAAAATTCTCAGAGTATTTGTTTGTATGTTTAAACTTTGATGTTGCTTTAATGTTGCATGTCTGTGTTTTTGGCTCAGGTAAGGAGAAGTGTGATATTCTGTAACTGAACACTTGTAACTAAAAGTAAATGTACATGGTATGCTATGGATCAAAATAGTCCTTTTTTGCTCTCATGTTCTGTGTCAGCAGATCAGATGCAGAATTATGATGATCAGCCTTTTGCAATTTGATTTGATTTACCTTTTGTTTAAGGATAGGTTTTACTTTCATTTGACAAATCTATTAGTTTTAATGTTCCTCTGTAAAATGCTAGTTTCCTCACAACATATGTTATTTAGTTTGGTCCCTGCAGATAGAGAAAGCATTAAAACCAACAGAAAGGTTTTTGGCTGCAAAGAAGCCACCAAATGCCTTCATGCTCTTTGTGAAGGAGCACAGGGGAAGAGACACAAGTTACTAAAAATGTTTGGAATAGATGATTGCAGACTTTGTCATGATTTGAGGGTGTTTGGGTTTTGGGGCCATTTCTGATTATGTTCTTTAAGTTGTGTTTTGGATCTTGTTTCTGATCCTATTCCACTTGGTGCTTTAGTTCTTTCCTTAGGTTTAGTTTGTATTCTTGTATTATGTTTTGACTGCATTTAAGTTTATGTTCTGTTATAGCTATGTTTCTTAGGTTTGATGATATCCTTGTATTCATCTTTTAGTTCCAGCAATGTTTTGTGTTCACTCCTGCAACAGCTTGTAATCAGCTTCATCTGGTCCACCTGTTTCATGACAGTCAGTTCTCTGTTTTCACCTGTGTCTTGCCCAAATACTCTGCTGTTCTGTTTACTCTTTGTGGAAATATTCTCACTCAGTTCATGCCAAGCCTGTTCTGCCAAAACCGTCCATGTCCTCACCTGTTTACAAGACCTGTCCATGATTCATGCCGGCCTCTGCTACTACCTGTGAGTCTTGTAAATAAAGCCTTTACTCACCGCTACTGCTTGCTGCTGTCTGCATTCTGGGGTCCACTCTGACATTATATCGTGACAGACCTTGCATCTTTAGGTCATCATTTCTTTAATATGACAGTCTATAGGTAGACTTTTAAATTTTTCTACAACTGATAGTAATTCTATTTAAATAATGTGTTTGAATAATTCTCACATCACTAAGTGTCTTCCTAGGTCTTTTGGATTACTTAAAAACATAACAACACTTTCCTAGTTAATTATAGCAACCTCTTTTTTTAAATTATTATCTAAACACAAACAGCTTTACGATAACATCAATAATAATAATAATAATAATGTCCAATAGGTGGCAGCATCTCTCTGGGAGTAAGTGCAAAAAACCCTGCATCTCAACAGAATATTTCATTTTGACCCGATCGGATCGGTTCCTGAGTAAAATGTGATTTTCACAGGGAGTCATTCTTGTTTCATGCCGCATTTCTTTTGCCTTGTTAATCCCCCTACCCAACAAACAGTGAGGTTTTAATCCAGAGTAAAGCCGTGAGGGACACATTCTAAGCAAATTGGAGATAAATGTAACTCAAAATCTAAAAGAAAATGTGATGCCATGTTTCAACAATCATTCAAATTACCAAACAATTTTATTTGATTATAATCCAGTTTAACTGTCTTTTTGACCCCTTTAAAAGGTTCGTCTCTGAACACGTCTCTCTAAAATAGTTTTCTTCACTAATAGAATAGGTTTTGGTGCCTTCATTTAAAATGTATTTTAGTACAGAATGCATTATAAAAGAATGTGGGCTTGTTTTATAATTTGTGTTGCTGCATCTTTCATGGTTTCATTGTTAGAAATACATTTTGGCACATGATGTAACATTTGCTTTTCCATATGCCTGTATTTGACATCATATCTTTTAAAACAATACGTTTGGAATAGAAAATAAGTTGATGAGAATGTAAGCATCCGAGTTTAGCACTTTAGGTCCGGCAGCATTGCTATGTGATTTGACTCAGGTAAGATCCGTTTTCAGATTGCAGAGGTGACAGTGAAGCTTGTCTTGGTAGCTATCTGTGTGTAGGTGGCTGAATTTTTTTTTGTAAAATTATCTGTAGAGTAGTCAAATTTCTTCCTTTTTTCCGCTTCGCAAAATTATGCTTTCTGGTATGTCCCTGAGAAACCCGGACTTGTGCTGGACTTGTTACACTTGCACCTACAGTATAATCAGGCAAATTTTAACTTGTGAATTCAGCTGCTGTGTGTTCAATATGAGCCCAAAGTGAAACAAGATTGTTCCATTTCCATAATTAGCCAACAGATGAGGATAAATATATTTGACCACCAAAAACCATGCATGTTTGTTCCTCTAATTTGTCAACAAAGACCTTACAGAGGAAAATGCTTGTCTCATTAGACCATCAGAGAAGAAATGCCAGCTTCTGAAAACAATTAACAGCACTGCATAGAGCAGAACAGCTTTGATCTTAAAAAATAAGTAAATGCATCATCTTAATAATAATTCTTCAGTGCATGAAATTCCAGTCTTTTCATACCTAACTGCAGTCCCAACAACATAAAAACGTCATTAAAAAGTAGTGTAAAACACAATTAACGCACTCACGGGTACATACACACACACACACGCACACATACACACACACACAGATATATATATATATATATATATATATATATACTGCTCAAAAAAATAAAGGGAACACTCAAATAACACAACCTAGATCTGAATGAATGAAATATTCTCATTGAATACTTTGTTCTGTATAAAGCTGAATGTGTCAACAACAAAATCATCAATGGAAATCAAATTTATTAACCAATGGAGGCCTGGATTTGGAGTCACACACAAAATGAAAGTGGAAAAACACACTACAGGCTGATCCAACTTTGATGTAATGTCCTTAAAACAGGTCAAAATGAGGCTCAGTATTGTGTGTGGCCTCCATGTGCCTGAATGACCTCCCTACAACGCCTGGGCATGCTTCTGATGAGACAGCGGAGGGTCTCCTGAAAGATCTCCTCCCAGACCTGGACTATAGCATCCGCCAACTCCTGGACTAAAGCATCCGCCAACTCCTGGACAGTCTGTTGGTGGATGGAGCGAGACATAATGTTCCAGATGTGCTCAATCGGGTTCAGGTCTGGGGAACGGGCGGGCCAGTCCATAACTTCAATGTCTTCATCTTGCAGGAACTACTGACACACTCCAGCCACATGAGGTCTAGCATTGTCCTGCATTAGGAGGAACCCAGGGCCAACCGCACCAGCATATGGTCTCACAAGTGGTCTGAGGATCACATCTCGGTACCTAATGGCAGTCAGGCTACCTCTGGTGAGCACATGGAGGGCCGTGCGACCCTCCAAAGAAATGCCACTCCACACCATTACTGACTCACTGCCAAACCGGTCATGCTGAAGGATGTTGCTGTTGGAAAAATTTAATATAGATTTATCTTATATATTTTCCTTTTCTTTAACGTGACTATTTGATCTTTATAACCTTTCATGATGTATTTGTGAGTATGAGTTAGTCTGCAGGCAAGGATCAAAGGTGGAGCTGGAATGGAAGCAGTCACAGTTGAGGAGGTCATAAAGATGATAGCTGATTGTGCTGAACAGAAGACACACTGATCTTAAGATGGGGGAGACTGTGGAAGTGTGTTGTTACAAGATAATGATGTTTATGACCTGTTTACGATGCAGCTATTTTTCCCATCCTTAGAGAGCGACATTCATTGTAACTAGGGACCCCCAAAGATAATAAAAAGAGAGGTGCGGACAGATTGTTTTCAGAGCAGTAGGAGATTTGTAACTGAAAGCACATCTCTGTCCGTTCTCCTTGCAGCGAGTGAAATAACAAATTATTTGTCTTTCTCTTCTTTTTGTGATGTTATAAGTATTTTAGGTTGTTTGAACCTGACAGTTGCAGGCAGCAGATCGCTATCCACGGTGTCTCCAGACTCTGTCACGTCTGTCACATGTGCTCAGTGTGAACCTGTTTTCATCTGTGAAGAGCACAGGGCGCCAGTGGCAAATTTGCCAATCCTGGTGTTCTCTGGCAAATTCCAAGCGTCCTGCACCGTGTTGGGGTGTGACCACAACCCCCATTTGTGGACGTCAGGCCCTCATACCATCCTCATGGAGTCGGTTTCTAACTGTTTGTGCAGAGACATGCACATTTGTGGCCTGCTGGAGGTCATTTTGCAGGGTTCTGGCAGTGCTCCTCCTGTTCCTCCTTGCACAAAGGTGGAGGTAGCAGTCCTGCTGCTGGGTTGTTGCCCTCCTACGGCCTCCTCCACGTCTCCTGGTAGCGCCTCCAGGCTCTGGACACTACGCTGACAGATGCAGCAAACCTCCTTGCCACAGCTCGCATTGATGTGCCATCCTGGATGAGCTGCACTACCTGAGCCACTTGTGTGGGTTGTAGAGTCCGTCTCATGCTACCACGAGTGTGAAAGCACCACCAACATTCAAAAGTGACCAAAACATCAGCCAGAAAGCAGAGGTACTGAGAAGTGGTCTGTGGTCCCCACCTGCAGAACCACTCCTTTATTGAGTGTGTCTTGCTAATCGCCAAAGATTTCCACCCTGTTGTCTATTCCATTTGCACAACAGCTGTGAAACTGATTGTCAATCAGTGTTGCTTCCTAAGTGGACAATTTGATTTCACAGAAGTTTGATTTACTTAGAGTTATATTGTGTTAAGTGTTCCCTTTATTTTTTTGAGCAGTGTACACTACACACACACTACACACAAACCAGTGAATGAACACATATACAATTATGTAGCAAAAAGAAAATTTGTAAAATAACTTTAAATGTGTTATATTTTAGAATCTTTAATGTGACCACCCTTTGCTGTAATGACTGAAATATTGACCTATAGCTGTCTCTCAATGAACGTCTGGGAAGTTCTTTCAAGACTCTTTGGAAAATCATTTCAGATGACCACTGTCGTGACTATGAATCTGAAAATATTATTTAATATTTGATATGAATATTTTATCAAATAATATTTCGGTCTGTTAAGGGTTGTCCTGTGAATACCAGCCCAGTAAGGCGATGCTAATAGGACAAAATCAAAAGGGTGAGCCAAGCTCTGGCATTATTGAACAGCAAAACTCTGCACACATATGGAATGAATTAACACAATTTCTTAAAATACAAACATTTAACAAAAATTAGTTAACTCATAGTCAAACATATTTCAATCAACAAACTCTTTACTATGCTAAACATTCCAACTAAACTACCAAGCAGAATTAAAGAATAGGGAAGACTAATGGGCTATGTACAATATAAACAAGTTGATTAAAGATGGCTGACAACCATGACCGAAAGAGTGATGCAACATTACCATAAAATGTTTATGTTTGAGAACCAAGGATTATCTTGAAGAACTTGGAACTGAAGTTAAGTTAGTCTTGGAACTAACTTAGGCAATAATCAGCAAATGTTTAGACAACCATTCACAATCCAAGATCAGATAAAATATTATTTTATTAAAATAATGTTTTAAATAATGATCTGCTGAATAAAACCAACCTTCTGGGTGACTAATTCTCAACGGTGTCTCATTAGCTGCCTTTATTTATTGAAATAATATTTAAAGAAATATGATTAAGGAAATAGTAAAATATTTAAGGAGGTATTTTGGAAAAGAACCAAATCTTTCTGGAGAAATGGGCTCAAGTATGCAAGCAAGTGTTCTTAGCTGTTAGCAGTGAAAGCTAACAAAAGAAGCTGACAGCTTAGCACCAGATTCAAACACACACCTTTTAAAATACCGTTAATAAAAGGGTTAACATGCATAAGCGCAGATGGCGCGTTTTGATCAATCTTCTGTGTTTAAAATCACCCTTCAAGTAAAGTTTGTCTTAACTTTAAAAACACACAAACACAGAACACAAAACTGAGCACGTGTGCTACAGATAGCCTGCTAGCACCAAGATAGCTGAGTTTCACACAAACAAAACCAAACTTCATAACATGAAAAACATTTAGATCATTTCATATTAAATCTCTCTGCCCAAACCCTAACCTCATTTGAATCGCGTTGAGGAGGAGTTGTCTGGGGCGATGACGACCTTTGAAGAAAGCTCTGTGAACAAAGGGTTAGCTTCCAGCTAACCTCCGTAGCTGTGGTTGAAAGACGGCTCACTCTGTCCGCCAACCAGCTGCACAGTTACTGTAACCACGGTGATGCGGTGCCGGTGTCCTTCCTTCAGACCGGGAAAACCGCTCCACTCGGCTTTGTAGAGACAGAGTCTCTGCAGGGAATTCTCTGGAACACAGTTTGCTTCTGCAGGCCTCAGAGAGAAAATCAGGCAATGCTTGTACCTTAATTATTCCTGTTCTTGAATGAATACCGGATACACATACAGCAATTCATCCGTACTTAACTTTATGCATATGATCGATGATCTTATGACACTCTTGGATCCAGTTGAAGAGTTATGTCTGTTTGCCAGCAAAGAGACATTAGCGCGCTGGGTCTCTCTGTCCAGGTCCTTGTGTGACCCGCGTAGAAGAGGCAGGATGTAGCAAGAGCGGTGCTTTTATTTGGACAGTGACATCACAGGAAGTCCGCAGTTACCCCCAGTTTTCCTGGCTGTGCCGGAAGTAGGTTAATGCAATTTATTTTGAAAGTTCCAGCAAAGTCTGTACTGCATCTTTATGTTTAATCCATGGCTGTGGGTCCCAACAACACCAAGAGAGCAAAGCAGTCAACAAAGCAAATTGTAAAAATCTAAAATATAAAAATGTTGAGTTCTTTTACACTTTCTGTTTATCACATAATTCCGTGTTCATTCACAGGTTTGTTGTCTCTGAGGAGAATCTACAATTTGAACAAGGCCCATTAAGTGAGAAAGGCGTTCTAAATCTTTCGACCGGTAGTGTGTATATAGACATATCTATCTATCTATCTATCTATCTATCTATCTATCTATCTATCTATCTATCTATCTATCTATCTATCTATCTATCTATCTATCTATCTATCTATCTATCTATCTATCTATCTATCTATCTATCTATCTATCTATCTATCTATCTATCTATCTATCTATCTATCTATCTATCTATCTATCTATCTATCTATCTATCTATCTATCTATCTATCTATCTATCTATCTATCTATCTATCTATCTATCTATCTATCTATCTATCTATCTATCTATCTATCTATCTATCTATCTATCTATCTATCTATCTATCTATCTGTGCAATGGTTTTAGGCAGGTGTAAAAAATGCTGTAAACAAAGAATGCTTTCAAAAATATAAATGAATATTGTTTATTTTTATCAATTTACAAAATGTTAAGTGAGCGAACCCAAACATACAGCCAAAGCCATTAGGAACTATCTTCAGCGTAAAGAAGAACAAGAATTACTGGACGTGATGGTATGCCCCCCACAGAGCCCTGATCTCAACATCATGGAGTGTGTCTGGGATTACATGAAGAGAAAGAAGGCTGTGAGAAAGCCAACATCCACAGAAGATCTGTGGTTAGTTCTCCAAGATGTTTGGAACAACCTACCAGCCGAGTTCCTAAAAACCCTGTGTGCAAGTGTAACTAGAACTGATGCTGTTTTGAAGGCAAAGGATGGTCACACCAAATATTGATTTGATATAGATTTCTCTTTTGTTCATTCACTGCATTTTGTTGATTGATGAAAATAAATGATTAACACTTCAATTTTTGAAAGCATTCTTTCTTTACAGCATTTTTTCTCACCTGCCTAAAACTTTTGCACAGTACTGTATATACAGGGGTTGGACAATGAAACTGAAACACCTGGTTTTAGACCACAATAATTTATTAGTATGAAATTAGCCGTTAGACAATGTTTGTGTACATTTTCAAATGATTAAAATTTTCATTTATGCAGTTTAATACTTGAAATTGAGGAGTGAGAAATGTTTTTGACCTCATAATCTAACTTGATTTTCACTGTGTTCATTTTAATGGTCTCTACAAAACAGAATTATAATTAAATGCGTATTACCATTTAATTCATATATATATATATATATATATATAATTTCAAGAGCTTGAGCTGAGACTGTATATATCTATATAAATCTATATATAGAAATAGATACAGGGTTTGGACAATGAAACTGAAACACCTGTCATTTTGTGTGGGAGGTTTCATGGCTAAATTGGACCAGTCTGGTAGCCAGTCTTCATTGATTGCACATTGCACCAGTAAGAGCAGAGTGTGAAGGTTCAATTAACAGGGTAAGAACACAGTTTTGCTCAAAATATTGAAATGCGCACAACATTATGGGTGACATACCAGAGTTCAAAAGAGGACAAATTGTTGGTGCACGTCTTGCTGGCGCATCTGTGACAAGGACAGCAAGTCTTTGTGATGTATCAAGAGCCACGGTATCCAGGGTAATGTCAGCATACCACCAAGTAGGACGAACCACATCCAACAGGATTAACTGTGGACACAAGAGGAAGCTGTCTGAAAGGGATGTTTGGGTGCTAACCCGGATTGTATCCAAAAAACATAAAACCACGGCTGCCCAAATCACGACAGAATTAAATGTGCACCTCAATTCTCCTGTTTCCACCAGAACTGTCCGTCGGGAGCTCCACAGGGTCAATATACACGGCCGGGCTGCTATAGCCAAACTTTTGGTCACTCCTGCTAATGCCAAACGTCGGTTTCAATGGTGCAAGGAGCGCAAATCTTGGGCTGTGGACAATGTGAAACATGTATTGTTCTCTGATGAGTCCACCTTTACAGTTTTCCCCACATGCGGGAGAGTTAAGGTGTGGAGACGCCCCAAAGAAGCGCATCACCCAGACTGTTGCATGCCCAGAGTGAAGCATGGGGGTGGATCAGTGATGGTTTGGGCTGCCATATCATGGCATTCCCTTGGCCCAATACTTGTGCTAGATGGGCGCGTCACTGGCAAGGACTACCGAACCATTCTTGAGGACCATGTGCATCCAGTGGTTCAAACATTGTATCCTGAAGGTGGTGCCGTGTATCAGGATGACAATGCACCAATACACACAGCAAGACTGGTGAAAAATTGGTTTGATGAATATGAAAGTGAAGTTGAACATCTCCCATGGCCTGCACAGTCACCAGATCTAAATATTATTGAGCCACTTTGGGGTGTTTTGGAGGAGCGAGTCAGGAAACATTTTCCACCACCTAGTATCACGTAGTGACCTGGTCACTATCCTGCAAGAAGAATGGCTTAAAATTCCTCTGACCACTGTGCAGGACTTGTATATGTCATTCCCAAGATGAATTGATGCTGTATTGGCCGCAAAAGGAGGCCCTACACCATACTAATAAATTATTGTGGTCTAAAACCAGGTGTTTCAGTTTCATTGTCCTGTATATACAGTACTTACCAAAAGTTTGGACACACTTTCTCATTCAAAGAGTTTTCTTTATTTTCATGACTATGAATATTGTTGCTTCACACTGAAGGCATCAAAACTATGAATTAACACATGTGGAATTATATACTGAACAAAAAATTGTGAAATAACTGAAAATATGTCTTATATTCTAGGTTCTTCAAAGTAGCCACCTTTTGCTTTGATTACTGCTCGGCACATTCTTGGCATTCTGTTGATGAGTTTCAAGAGGTAGTCACCTGAAATGGTTTTCACTTCACAGGTGTGCCCTGTCAGGTGTGATAAGTGTGATTTCAAGCCTTATAAATGGGGTTGGGACTATCAGTTGTGTTGTGCAGGAGGTGAATACCGTACACAGCTGATAGTCCTATGGAATAGACTGTTATAATTTGTATTATGGCAAGAAAAAAGTGGCTAAGTAAAAAAAAACAAGTGGCCATCATTACTTTAATAAATGAAGGTCAGTCAGTCCGAACAATTGGGAAAACATTGAAAGTGTCCCCAAGTGCAGTTGCAAAAACCATCAAGCGCTACAAAGAAACTGGCTCACATGAGGACCGCCCCAGGAAAGGAAGACCAAGAATCCCCTCTGCTGTGGACAATAAGTTCATCCGAGTCACCAGCCTCAGAAATCGCAGGTTAACAGCAGCTCAGATTAGAGAACAGGTCAATGCCACACAGAGTTCTAACAGCAGACACATCTCTAGAACAACTGTTAAGATGAGACTGTGTGAATCAGGCCTTCATGGTAAAATAGCTGCAATGGAAACCACTGCTGAGGACAGGCAGCAAGCAGAAGACACTTATTTGGGCTAAAGAACACAAGGAATGGACATTAGACCAGTGGAAATCTGTGCTTTGGTCTGATGAGTCCAAGTTTGAGATCTTTGGTTCCAACCACCGTGTCTTTGTGCAGCGCATAAGAGGTGAACGGATGGACTCTACATGCCTGGTTCCCACCGTGAAGCATGGAGGAGGAGGTGTGATGGTGTGGGGGTGCTTTGCTGGTGACACTGTTGGGAATTTATTCAAAATTGAAGGCATACTGAACCAGCATGGCTACCACAGCATCTTGCAGTGGCATGCTATTCCATCCAGTTTGCATTTACTTGGACCATCATTTATTTTTCAACAGGACAATGACCCCAAACACACCTCCAGGCTGTGTAAGGGCTATTTGACCAAGAAGGAGAGTGATGGAGGGCTGCGCCAGACGACCTGGCCTCCACAGTCACCGGACCTGAACCCAATCGAGATGGTTTGGGGTGAGCTGGACTGCAGAGTGAAGGCAAAAGGGCCAACAAGTGCTAAGCATCTCTGGGAACTCCTTCAAAAATGTTGGAAAACCATTTCAGGTGACTACCTCTTGAAGCTCATCAACAGAATGCCAAGAGTGTGCGGAGCAGTAATCAAATCAAAAGGTGGCTACTGTTGGAGTTAACCCTAAACTCCTGCATGCTCGTTTGTTTGGTAAAGCTAAGACCTCCTATACTGTTATTAATAAAAAACAAAGTAATAAAAGAAACACGGAGACTGCAGTCTTTAGATGTCTGTACAGGGAGAAGATCGTCCAAATCCTTCTGAAACTTCTGATTACTTCCCCAAGAACAGCAGTCTTTATTCAAAAGCCAGGCGTATACTGGTACATGAAAATACATACATTTTAATCGATTGTCTGATTTAATATCTGGAGCTGTCTGACACCATTCAGCTGCTTTTTCAGCACTTCCTGTTTTTTCCACTTTTGACCCTTATCTTCAGAGATATGCAGAAGTATACATACAGATATAACTTCTATTACTGGGCAGATGATACACATACAGAAATAACTGCACTGTTACTGGGCAAATGGTATCTAAGTCCAACACACACAGAGAAGCCTGTTTGCAGACCTCTAAGTTACACAATACATTTTATTTCACACATTATTAAACATACTTGAGCATAGCAATACAGATCCTTTAAGCATAGCATGAATATTTTCCAACAATTTCCCCCTTTTGAAGTCTTAATAATGACTTCACCCTAAAATGCCCCACAGGTTATTTGTTAAGCAACTTTAAATCTGCAGCATGCTTTCCTGCTCCTCATCATCATTCCTGGTAATACTTGTGAGTAATATAATCTTTGACACCTGTAAAAAAGAAATTAATAGAGATACAAAAGTTTTAGTTCAGTTTTTTTAGTTCAGTTCTGTTCTGGGTGGGAGGGCAGCTCAGCTACAACCACCCTGTGAGAGAGAAGCTCAATCACTTCCGCCTCTTCTGCTGTATGCTGTCCTGGCCTTCAACTCACAGGTGTAGACTGACCTGGAGCCTGGGATTCATACCCAGGGATTATTCTACCCTATGTGGGTATGAATACTTTTGCAGATTGTTGAACCCAAGATGTAGACTAACCTATGGGTATGATGACTTCTCCTCACCCCTAGGGGATTATTCTGCCCCTTCTGTAGAGTGAGAAGGTGGCTCTTCTGTTGTCGTGTTCTCTCTCGGGTTTTCCTGAACCTCAGCGAGGGATCTTTGCGGAGTGTCTGTCGCTGTACACTGACTCCAGTGGTACCAGGTGAGGTGTCGCCTTTACCCTTGAATCTCACTGCGTGTGAAGTTCTTTCTGTGACCTGGAATGGACCGGTCCACCTGGGTTCTGACCACTTCCTTTTGATCACCTTCAGCAGGACCCACTCAGCGTCGGACGTGGTTGGCTGGGGTCCCTCGGTTAGTTTCTCTGGAACCTGTTTTGAGAACTCTGTAACAAAACTTAAGTTGGTGACTGAGGTGTCCTGCCAGTCCCCAGCTGCCAGAGAGCGCTTTACCACTCCCCCTAATTCCTTAGCTTGATGCTCAGACGGGAAGCAAAAACAAGGATTCCGATTCCAAACTAAATCAGTTAATTCAAAAATTTTACACTGAAGTTATCGTCCATGTTTTCCAATTTAGATGTATTACAGTAAATATGTATCATGCATTTGTAGTCAAATTGAAGATAGCTACCAGGACTGTGTCTGACAGTTGGAAGCCATTGAAAATGTCACAAATGTTGGTTGAAAACAAAAACTGGTGAGGGATAAAGGCTTAAAAACAGGTCTTCTGATCTGATTATGTTGCAATAGTAAGCATGGGATTCTATGTGCTTTGCTGATTAACAGAAAATACAGATGACACAGAAACCAAAATGTAACATTTTTTAACATTTAGTATAGGAATTGAAAGTGTTTCATAAAAACTAGATATTGGAGGGGGTTTATAGGATATTTATTCACATTAAAGATGATTCCTGAATGCATCATAAATGCAAAATTGTGTCAGTCTGAGAAATGAATTTACTATAAATTTGAAAATATCCTCATATTATTATTATTATTTCTTGCAAACTCTAAGTGGTAAAAAAAAGTTAGCACAACATATGACAGCTTCATTGATCCAAACAAACTTGTTAAAATAGTCTAAATAAATGTTTTTTATCACTTAAGAATAACGTTAACGGGTGTTTACACTTAAGACTTTTAAATATTATTTCAGTTTCAGATGCTGTAAGTAAATGCTTTAAAAAGAAAAATTACTAATCCTGTCCTCCGCTACAGCTGAAGAGTGTACAGACGCATTTATGGATTCACAGTTTGTTAAATCAATTGGTCTAGATACCACATTATGTCCTAATGACTTCCTCTCTTTTTTTAATGACACCTGTTGAGTGATCCTAGTTTCTATTGCCCCTGTTAGGCTCAAGCATTCTAAACCTAAGGCTGAGCCCTGGTTACGTAACAGCATTGTACGTGACCTCAAGAGGAAATGCAGAAAAGTGGAACGACTGGGGAGAAAGGACAAACTTCATACATCTCTGGTTTTATTAATGAACAGTCTTGCTCACTATCAGAGATCCGTTAAAGATGCAAACACCCAATTTCTGTCTTCCTTTATCTCTAACAATTGCCATTGTCCTAGGGTGTTATTTAACACAGTTAACTCTGTCTTGCATCCATCTAAATTTGTTTTGTTAAACGCCTCGACTACTACCTATAAGAATTTATTTTATTTTTTTCTTTAAAAAGTGGCATCTGTTGGACAGGCTTCTGTGTTTAGTTTCCTCTGCTTCTACTGCTGGTTCTGCTGTATTCGAGCAGTTTTAAGCAGTATCTCTTTCTTTACTGACCAATTGTGCAACAATGAAAATCACAAATTGCCCTCTTGATTTTCTTTCAACAAAGTTATTGAAAGAAGTGTTTAATACCATAGATTCAGCAGTTTTGTCCTTCATTAATTCCTGTTTAGATTCATAAATTGTACCAGCTCACTAAGAAGAGGCCTGACTGTTGTGAGGCCTCTTCTTAAGAAACCCCACCTTGATCCTCTGATTTTATCTAATTTTAGACCAATCTCCCACATGCCTTTCTTATCTAAGGTTTTATCCAGCTACAACCATTTTTAGAAGATGAGATCATTGAGAAGTTCCAATCTGGCTTTAGATCGCAACATAGCACATGTCTCTCGATGAAAGGTGTCTGGTTGTTCTGGTGCTGCTGGATCTCACATCAGCCTTTGATACTGTGGATCACTCTGTCCTATTGTCACGACCAAACCACTTTGTTGATGTCCATGGCTTAGCTCTCAAGTGGTTTATATCCTATCTTGCTCGTAGAAATTTTTCTGTTATAATTAATGGCATGTCTTGTGGGTGCCACAGGGCTCCACCCTTGGCCCTCTCCTTTTCTCCCTCTACATTCTGCCACTCGGAGTGATTATCGCACGGCACCACCTGTCTTTCCATTGTTACGCAGATGACATCCAGATCTATCTGTCCTTAAAACCAAGTGACAGTAACTCCCAACACTGCTTTCTTGAGTGCACGTCTGCAGTTAAACAATGGTTTAAATTTCTTGTTTTTAAACAAACAAAAGACTAAGCACATTCTACTTAGTAGTAATGTCAGCAGTGATGTTAGTGCTCTGAATTTAAATTTCAGTAATACTGTAATACCACTGTTAAAAATCTAGGGGTAATTTTTGGTAAGGATTTCAAGTTTAGTAAGCAAATTAATTCAGCAGTCAGGTCGAGCTTACGTCTTTTGGCTAAAGTTAATCCTGTTTTAAACCACTCAGACCTTGAGAAGACTATACATGCTTTTATCAGCTGAAGAATTGACTACTGGAAAGCTCTTTATGTTAGTTGTCAGTCAGTCAGAACTCAGTCGTCTGCAACTAGTCTGACATGCAGCTGCCCGGCTTCTTATTCAGAATAATAAATATTACTAGATATTATTTAATATCCAGTAGTTTGGTGGCACATTTTTCCAGTGTTCCTATTGTTTTATTGTTGTTTCTGTAGTTGGTTGTTATTCTACCTTTATGAAGTGTTTTTCCTTTTTATTTGTGCTTTGTATAGCACTTTAGTTGCCTAGCCAGCAGTTTTGAAAGGGACTGCAAATAAATAAATAATAATAATGTGCTTGGTAGTGCAACTGCTAGCAAAAAGTTCCTGGTTGGAATGGTTGTCACATGGTCCAGTGCATAAAGTGCAAGAAGTGAGCACACCATAACTGTACTCCAGGATAGCCACTGTTTTTCTGTCAAAACTGCGGCTCAAAAAGTAAGTAAATAAAATAATAGAGATTTGGACAGTCGTAATCCTGTACTGTTATACACATCTTGATTAAATTTTTTGTAACACCACAATAGCCTAGTCTATGTGTACTGTCATTTCATGACAATTGAGATGCTGTTGTCTCTATAATTTGTTGTTTTAACTAAGGTATGAAATTAAACATCGTATTAAAAACTATTTTTTCAGAAGCCTCCTTTCTAAAATGCTTTCTCATTGAAATATAATTAGGACAAACAACCCCACAATGGGGTTGGTTGTCACAATTGCACAATTTGTATTTGGTGGTGTGTACTTTTTGAATTAATTTCTCTTGAGAAGGTTAAAGTCACTCTATTCCGACCAGACACTTTAGGCTTCTATTACACATTGAAATTGTATAGATTAAGCATAGCATTGTTTTAGAATTTAAATGAACGCAAAAGGTCTGACAACTAACCTCACTCTGCCCTACTTTATGAGGTGAAGCCAAGTCTCCACCTTGTGAACTATTTGTGTAATTCAGCTTCACATCTATGTAACATGCTTATGCTTTTGTCAACTTGATCAAAACTAGACAGAGGGATGTCCAGAGCTGGCCCAGCTGTGCATACTTTTTCTTTAATGAGCTTGCAGATGCATACCCAAACGCAGCAAACCTAGCCACACCATCTTGTATTATTTTAAAGTGGTCTTAATCAATTGTTAAGCAAGCCTTTTAAAAGGTATTCCAATGCCTTTTTTTAGTGTTTGGATGCTTTTGTGTTCATTTTCTGTGCACATGGCCATGATAGTATACCATGCAGAGGTGAAGAAAATGAAGAAGAGTCAGTCCTAAAAGTAGGGAAAAAAAAATGTCGATAGTAAATAAAAGGTATCCAAGATTAAAGCATTTAAAACTTGGGAGAAAAATCCAGCAACGATGAAAAGAGATGCAACATCCTTCATTTGATCATTCACTGTATGCCCTTTAATTGGTACTTTTCACTGTAGAAAGTTACTGTAAACGACAAGATGGAAGCCAGATCACTTGGATAGTCTGACAGGTGCTGAACACAGCAATGGCTGGAAAAGACAGTAAAACACAGTAAAATAAGAGATGGTTTCAACCCAGAGTGACCAGCAGATGGCGCATTTGGAGTAGGAATTTGTGAATGAGCCTTGCGTCAGGCATCTCATCTTTCCTGAAAGAAAATGTTCTGACTGCACATTAAATGCAGTATATTAAATGCACATGAAAACTGGAAAAAAAAATCCTTATTGTAGCAGCTTAAAACCTATTAACATAATCTAAACAAACTACATATTAACTTCTGAATTAATTTGGAAGACCACTACTCTGACAGTATGATGTTTAAACTATGCAAGCAAGAAGCATGTTTTCTCCATTAAATGGTTGTCAATCACATACCAAATAATTTCTTGAAATACAGCTTCCTACAAGAACATGCTGCAACAGAATATTTTGAAACTTCAAGATTTCATATCTATATGCATGCAGTTCTAACACATTTAATGCATTACTTCAAATGAAATGTGAAGTACTGGCCAGTTTCTGATCTTCATGCAAAGTTAGGGGAATAAACTTTTTTACCCAAATATGGTCTCAGGGAAGCGGCACGCTGACGCAATCGTTGCTACTGTTGCTTTAAATGGCTTCAGGAAACAAGGGCTCCCACGCACGTCATGGGTTTTCCTCAGCAAGGCCCCACAAGAGCAGGATGTGCCTAATATGGGCATCTGTCTGTTAACCCCAACCCTCCTCCCTCCCTTTCCTTTCTGTTGTTTCCTGCAAAAGGAAGCAGCACACTGGGGGATGGGTGAGACCAGAAGGAAGCTTGAACTAATAATACAGCTTCTCTTCTTGAGTGTTCCAGATAGCTGCAGGGATAGAATGTCATTCATTTTTGATATGAGGGTGACTAATTATAGACAGAAATTCCTTCCACGGATTCAACTACTGCTGCTCCTGCTTATGCACATCAAAATAGCCACTTGTACATTGTTAAACGTGTATGTACAAACATAAACATGTCTGTAGACAAGTCAGCTTCTCGTTAGGTTTACCAGAAAAGGTTTTCAGAAAAACTACAGTTATTTTGAATAACAGAGTAAAATTACAGCAGTTTTGCTCAATTAAGATGTTGTACAAAAAACAGTTTAACATAATACATATATCTTTTCTGAAGAACCTTTTCAATATAAGATTAAACCTTATTTCTTATTATATACAAATTAACAAATCTCAAATTGCTAAGTATTCAGTTCCAGTGCTAAATAATTTCACCAGCAGCCAAACTGATGGTATTACGGTCCCAAATATTGTTTATATGCAAATAGGGAGCTGATAACTTCAGAAACTGTACAAAAACCGATGGTAAAAAGTCTTGTTACATATTTAATTTGTGTAGAAAACTTCTAAATAGAATGGATGAATTACATTGTTAAAGACTAGGGCAGACATGCATATGTAGAATATTAGCAATCTGAAATTTTTGGTTCCACCAAAGGTTTGCAGATTTCTTCTAATATGTATTGGAAAGACATTTTGTGTTCCAGCAATTTCTGACTTTCATAGAAATAATTCTCACTTTCAGTCTCATATTGTTGACTTTGAACGTCAGGGTCACAATTATGGCTAAATCCTATATTTATTTATTTTTGTCTATTAGCTAGGACCTTAAAAGTCATATTTGTTACTTTTTGTCATAACTTTAAAACTCAAAAAAGTTGGCATCAACTCTTATAACTAAGACCTTAAAAGACAAACTAATTTGGACTAAATATCATAATAATTATTTAGTTATTATTTATATCTGTTAGTTCAAATACGAAATTGTAATTTTTTATCCCATATTTATGACTTTGGAAATTAAAATTTTGACATAATCTTTTAAGTATTACTTTATATCTCTTGGTTATAACTCTTAAAGTCACGTAACTGTGGCTTTGACTGATAATTGAAATTTTGGAAAGAAAATTTCTCTTTGAATGTGAAAATTATGACTTTATGACATCTCATGGATTTCAAAGTGAAAATGTACAATTTTCAAACTCATATTTATGACATTAATTTTCATAAACATGAAACAGGCTACCATATATATATACACACACACGTTATTATGTGCATATATATCCATACATTTGTGCCTTTTTTAAATCTGTGGCCTTTTTGAAATCTTTGTGACCTCGCTGTTTTACAACAGTTTTTATTTATAATCTTAGGACTGGCATTAAACTAAAGTTAGAAGCTTATTGAAAATAGTTCACACTTGACCTACACAGCTGCTCCACGGCTGATAGGCGGGACTGATGACGCTAAGCGAGTGTGACGTCAGCGAGGTTATAAGTATCTGTCCCGCGTGGAATCTGTATTGTGTCTGCGAGAGAAGTTACAGCGGAGTGACGAGGTTGTTAAAGTGATTGTTTCGAAACAAGCTGCGAGATGGAGGTCAGCGCTGAGGCCAAGAGGATCATGGTGGTGGCTTTGGGGAAACTGTACAGCTCCCGTACGCAGCGTGGGGGTCTCCGGCTGCACCGGAGCCTCCTCTTGACTCTGGTGATGAAATCCGCTCGGGACATTTACCACGCCGCACAGACGACAACGGCTGAAGGTTTGGAAGAAGACCGCGAAGACCAACAGCCCTCTGAGGTTGAGATGACCACAGAGACGAGCGACACTCCGGAGCTCCAGGGCACAGCTTCTCTTCCTCTCATGGCCACCGACGCGGACGTTCAGGGCCGAACGCAAAACCAGGAGAATACGTGTCTGAGCGGGCCGCCGCACCACACGCGGAAGAGACGGGGCAAAGTTACGGCTGAGCCGGACTTCCTGCCCTGTAAGAAGGCAAAACTGGAGTACGGGACTGCTCAACAGCTCATTGTCACTTCAGTTCTGGTGGACTATGCGAACTGTAGTAGTGAGCTGGGACCTTCTCCAAACCCCATCCCCCTACAGACAGTCATAGCAGCGTGTTGAGCGCCCTGAGAGAGGTGTTCAACACCCTGAAAGTTTTCAACTGGGCCCCGTGGGAGCCATGATCGCCCACTACGGTGCGCCTGTTCCAGTGTCTGGGAAGAGCCACGCCAGGGAAAGCGTGGCTCTGAGGGGACTCTGGGCACCTTGGGCCTGTTTCAGTTGGAGCACGGCAGTTCCTGCGACTCCGTGCCTCATAATGTCTTTATTTGAATGCAGGAGGAATTCCGGAAAGCCACAGTGATTGGGACTGTTTCTGCGCTCGTTGACTTATTTACACCAATATGTGAACTC
This sequence comes from Girardinichthys multiradiatus, assembly GCF_021462225.1. Lineage (NCBI taxonomy): Eukaryota > Metazoa > Chordata > Actinopteri > Cyprinodontiformes > Goodeidae > Girardinichthys > Girardinichthys multiradiatus. Next base: position 18,373,125 of record NC_061818.1, read on the forward strand.
TGTTGCTGCTTCACACAGCAGACTTAATGTAAGCTCGTTATTGTCTACATGTTGACTTAATATAGAAGATGTGAACAAGTGTAAAATTATCATTTACTGCATCTACCTCAGTATTTATTAAAACTTTTTTACTTGATAAAACTGTCAAGAGTGTTTTTTTTTTTTTCCTTGAAAACACACTTCATCCATTGAGGTCAATGAAAGAGGTTTATATTTAGTAAAACTCAGTGTGAAAGTGGTGCCTTTGGAACCTTGATTGGGTGCTGAGAAGTTGTTTTCCTTCCCCCACAGTTTCACATCCCCCATGCTGATTAGCACAATAAAAGCAGGGACAACTCAAAAGACTGTGATCCTGAAGAATGAAGGGGGGGAGGATGCAATAAAGCCATTGACTGGCCAAATACTGACAACAATGGAGTGATTGTTGCTACTCAAGTATTACTGCATGGTTGTGGGTTGAGTTAGTTATTGTTTTTCCCGTTACAAGCATGAAAATACTCTTGCATCATTAAAGTGAAAAAAAAATTGTTTAAATAAGTAAACCATGACGTAAATAAGTTTCCTGTAGCTGGTGTGCAGGGATTCACCAGTAGCTGTGTTTGTTTTGGGGGAAGGGGTAATACCGCAAAAGGGGAAAAACGAGGAATGCAGGAGGGGGGGTGTATGGCTGTGTGAGGCCCCAACTGAGCGCTTATTCTTCCGGCTGAAACCGGAGCACCGTCTATACACAGATCTGGATGAGTCTGGTCATGCCTGTGAAAGTGCGAGCGTCATACACATTACACACAAATACACAGACTGGTTTCTCTCATCAACTCATGATGTGTAAAGGAGGCACTGCTCAATATATTTACATTATAAATCTCAGACACCTATAGGAAATGTGACCTAATTATTTTATCTTCCACTAATGAATTACAAGGAGTATACTTATTTGTTTTGAACATGTCTCCTTTAGGATAACCAGGTACTTTCTATTAGGATTTGTTCAAATCATTAAAAACTGGGCACAGTCCAGAACACTTAGCTGGTATATCGCCCAGCTAGAAATTATAAAAAGGCTATGTGGGAACAGCAGGACAAGGTCAGAGCGATCTGAATCCATCATTAAACACAATGTAAATGTACAATAGTAATGTTATAACTACTAGCGTTAACCATCTGGTCGATACACAGTCTGGACTACATCACATTCTACTGATTCATTGAATGTATTAATTATTAAAGACGGCATTTTGCATCTCAGCAAGCAAGCAACAAGTCACGTGGTAAAAGTTGGCACCCGCTCAGATATATATATATATACACAAACACACACATATATCTAACAGGATCCCCCAATTCTTTGTCGGGTGACACAAATGATGCACAGCCACTTCCAGCATTTGGCCCGTCTCTTTTCAGACGTGGAAAGAAGAAGAGCGACTAAATGACAGTGATGAATGTGTGCAGTACCTTGCTATATTACTGAAGTAAATTTTATAATCTTGTTTCTACCCCAGCTTCTTGTTCATACCTGTCAGCTCCTTTAAAACATTAGTACTTCTAGAATGGAAACATTAAATCACAGTTCAAATAAATTCCATAATTTTGGAAAAGGTTTATTTAGTTAAAGAAATAATCTGACTAATTTGAGCAACGAAATTATAAGAAAAAACAAAAATCTCACTTGGCTCTCCTCAGATACCTAAGAGTTCAAATTTGTGATAAAGCTAGTAGGTCTCCATGTCTCAATTATAATAAAAACATGTTGATAGAATGAATTAAATTTGAATGTAAACTCTCTACATGGAGTTTTGAATGTTCTCCCTATGCATGTACAGGTTCTCTCTGGATACTCCGGCTTTCTCCCATAATCCCGAAAACATGAATGAAGGTTAATTGGTCTCTCTAAACTGCCAATGTGTATGAATGTGTGCGTGCATGGTTGTTTGTCCTGTGTGTCTCTGGCACAGTTCATTTCTGGCACGTCATAATCTGGATTATTGGGAATATTTGAAGTGATTATTATAATTCTGACCTTCAAATTTACATGAACATAGACCTCTCTGTGTTCATCTTGAATGTAACATACACTGACAACAGCTGTCACTGTCAATCAGATTTCAGTAATTTCAGTGAAGAACTAAGTATGCATAAACTCACATTAACACAAAACAATACTGAGTAAAAAACGACTGTGGAAAATAAGACAAAGGCGTGTGCATTCTCTCTGGATTTTATTCTTTAGGAAGAGATCTGTTTGGAATTACAAAATGCACTGGTAGAAATAGCGGTGAGACTGGCCGAGAGTGAGAGAGGTTAGAGTGTGAGAGAGACTAGAGCTAGAGAGGAAGGAAAAAAAGAGGATGTGAGTGAAGGATCAAAGGTCCAACAGCCAGTTAGAACGAGAACATTAACAGATTTGGCTAGCTCCTGCACCACCTGATCCACACACAAGTAGAAATACACCATTTTCTGAACTTTTATTTTCTCTCTGTTTTTCATTAAAAACAGTTCTTTTATGCGGTGTCCTGAACTTGGATGTGTTGTGTCTCAACCCCATGTAAATGAAGAAAAGAAACAAGACTTTGACTCTTACCCAGTCTCTTCAACGTTTTAATTTTTTAAAATATTTTTTCCTTTTTTTGTTTTCAAAAATAGAAGAAAAAAAGAAACATTGTTTTGTTTTTTGTTTTTTAAAAAAAAAAAAACATCTATCTATTTATACATCTTTTTTTCTTATTTCTCTGAATTAATTAATGTGCTTTTTCTTTTCTGTCCTGAAGATGACTTTTAACCCACGGTGTGGCATGCACATAGCACATGCATTTCTGGAACTAGATTTTTTTCTTTTTTAAAATATTTTATACTTAAAAACAAACAAACAAAAATACTTTTTTCTCCCCGTTACGACTTTACATTGCTTTTTGAAGAACTCGTGTGGTAAATCAGCGTGTTAGTGGATTTTGCTGCAGCATATACACAAAGATGGGAAAGTGAATGCTCAGGCTTTGCACATCTCATTCAGAGGTTTGACTGACAGCACACACGCTCACAAACGCAGATAATTGCAAACTGTCACAATGATATGACAGACATGTTCAAAACTTGAAAAGGATTTCTGCAGACAAAATATAGAAAACAAAAGCAAGCACAAGAAAAAAGGTCAGTTATCAGAAACACATTCAACCCTGTACTTACATACGAGCAAAAAGCCCACTTCCACACATCACAACCAGGAGCTACATACCTAGTTGCTTTCTGATTTAGTTTTTTTTCAGTGTAGTACTTGTTCGTGACATCCCACTAAGGCTGGAAAGACACTAATAGGCAGTTTTTACTTTTCATTTCTGTTTGTTTTTGATGCATTCTCTGGTCAATGTATGATAGGCCTCCAGGTTAAAGATGTTGGTCAACTTAAAAACAATAAACGCGAAAACAACAGTGCTGGGGCTGACAGTGGTGTGTGTTGATGACCGGGTTTGGTTTGAGGCACACAGAGAAACACACTGACAATGAATCATAAGCCACACGGGAGCAAAAAACTCAGAATCCAGGTGATTTCCAGGAAAACAGCAAAAGCCCAGATGTCATTTCTCCAACCCTTCTGAACTTTGCTACGATGCAGTTCGTTCACCTGCTGACAAGGTGAACACTGATGAGGTGGCCTGTAAGTGAAAGAAAATGCTACAAGCACAACGCTCAAAAGTAATTGAGTTTTACTATCACATGGCACCCCCTGGAGGTCACCAGTGGTGTCATAAATTTGGGTTTATCACCTGCCTGAGATAGCCAAGAGTATCTGGCTGTAGACACTGGACAACTGGCCGAGCTCTGCTGATAGGTAGAATCAGCTCCAAGTCGAAAACGTGAGCTATTTACAAGTTTTACAGAGACTGCATATACGACGGAAACTGTCTATTCTCTTTGTTTGATTCATAAGCTTTATCTACTTGATCTTACCAAAGAAGCTTTATTTTTTGATTGCTTCATAAGAATCACAAATGTGGATATTCTAAAGCTGCACTGCATTTTAGTGTGACAGCACACCCTAAAACAAGAAAGAAAGTGCGATTGTACAGTGTCGCATTTGGTTAGTTTTCATTTTAACTCTTATATTCCAACGTTGTTCAGAAATGAACCAGTAAGATTGTTTTCCTGCAATATTTTTCTGATATAAAATTGTTATCATTTCATATTCCAGCGATTCCTCTAAAACTGTTTTATTGACATCATGCCATTTAACATTTCAACTTACCTCTCGTACATTTTACAAAATTCAGTTTTTAGTATTATTACTCCAAGCTTCCATAAGTGGTTCAAAAATAACCCAAATTCATTTCCAGTGGAATTTTATGTGAATATTTGATTCTGATCATCTGTGACTGAAGGCAATATACAATATATTTACTTGTGATAATTCGGCTATATCACAAGTGTCACCTTTAGATTTTGTTAAACATTTAAATATTATATACATTATCGGGGGGAGGTGCACGTTTTTACAATACCTGCCAAACATCCTTGCCAAGCGTGGTGTGAAAATATTCTGTGTTTATGATGCACATTCCCAATGCAATAAATGGATTAGGTTAGACCGGAAATAACCAGTGGAAGAAATTCTTAAGAATCAGGTAGAAAACTTTGTCCAGCAGCTACGCACTCTTCACAAGTGTGCCTCTTACACAGCATCTCTTGGATAAGGGTCTATGAGGAAGGCATCCAAATCCAGGGAAGTTCACAGTACACAGAATTCAGATTTAATGGCAGCCTCACCATGGTCAGCTACGTCAGGAAAAAAAGAAAGGACTGTTGTGCTTCTAAGCACAATACATTGCTGCAAGTGGTGGATGAAAACAGCAGAAAAAACAAAATTCATTACATACTACAATAAGACCAAAGCAAGTGTGGACACCATGAACCAGATGGTTGGCACCTACACCTGTAAGTGTCAAATGTAGTGGTGACCCATGGTGCTGTGTTACAATCTCCTTGACATCACCACCCTGCATACCTACACCTTTTTCACAACTCAGCACCCGGAGTTCAAGAGTGGTATCACCAATGCACGACAGCTCTTCCTCACTGAGCTCTCTAGGAACCTTGTCAAACCACACATGAGAATATAAGTGGGAAGCTGCCCCCAACTGCAAACCCAAATCATTTAAGCAATGGTGTGGGGGGGTTCATCCAGGTGAAAGACACAAACAGGGCTAAACAAAGAGAGGAGGAATCAGATCTGCCCAACTAACAAAGACTGTAAGGTCAGCAGTCGGTGTGGGAAATGCTATGTACATGTCTGCAATGATCAGAGCCAGAAACAAGTAGTCTGCCACAACTGCATACAGTGAGGCTACAAGACAGAACAAGACAGACAAATAGTGTTCCACATACACCTTCATGCGCACACATACTCTTATACAAACACAGGCACAAAATGGATATTAATATTTTTCTATTGCTGTTGTGCAATTTTCTTCAAATATTCAAAATATTTTAAGAGTTTTGAAAATGTTAAAAATAATTAATTGGAAAAGAAATTATGAAGGATTCAATCTTGGGTTAACACAATTATAATACAAAATACATCACAACATTATTTTCCATCACAAAAACACATTGATTCTAACACAGGTCATTTTTGAACCACTAATGGAAGCGTGTAGGGTCTTGTCACTTGTTAATCTTGAAACCTGAGAGAGGATGCCAATGGTTTGAAGTATTTTTGGAATTTGACCAAACCAAAATTTATTCTTGTCCCATGTTAGTATCACCATTATATACGGTTGGACAATAATACAATATTAAGGTATCCAAATATAGCGGCAGTAACGCTTTAAAGAAGTTCTGTAAATAAAAACACCTCTAAGTCTTTCTCTTACTCCCAATAAATTCTAATGGTGCATTCAAGCTTTTATCCATATGAGTTGTTGCATCATCATGTCAGGGGTTACTGTTTACACTTGAATGGCACTAAGTGCAGTACCTCTATGAACACAAGGTGTCTCTGTTGAAGAAAAATAATATTGCTACACAACAGTAATGACAAGAGAAGAACAATGTACACTTTTCACACATGAAAGCAAACATAATAGATTTAGCATAAGGTGGCAGTTTATAATGGCAAAATCAAAAATGTGTTGCAGTGTTGCTGTCGAAGACTGAAGACAGTGCAAGCTAACCCTCCCTGGGCACTCAAAAATAAATCAACTGTCAATGTTAGCCCTGCTTTAAACAATAAAAACAAAAGCATGACTGAGGCATAACGACAAATAGGAAGAAGCAAAAACAAGTCTGTCTACATATTAACATTTGATTTGCTCTTTTTTAACATCAAAGAGTGGTTCTTTAATTGGAAATGTTAAGCTTTCTGAAGAGGGAAAGGGAAAGAGCGGCTTGTGGAGATCAAAAAATAACGATGTAACATCGACTTAAGGGTGCTAGAAGCGCACCTTTGGTTGCTGTGTCTCCTGCTCAGACCAGATGAGCATGGTTTCTAATAAAAACAATCTTTAGATTTATTTTGTTCATTCATATTATGGCATTAATAGCCATTTGGGAGTTTTGTAATTTATCTATTATTTTTATCTGGTGGTGTTATTTTAGTGAAAAAAACAATAGCTTGTGTCTTTAATCAAAGAAAGTAATGTTACAAATCTATGACAAACCCTACAAATACCCTAAATTACATGCCTTTTTCATTACAAGCCTGTCTCAGCAGACACTAATACCATATTCCCCAAACATGTTTTTTTTAAGAAGGCTTAACGGTATTGAACAATTTACATAGCCCAGCCCCCCTCAACCTTTGTTTTAAATTAAGCCCACAAACAAACTCTCCCAAAGGTGGAGGCTAGCTTCTCCAGGCATTCCCAGTCCAGAGATTACGTGTCCACCTACCACTGGAACTGAATCCGCCTACCTCCAGAGCTCTGCTAGAATCTGTGTCTGTCACCAGACTTATCTCGAGAGAGGACAACCAGAAAATGTTCTCCCACGGTATGAATGTTAGAGGTCCACCACAGGGTTGGAAAAAGGATTACCTGAGCTCCAAATAATAAAAAGAACAAAAAACTAAACAGAACATCCATCTCATTCTCACAATCACTAATTAAATACAAGCAACTACATTAGCAGTTTATCCATTATTTCCTTCAGAGACAAAGAAAAACAAAGATGAAGAGTTTCTCTCCTTTATGTGCCTTTCTATTAGTCTCTTCCTCTCTGATAACTCTGTTTGAGCCCCAAACCCTGGAAGACTAAGATTTGAGTTACTGATTTGTCTGACTTTTCACCACCACATAAACCACATTACAAGTCATTTAAAAAAAATCAATCCATGTTAAATTTACCCTGCTACTCATTATATCATAATCACATGACCTTTGTTACAAAAAAGTTACTTTCACAAAAAATATGTGCATTTCCAGCTGTTTCAGTGGCAGGCATTTGGCACAGAATGGGACAGTTGACGAGCAAGCAAAAGTTTCATTCCCCCCAGATAAACATAAACTAACTATCCCATTTCGCCTGTAGCCCTCTGTCATTTGATTTTTTTGTGAAAATGAAGGTACGGCAAGAGGAATGTCATTCAGAGCACAAAGAGAGAAACAGAAAGTATTTTTCAATAAAAAAGAGAGAAACCCTACAGACAACAGGAAGGGAGGAGAAACCCCACTCTTCCCAAACAGACAGTAGATTCTCATTGTTTGTATCCTTAGTATTCTTTTGTAGCATTCATGCAGGATTCCATAAAGTGTTACAACTCTGCAAGTCTTAAAAAACGAAGCTGTGTGGGGTGCAACAGAAGATTCAAGCTTCGATGTTCTGAAGAAGAGAGGAGGAGGAAGAAGAAGCAGCTGAAGGAGTAGAAGAAGAAATACTGCAGAAAACAGTTATTTGTTTGTTTGTTGTTGCTGTAATCCGTCCTCAATGTTTTTTTCTTGGTCATGGGATAACGTTGGCTAAAGTTTTTTTTGTCTCTGGGAGAAGTGGGTTAAATATTGCCAACACACACATCCCGTCCTCTGGCTTTTTTTTTGGGTCAGAGAGACGTTTTAACACCCCTGCAACACTTTCTAACTCTCCACCCACTTAGCCTTCTCACCGTTTACAGGCAGAGGGCTCTTTGTCAGATTTAAAAACACAGATGATAAAACTCATCAATATTCATTTGGTGGCTGGGAGAGTTGGATTTGATTATTTTTACAGCTAACTTAACAGTTAACCTTGAGAAGCTTAAAAAAAGGAAAATAAAAGGTTGTTTCTTTGTCTCTGACTTTAAAGTGTCTTTAATCGAGTCGCAACTCTTGACATCTTGTAAGTGGCTATAGCTCATTGCCAGAGGCATAAATTAAGACACAAAGAGTATCGTCCATCATCTGTCCTCCCTTCTTTGAAAACTGAAATCTGAGCTTGTTCTCTTTTGGCATCAAGAGATGATCAACAATGCAAGCAGAGCACAATAGTTGTTTCTACTTGTTTTTCCAGATTCTGCCTTTGCATTTTCGCAATGTCTGCTTTATGCTGATACCAATCTTTTCATCCAGTGAAGCATCCATTTGGCACCCCAAGAAGTTCGGGTGATTAAAAATAATGACCAGACGAAAAAGAAAGGTTGTGGTTTCCCTTGGCAGTCACTGCTCTGGCTAAGAGCTTTCCATATTTTTCAGTCAATTAATAATACATCCCTCCCCAGTCCCCAGGGGCTAGCACCAATCGTCTTCCTCCGTCTCACCATAGGGTTCATGCAGTCCCTTGCGGGGACCCCTTGGATGTCCAGCTGGAGGAGGAACCTTGTGAGGCCCAGTGTGTGGAGGTCCATGGAGGTGTGTGGAAGGGGATGATGATCGGTAACCATTTGGTAGACGGCGTTGGGCAGCAGGCTGAACCTGGTTCTGCACAGGCCCAGTCAGGGCTATGGTGGGAGGAATTGCATGGCAGACAGTCCTAGGTGAGGTGCGAGTGGGCTGTGGGTGGGGGTTGTTCACAGAGTGAGGCTGTGGAGGAGGAAGGGGATGGGGGTTGTGAGGCTGTGGTTGTGTGGGAGGAGGCAGTGGGTGGTTGGCCAGGGCATGGGGGTGAGGGTTTCCACCTTGCATGGGACTTGGCTCGTAGGCAGGCGGTTCATGGTGTGGATCATAGTCCTGGTACTCCTGATTGTAGAAGCAGCCATCCCCTTCCATGGAACCACCCCCTCCACCTGAGTCACCCCAGCGAAGTGGGGGATGATGACTCTGGCAGGGATTGCCATGGTGGGCTATTGGGATTCCAGCTGGGGGTGCACCCTGCCCTTGGAGAGGCTCTGGAGAAAAGTGCCGGGGGCCTGGGGCTGGGGGTCTGCACTGCGGTCCCCCAGGAGGTGTGGGCATGGACTTACGGACTACAGGGGAGTATGTGATATGGGGTCGGGGTGTGGCAGGTGTCTGAGGCAACTGTCGGCGACCTCTTCGTGGTGTACTGGTTCCCGAGGTTGATGGAACTGGACTTCCGCTGACTGAACTACTGCCCTACACAAAAAGTGAAATAAAGCAAATAAAAAGAACGAACCACAAATTCAAAGACACTACATGTAGAATAAAGCAGAAGATGATGAAGACAGAGCATAAAACAAAAAGAGGAGAGAAATAATGCCAGAAAGACAGAAGAAGCCAAATAGAAAAGAAAGACAAGGCAAGAACAAGATTTAGCACAACAATAAGAAGAGAGCACCAATCATGATGTTTGTGGAAGAAAATGAATAAAGACATCGAACATCAGCAGAGCAGTGGATAAACAAGAGTAAAGGAAGGGGATATAAGGGATGAGATTCCAAACAGCACCATACAAAAAGAAGCAAGATGTCATGTAGAGGAAAGAAAACAAAAGACGACAGAAGAAAAAAAAAAGTTAAATGGTTGATTTGCAGAACAGCAAACAAAGCAGAGGGTAAGTATTGAAAACAAAAACAGAAAACGTCTTTAGTTAACTAGAGTTAACTGTGTGGTATTTATTTTGTTTATCAAGACTTAAAAGGTCATGTTTAAGGAATGAACATTTAGTGGTGGTATGTGATAAAACACTAGCAAGCTAAAAATATCACAGCTGGTCACAGCAGAAAGGTAGTCAAATATACATTTTTATTAGAGATGCATTGAGAAATTGGCTGAGAACCTGAATCAAATGATTTTCAGCTTAATTGGCCCTGACAAGTGATCTGTTGGTTTGAAACATAAATAACTTGTTTTGATCACTGAAAGCACTTACCAGGTTGCATTAACATTACTCTTCAGTGTAGATGCTACTACTGAGTAAGTAAGATTTTTTTATAATCTATGGAAAAATCTTTTTGGGATTAAAGAAATCAAAACCTTCTTATAAATAACCAGCTTTTTGCATGATTATAGTGGTGTATTGGCATTGTATATTTGGTAATGAACCCTAAGTTTTTGGAAGGCATTCTTGCCATCAACCTTATTTTTAGCTCCTTCCACATATTCTTGATTAGATCTATGTGCCTAGGCCACTCCAAAGCATCAATATTAATTCCAGTCAGAAGAAATATGTTGTTAGAACTAAAAGATTATTTTAAACCAAAATCTGACATCAGTATGAGCAAACTTAACTGGTTGCTAAACTGTATTATAATGCACTAACTGAAACGCTATGTTTCAACATAAAGCCTAAAGCATTTCACAAATCACAAACTGTGTTCAAATAATCTCTGTTTTGTTTTTGTTTTTTTTATAATTTATCTGACAGTAGGCAGGAAATAGGGGGAGAGAGGGAGAGACATTTGGCAAAGGTCTCCAGGTCCAGGACTTGAACCTGGGACAGCTGCTTTGAGGACTGTAGCCTCTATACATGGGTCGCGCGCTTGACCCCTGCACCACCAGCACCACACCCAAATAATCTCTGTTTAATATAGAATAATCCAGTCCAGGTTTATAACGCCTTGATAGATTCTGACTTTTAGAACAACACAAATATTTTTAGAAAACATAGCACAATATCACTTTATTCAAGTGGTGAATCAGAGGGCAACTTTAGTGTGTTCTTATTTACTTGTGTACTATTGCTGCTAATACACTGGCAAGCAGAATTGAAATGGTATTCGCTTAGGAACCATAATTTATTAGGTATTTTTAAAAGGTGCATACATTTTTTTCTGCATTAATATTTGTACGTTTTTAAAAAACCATACAAATATCACGATAACATGAAAAAATGTGACCATGATAACTTAACCCACTTAAATTTAAAGGAAATTTAAACAGCGGTTGTGTGACACACATTGAGAAATATGTCTCTATGAAATCTCAACAGCCTACACAAAGTGGCTGTGAATCACAACTCAGTGCCAAGTGATTCATTAATGTTTTTTCCCTCTCAGAGTCACACATGTCAAGATCGTGGTCCCCACTAGTCTAAAATGAAACGTACTAATCCATAGTTGGCACACAGGTCAGCAGTGCTAGAATTTAGATGCTCATGCATTGCAGTAAGATGGTGATTTAAGGATAGTTCTGCTTTGCAGAGCTTGCATTCAGCTTGCAAGTAGACAATAGGGCTATCAGACTAGGGATGCACAATATTAGGAAAATATGCAATATGCTATAATTTTAATGACTTGCAATACATAAACAGTTGAAAAGTGTTAATCTCTTTCTGCTTTGGTGTCATGGCTTACACAGACTGACCTTATCATCTTCTCACCTATTTACCTTCTAAAACCTTTTTATGCTGCATTAAAAAAGTGTCATCCCATATATTACAGGCATAGTTAGTCTAAATGCATGGTTCCCTAAATAATTAACTTAAATGATTGTGTCCAAAATGTTGGAAAAACTTGTGTGTGTTTTAGGGTTAGTGTTTTAGATCTTAATGATGATTTTTAACAGCATCAGTCTGTTTTTAGGAAGCAGCACAGTTTGACTACATCTGCTGCCAAAGTGTGATAAGAAGAATGATATCATTGAGTCTTTATACAATAGGAAAGAACATGCTGCACTCTTCACCAATCTGTCAAAAGCCTTTCACACAGTAGATCACAAACTTGCATTAACAAGGCTTTTGCGAATAAGTTTATCCAGTCAGGCTGTTGGCTGGTTCAGAAATTATCTGTCTGAAAGAATGTACAAGAGTGTACAAATGGGAGGATCATGCTCCTCGTGTCTCCCTATAACTAATGATGTTCCCCAGGGCTCAATTCTTGGACTTCTTTTATTCATTATTAATTTTCATGATGTCTGTCAGAATCTATCACAAGCCATGCTTCATTTTAATGCAGATGATGCTACCATTTATTTATCTTCCAATTCTCTTGTGCAATCTTTTAAATGCCTTCAATCTGTTTTTAATCAGGTTCATTTACATCTGACACTGCTCAAATTAATATTAAATGAAAATACAAACAAACAAAAAAACCTTAATCTCATTTTTTTTCAGGAGGTCAATTATACCAACAATTAAAACTGCAAATGAGAGAGAAATTGAGATGGTCAGTACTTAATATCAGCAACATTCCTTCCTCTTCTGGACTATGGTAACTTATTTGTGAGTAGTACACCTGTGCACAATTGCAAGATTGCTCTACATCTTATCACTAGTTGTGGATATAGTGTTCACCCTTGTCATCTGTATGCACCTGCTGGTCATTCTTTCCCTTTTTGTTCACAGACAGACACACATGCTCCTTTTTGTGTATAAATGTATATTGGGAGTACTTCCCCATAGCTGACTGCTTTTATGACTAGGCACCACGTCCTGTGTGGACTGTACTCCCAGGCTTTTCATCATATGTTTGTTCCCAGAGTTACAACAGAACTGGGCAAGATAGCATGTAAATATGCTGCCCCCTCAACCTGGAATAATTTTCAGCAAGAGTCCAAACTAACAGAGCTAATGACACTTCTGAAAGACTGTGAAGAAGAAAGCTTAATTAACTGCAATTGCCTTTAAGACACGTTTTGTTTTTCATTATTTTTTTTATTCTCTGCTTTTAAAACTATATGCATGTATTCTACTGTAAGAATCTAATTGTTGATAGTTGTAAATGGTGCTGCTTTCTTGCCAGCTCCCTCTTGAAAAAGAGATGTAAATCTCAATGAGGTTTTATCTGGATAAGGTTTATTATGATTATTATCATGTAATTATCTAACATTTATCGCATGCAGTGATATTACAATAATGATAAATTTGAAATATAGTGTGCAAATCCAAGGGAGGTGGTGAAGACCATAATGTTCTCACAACTTTCTGTAGAGCATTGCAGATTTCTGTTGTTCCACACTGTGTTGACAATGCAATTCTGCATCCACAATTTGTTTTATAACTGACGCCGATGACGCCAGCTGATCATTGTAGCCCAATCTCTGTCTGTCATTTGAAATGTTGGATTAGAAAGTGTTGGCAGCTTTTGGGAAATCTCAGCATTAAGATGAGGATGTGCATTCTCTAAGGAATACACACAGTGATTGCTATTCCAGTATTGCTAGAGGACCTCAAAGCAGGAAGGCTAGGAAAAAATATTTTTAATGCTATTCTTAAATTGTATTATATAACAATACTTAAAAAGAATTTGAAACTGACTAAAATCAATATCGGCAGGAGAAAGGTTGTCAGAAATCAGCCATAAAATTCAGTTCCATGCATCTCTAATTTTTATGCATATTTGTTAGACTGTTGGAGACACACTGACTTCAACAAACAGACAGGGCTCAACAATACATTCTGTATTATTATACTCAAAATAATGCAGATCTTTATGTGAATGTAGTAATAAATAAAACGGTTTTCAGGTTATTTTTTGACATTGTCAAAAGAGCCTTTGATTCAATAGCAGCAAGAAGGAAAAATATACAAAAATACATAATTTGGTCTCAGTTCATCTTTTATAAATCAGGTAGAATCTTTCTGCAAAGGACATGATTTATGGCACATCTATCATCTATATGTCTCAAGTCTCTTTATCATTTGATAATATAGAAGGTAGCTACTATCAAATTAGAAACACTAGAAATTGTAAAACTGGAATACTAAATAAGTGTTTACAGCACATGCAAATACTAAATAACCCTGAAGCCCACCTGTCTGTGCGGGACACTCTCACGGCCCTCGCTGGGTGATCGTGACCAGCGCCGTTCCCGATCTCTTTCCCTATCCCTTTCATGTTCCCTGTCTCGGGAATGCCTGTGTCCATACTCGCCACCTCGTTCTGGCACGTAGCGCTCCTTATCCACAGAACCATGATGGTGGTGATGATGATGGTGGTGCTTGCGGTCTTTAGATCGACCCCGATCTCGGTCCATCTCTTTTGATGTGAGGTCACCTGACTGTGTAGTCGTGCTCATGTCTGTATGCAGGCATGATATTAGATTTATAAGTGGGGCTAAGTATGTTAAAAACACATGATTGAATTTACAGATCATTCTCTTGATAACCTAAAAGCAACATATGTTAATGCACACTTCTATTTTCTCTGACCTGTGTCAACTTCATTGTAGCGACAGAGGGACTTCTCAGACGCTCGATGACCACGATCCTTTCGGCGGTGACCATGTCTGGAAGTTCTCCCCTCGTCAGGTATTGAACACTCCATGTGGTAATCGTCAGCTTTTTCTCTGTGACCTCGCCCAGACCTGCTGTGGCCCAGAGACGAAGCGGACCGTTTCATGGGACTGTTGTCACTGATGGTCTAAGGGCAAAAGAGAACCCACCAAGAGATGAAGAGAAAGGACTTTTTGTTGTGACTTCAAGATGCCGTTTTTTTGCGCAGAAATGGTTAAAAGAGTATGCGTATGTCCTAAATATCATACATTTTTATATAAGCTTCCTATTGGCATTTTTCTAAAAACTCATCTGAAGTACATGATCTGTGCATTCACTAATGTTACAAGCATGCTCCTTCAAAGTCACTTTAAAGGCAAATAAATTGTATAGGAGAGAGGTTGGCAAAGCAGCCTAAAGGGCATAGTTGGCCTATCATCGCTATAGAAAGCTTGATTTATGTCATATCTATATATTTAAAATTGTTACAATTACTGCTACCTAGAAAAATACCAGAGATCATTTAAAAAACTTAAACCTGGTAAAATTGTGAACATTCATAAACAATCAAGGTTCCAGATAAAATGTTTTTGCTAGCAGCACTTGGGCTCCTGAAGAAAAATAATTGCAATAAGTAAGCAAAGATTTAGAAGAACTGCCTAAATTAACACTTTAATATTTGTAGTGTCTTCACTCAATTAGTGAGGACACAAAAGTATGAAAACAGTTTCACAGAAAATACCAGGTTTCTGTTTCATTTTAAAGGCAAATATCACAGATTAAAACATTTAATTAACCTGAAATAAGACAAAACCATTGTCAGGCAGTATAGCTATTTTCTCACAACACATAATTAATAGTTACAGTGTATGAAAGATACCTCCTTTTAAATGTTATTTCGAGAACTGTGTTTGATTAGGATGTTTTAATTTTCTGTGGACCCATTAGATGATTCCTGCCATAAAATATTGGCACCTCTAAGAGAGCAATGGAGTTGGGGGGCTGGTTAAATGGTTACTGCCATTTACTGTAAATGGCAGTCCCCTAATTAAGAAAACAAGCAATAAATAAATAATACAAGAAATACAATAAAAGGAGATATTGGCAAACTGCCATGCCTTTCATGTTTCTTTGACTTGGTTTAGAAATGTTTTATAGGAGTCATTGCAACTTGCAATACTTCACTCAGAATTGCCCTAAACATGGCACATTCCAGGTTGCAAAACAGTTTTCTATTTCCACACCACGTGTGCCATGCAGTTTTTGTTTCCTGGCCTTAGTCTCCAAGAAAGGACTGCATGGACAGGTCATTTGGTGCAAAACTAGATAATCTTTTCTCAGAACTAAATGTTTTTGACAGCTAAGCTGACCAAGATTTAAGTATTACAGATCAAAATAGCCCATCAGGATATAGGCTGGAAAATGCATAAAAATTTGAGAATTTCAACAACTTCTACATTCCCTGTCTATTTGCTCTATTTTTCCTTTTCATACTCCATCTCTCAGCACACATGCATGCACATTTTCTATTGATACATTTATCTCCTTAAGTTTCTCGCATGCAAGTTGAGCAATGCTAAGTGCAGACTTGGACACAAACAGGGGATTATTGACATCAATAAAATTAAACAGACAGGCTTGAGGACACACAGCAACAAAGCAGTGGCAGCAGCTAAGCAAAGAGGAAAGAGTCATATGATCCAGAGAAAGTAGTAAGAAAAGTTATGAATGAAGTCAGGCAAATTTCTGCCCAATTCCAAACTTCAAACTGTATGGTTTGAAGGCTGGAACATGCTGTAGGATTATGGTAACAGCACTAGGCTGGTTTAAATCGTATTTGTCTGACAGATTCCGGTTCATGTAAATAATAAATCATGATCAAACTCCAGGGTTTGTGTGGAGTACTACAGGGTTCAGTGCTTGGGCCAATTCTCTTTATATGCTTCCAATAGGTAAAATAATCAGGCAGCATGGGATACATTTCCACTGTTATGCTGATGAAACTCAGCTTTATTTATCCATCAATCCTTATGAATCCAACCACTTAGATAGACTAAAGACATCGCTTGAAGACATACAAACTTGGATAACTTTATATTTTCTGCTTCTTAATTCAGACAAGACAGAAGTTGTTGTCTTTGGACTGGAGTCTTTGAAAAAGAAATGCCTTAGTCAATAAATTAATATAGATGGCATTAAATTGACCTTTGGTAATAAAGCAAAAAACCTTGGTGTATTTTTGACCAGGACACATCATTTAAATCCCTGATTAAACATGTTTATATGATTTCCTTCTTTTACCTCCAGAATATTGCCAAAATTAGAAATATCCTATCCAGGATTGATGCTGAAAAACTAGTCCATGCATTTGTTACTTCAAGGCTGGACTATTGTAATTCTTTACTATCAGGATGTCCACAAAATGCAATTAAAGCCTTCAGCTGATCCAAAATGCTGCAGCAAGAGTTCTGATAAAAATTAAAAAGGCAGACCAAAATTCTCCTATTTTAGCGTCGCTTCATTGGGTCCCTGATAAATCCAAAATAGAATTAAAAATTCTCCTTCTCACATATAAAGCCCTTAATGATCAAGCTCTATCATACATTAGAGATCTGATTGTTCCATATATTCCTACGTATATTCCTACCATATATTCCTACCATATAGCACTACGTTCTCAGACTGCAGGTTTAATGGTGGTTCCTAGAAGTAGAATGGTATGGAAGCAAATCGTTACCATATTTCAAATGAAAAAGCATTTTCAGAAATGCTTTTTCATTTTAAGAATGTGGCTGCATTGTTTGACTCATAAATGAAATTAGTAATCAATAATCCTATTTGCATTTTAATTTTCTTCTTCAAGACTGCTCATTCTTTCACTTAATTAAAATGAAAAGAAAAAGACATTTGAGATTTACTTTTCAAAATATGCCCAGCAAATAGATACCAAAATTCAATTGAAATGTAAAATTTGAAAATGAAAAAGCATTTCCAGAAATGCTTTTTCATTTTAAGAATGTGGCTGCATTATTTGACCCATAAATAAAATTAGTAATCGATCATCCTATTTGCATTTGCATTTTCTTCTTCACGACTGAACATTTTATGCCATTATCAAAAAGAAAACAAAGCAGAAATTGCTTTTTCATTTTCAAATTTTACATTTCAAATTGAATTTTGATATCTATTTGCTGGGGTACATTTTGAAAAATAAATCTCAAATGTCTTTTTCTTTTTCATTTTAATTAAGTGAAAGAATGAGCAGTCTTGAAGAAGAAAATTAAAACGCAAATAGGATTATTGATTACTAATTTCATTTATGAGTCAAACAATGCAGCCACATTCTTAAAATGAAAAAGCATTTCTGAAAATGCTTTTTCTCTTGAAATATGGTAACAATTTGCTTCCATAGAACGGGAGGCCGATAGTTTAGTTATCAGGCTCCTCTCCTGTGGAACCAACTTTTAGTTTTAGTCTGTAAGGCAGACACCCTGTCTACTTTTAAGGCTAGGCTTAAAACTCTCCTTTAGGATAAAGTTTATAGTTAAAGTGGCTTAAGTTATCCTGATGATCTCTTTAGTTATGCTACTATAAGCTTAGGCTGCTGGAGGAAATAATGACCACTTTCCCTGACTCTGCTACATTCTCCTACTACTCTCCAGTGTTGCATTTTTTGCTGTTATTTCAGCTTTCAACTTTGTGTTCTCTCTTTGTTTTTTTTTTCTTCCTTGAAACTACATCTGGTCTGGCTCTGTGTTTCGCTGTGGCACCTTCCTGGAAGGGGGGATTGGCTGAGCTGCTGGTGCCAAAAACTTAATGTTCTCTTTCTACAGATGATACACTTGTCTTTTTCTCTCAGTGTTTAACCCTGTCTCTCCTAGACATATCTACTGACTGAACTTCTACTGTGACTAACTGTATATGCTCTCTTTCATACTCTAGACTTGAGTTCATCTGCTTATGTGTCTTTATCTCCTAGATGAAGCCACTAAAGGAGCTATTACCATTAATGTTTTACTTTTCTTTCCCATAGAAAGTCCTCCTGGAACACTGCTTCTATGTTCATTTTGTGTCTCTGCTTTCTTCTCTCAAACACCTAGCCTGGTTCTGCTGGAGGTTTCTTCCTGTTAAAAGGGAGTTTTCCTCCCCACTGTCACTACATGCATGCTCAGTATTAGGGATTGCTGCAAAGTCAATGCAAGCAATTGTCCCCTGTCGCGACATGCTCACCCAGCAGGAGTGAATGCTGCAAGTCATTGATGCAATCTGCTGGGTTTCCTTAGAAAACGTTTTTAACAATTTGAATAATAAACTTGACTGCACTGTTTGATAATAGGGATCAATTGGAATGTATGTACTTGACTTGAAATATGTATGATTCGACTGAATTGACTTTGTAAAGTGCCTTGAGACAACATATATTGTTAATTGCTGCTATATAAATAAACTGAATTCAATTGAATTAAGGTCTGAACCTACTTCCATCAGTTTGGAAGCTGGGGCTGGCATAAAATTTCAGGATTTTTTAACTCCTTCTCAGATAACTTTCCCCTATAATAGTACATGATGGACACAACATGAAGACATCACATTGGAGGAAAAAAAAACATAGAAAGAAGAGGTTCAGAATGATGAGAGGAACGAACGACAAAAGACAGGGTACATACACTTAGATTACTGCCACGGTGCTTCCCTTTCCTCCGCTGCTGTATGTGCACAAAGAAAACACGCATACATACACAGCCACAAAAACACCAGAAGTATGGTCACACATGGAGCAAATCCATGAAACCAAGAGAGGGCAAGGAAGCAATTAAAAAATAGAAGGATGGTTTGGATACAATGAGATAGGATAAGATACACCAAAACAAGTAAAAGCAAGGGATGTTAGTGGGAAGGTTCAAACCAGACAAAGATGGAGTGCCACAATGAAGAAAAGAGAGTGGGACAGAAAGAAAAGGAGGGAAAGATTAGACACCAAAGCAGCAGTGATGGTGAAAGAAAAAACACTTACTGCTAAACACTGAGAATGGTATGCACCACAACAGTACCATAGTGGCACTCAAATTATCAATAAGGCGCAGGTTTGATTGGCTAAATGGAATTTGTATGCCTAATTCATTTTAGCATTGTTAGAAAGCCTAATCTCAGTTTATTATGTCAAGCAAATATACAGTACCATGCAAAAATACTGACACAATTTATTCATTTTACAACCACCAATTTGTATATGTTTTTTTTGTTTTTGTTTAGATATTATGTTATAGACAAACGCAAAGTGGTGCAAAATTGTGACGTGGAAGGAAAAGATTATATGGTTTTCCAATATTTTCAAAAATTCCAAGTCTGAAGTATTGTATCCATACAGTCAAGCTCAAAACTATATATACCCCTGGCAGATTTAGGTTTGAAGTAATCTTTTAATTTAAGCCGGAGACACCCTACATGATTTATGGCCCGATTTTACCCCTTGATTCCCTGTCGGAGAGAATCTGTGCCAGTCTGTACTAGTTGTGGTCAGCTGGCAGGGCGGGTTGGCACAAAAATCTGTGTGAGATGTTGTGAAAAATAAAGTCTGCAAGTGTGTGAGGAGGATCAAAATGATCTCAGTCGCTGCAAAAAAAAGCTGTTTGAATTTTTCTAAAGTGTATCTGGAGGTAGTGTGAGCTGATCATAAGTGTTGCCAACAGCCATCGACAAAAAGAGCCTGAGGCACTGAAACAGCTGTGAACTGACTTTTTACCTTGATTTGTTACAATACAAGATTATGAACATAAACGCAAAGCAGCACTGAGCATAACACAAACTATAAATGTAATTACAATCAAGTAGTAAAAAACAAACAACAAAAGACAGATACCAACATCCAAGACTAAAACACATTAAGCAATGAAGTATCTTATTAATACAAACTAAACAATTAACGTGTTGACACTCCTGATTAATTTTTTTTTCCAAATAGAATAAATGTATTTATCATACATTGTTAATGTTCATTTGTGTGATCCAGTCCAAACATGATATTGTTCCCTGTTTTGATAGAAATATTATTTGGAGAATAAATCCAACATTTAATTCCAAAACCCCCAAACTCAAAACCCCATATACATGTTTAAATTCTCAACAGAAGTATAATCAAAAATAAATTCAACACTACCCAATCATATTCACTTATGATTTAAACTTCATGTAATCTGTTTTATTTTACTGCCACCTACTGGTGTGTTTGTTCCTTCAAAGTGTTGCCCTTGTAAGAGTTTGATGTGTCCAATTAGCTTTAGTTTGGTTTGGAGTGGCCCAGCCAACGTTCTGAGTAGAAGTTGAACTAAAAATTAGGGTGATGGCAAAGAGGCCTACCAACGTGAAAGACTTGGAGCTGACATGCCACTTTTAATAACATGCAAATAAAAACAAATACTTTTTTTTTTTCAAATTAACAAATTCCTTTTACATTATTTTATAATCTTTTAGGAAAGCCTTACTCATTCCCTATCAGAAACAAAGTTTTGGTTGAATGAAAATTATTTTATATCTGAATCTGCCATGGGTATGAGTAATTTTGGCCTTAACTGCATATATTCATCCTCATGAGTCAATATCTTGTAGAACCACCTTTTATTGCAAATCTTTACAAGCTTTAAACTGAAGTGTTTGAAAATTCTTCTAAGCAAGAATCTTAAACTCAGTCAGACTGCAAGGGGTCTGTGAACAGCAAACACTAAGATTTGACTCATATTCCTAATTTGATTTAGGCCTGAATATTGACTCAGTCATTCTAATACATGAATGTCCTAAGATCTAAACTATTTCATTGCACCTCTAGTTGTAGGTTCAGGCTTTCTGCCCTGCTGGAAGCACAACTGATATGTGTGGGTCTAAAGTCCTTCAGAGCCTCTGACAGGTTTTCCTCAATGACTGCCATCCATATTTCCATTAATTATAACCAGCTTCCCTGCACCTGCTGAAGAACTGTACACACACACAATGATGCTGAAACCAGCATGCATCACCATTGGGATGGTATTTTTAGGGTGATGTGTAGTATTAGTTTTCTTCCACACATAGTATTTTGCATGTAGTCTATATATGATCAGAGCACTATTTTCCACATTTGCTATGGCCAATACATACCCTGTGGTACACCCTAAATGAGAGTTTAGTTTTCTTTCAACAATGGCTTTTCCCTTGCCACTCTTCCTTAAAGATCAGATTTGTGAAGAGCCCAGCTAATAGTGGTGTGATTAACAAATTCTTCAACCTGAGCTGTGGATCTCTACAGATGACACTTTTGCAATTAGTACCAGGTCCACTGGATTTTATTTAGGAATATCAAAAATAATCTGGGCTAACAACAACTGCATTCCACACTTTTCAGATTTTTATAAAGATTATCTAAACCATGTATCATTTTCTTTCCACATCACAATTATGCTTTACTCTGTGTTGATCTTTGTCCTGCCAATAAAATATAATAGTTTGTAACACGACACAGTGTAAAAAAGGTCAAGGATTATGAATACTTTACATGGCACCATATTTCTGTTTACGCAATCAAAGATGCGCTTAAGTTTTGTTCTTGAGTGTCCAAAGGAGCAGAATCAACAGCACATCAGTGACAACAACAGTGATGACAGTTGGCAAAATAGCCACACGTATGAATTTGCATACACAAATACGCACACTTTGATTTCAAACAGCAGCACACAGCAAAGCAACAGGACCAATGTGACTCTGAGGGCACAGAGAACAGTGAGATCACAGGAAACCTGCAAAGCACACACATGCACAACACTCACACCTGCACACATAGCCACACATGTTCAGCCACACAGCATTATACTTGTTCTACCCCAAACAGTGAGTTTAAACCTTTGGCTGGAAGGGAAGAAACAGTTTAGTACAACACAGAAACTAAATAAATAGGTAGGTGTCCTGACAAACGACGAAGATAGAAAATAAAATAAGTGGGGCTAGAGAACTGTGTATGTATTTATAAAAGTTCTGTGTGTGGATGACAACCAGAGCACTCACTGATACATGAATCATGATAAAATGGACGATGGCGTGAGATGAAAAAGAAAACAATCATGATTAAACACCTTCATGCAGGTGAAAGGTTAAACTGATATTGAGAGGTCTGATTTAGACTTGCTTAGCAGAATTCTAGCAAGGGAGCAGCAGCTGGTAAAACATGTTTTAGCATTTCCATGTTTTAGCCAGAAATATTTTAATGAAGGACATGATTTTCATGATAGTTAGTGACACTGATTGTTTCTGATTAAACATGAATCTTATGTAAAACAAAAACCAGCAATTGCAGCAAATTGTCCAATGCTGTTTTAATATGTCCTCAAACTTTCAACAGTCTGTGACCTCAGGAGCAATTTTGACTCAGACCTTATAAGATGTAACGGTGACAAATAAAAGCAAGTGTGGCACACACATGATGGGGTAGAAAATATGTAGACAGTGGAGAGGTGGGGATGCTGCTCACTTGGTTGTCGCCTGGGAGGCGGGGCATGGAAGCGGCCTTGCCGTGGCCTTCCATTGGTGGAAATTGCTCAGTATCCGAGATACCATCCTGCCCCATCTCTCTCAGCTCTACCGTCTGTAAACAGAGCAGGAGATGGTGTGACTGGCTGCCATGATAACTAACAGGGAGTAGTGGGACAGTTTGAAAATGTCTGGTGCAATAGAGAACCAAGGTTGGGAGAATTTGGAAAGTGTACGTATTGGCATTGACGGTTGTAACGGTTTAAATTTAAACAAGAAATGACGGGAAGTACACTCTAGGAAATTGAAGGATTTTTTTGTTAAAAGACATTAATGATACATAAGGAACCTTTGGAAAAATAGCAGGAATGGATTTGAGGAGAAAGTTATGTGCAACCCAAAGGACCTATGAAACAGACAACAATAAAAAAGTTATCCAGATTCAATAGTGGCACACTGTAGGCAGCTAACAAGCAAAAAACGTACATCTGCTGGTGAGGGTTAGTATGCACCCAGTGCAGTAATACAAATCAATCGTATTTTTGCTGATACAATAGAAGTTAAAAAATTATCATAGGCAATTTATATTTTTATTTGCAATATACCAAAATCTGACCTGCAGGAACTGTTGTACTGGTCTTAACCTTTTAACCTATACATGTGTCAATTTAAAACCTTTTTAGACATCTGTCAGTCAGTGTAAATGGGTTGTAGTGTCGGATGCAGACACCACTAAGGCCACTGATTAGATCTATATTGAAGAAAAAACTTGGACGTGACTAACTTTCACTACAAACACAAGATAGATGCATGTGGTTGTGTGTTTCGAGGAAGATACAGAAGCATAAAAAAATGCATCTGAAGAGTAAGATTTAGAAGAGAAGACAGTTTACAAAAAACAAGAAGCATGTAAGAATGATACAACAGGAGCCCTTTGACTTTGTATCAATACAATCTTTGTTGTATAACAACAGAGATAGAAAACTGAGTGGAAATAGCATTCAAACATGGAAAAAATCTCAATTATAGTGAACAGCTTTGATTTAGGATTTATGTTTAAATTTAAATAAGTCATTAAATCAGTAGTTGTTGACAATGAGGACAAAGATGTTTTGACATTTTTTACAATACATTATTGTAGTCAAAATTGCAAATACACTTATCATTGTTGTGAATTTCATAACATTTGGGGTTTTTATTGAGCTTTTGAACTATTCTTTTATTCTGGATGGACTGATAATACAACATACAGTATAACTTCACAGAAGTTTAAGAATACAAGAACTGATTGTACAAGTTTGAATTGTTTGTGATTTTTTTCTAATCCACATAGTCAAAATTCTACATACAGGCTTCAATATATACAGGTGCCTCTCAATAACTGCTGATACAAGGCAGGATGCATCCATGCTTTCATGTTATTTACTCTGAATTCTAATCCTACCAACTAAAAGTTGCAGCTAAAGTCAAGGCTTATTGAAAGAGCTATAATCAATTTTTACAATCCGTTATTGTCCAAGTTCGTTGAGTCAGTGCATATTGTAGCCTCAGGTTCCTTTTCTGAGTTGACAGTAGTACCATCCGCTACTGTTTTTTGGTGCCCATCTGCTCCCCATTTTCGTGTGACATCAACAAGGCAGTTTTTGACCACACAGCTGCCACTCGCTGAATATAATTTATTTTCAGAACTATGACGTTGTGCCTTAAAATCCCTTCAGATCAGCAGTTTCTTCAGACCGGCCCATCTATTATCAGAATTCCAGTCAATATCCCCCTTTTCCGCTTTCTGATGCTTGGTTATGACCACCTCTAGGTGCTTAAATGTACAAAGTTGGAATATGATTGGGAAGTCAGCGAATCTTACAAACAGGCAATTAAACAGGCAAATTCAACTCAAACGACTTTTGTTTTTAAAACGTTTTGCAGTTGTATGTTTAATCATTCCGAGAAAAAGGGTCAAATGTCTTAAAACCCATTAGTATGACATTCATGTCCATGATGATTTCTGACTGAGAGCCTAAAAAAAAAAAGTTAAATACTCACTAACTCAAACTTACACATGACAAGGATCCATTTTCACTGTGTAGTGTTGGGTATTGTACTGAAAGTTTTCATGGGTGTGTCTTTTTGAACCTTTTACCTGTGAGTTATTCATGTTTCCAAGGCCATCCTCAGAGTGCCCCTCAGGGCTCCAGCTGCCAACTTTCTGGGACATCTCCTTAGCACGAGCCGTAACCCACGACTGGCTCTCTGGGATCCCGCCCTCCAGTGGCCTGTGACACACACACAGAAACAAGTCTTCATGCTTTTATATTCTTTATACAAGTAACACTGTGCAATGTCAAAATTGCTGCCAATAATGAACTTACAAACTATTGCCTGTATCTGTTGTCTCAGGCAGAGGCAAGGGGTTGTTGAGTCCTGGACCCCCGTCCTGGGTGGGGGTTGGTGGCTCCACGCGCTGAAACAGTAATGGCGTTCGGTTCTGTTTGAGATATACAACATGGCCGTCGCCAACTATCAGGCAGACTGACAGGGAAATGCGGGGAAAAGGAGCAGAGCAGGGAAAAAAAAGAGGAAGTTGTCTAAAGCAAGGCCAGGCAAACAAAATCATGGGATCCAACTAAAAAGACTAACTCTGGAGCAAGTGATATCCCACAGCTAGATCAAGAAAGAGGAGAGAGAATATCCAGGAAGCCAAGCAACAGAGTTCTCTGTAAAGGTCTATAAGTAAGAGGAATTCACCACTGAAACCAGAGCTGGACTAAAAAAAATTAGGAACCCTCTAGGGCAGTCATGTAAAATTCCAGTTCTTGAAGGCAAGTGTACTGCATGTTTTAAATTTGTCTCAGGTCTAAAACCCGAGATGTTAATGTCTTATCACTTCCTCAGCATGCCATCAAGTTCTAAAGGGCCTAATAACAGCCCACTAAGTTTACATCAGGTGGGTTTTAAAGCAAAGACACACCTAAAAATTGCAGAAAGCCTGCCCTCGAAGACTGGAATAGGACTTGGGTTTCTTCTGATAATCAGCTAACGTTGAACATGGACAGAGGAGGCAAAACAAAATGCAACATGCCTCTGGAATAGTGGAGATAAATATATAGGGAAGTGAGCGACACAATACGGAAGATAATGAAGGAAAAAATCAAAAATGAACTACTGACGTCCTTGCTATTTACTGTATTACTGTACCTCTTAGTCACCCACTAAAGAAGCTCTAAGACTGACAAAAACTTTATATCACTTTATTATCGCTTTTCTGTGCAAAGTTTCCATTAAACTTTTCTATAATTCAAATAAACCTAAAATTTTTGTTTTAAACAGAGCAGTCTGGTTTCTTTACCCAAAGTCATGTGTGCAAGTATTACATAGAATACACACACACACACACACACACACACACACACACACACACACACACACACAAAAATATAAACTGTACTTTTTTTTAGTAAAAACTATTTTGAACAACTAGACATCACAGACATCCTTTTCCTTTGAGTAACTAGAACCACATTTACTTTTTATATATAAATGGTTTGATATTTACTTTCCGAATTTCTGCACATGATTGATGCACCAAAAATAAATAAATATTGAATGTAGAAAGCTTTACTTTAAAAATTATTATGAGAAATGGATTATAAAAAATTTTCCAGATCAATGTTTAACCCTGAGTAAGTGCTGGGAACATGTGCTCAGCAAGCAGACAAAAGTTTTGTATAAGACATACAAATGTTATCCATTACCTGTGACTTTATACAGGATGCTCTGAAAGCAGACACATTGTTGGATATTATAATTGGCTTTCCCTGGGGCATGTACATGAGCTTTTATAGTTTGAGGTGTCAGAGAATGCATATTTTAATGAACAGTTAGATGGTCCCTAACCAACCCTCTGAACCGAGGATGTGCCTTGCTAGTGCAGATACATTCGCCGTTAGATTCCGCTGCAGTTGAAATGCTGAGGTAAATTAGCCCCTAGAGCTATTTAGATCATAGTTTTGACTGTAATAAAGGCCACAACACATACAGTATGTGAAGTTATATTTTTGCCAACAAAAACTATTGGGGATATTTATAGCTATAGCTACCAAGGCTGGCAATTACTGCCTTTGTCATCCAAAAACATTGAAAACTGTCCAGTTTAAAGATGAGCCGAGTGGATATCGTATATTAAATTTGACCAATTACCAACAGGCTGTTCATGCCCCCAACCAAATTCAAATTCCCTGACTTGGCTACTGCTTCACTGTGCAGAAAAAGAGGGAGACCAGAAGGTGGCTATAAGCTTCAGCTTGGTGCTTAAGGATTTTATGTAACAAGTGATATGGCTGTAATTAAAAATTAGATGGCACACACAACTATGATCTGAAGGCTCCCACAGTTCGGTTAATAAACGTCAGTGTGTATTCATGCAATAACAGCTTTTTTGGTATTTCAACTTTTTAATATGTCTTTAAGTTTCACTCTCTGTTTTAATACAGCAATGTGCCTTTTTTGACAACCAGTGGGAGATCAAGAGGTGGAGCTGGTGCTCCTGACATCATGCTGCAATGGGTCTAAAAGCACAGACCAATACGTTACTGTGTAACAACCAAATGAGACAGTGAGATGAGATGGTGAGAAGAACAAATAATAAAGACCAATGAATGTGGGACATTGTGTGTGGTTAGAGTCAAAGGGAACAAATGAGAAACAAAAGATGCCTAATGGTTATATAACCACATGCAGTTATGTGAAGCAGGCAAATACTGCAAATACAGTAGCAAAATCCTGTCAAGAAGCAAAACCTTTCCACTCAGAAAAGAGGTCCTCTAATGTTTCCAAACACCTTCATGTGAAAAATTATTAAATACAATATCCACTGTGTAGAGAGTGGTCACTCCACTTCTTTGACAAATGCTTGAATGCTGAGTTTAAGGGTAAGGGTGAGTGCTTTTATGCAGGGCAAACAGTCCACGGTTACAAGCTCAGGTACTGAAAGGTCAGCAGATGCAGTGTTTTTGCAGGCAGTCAGTATTACTCAGGTATGGACACATTAGGGCTGTGACAACACTTATGGCTAAACAAAATTTTACCTGGATGTCTCATTCAGAGCTTTAAATTCTGTGAAAGGTTCAGTTTTAAACTTTCACACCACCAAAATTTCAACAATAAATTTATTTTAATGGACTTTAGCCACAAGATGGCAGCAACGTGTTTGCAGAATGCTTTTCCTCAAATGGAAGCATTTGATCACAAAGTCCTTCTTGTGGCTTTTCGGTTGATTGAATAGGAAGTCCTGATTGGAACAGAGCCCGTCACAGCCCCCATTTGTAGAAATCTACACACCTGTGGTCTTTATTTCAGCGCGTCAGTCTGCCTTTTAATTCAGGGGCTCAGTTGCAAGCAGGGCATTACTTTACTAGAGACTGCAGTACCTGTTCATCACGAAGAGCCTGGGATCGTTTGATCTTGCTCTGCCGATAATACTCCATGATCATCATGGCCGCGTAGATTTTCCCCACAGTCAGGTCTGTTGCTGCTGAGAGAATGACAAGTTACCCTGCACGATTAGACACTTTGGTATGGACCCTGAGCATGGGGGATGGTAAAGAAGAGCGAGGCATGCACACAAAGTGCAACCTGCGCTTTACCACACAGCAACATACACAGATGGAGCAGTCTTTTCACTGACAGATGGATAGAAAATTGTAAAATGTTTCCTCAAATAGAATGGCTCTAAAAAACAAAAAAAAACACGATCAATAAGTTCAGAACATTTTTTAAATAATGTGACATTTATCTCGTACAATTCAACTGGAAATCAAACAAATTTGTAAAGATTTGAAAAAAAGCCGAACAAAAAAAGCTGCATTGACCGGGTTGCATAAATGTTGCCTTCTTACAGTGATCCCACTGATTCTCTTTTAGATATATATCTAAACTCTGGCTAAGCCATTCCAAAATGTTAAGTTTAGGTTAGAGGTCTGTACACTTATGTAGCAAGGATTTTACAGCTTTTTCTTTTTTCATATTTATCTCTCCAACAGATTTGTTTGTTTTTCAGTTAAATTTACAGGATATGTGGAACATTATATGTTGAAAACATTCTGAAATAATTCATATTGGTCTCTTTTTTTCACAAAACCTGGCATTTTAACAGGTGTGTGCAGACTTTTTATATCCACTGTAAGTTGTGCTTGTTATTTTAAACAAAATGCCATGCAGTCCCTATGACATTGCCAGTACAAATGCATTATTCTATCATTCTATCAAATTTTTTTTAATAGCAAAATTCATGCAATTGTCAATCTTTTAAACCACAAACAGCACTAGAAATTGACTTAACTCAGGGGATGCTTCCATTATAACTAACATAAAGAAACATTTCCAAATCAAAGTATCCGCCCAAGCATGCAGTACAAGTATTTACCAGTTTATCTTGAGCATTATAGTCATCCAACTATTTTTTCCCATTTTATAGTTGAGTGTATGTTTGCACTGGGATGAACCTATAAACACAACCATGTAATTTGGAAACTGGAATATATAAAACATCATTCTGGGTATCAGTACAGGGGCCTCACAATCCAACACTTGTATATGTACCACTGATTTAGGGTTTTCCAATAAAGTGGTACCAGTGCTATCTCCAGTTCTAGAGTTGATGCTGAAGTGCTTCTTTAAAAAAGTGTTGAAAAACTATTAATTGCAGCAAGAGAGGAACTGCATTATATGACTTTGAATGCTTGTAGTTTATGCATTTAATTCCCTCTCTGTATTCTATGTTTCTGTTGAGCAGTGTTTCCCAGTCCTCATCTTCCTATATCTTATAGGAACAGACGGATCATGAAAACCTAAATATCACTTGATGAAGGGCTGTTAAGGTACCAAAGGAGTTTTTTATATTAGGGAGCAGGGAGCAGGGAGGCAGCTTGAACACACTGGACGGAGCACGAAGAAGCAAGTTTAAAAAAAGCTAGTAGAAACCCTTAGAAATTTGCTTGTCTAATTGCCACTGGCATTGCATATTGGAATTAAATACCTTGGATTGAGCAGAATCTAAAAATGTCAGCTGGTGAAGCAAAAATCTGATTTCTAATATTTTAATAAATTGAGGGAAACAGATTTTGAATGTGGTTCTAAAAAATGCACTGACCAGAATTTATTGCACAACTGCTTCATACTTAGATCAATGTTAAAGTTTTACATTTTTGCAGTGTTTTGAATTTTGAAGACTGCATGCCAGAGCTAATCAGTAAATTCAAACATGGTGACCCAAATGTTTTTATTCTGGAGTTGTCCTATTTAACCAAAGCAGTTCTTTGGTGTGTCCCAGCAAAGAGTTTATGTGTTTGTTATGAGTCTGCACTGATTTTAAGGAGGTGGAGCCAGTGCTGTAGTTGTCCAAACAGAAAACAAACTGATGCTAAGTAAGCATTAGCTCCTATATTGGAACGAAAGCAGATTTGGTGGAAAAAGTACGAGAGCCAAAAAGGTTTACTATTGATAGTTTGGGATGTATGCAAATGTCTTCTCCATAAATATAATTTCTAAGACATAGAAAGCTACATTTAATTTCATTGGTAATTATTTACATTGGTTCTGACTGCCTGGAGTGAAAAGACATCTATAGAGAGTTTATCTATAGTATGACACCCTCTGATTTCAGGCACAGATAAAGCAACAAATAGTAGGATAGGAGTTATGTTGTCTTTTGTTTGTGTTTGTTTTGTGTGAAGCGTTGTGTTTTTATGTGTTTGTTATGTTTCTTTATCTGGTGGAGATATGTTAATACATGTCTGGGGATCTGCCAGTTTATTCAGAGGGTGCAATCGCGACAGAGACAGAAAAAGAGACAGAAACTGACTGAGAAAAGCAGACCTCGGGTGGTGTGACGTAAATCATCGTTGGAGGACTGGGTGGCTGGACAAAGCTGCGAGTCTGTGTCTTACCCTTGTGTGGTGTGACCAGCAAATCCAAAGTTTTCTGGGAGAGGTTGGCCCATATCGCCATCATCTCTTTCCTCAGTTCCGCATCCATCTGATGCTTGTCAATGCCACCTAGACATATTCATAACAAGATCAATGCATGCATCCAACATGCAAGTACAAACCAATAGCGGGGTTTATTTATGTTAAACACACAAAAACACATAATTAATACAAAGAAAAAATTATATAAAAAAGGAAAACACAGGACATACAAACAAGGAGACAAAAAGAAACAAGGTGTTTATTAGTATTACAGTAGTTAAGATCAATTCAGTTTGTGACTCCAA
Organism: Girardinichthys multiradiatus; assembly: GCF_021462225.1. Taxonomy (NCBI): domain Eukaryota; kingdom Metazoa; phylum Chordata; class Actinopteri; order Cyprinodontiformes; family Goodeidae; genus Girardinichthys; species Girardinichthys multiradiatus. The sequence goes on from NC_061818.1 coordinate 18,404,395, forward strand.
CTGGAATCGCTTCAATTTTAAACCATAATGTTGGGCCATTGTCCATTTTGACAGGAAATGAACTGTTACTACAACTTCCAGTATGCATTGCAGGTCTGACATCACCGGCAGAGGTGCTAAATACAGGCTGAAGCTAACGCTTCCAGCCGGAGTGTCTACAATGCAAGGATGCAATCTCTGGAGAAACAGAAGGTCGTGGGCGGGTTTACTTTTTTATTCCACACTGGCCATTCCTGGAAGAGCTTGACAAAGCTGGAAATCTTACTGATATAAGGAGATCAGAAAATATATATCCTGATCAAAGACTGCACTGCTACCCAAGGTGAAGTTAAAATCAGAGGTGGCTAATCTAGGTCCAGAAAGTAAAAAGCTTACATACACAGGGACTAATCACCTGGTTAAGTGAACAGAATGAAGGAAAACTAGGCAGTGTTTTTACTCTCTGAACCTGGATTGTCCACGTCTGGTTAAAGTAAATCCAAAGAGGTTTTTTTTTTTTGTTTCCTCCTTGTTTGTTGGACAAGAAGTTTGAAGGTGAAGTTGGTTGTTTTCAGTTGTTCATGGACACCTGACCACTACAATAACACCCCCCTACACGCTTTATGATATCGATGTGACCTGGTTCTACCGTTCTGTCAGCTGACGGCTGCTATTAAGACGCATCACTGGAACAACGGAGCCTTCACAGTTTATCACAGTTTAATCATTTTTGTTCTATTTTCCAAGTCAATCCAAAGTGTTGTTTTATTCCCAATTCTGTCCATAAACTGCTGGTTTGATCTTCATCTACACTCAGGGCACATCCGTATTTTTGGTTAATTTACCCCTCTTGTAAAATACTATTGGTTTAATACATTTTCACATAAAGAGACAGTGTTTGTGTTTATTTGTGTAAGAGTGATTATCTGTCAACTAAGGTTAGTGTTCAACACTATTCGATAAAAAGGTTGATAACACAGTGACATTTAGCGTGGTTTTGGTTAATAAATATGAATTATTAATGACCATTAACTAATTGTAATTATTAAGCGTTGTGAACCCAATAAGTACAACACCAGAGTGTATCTCTGGTTTCTATTTGTAAGAAATGATTTTTGGTTAGAATTTATTACTTCTGAAATATGTTTTTTAATTATAGTTTTTGATAAATATTTGTGATCAAGGGCTGCATGGTGGCGCAGTGGGTAGTACTGTTTCCTTGCAGCAAGAAGGTCCTGGGTTTGATTCCCGGCCAGGGGTCGTTCTGCATGGAGTTTGCATGTTCTCCCCGTGCATGCATGGGTCCTAACCGGGTACTCCGGCTTCCTCCCACAGTCCAAAGACATGCCTGTTAGATTAATTGGTCACTCTAAATTGCTTTTAGGTGTATGAATGAGTGTGTGTATCGTTGTTTGTGTGTTGCCCTGCAATGGACTGGTGACTTGTCCAGGGTGTACCCCGCCTCCTGCCCATAGACTGCTGGATATAGGCACCAGCTCCCCCGCGACCCACCATAAAATAAGCAGTAGAAAATGACTGACTGACTGACTTTATAATCAATAATCATAAATCCTTACAATAACATACCAAATAGGTAATTTATTCTAAAGGCCATGCCATACAAGTTAAGGCATAAAAATTTAACAAGATGGCATAAAATCTAACAATGTTAAAAATGCAGTAGGTAGTTCTGTGAAAACCATGGACCTAGCCTGAAAATTTGAACAAGCAGACCTTACAGGTCCCTCCCCTTGCTCTCTGCTGTACTACAGCCCTCCCTCCACAGCCCCTCACCCACGGCGGAGCCTGCCGTAAACGCGCAGGTTACTAAGTAGGGCCACCAATGACGGCAGATAAACAGCTATGGCACATTCACTGGTAGGGACGGAAAATCAACAATATGCTTTACATTGAGGATGGCCTGCCCATACTTTGACTACAAAGTTGGTCCTCAAATCATTAGCACAGCGCCATTAACACAGCTGCAGCACACCGGAAATATTGAGCTTGAATGACAGTATGCGTTGTGCATGGGAGGGGTGTGAGCAGCGTGTACACAAATGTGATTAACACTGCCTTAAACATTCCTTCTGGCTCTGATTGGTTGTTTCTGAACGGGAGCAATGTATTTTTGCAATTGGCAGTAAGACCAATGGGAGGAGCCAGAGGAGCTTCATTTTTCATACATTATCTGTTTCATATTATACTGTCAGGACATAGTGACAATTTTAAGAAATATGTAAAAAATATTTTTAAAAAAACAAATTACCTATGCAAATTATCTATGCCCTTGCTTTCAGCTTGTGGCTTTGTCTGCTAAAGTAAAGCTTTACTTATGAAGTTTGGATCTGAAAGTTTGTGCTTAAAGATTGACACCCTATGTCTTTAAAACTCTTATTTTGAAGTAAGACATGCTGCATTTCTTGAGTTGCTCTGTTGTATTAAATGAGTTTGTTTACAAAACATTTACAACAGGTTATAAGAACACAGAAGAAGCTCTCACCCCATTTTAATAATTTATCAGGGTCCATTTTGGGAATTCTGCCATAAAAAGAAACAGTGACAGTGTGGCAGAAAGAACAAAAATTGTTTATACTGTAAGAAACTGCAATTGGCTAGGTGTTCACCGCTACCAACATCAAAGTGGGAGCTATTATTTTACAGTTTACTTTATGAGTCTGGACAGCATTTGATCTTATCTGGTTTAAAAATAATCGTTCCACAATCTTATACAGGTCCTTCTCAAAATATTAGCATATTGTGATAAAGTTCATTATTTTCCATAATGTCATGATGAAAATTTAACATTCACATATTTTAGATTCATTGCACACTAACTGAAATATTTCAGGTCTTTTATTGTCTTAATACAGATGATTTTGGCATACAGCTCATGAAAACCCAAAATTCCTATCTCACAAAATTAGCATATTTCATCCGACCAATAAAAGAAAAGTGTTTTTAATACAAAAAACATCAACCTTCAAATAATCATGTACAGTTATGCACTCAATAGTTGGACGGGAATCCTTTTGCAGAAATGACTGCTTCAATGCGGCGTGGCATGGAGGCAATCAGCCTGTGGCACCTTGGGTGTTGGGTCTTGAGTCTCTCAACGTTCTCTTCACAATATCCCACAGATTCTCTATGGGGTTCAGGTCAGGAGGGTTGGCAGGCCAATTGAGCACAGTGATACCATGGTCAGTAAACCATTTACCAGTGGTTTTGGCACTGTGAGCAGGTGCCAGGTCATGCTGAAAAATGAAATCCTCATCTCCATAAAGCTTTTCAGCAGATGGAAGCATGAAGTGCTCCAAAATCACCTGATAGCTAGCTGCATTGACCCTGCCCTTGATAAAACACAGTGGACCAACACCAGCAGCTGACACGGCACCCCAGACCATCACTGACTGTGGGTACTTGACACTGGACTTCTGGCATTTTGGCATTTCCTTCTTCCCAGTCTTCCTCCAGACTCTGGCACCTTGATTTCCGAATGACATGCAGAATTTGCTTTCATCCGAAAAAAGTACTTTGGACCACTGAGCAACAGTCCAGTGCTGCTTCTCTGTAGCCCAGGTCAGGCGCTTCTGCCGCTGTTTCTGGTTCAAAAGTGGCTTGACCTGGGGAATGCGGCACCTGTAGCCCATTTCCTGCACACGCCTGTGCACGGTGGCTCTGGATGTTTCTACTCCAGACTCAGTCCACTGCTTCCGCAGGTCCCCCAAGGTCTGGAATCGGCCCTTCTCCACAACCTTCCTCAGGGTCCGGTCACCTCTTCTCGTTGTGCAGCATTTTCTGCCACACTTTTTCCTTCCCACAGACTTCCCACTGAGGTGTCTTGATACAGCACTCTGGGAACAGCCTATTCGTTCAGAAATTTCTTTCTGTGTCTTACCCTCTTGCTTGAGGGTGTCAATAGTGGCCTTCTGGACAGCAGTCAGGTCGGCAGTCATACCCATGATTGGGGTTTTGAGTGATGAACCAGGCTGGGAGTTTTAAAGGCCTCAGGAATCTTTTGCAGGTGTTTAGAGTTAACTCGTTGATTCAGATGATTAGGTTCATAGATCTTTTAGAGACCCTTTTAATGATATGCTAATTTTGTGAGATAAGAATTTTGGGTTTTCATGAGCTGTATGCCAAAATCATCCGTATTAAGACAATAAAAGACCTGAAATATTTCAGTTAGTGTGCAATGAATCTAAAATATATGAATGTTAAATTTTCATCATGACATTATGGAAAATAATGAACTTTATCACAATATGTTAATATTTTGAGAAGGACCTGTATAACACCTTCCAGCTAGTGATTTCTGATTTCTGACTACCTTTTGAAATGAATCAGGGCCATGACATTAGTGAGTTGACTTCAACCCCCCATTCTGTGTGGATAACATTTTATTGATGTTGAGGTTAAAAGAGAGTGCGTTGATGAGAGGACGAATTTTGAATTTTAAGATTTTTAAAACCTTTATTCTATGTTTAAAAACACAAAACATAAGCGTTTTCAACAATATTTGTAATCAGGCCCAACTTAGATTTAGACAAGAAAAAAATAATACAAGGTTAAGTCAAATCTGAACTGAACTATTCTATGACAATTAAAATTTTTAAAACAGTTTGTAATTTGTGGAGACTTTATTAGTAAGAAAAAAAAGGGACATTTTAGCTTTCCCATAAATAGTGCTAAAATCTCTTCACATTCTTTGAAATCATGCGTCTTATCCTGTCTCATGGGCTAGATGTATCATCTAGTGAGAAAGTGATTTCAAACATTACACACCCTTGGCAATCTTGATATCCAGAGCTGTGCGGATCAAAGCCATGAGAGTGGAGTTGAAGTGGACCGTGTTGTCGTCGCCCACAGGCAGATCCATACGGAGTAGTCTCTGTGAGAAAGCCAATGAAGGTGAGCAGTGAGGTAACTGGGAAGTAAGGCAAGTGTTTGTGGAACCTCCAGGTGACAGAACCACAAGGTTTGTGGCTGGAAGGGGAGCTGGGAAAGGGGGGAAGGGCAAGGGTCCTCAGATTGAAGGAGCTTTGCACAGCATATATAGTAGGAACTAACTCTACCTGTAATGGCTCAGATTAGATATAATTAAATTTTAGTGAGACATACCACCAGATATATCTTACTTCCTTTTATTGCATTAAAGAACATGTCAGTACCAAAGAGTCTATCAGCTAACACTCATTTGTTTCATAACTGCCATTTTTATCATGTAAATACTGACATTCAAAAGTCCTCACAGGGTGGTTTAACAATTGAGTCTTAAACCAAAAGCATTACAGGCTGAGCAGTGCCTAGTGTTGCCTAGAGCTCCCCCTCAAGGTTTGGAGGTTCAAAGTAAAAACAACTGAGACCAGCTGATAAACCAATAAACCAAAAACAAATTCAGGGAAAGTTCAAGGAATAAAAGACTTTTTTTATTTATTGGTTTGATCTGTTATAGGTCTCGTTGACTAGTTTTAGAAGAGGACAGAAAAACACACAAACTGCATGATGCTCTTGTGTGTTTGGTGGACAAAGACAACAAAAGGGCAAAAAGCCCTTACATGCATTGCATCATGCTTTCCCCGTGCACATTTCATTTAAATGCATCTACATCATTCCATATTTCCCCATGTCCTTCTTGCACATACCGTCCTCAAGCAAGCATGCCGTGCACACACAAAATGTCTCACAGGACAAGCAGCTGTGTAGTTGTGCACAAAAAGTCATTGTTGGTGACACTGAAATGAGCTTGAGTTGTTTTAATGTGGTTGTTGGTATAAAAGCAAGAACATTTAATGTAGTTGTGCTGACACATAAGCAATTTGCTGCACTGATAGTTTCTTTTTTTTTTTTAGGTCTAGTGTGTGAAAAAAGGGTTAAGGTTAAGAGAGTTAACAGGTGAGAGAGAGCAGTGTTCTTTTGGAAATCGGTAGGAGGAAAAAGCACGAAAAGATCTCCATGGAAGTGTTACTTTGATGCGGAAATATGTAGCTTTTGGGGTAAATATACTAAACGTATGTAGAAAATATGAAGTGAAAAATTAAGTGCCAGAAAATACACATCAGAACTGAAATGAACAGTTTAGGAGACAGAGATGATAGAGTAACAAAAATCAGTTGGTCCTAAAGTGGTGAATATAAACAAAAGTAAAAAAAAAAAGAAATAAGAGAGAGAAAACAATGTATTTAAAAAGAAGCAGAAAAAACAGAAACATCACCATTCTTGGTTGGCTGTGTCTGTAAAAAGCAGTCCTGCCTGAGGGCTCTGGTGTCTCTCCTCCAAACAGAGACAGTCAACAGTGAAAAGCAATAGAGCTAAATAGATTATTCCAACTGATTGGAAACACATGTCTGGAATTGTTCCAGTAATAATGTTCAAGGAACAAATTATTGAATTAAATCATGCATGTAAAGCATGTTTTGCTGTTAGCCAGAGGAACAGAGGGGTTAGAAATTTCCTTTCAATCAGGAAGGACGCTTATAATGCCTTGCAAACTCTTTCACATTTTGTCACATTACAACCACAAACTACAAGGCATTTTGTTTGGTTTGTATGTGTTAGAGCAACACAAAGTAGTGCACACTTGAATAGTAGTATAAATACTAGTATAAGTAAAAATCTGAATGTTGTGGCATGCATTTTCATTTAACTCCTTTTACTCTGACATTATAGAGAAATTCCAGAACAACTATTTGCCTTCATAGATGTTCTCCATCCATTCTGACTGACGTCAACCAATTTTGCGATGAAGAATTGGCAAACATTTGAATCTCCAGATGTGCAAAGCTCAGAGAGCCATACCTCAAAAGACTTGCAGCTGTAACTGAATTGCCAGGTTGTTCTAAAAAGTATTGACTCACTTGGATTGAATAAACATACAAGCCACACTTTTCAGATTTTCATTTGCGAAGTATATGGAATACCTCTTATCTTCAATTACTATTATACGCTACTTTGTTTTGGTCTAAGAAACAAAAACACAATGAAATACGATAAAGTTTGTAATTGTAATACCAATCAAAGTGAAAAAGCTTAAGTTGCATCGATACATGTAGTCTTAAAACGAATAGCTAACAGACAAAAAGAGAGGTAGTGAGGGTGCGTCTGATGTAGCAATAGAAATTGATAGGGGTTTGCGTCAAAATTAAAAGCCACAAATAAATTAGAAAGAGATCAATAAAACTTAAAAAGCATGGTTTAAATAGTAGTGATCTCAACTTTTATTTGTGAGATTAGGTATTTACTCAGGAGAATGACCCGATAAGACAATAATCTTGATGTAAAAGTTTTTTAACCTATGGAAATAAAGTGAGCATAGGAACGACACATTATTATTATTAATTCCAGTTGTGTCTATGTCCCATTTAATATGCAAGGGTAAGTACAGTAAAATGTCAACACTATTTGTTCAAAGTCTGTTGATGAAGGAGCAATGGTTGGGAATAGAAATGGTCTCCTGTGCCCACAGGGTGTTTGGCTGGCTGCCCCCCCCGGAGGCTTACAGTTATCTGCCAGTGATTTCTCATGGGAGCTGATCACGGGAGGAGTTAAGGAAACATATGCTCATGAGTGTGGTTAGCATTTTGTACGCTTCTCTTTTGGAAATAATTCATGAGTGACTCTTTGTGTCTGAGGTATTTGACAAACGGGTGTGTGCAGAGGAAAAAATAAGGTAGGTGGTTATCGGCCGTGCAGAAGGCAGGTGAGCGTATGCGTGGGGAGGGGAGCAGCAATATTCAGAGATGAAAGGGGGCTGGAAACAGAATAGAACTGCATTGACGACAGAACCAAAGGACAAAGAGGAGATCGGACTTGCAGATAGAAAAGGCTGCTCAGGGGCTTGGAGCTGCTACATGAAGGGTGACAGAAAAAAGAACAGCTTCTGAATGGCAACCAAAGGCTCCCTGAAGAAAACACATCACTGACACAAGCCCTGCTGCTCTCTCACCATGAGACATAGCAGAAAATATCTATGTGTAGGTTGATGTTACCTAATTCCCTGTGTTTCTGTGTATGTGAGTGTGTATGTTTGATTATCGGCCTCATCCACAGGAGTGAGCGAATCAGAGGACATTAAGTCTGATGGACCTTCCAAGCCCCGTTGCACATGCATGCTATCAGGGAGTGTTTTTTTTTTTTTTTTTTTGTCAATGTCTCCTTCTATAACAAGTTTGGGTTATTTAAAGAGTTGCAATAACCTCAACACATAATATCATCTCATTATTTAAAAAAAAGTTAAATATGATAACTTCAATTGCGACCTGTACTGTTCCTGCATGTATGTGTTTGTGAGCTTGCCTGTCCAGTGCAAACGAGCTGAGAGGGTCTCTCTTTCTCGTCTCCTCCTGCGGATACACTGCCCCCGCCTGGAACCCTTCGAAATAACTATCCTGCTACCTGCACCCACCAGTTTTACACAACCACACAAAGGCCACAACATTGACCAGCCGACCCCAAGTTTTCCACGAAAATAAACAGAAAGAGAACGAAAGAAACAATGACACTAAAGTTTACACCACGTTGAGCGCTTATATCCCTGGTCCCTCCCTTACAGACCACCCCCAAATCCCCACGACACCCATAGGAAGGATTTGATAGAGATGTGGGGTAGGCCTTTCTGACCTTGTAGGCCACCTGTGCTGGACACCTCTTCCCTAGGCCCAACGGAGGACTCATTTGTCTCAGCATGTCATACATTTCCCTGCAACTGATCCTGCCACTGCATCATCAGCCAGTGCCACCACCCCGTTACCAAAATCAAGAGAGGGAGAGAGAGAGGCAGAAAGTAGATTAAGTTAAAGTATAGATTTGAAAATAGGATATTAGAAAGATACAAGAGAAAGTGAGAGGTAATTCACCAAAACAAACAAAAATAGACAGCAGGAGGACAAGCTTTTGACTTAGAGAGGCTGTGGGAGTGTGGCTTTTTTGACTTAAAATATTCTCTTGTACATTGTTCAATTCAAATGTGAGAGTCAGAAAAAGAAGGAGATAGCAAATGAAAGCGGAAGGCTGAAATTTAGTCATGTTTCTACTGAGTTGGGCATACAAACGAGTGTTTTATGCAAAAGATAACCAAAACTACTAAAGTTTGTTCCTACTGCCAAATATTCTCTGAATGTTTAAAGTGAACCAAAAGTGAGTCAAGGATTAACTAATCTCCAAAAAGAAAAAAAATATATGTTTGGATAACTGATATCTTTTATAGTCTATACCTTCCATTTATATTTTGCTAAATAAAATTCGTTGTCACTCTGATGAACATATTCTTTTGTCTAGATGCAAAACATTCCCCAAGCTATACCTTGAAATATGCTCCTTTGAATCAAATCATTTGTAAATTTACGCTTATGGACCCCCTTACTAAACTCAACTTTGTTGCTGTAATCTCTGTGATTTTATATTTGTTGCGTGCCATAGTCCGCAATTTTCGCACCAGTTGTGTTCAAAATCACTTCTTATTTTCTTGTCCAAAAAAAATTTGTTTTTCATCCTTACATTGAACTAAATAGTAGTGCAGGTCTTCTAATCTCCAAAAAGAATAAAGTACTTGTTCCTTGTTCAGGAAGGTTTTTCAATTTCTTGATGTTAAACACTTACTTTAATGTTCTACTGTTCTTACCAGTGTTTTACAGAAATCCCAGGGTGGAATATGAATTTAAGTAATGAAAGAATTTACAATTATTTATCAGCAATACTTCAGTTATCTCTTTTAAATGTTGCTTTCTAATGTTTTTGATCGCTAAAGCACTCGTATTATGTGAAATAATAATAATAAATGATTTTTGTTTATCTTTAATTGATATTTAACATGCTTTATGCATTTTGAATATCGAAATCACCCTCCACAAACATCAAGGTTCACTGTACCAGCATTTTTGACCAGGTGAACTGAAGTTTGTGAATGCCAGTGTTCAGTATGTTTGTCAGTGTATGTTTGTGTGTGTTCCCAAAGAAAGTCAGGGCAAAGCTTGACAGAAGACAACAAGCTATGTCTGGTCTGATCAGAGAGGGGAGGAAGTGGAAGGGGTGTCAATGCAGTTTCTGTTGTTCCCCCAACCCCCAAAACCAAGAACAATGCAACACTACAGTGGACACCCGTAGCTTGCTATATTAAAGCCATGGCTCCACAGCAAGCAAAAAGAAAAACTCCAAAGGAAGTCAAAAGAAATACAAAGAAAATAAAAATAAATCCAGTTCAGAATGGCAAAACGTCTTAAAGTTTTCAGTTTGTGCATTTCACATGCTTCTCTAGGTGTCTGCATTGTCCTGCACATTTTCTCAGCAGTTCAGAATGCAAGTTGATAATGGTGGAAAAGAAGTTTCAATGAAAAGAAAAGAAAACCTACTAAATGAACAGAAAAAACAAAAAAAAACAAATCAAAAACAAAAGCAGCATTCAATCCATTCCTGGATGCCGTGGCTAGCAAGTGTGGTTGAGAAGGTTTCATTTGAATGAGAGTCAAACCTTGCAGGCCACCCTATGGGGGCATTTCTTGCCTAAGCCAAGAGGCGGGTCGATAACTCGTAATAAACTGTACATGTCCTTATAATGTATGCGCCCGCTGCAAGAAAAATACAGGGGAGTTAAACACGCACACAAACAGGAAAAGTGAAAAAACAGAGAGGAGAGGAGATTGGGAGCAAGAACACAAGATCGAACAAGAACAAGAAAAGACTTTACAGTATTGTAAAAATGATCCTTGAGATAACAAATTATAAAAAGATCACTTCAGTGCATGCTTTTAATAAATGGCTGTTTAGACCTTTAATGCAAGCCCCTTGGTATTAGGCCAGAGAGTTGCTGTTTATAAACAATGCAATTGAAGAAATAGTACACAGGCTAGGACAGCATGTGCTTTATAATTACCTAATAGCTGCATGTGATGTGAGGAGCCCCTCCCTCTTAAATACATGTTTAGTGTTAGCTGTTTGTTATTGCTTCTTGTTTTTTTCTCTGTGCATGTTTTGTAGAAAAGGAAGTCTTCTCAAACATTGTGCAATATAAGAACAAAGATTAACATAGCCATAGCTATTCAAGAAGCAAATCTACCCAGACTTAGCTCCTTTATCATTAAATTTCAATAAAACTGACAATAAAAAAAGTATTCTCAAACCTTTTCTACCAATTTGGTTTTAGCCCTTCAAGTTTTTTTACTTCTTAATAGTTTAAAAGAGTCTGCAGGAGAGGATTGGAGAACACACAGGATCTGGAATACTGATACCATGAAACTTAGCATGTCTGCAGCAGATATTCACATTAAAGGGAAGTTTGGTGTGGAGTGTAGGCACAGCCACATGAAGTTTTTGCCAGTATGCCGATTCCAGTAGAGGCATGGAGATTAGAAACAGGTGAAATATATATCTAGGAATACTTCACAGTGGAAGGAGGAGGGCAAGAGAGGAAAAATTAAGGGCTGTACAGTGTGATGGAGATAACCAGAGGTCCCATGTGGTTATACTCAGATCTGTTACAGCCCCCTTGCAGCTATTTGACAAGCAGTTCACTTTGTTGTGACAAGCTGGGCCCTGTGATCTTAACAGCTTTATTTCTTCTAAAGACATTTGCAAATTAGATTTTCTTTTTATCAGAAAGAAAAATGGTCACAGAGTTACTCTGAGGTGACCACAGACCCTGGCGAGAATCCCTGTGTGAGCAAACTTGTTAGAACAATCATTTACCAGATTTGAATGCAAAATCGCAACCTGTGTGTGTGATATATATATAAGCTATAAAAGGCATCTTTCAGAGTATGCTTCGTACTTATAGTAATGCAAATATGAATTATAGTTGTTTGTGTATGTGTCTGTTTGCAGCTGGGTGTATGCATGTCAGCACTCACCAGGCGGCAGGATCATACTCGGCCCATATCCTTACATACTCATCGAGGTGGTGAGGCCCCAGAATGGAAGAATCTCTTGTCAGGTACTCAAAGTTGTCCATGATGACGGCTACAAACAGATTCAGCATCTGCACATACATGCATACACATAGAAGAAAGAGAAGTTAACCATTCAGTTTGACAAACAATATCTTACAATCAGTCAAATTATTCCTGCATCCTGAGTTGAAACCTTGGATTTCTTTCAAATGCAGTTAAAGTTATACTGCCTAAACCTTTTTAGATTTTATCACCATTTTGTTATCTCTACCAGCTTTGCAGACGTAGAGACTGGATTTTTTGCCTGTTCTTGGCAAAATAGCTCAAGCGTAGCCAGATTGAATTGAAGCTTTTGAGAAATTTAATTGTCAAGTCTTGCCCCATTGGAAATAGGTATGAAACCAGCTGAAGAAAGAAATCACCACATCATGATGCTGCCACCACTATGTTTTACAGTAGACATGTTGTTTTTAAGCTGATGTGCAGTGTTAGATTTCTACCATGCAGAGCATTTTACTTGGAAGCCTAAAATGAAAGAAATTGTGCTCTCTTCTGACTAGAACATCTGCTGTGTCATGTACATACATGATCCAGTTAAATAATATGTTTTTGGTTGTAGTCTGATAAAATGTGAAAAGAGGTGCAACTACTTCAGTAAGACACAAATGTTAAAGAAGAATGTTAAGCTTTAAATTGCGTGCTCACCAAGAACGAACAGAAGAAGATGAAGGAGACAAAGTAAAGGTAGGCCACCTGGCTGCCACACTCTGGCGCTGTGTTTCCTGACAGGGGGTCACACTCCTTACCCCCGAGACAAGCCAGCATAATGTCATGCCACGCCTCCCCTGTTGCACTCCTTCAAATGCACAAAAATTCACATGATCTGTTCAAAGTTTCTATGAATTTATGCATACTTTACTGCATATAAAGATATCCACTCTTACTGTGGAGTTCAAACACATGCAAATAAGCACCTAAAGAGAAGCATCAAAGCCTGCACAAAGGTCCTGAAGTTGTTGTGTTCGTTGATGGCACTCTCTCCATCTTCCTCAATAGCAATATTCCCAAATAGCTGCCAAACAAATTCAAATTCATATCATCACCATTAAAAACATTTTAAGAGGAATCCTTCAAATAAATCTAAAAACACATAACGTTGACACAACTGCTATAATATTACTTCCATTCTCATCATTTGTCAGTACATTGTTCCACACTATAAATTCACAAAGTAAATTATCTTAAATGCATCTTTAAAACCCTGTAGGAAAAGTTAGGTAAAGGCTATCACCCACCTGCATCCCGATTATGGCATAGATGAAAAACAGCATGGCAATGAGAAGGCAGACATAAGGTAGCGCCTAAGGAGGAACACATATAACAGAAATCTATGTGACATGCACAGTAATTAAACCACAACAAGCAGACCACAATCACCTTTTGAACCTAAAAATTTAGTCTCTCTTAATATTAGTTTTATTAGCCTTTTCTAGTGAAAACTACATTTAAGGTTTCCTTTAATGTGAAGATTTTAACATTTAATGCCTAGAATAAATGCACAGAAGATATGCATATTTCTTCAGATATCCAGAAGAAATTTCTCCTTATCCACAATTAATGATTCACATTTTTTTTAAATATCTGTAACTTTAGGATGAATTTTGTTTCTTACCTTTTTATCTGTATTGGGCTTAAAGCTTTGGACATCCACTTCCATTTCTTACTACCAAGCAACATTGTGAGTATCAGATAAAGAAGTCTCAACACAAGAGACTTGTGTTTAGATATCTGTGAGGAAGTCTAACAGTCTGTAATTATATATATATATATTTTTTTACCTGTTAGGCTAATATGTTATAATATTGCATATACAATAATGTTAAACATTTACTATCAGTTTATTTATTTCTTGAGTTATTGAGATGAAGTATTTACCTGACACTGATTTTTTTTCTTGCTTCTCAGATATGCAAAATAAAACTTATAATACAAGGGTTGTGAATTTCTGTAATGCAAGGTAGTCCTAAGAGATATTCTGCATCAGAAATCTGCAAAATTCAGTTCAGATAGGACACGTATGCCTGGGGATATCTGAAACTGGCACTTTAGTAGAACGGCAGTTAAGATACCTACAATGTTGACTGTGCACATTGCTTTCTGGATATCTGACATGTTCATGGAAGAATGGATTTGGGGACATTTGCCTTAAGGTGGCTAACTGTATTTAACAGTGTATTAACTGTATTTTATGGCATTTAATTACATTTATAAAAGAAATTGATTGAGATTCATGAGAAACAAATAAATATAAAGTACTTGTTTTTGTCACTGAGTGTATTATTTAATAAATAGTCTTGCAGAATAGTATACAGATGTTTCAGTGTTAAGCCTTTTTTAAAAGCTATATGCAATATTTATGGCAATGGTATATGTTATCACAAATGAATGCATATAGTTTCAGCATACATTATGCTGTGTAATTAAAAGCAAACCTTGAAAGACTGAACAAAGGTCCAGAGCAGGATACGAATGGTTTCTCCCTGCCTCAGTAGCTTGATGAGACGAGCTGCCCTGAACAGCCTTAGGAAACTTAAGTTGATGAAATTATCCTACAGCACAGCCACATCATGACCAGAGATAAAGATAGATGGGGAGGTTGGAGAAAAGAAAAAAACAAGGAGAGAGAGGAAAATGAAGTAGGCAAAAGAGGGGCAGAAAAGAGGAATTGGGGTTGGAACAAAATAAAACAGTAGTTAGTTTTGCAGCAAATTCTACCATATATACTTAAAAGAATAAAAACATAAATTAGAGGGAAAAAAAACAAAACTCAACTTATTAAAGAATTGAAAGCAAAGAGAAAGAAAATAATAAGGAGTCATACAAGTCAAAGCAAACCAAACACATGTCAGCAAGGCTTCAACAAGCTATTCATATCCAGTAGATCGGGCAAACAAAACAATGCAACACAAGAGGGGGAAAGAAACCATTCAATTCTAACTAGCTTCATCCAATTAGGAATAAGTTATTAGTAAATGTGGCAAAGAAGGTGAATTGTTCGAGTGCAGGAATGTCAGGACATTTCCTTTCAAAGACAACCAAATGCACTAATTCTCTCAAGGCAAAGATGCAGATTTTTAAAGCATGACGAGCACACACCATGCATATGCAGAAGAAAAAAGAAAATTTAACAGCATCTCATGCGTCATTTGAACAGACTGAAGAGGTCAAATAAGACACAGTAAAGATGTCACCATCAAAGAAGAGCAACAAAAGTCCAAATCCAAAAAAGGATTTCTTAAGTTTTAACATTTGCAATAAATTGTTATATTTGATTTTTGTTACTTTTATTTGATTTTCTTGCTTATATAACATCTTACAGTTTGTTTTCTTCCACTGCTTATCACAGAAAAGAACAAAAGACTACTGTTTGGAACTGAATGCTGAAAAGATGCTGGCAGCAGCACATGCAGGTTACTGTATGGCATTTAGTGCATCGCTCTGCGAGTGTCTTCGTGTGTGGTTGTTTGTGTGTGTTGTGAAAATAAAGAGCTGCTGCCAAAGGCATGCAAGGGTCATCATGCACCACTTATTCTCCCTGCCAAGAGCATAGCTTTGGAGTCACTGTCTTGGCGGAAAAAAAAATCTACCAGTCACTTTTGGATGTGTGGGTGAATATGTGAATATTGTGAGCTCACATAGTTGAATGTACCAGTCTGTAGCAGTTTATAGTGTCTTAATACTTTACAAACTGTGCTCGAGTTCTCAGTAAAGGATGTACAGTGAGTGTTGTGAGTGAGTCAATCACAGCATGCACAATTTACAAACATAATACTAGCTGGGGTGCCGATAAAACACATGCAGCAAAATAAGATCTCCAAAGAAAATTACAAACCATCTACATGTGGATGTTGCAGACATATGGTTTATAGCAGCAAATGTTTGGGGTTTTTGGTTGATTCGCAGAACAACCAGAGAGATTGACCAAGCCGGTTGTCATGGGTGGAACACAGAAGATTCATAGTGCATTTTGATTGGGCGAAATCACAGGAACAAGTCGAGGGGGAGAGAAGGGGGACAGGGCAAAGTAGATTACAGAAGGTCGTCGTAAAGTGTGTAGACGATTTAAAGAAAGCATGTGAAAAGATAAAAAAACAAGACAAAAATCAATGGTCATAACATCAAAAAAAGCAGTACAATAGCAGGTCTCAGTGTATAGATTTTGTACAACTTTATGAAACTCATAAGAAAAATAATAACAATAATAACAAAAAACAGAATTATATGGTATGGATTTCCTCCAACTGGTCTTGATTTCATTACAAGCATTGGGCAGGTGCAAAGTTTCAAGGTACAGCAACCTCCATTTGGAAATATTCATGGTTTTAAAACCATCTACATTTTGCCTATATAGTTTCTGTGGTTTAAATTCATCTGGGTGACTTTCTAAAGAGTGTGCAAGCATTATCTCAGAACCTAAGACCAGCAATCAATGCACAGAACTTATCTAAAAGACTTGTCACGCTCCCAGTTTTATAATATTTAAAACACTGCTACTTCTGAAACCTTTAAATTGGCCCGCTGGCTCCTTGGCCTTTTAGAAGAAACTAAATTTGGATTTTAACCAAATGCTTTCTATTAAACATGGATTAAACATCTACAATTAAAAATAAATAAAATGTTGCTTCATGAGTATGTAAAACAGTAAAACTTCCAAAGCATTCACACATTTCCTCTTAGGTTTGTTCTCAGTTTGTACATTAGAATTAAAACAACAATAATTAGAAGCAATACTTTAGCAACTAATACAATACCGTCATCACAATATGTGATATTTACGTAGGAGTAGCATGATAATTTGCTTTTTTTAATAAATGCAGTAGTTGTATTTGTTTTTTTTTTTACATTCAGATTGTCATGCTGGACCATGCCTGCTTTATGGCAATTTCAAGAGCAGCAAAAGGTTTAGCAAGACTAAACCTTTACTGCTCAACAACTGTAATTTCAGCTTTTCCAAAGACCTTTGCACCACTGGTATTTCTTACTCTCACAGACAGAACTTTTCAATCATCATCATGCTTTCACGACTAATTTTATTCTACCCTCCCTCTTACATATTTACCCTCACTTTGTTTGCAAATTGCAATCAAAACAAAAAAAAGTATAATAATTACACTATATAGACAAAAGTATTTCTTCACATCTTTAGATTATCAGGGCTTTCAGTGACATTCATGGCTATAGTTGCCTAAAATCAAGCACATAGATTGCATACTCCTACAAACATTTGTGAAAGAATGTGTCAGTCTCAGGGAATTCTAGACTGGTCCCGAGATAGGATGCTACCTGTACAATAGTTCCAGTTGTAAAGTGGTAGGTCATGTGACCAAGGTGCACAGTGCGCAGAGGTCACAAACTTTCATCAGAGTCAATAGCTGCAGACCTCCAAACTTCATCTGGCCTTCACATTAGCTCAAGAACAGTGGGTGGAGACCTTCAGGAAATTGGTTTGTAAGTGCATTACAAAGGATCAGATGTGTAAAGCACAATTCTTATCCAATGGACAAGAAGTCTGGCTTTGACAAGTGCCAGGAGAACAGCCCTTGTTTGCCAGCATTGTGTGGAATGTAAAGTTTGGTGCTGTTTTTCAAGTGTTGGGCTCGTTCCCTTAGTTTCACAGAAAATAACTTTTAGCACTTCAGGAAACAAAAAAATTTTGGGGCAATTTAATGCTCCCAGTTTTGTAGGAACAGTTTCAGGATACCCCCTTCCTGTTCCACAAAGCAATTTCCATGAAGACATAGCTGGGCAAGTTTGGTTTGAAAGATCTTGACTGGCCTGCTGAGAGTCCTGACTTCAACCTGATTAAACACCTTTGGGATGAATTAGAGTGGAGAAATCCAATAAGCCTTTTCAGATGTGTTGAAGCTGTTGTCCTATTAATTAATAAGAATAGGATCTTACTAAAGTTCCTATGTGTGTGAAACCACATGAGTGAATACTTTTAGCAATATAGTGTATGTAAAAAGAAATGTTTA
This sequence comes from Girardinichthys multiradiatus, assembly GCF_021462225.1. Lineage (NCBI taxonomy): Eukaryota > Metazoa > Chordata > Actinopteri > Cyprinodontiformes > Goodeidae > Girardinichthys > Girardinichthys multiradiatus. Next base: position 18,422,288 of record NC_061818.1, read on the forward strand.
AAAAATGCAAATTTTTAAAATAATATTTCCAGACATGTCTTTGAAATCACTGAGCGTGAGATTTTTGCTGGAACCTTAATGGCTATAGTGACTATTAGAGAACTGAAACAAGCAAATAACATGACTGGCTGCTTGGACAAGCTGTTAACTGGGTCTATGTAGAGTATCAGCATGCTCCCTGCCTTGCTGACAGTGGCTCCAAGTTGGCTGGCTGGATCCCCATCTCACCAACTGGGACAATTATATAAGACTTTCAAGAGGCGTCACGCATGACTGAGCAATCCCAGAGTCTACGGTGATATCTAACTCATGCTCTTCCCTTATTCTCTTGGCTTGTATGTTTTTGAAAGACAGTGACAGATTTAAAACTTCAGTGACACATGCTGCACCTCACCTAACTTAAACTGCACTCTCAGAAGCTTTGTTAAATTTAATACTATGGTCTCAAGAAAAAAAAAACACTTTAGTGCATAAATGGTTGAAAACTGCTACTTACCCCAAGCTCTGTAACCAGGATGTCAGTAATGCTGCCCAGCACTGTCACACAGTCAAAAATATTCCAGGCATCTTTGAAATAGTTCTGAAGCAATCAAAGAAGAGAGGAAGCACATGAGAAGAGGTAGACATGGGCATGAAATGGCGGGGGAATATTGGGAAAAATGATAAGAAGAAATGTAGCATGTTGGAATAAAACACAGTAGAACGGGAATTTATAAAGGAAGCAGACAAGCAGGGTGGTTACGAAGAATAGAGCAACAAAAAATGGCATTGAACCAAATAAGAAATAAGAAAATGGGCAGTGCATGATTAAAGGGTTATAAATACAAGGTTAAATAATTAGATATGAAAAGTAGCACAAAAAAGCAGCAAAGAGAGAAGCAGAATGAGAAAGGGGAAAAAAGACATGTCAGACTCCGATAGGAACAGAAGGAAATTAGATAAGACAAATGGACCATTACTGACGATCTACTGGATGGATGCCAGTAGACAAGTTAAGGACAAATTTTGCTGCATCAGGCAACAAAAGCAGCCAACAAACGTCACACATTGCATATATTGAAGGCTCACATGAATTTATGGAGTTTCAAGAAATATTCATAAAACAGCATTTTTATTCTTGATTTCAAAACTTAACATGTGATTTACAGTGCATACATAAAATATACTTATGAAACCAGAGTTTGGTTTTAATGAGTGTGATTGCTGTTTAGGTTATTCTTAAGGGAATCACAAGACGATGGTCAAGAGAAAGATTTGAGTGCCCTTTTTTCTTCTTTAGTTGTTGCCTGTATCCAAATTGTGCATTAGACATAGTGGCAGCTATCAAAACAAACCACCTTGATACCATCTACAAACACACACGAGAGCTTAAGATGCCCGTGCTGACTATGTTCAAGCCCTCTGACTAAGATTCAAATCCTCTTCTGTCTAATCACCGCCCTCAGTGTAATTTTTGCTTCTATTTTTGCCACCAATATGTCATTCACTCGTTTTCTACTAATTACTGCAGCGCTGTTCCCACACTATCCTTTATCTCCTCCAACCATTCAGCCTCAAAACATGTCTTGCTCCTTCCTTGCCTTTTTTCCATACTTTTAGCAACTGCACAATTTACCTTTTGATTTTTATTAGTTTCATCTGTCTTTGAATCCTTGCTGCTCACTGTGAAGTAAATTACAATTTTAGCTCAGTTTTCTGAGCTAAATCCTAACTATAATACAAAGCAAACAGTAGGTGTGTTTCCACTTCAGAGGATTACAGGAATCAGTTTAGGACTATTTTGTCCCTATTCAATTCCACTGTTTATACAGATTACCCACTTAGAAATTAACCTCAGGAAATGGTTCTATTAGGATAACAACTTTGTGGATGCTGGGTTCAAAAGCTTAAGCTGATTGATTGAATTCGTCAGCAGTATGTTTCAGTTATACTGGTTTAAACCTTATCACTTTTTTTTACTGTTGATATACACTACCGGTCAAAAGGTTTAGATACACTTTCTCAATTAAAGGGTCTCTTTATTTTCATGACTATTTACATTGTAGATTCTCCTCAAAGACATCACAACTGTGAATAAACACACATAGAATTATGTAGTGATGAAAAAAAGTGAAATAATTCGGAAAATTTTTATGTTTTAGATTCTTCAAAATAGCCACCGTTTGCTTTTATTACTGCTTTGCTCTCTTAGCATTTTCTCTCTGAGCTTTATAGGGTGGTCACCTGAAATGGTTTTCCAAAGAGACTTCCCAGAGGTTCAGTCATCACAGCAAAGGGCGGCTACTTTAAGAAATCTAAAACATAAAACATATTTAAAGTTCTTTTTGCAATATTTTGTTTGCTACAAAATTCCACTTGTTCATTCACAGTTTTGATGCCTGCAGTGAAAATCTACGCTCTACAATGTAAATAGTCATAAACACAAATAAAGCATGTCTAAAACTTTTGACCGGTAGTGTATTCTTGTAATTTTCACAAGATTTTAGATTACAGCCTTCTATTTCTGTAGTGACAGATAGAGTGATTTGTCCAGTTAAAGGTATATTTTAGTTTTTTTTCACAATTTATGGTAGAATGTCAATGCATTACCAAGTTGTGATTAAAATGCATGTTGTTCCATGTTCGCACAGGTTTCAAGACACAAATAAAAACTGCAAACTTGTAGGAAAGCCTATTTAGATCAGGCATGCCACTGTTGTTCCTGTGTGCAATATTCTTTACGGACATTCACTTTACTTAAAAAGTATCTGCAGATCTTGCACTTGTATGAAGAGTTTGAAGGTACATTTAATTAATTTCAGAGCTTAACCTTAGATGTGGAAGACCAGGTTGTAATCCTAAACTGAGCTTCCATTTATATCTTCTCTCCCATAAATGCAGAGCAGGTAAAGTCTGTCTAAATGAAATACATTTAAGCTCATTAGAGTATTAGTTTTCTATGGTGTAATCTTACTGTGAGAGATTGATTTTATAGTTTTGTTGGTTCAAAATATAGCTTTTTATGAGGGGATATGTTTTCTTACTATCTTTCTCAGTAGGCTATAAAGGAGAAGCAAGTTGGGGGATACTCTTAGCACACATGACATTGAACATTCAGAGTAATTAGGTTAATAGAGATTCAGGGAAGAATAATATAAATACACCTAATTTTTAAGAAGGTAACAAAGCGGCACAGCCCAGCAGATTAAATGTATTATTAGATAGTTGTTTTTTGCATCATAAATCTGTTTAATTAATTATTTTAGTTATGAGACATTTAGGCATGTAAGTTAAGTCTTGTTTCCATCCAGCATGGATTAACTTAGCTTTCATGAGTTAGCTAAGACTACGACAATATGAAGCTATTGATGACAATCCTGACCTGTGGAAAAATGGTCAGGATTGGTGTTAATCTGACAAATTGAGCATATTTTGTTTTATCAAGATCAAATTGTATCCAAATTGTTTGCTTGTAATGCTTGTTTGGGTTTGAACACATCTTTTGTCATCTGATTTATCAAAAGACTTTCCAAACATGTCACTTTTATGAAGACAGTGTTATCAATAATACAGGTCCTTCTCAAAATATTAGCATATTGTGATAAAGTTCATTATTTTCCATACTGTCATGATGAAAATTTAACATTCATATATTTTAGATTCATTGCACACTAACTGAAATATTTCAGGTCTTGTATTGTCTTAATACGGATGATTTTGGCATACAGCTCATGAAAACCCAAAATTCCTGTCTCACAAAATTAGCATATCATTAAAAGGGTCTCTAAACGAGCTATGAACCTAATCATCTGAATCAACGAGTTAACTCTAAACACCTGCAAAAGATTCCTGAGGCCTTTAAAACTCCCAGCCTGGTTCATCACTCAAAACCCCAATCATGGGTAAGACTGCCGACCTGACTGCTGTCCAGAAGGCCACTATTGACACCCTCAAGCAAGAGGGTAAGACACAGAAAGAAATTTCTGAATGGATAGGCTGTTCCCAGAGTGCTGTATCAAGGCACCTCAGTGGGAAATCTGTGGGAAGGAAAAAGTGTGGCAGAAAACGCTGCACAACGAGAAGAGGTGACCGGACCCTGAGGAAGATTGTGGAGAAGGGCCGATTCCAGACCTTGGGGGACCTGCGGAAGCAGTGGACTGAGTCTGGACTAGAAACATCCAGAGCCACCATGCACAGGCGTGTGCAGGAAATGGGCTACAGGTGCCACATTCCCCAGGTCAAGCCACTTTTGAACCAGAAACAGCGGCAAAAGTGGCTTGACCTGGGCTACAGAGAAGCAGCACTGGACTGTTGCTCAGTGGTCCAAAGTACTTTTTTCGGATGAAAGCAAATTCTTCATGTCATTCGGAAATCAAGGTGCCAGAGTCTGGAGGAAGACTGGGGAGAAGGAAATGCCAAAATGCCAGAAGTCCAGTGTCAAGTACCCACAGTCAGTGATGGTCTGGGGTGCCGTGTCAGCTGCTGGTGTTGGTCCACTGTGTTTTATCAAGGGCAGGGTCAATGCAGCTAGCTATCAGGAGATTTTGGAGCACTTCATGCTTCCACCTGCTGAAAAGCTTTATGGAGATGAAGATTTCATTTTTCAGCACGACCTGGCACCTGCTCACAGTGCCAAACCCACTGGTAAATGGTTTACTGACCATGGTATCACTGTGCTCAATTGGCCTGCCAACTCTCCTGACCTGAACCCCATAGAGAATCTGTGGGATATTGTGAAGAGAACGTTGAGAGACTCAAGACCCAACACTCTGGATGAGCTAAAGGCCGCTATCGAAGCATCCTGGGCCTCCATAAGACCTCAGCAGTGCCACAGGCTGATTGCCTCCATGCCACGCCGCATTGAAGCAGTCATTTCTTCAAAAGGATTCCCAACCAAGTATTGAGTGCATAACTGTACATGATTATTTGAAGGTTGACATTTTTTGTATTAAAAACACTTTTCTTTTTTTGGTCGGATGAAATATGCTAATTTTGTGAGATAGGAATTTTGGGTTTTCATGAGCTGTATGCCACAATCATCCGTATTAAGACAATAAAAGACCTGAAATATTTCAGTTAGTGTGCAATGAATCTAAAATATATGAATGTTAAATTTTCATCATGACATTATGGAAAATAATGAACTTTATCACAATATGCTAATATTTTGAGAAGGACCTGTAACATAATTTTCTTCCAGCAACTCCACAAAATTACAGGACAGCAGCGTATTTTTACAAAACACAAGCCCACACACTCACCAGAACTCCAAAGGCAATGATCTTGAGGACACACTCCAAGGAGAAGAGGGAGGTAAACACTATGTTGAGGTTGGCTAAAACTGCTTCATAGGTGTTTGAAGCTCCATCATACTAAATACAAATATAGACAACACACTTAAACAGGAATACATCAAATGTAATAGGAACATGAGAATCAGTCCAACTGAGAGCAAAAAGTGTCAAACATTCACAAATGTTTTAATTTTATACTTTGCCAAAAAGGTTGCTGGTTATCTAAGTAATCTTTAAGTCAATGTCATTGATTTTCAGACTCTGCATAACAAGTATCACTTCAATAAATACCAAGTTTTCCAAGTACAATCATTTTGACATATGTCATAAAAAAGTATTGCAGTAGGACTTGGAGTTTGTTATGTTATGTCATAAAAAAAGAAAAACAAAACATTCTTATCCATTGGGCTTGCTTGACAGAAGGATGTGATATAATGACAGGTTTTAGTTTTACTCAGAAGTTTAAACTTTTAAGTCATTAGTTTGAAAATTTTACAGAAAGGTAGGAAGAAGTCAAAATTCTCCCATTTCTCATCAAATTCCTTTTTTGGCTGTTTTGCATGTGAAACTCAGGCACACTGCAAGTCTTGATGGTCAATTCTGTTTTTTTCTGAAACCCAACTTTTTCCTTGGTCGTTCACACTACTAATTAAATACAGACGCCAATAGACTTCAGTTTGAACAGTTCAGGACTCCAAAGTGACTCGCATGAGCGGCAGCAGAATGTAGATGTCACACAACAGCATATTGTAATAATGGATGTTGGCATCTCTATGTTATTATTAAGTTGTTGAGCAATGGGAGCCAACAATATTATGACTACATCAAAACAAGCCGAAGAAAGAGAACACAAATATTAACAGTGGCCTTTTGACGAGAAGTGATGGTTTCTTCTCTAGAGAACTACTGGATACTTATCTGATTTAGTACCACATATGAATGTGGCCCAATTTGGATTTTGTTGGAGGTGAAAAGATCAGAATTGGTCTGTTTAGGCCCTGTTTACACTGCCGGCAAATGTGGCTTATCTGATTTTTTGGGGGGTGAAGTGGCCAAGTCAGACTTTTTACAACAAGTGTGAACGCTCATATCTGGCCCATATCTGACTCTTTCAACTGACATTTGAGCCTCATTCATATGTGGTAGAAAAACAGACAGGGGGCTAGAATAGTACTGCACAGTGGACAGACAGCGAGACATTAGAGCTCGTTAATAAACAGCGCTAAAACTTTATTAAAGCCTAATTGAAAGGCTCATAGTCTGGATGTTGGACGTAGTTTGTCAGCCGTAGATTGTATTGTAAAATTCGTATTCAACTGTTCAAACAGAGGACTTTAAAATGCTATTGAGGTTACCGAGCAAGTGATGCCCCTGCTGCAGTCTGATACACTGGATTGTATCTGCCTGTGGAGTTGAGAGGAAAGGCGCTGACATATATGATTAAAAGTTGCTCTCAACATGATAACGTTCTGACTCAGTCTCCGTAAAAAACATCCCTGCCCCACATTGCTGGCTGTGTCTCTGCATCCAAACGGTTTGTTGTGCTGACTTGGCAATCAGATCTCCCTAAAACAGAACAATAAAGAGTTTCACTCTCCTTTTATTCACGTGTTTCCCAAACAACACCCACTGACAATAAATGGCTTCTGTTGTGCACTTAAACCATAACACCTTTTTCTCCGTGCTCCATGTTGTGTTGCGCTTGATGTCCCTCGTATTGTTCTTATGCGCATGCGGGTCAGTTTGGAGCCGCAACATTTTCAAAGTAATGTGAACGACCACATAAAAAAATCAGATTCCTGAAAAAATCAGATTTGAGCATTAAGACTTCCAGTGTGAACGTAGCCTTAGACTGCAAAGAAAATGTCAGATTTGGGACAATTTTACCTGCAGGGTGAACGTAGCCTTAAAGATTATCACAGAAAAAATTTGTTTTTTTTACACTTCATCATTAAATATTTCATGTTCTTTAAAACTCTTTCACTATAGATGTTGCAATAGTGCTTGAAAATGTAAGATGTAGAGACATACATTGTGATTACTTTGTATTGCTTAAGGTAGTTAGCATGCTCTGTGAGCATTTCAATTGGCAAATCCCAGATGTTTCTAAAACTGGAACTGAAACATGGCCAAATTAGATGAAAAATGAACACAGCGTTAGAAACTTATTGATTTGTATTTACCCAACAAATACCAATGTCTCTTCTAAATAACAATAGTCCCTTTTTCATTGCTTGTGGAAAGCCCCGGGCTTTTGAAAGCCCAGGACGCGTTTCATTACACATTTACCCAGGTAATTTCACTTGACCCAGGCCTAACTTTCACAGATAAAAGGTCCTACTTTCAGGTAGGACTTCCCAGATTTCCCCGGGATTGTGAAAGGGGTTAGGTTGTGTGCAGCGAGGCATGGCAACACCAGGAAGGACGGAGTAACGCCATATGCTAAGGTTTTCTTAACAACTTCACCATACATCATTAGGCTGATTTAAATAACTGGTCCATGACCTTTCTGAGTAATGGAAACATAAGGCACTCCAGATCCAAACCCCAGATTCCTTTTGCCCAGGTAAAACTAATTCTACGGCTTACAGTGGAAAGGGGTTTATTAAACGCAGTCCAAGTTCTGTCAGTGGTAGTTGTAACACTGTTTGAAAACCATGACGCTATATTAATGTTTGTATATAAGTAGCTCATTATGACTTACCTTCATCATTAACACCACGGTATTGAGCGCAATCATAGCCATGATAGTATATTCAAATGGTGGCGACACGACAAACTCCCACATTTTGTACTGAAAACTCAATTTATTCTGAGGCATGTGGCGTGTCAGAGGCCTGGCGTTGATGGCAAAATCTATACACGCTCTCTGTCCAAAACAAGACAAAAATTAGATTCTGGCTTCAACTAATTTATTTTTTTCTTTCTTCATAAGGATAAAATTATCATAATTATAATTCTCACTTTCGTATAACTTTTTTACCTCGTTCTTTTCTAGACTATATTCCTCCATCATTTTATCTCCTTGTTCCTGGAAGGTGATGATAATGAGAGCAACGAAAATGTTGACGAAGAAGAAGGGGAAGACCACGAAGTACACCACGTAAAAGATGGACATCTCCATCCGATACCCTGGGCTCGGGCCCTGATTCTCATAGGTCGCATCCACTGAATGTTTCAGCACCCTGTGGGGGAAAGAAAATCATTATTAAATTAAAGAAGAAATTAAAATGCTATACTTAACTTTAGATATGTTTAAAAGCTTACTGCGGCCACCCCTCTCCGGTGGAAACAGTGAAGAGGGTGAGAAGGGCCCAAGCCACATTGTCATAGTGGAAATCGTATTTCTTCCACTCCCGCTTCTGCGCCCTCACTTCGTTATCACGTACATACACCAGATATTCGCCTCTGAAAGACATATATCACATCATCAGTATGACAAAAGTAAGTTGGATTTGTTCTCATATGTATATAACTTTGGATTTCCGTGCGATTGGGGAAACACCCAAAAGAGAAAGAGGCAAATTCACTTGGCCAACAAACTGTATAAGGCTGTCATAAAGCACTGACACTTCCTGACCTGCAGTCACGCTCAAACTCTTTGGATTCATCAGTGCAGTAAAAGAAACGCCCCTTAAAGAGCTGCACGGCAACCACAGCAAAAATGAACATGAAGAGTAGGTAGACAATCAGGATGTTCAGGACGTTCTTTAGAGAGTTCACCACACAGTCAAACACAGCCTGATTAAAGAAAAAGATAACAGAAGTACAGATATTGGTTAAAGTCTTTAAAAATAAAATGAATTGATGACACATGCATTTTTCTCTTAGGCAGTTGCCAGGTAGAACAGCAAAGTGTTAACTTTGGGTATGATGAACCATATTTGTAGGCGGGAAGAGTAATGTAAACATACTTTCAGCTTGGGAAGTCGCTTAATGGTCTTCAAAGGACGCAACACTCGCAGAACCCTCAAAGATTTGATAGTGCTGATGTCTTTTCCTTTACTGCTCCCCCTGCATTTGAACATGAAGACAAACACACATAGTAAGCCATTTAATGAGAATATAAGGCCTCAACCTTCTGGTTACCAAAATAGCAGTGTACAGCCATTTATTAGTTTGGGACACATCCGAGTTAACTCAATTTGAGTAACTGCGTCACGGTTAAATACATAGCAACACATGCAGCGTTGCTATAATATTACTTCTAAGTGTGACTTTGGCCTCATAGCTACATGCTAGAGTTAGGTGTGTGTTTAAAACTATAGTACATGCTGATATGATTCTTGTCTCAATACAGTCATTTTACTCTATTTGTGAAACAATTTGCAATGTATTTCAATGCTTTACACATGTGGCTAAAGCCTTGGCCTGCACATGCCCAGCCAATGATGAAATCTATTCATGCTGCATTGAAACCTTGCTTTTCACACTGAACGATTTCTTCTTTTCAGCAGCAGCTAAAGCAATGGAAAGGAGTATATTTTGTAGGAATATTTCTGGAGAGGGTTTCGGTGTAGCCTTAGCCAGACATAAATAAATAAAAAGATATCAAATACAACACTTCCATATTAACTATAAAAAAAAGGTTAGAAAAACATCAGATATATAGCTCTCTTAACACTTCTTGGCATTCCTAGTAAGGATTTTGTTGAAAAGGTCTTCTATAGAAGTAGCGTATTCTCAAATGGGAAAAAGTAGTAAAATTCAAATTTTAAGTATAATTATTTAATAGGGATAGAAATTTTGCATGAAAAACAAAATTATAAAATCACAAGAGGCAAACTTATTGTTATCCTTCCCATTGTGCTTTGTACAAGCCCCTTGGGTCCACAAGGGAGCCCTCAGTCTTTTTGTATAAAACTCAGGAATGGAAGCTTTGACCATTCATTTCACACAATTTCAATAGATTTGTTCAGAGCCCGGACTCCTTTTTAATGCTTAATGTCAAACATTCCATAAGATTTAGGTCTAGGTAGACATTTTTATTTATTTTTTTGCTTATGCTGAATCATTTATGTGGTGCGTTTGACACAGGTTTTGGACCATTTTCCTGCTAAAAGACACAATCATGACCTATTTTCAGCTTTCTGATATAGTCACCAAGATTTTCTTTAAAGTTCAATGGCATTTCACAAAGTCCAGGATGCTATGTACATAAGAGTGGGCATGAGGTGCCTTTCTGCATATTTGTCTTTACTTTTCTGCCAAATCTGCCTGGAGTGTTGCTGAAAATCTCAATGTTGGTCTTATCTGTCCAAAGCACTTTTTTATAAGTTAATGTTCCAGCAGCATTCAGCTAGCTACACGTTTTTATGTTTGTCATGGTGGGACAGAATAGGCGTTTAGGTTATCATTTTAAAATTGTCTTAAAGTTGTTCTTGCAACTGTTTTACCACAAAATACCTCTCTTTGCTGTAGTTCTTTAACAGTGAGCTATTTGTTTACCTCTATTAGCATCCTCTTAAAAGTGCAATATTGCAAGATAAACTTGGATCCAGCCTTGTTTGTCACAGCCCCAACTGTTTTAAACTTTTTAAACTAAAAAACAATTGCACCTACATTTATTTCATATGAATTATTAGGGTCGCTTCTAATTGTGGCACTTGTGATTTTTAAAATGCAATACTTTTATTGCAGTTTTCTTCCCTATTGAAAAACATCTATTTAAGCAAAGGTAGGGGTTTTCTATTTTTGACTGTGAGAGGTTATGCTGCTGCAATAAAAGGTGAGTTTATTTTAAAGATTTTAACTAATCTTGTCATTATATCCAAATAAGTGTGTAGCGGGTTAACACATTTTTAACCCTTTGTTATTTCAGTTTTTTTAAAGGTCTCCAAACATCTTCAAAAAAACATCTCTTTGTATACATAACTCAACATTTTTAAAAAGCTGAAGATTAAGATTAGCTGCTTTGTGACATTGTTCAAACAATATGGACTCATGTTTTGTAGGGCTCTCAGTCAAGACAATGATGCATAAAGAGCATTTCTTCATGAGGTGCCAAGTCAAACCTCAATATACTAAAACTAAACTAAATTCAAGACATATTCTTAGTTACACAGTATCACACTTAGGAACTACACATAAACCAGGAAGTGACATGTTAGATAAGTTAGATCACATAGTTGCAATAACCCAAGGAATCCTAATGTGAGCTGGTTATAATCTATGAAACCTTACAGTACTTCTCAAGCTCTTTTGCCTCTAAATATTTTTTATTATTATTTCATAACACTTGAATTGTAGCAATTAGGGTAAAAGATTAAGTCTAAAGGTTACCAAAGCGATAGCAGCTGTTTATACAGCTGCCAGCTTCTTCCAGCTGTCAAATCAGATGGCAGTCTGCTGGTGGTTATCTACAAATGTCTAACTTGGTGTGCAAGACTGTGCAAGGGTGCTATGAGCGTCTGTGTAAAGCACTGAATTTCTTCTCAAAGAGTTTAGATTTTAAAAATATTCTCACCTTTTGAATTAAAACACAAATCTGTAAAGATCATAAAAGAAATGTGTTGGGTGTCTGTATTATTTTTTGTTAAACCTTCCATGAGCACATAATGTTGCTTTGCAGCACTGTGATCCAGCTGACACATGATGCGGGTTAATATAAGGTTTATATGTTTGAAGCGGAGTTGTGTCATGGTGAAAGGTACACATGTCAGCAGTGATGAGGGATGGATGAATAGAAAAACTAGGTGTGATTAGAAGAACAGATGCTGAGAGTGCAGAAGGAAATGAAGAGGAGAAAGACTGAGCAAGACAGAGAACTTTACCCGCCGCCGCTGTTGGTGATCCGAAGGAAGAGATGAGTGAGAAGTGAAAGACAGTAAAAATAAGGAGAAGAGACGACAAAAAACAAAGGGTGGGAGAAAGACACGGGATGAGACACAGAGAAAGGGGGTAATACATCCATATGAGAGACAGAGTAAGAATAAATAAGGACATAAGGATTGCTCTACATTAGATAGACCTTCAAATTAATGTACTCCTGGTACCAAAGCAAGCATGCACATAAAATAAACATTTTACAAGCATACATATTTTCCAAAACAAACTGCTGCTAATAACTGAACAAAATTCGAACCCCTTCTTTATAAAGAATTTTTCAATTAATTCATTCATTTTTTACATGTTTACATATTAGGAAATGTATTAAATTTGGTTCATTTGGTATTTGTTTGAGCTCTGACTTCAGACTGGACAAGAACTTAATTCTGTGCAAATGACCAGGACAGTTACAATTGCGACAAACGACAAAGCAGCTCTCAGACCTGACTGATTGGATTAAAGGAGTGATAAACATCTCCAACAAGACTACTGATCCTTTCTCGAGTGCTGCTCGATTTCCAACAATCGAATTAAGGTATTATCTCGATGGGTATGAGACTGGTCTGACTGGTTCCCAGCTACCCAATACTCATTAGTGTTGTAAACTACAGTTGTGGTTGAGATTGATTTATTAGCTAATTCACTTTTTAATTAAAAACCCCATATGACTACCCATTCATTAATTCGCACATTTGAATGGAAAGCAACTTCAACAGAAATAAAATGGCAAACACAAAAGTTAACTCACATCTTATGCAAAAAGCTTAAAAGATCCAGTTAAAGATGTGCATTGATCTTTTCATACACATATTGAATCACAAATTGATTACACTGAAACAGAGGGCAGGAGAGGGTGTTGGTAAAAAGATAACACACATAAAGATGATTCAGAGGGGATGACCCAGGATAAAAGCCAGTCCTATAAATGGAGCACCACCACTGAAGCCCCTGTATTCTTCATAGTTTTATTCTTAAATAGTAAAAGCTTTGAAAAATTATTTCTGATCATGGACCATCCATGATCAGAAATGGCATTTTGACAAAAAATGTTTTTAGTGGTAGAAAATATCTGTATTTGATTTTCCTCAAATGAAGGAAGCAAGTTGATTTCAGGGTATTAGTCTGGGTACTAAAAGGGGTAAAGGTATCCCAAGAAATCAATAGAAATTAAAAGGAAGACCCGCCTAACTGTAATAACTCTAATAAATTGCCTTGGAAGACTGACTATAACAGTTGTATGATAATAAAATTCACCAATAGCTCCAACTAATATAATTTTTTTCAGTTTACTTTTACTAAAGTAAACTGACTATAATTAAGGATCTAAGGATTTAAGAAATATTGTTTTATATGCACATACTGTTTACAATAGAAGAATTTTACATTTGAATAGTTTGCGTTGTATTTGAAATCACATTTGGCAACAGGCAACCAGTACGATCAATAAAAAAATACAAGTGTGTTGCTACCATTTACCGCTGACAAGAGACAAAATAAATGGAGAAATCCCCTTAGTAGCCCACCCCCTATCATAAGGATAGACTTGGTGCTATACAACTTACATCTAATTTTAGTAGCTCTTTGTTTATACCCAGAGTAACACTCCAACTTAAACTCTACGTTAGCTCACAAACTGTTCCAGTTCATCCCAGCCATGCAGATTAGGTAGAGTTTAAAATACCTGCTTTGTTGAAGAGAAGGGCATGGAGGCCATGTTCAGCATGACCTGGCCTGGCTTTGCATTGGGCACCCTTTAAGTCTAGAACGCCCTGGGCACTAAAGGGTTACAGGTGCACAGGGTGGTCCTTCCCTCTCACAGGGTTAAGAAGGGGTTGTTAGGAAGGATGTGGGGGCACTGCTTTCTACTAAATGTTTGGGTGTAAAGCAGGTGGAGGAGGGCTTTGAAGAAAAATTAGTTTGGAAATAAAAGGGTTACAGAAATATAAGATGGACTGGAGAGAACATATAGAAAATGGCCAAATATCAAGGACTGGCAAAAAAAAAGGTGAAATGAGGAAGGGGTACCACAAAATGTAAAAGACAAGATGTGTGGAATAGAAGAAAAAATAAAAAAGAATTCCAGGAAGGACTGGAGAGGCAATAAAAGCCATGGATGGCTAAAGAGGAGTTTGAGAGGCTGTACTCCAAGGTTCAACTGAACTTAACACATGAGACATGATTATGTGCAGGAGCAAGGAAATGAGAGGAGAGGGAGAGGAAGGAGACTTACGTGAAGGCGAAGGCCACCAGAGCACCACTAACCACTATAAAGTCAAGGATGTTCCACAAGTCCCGAAAATAAGAGCCCTGGTGCAAGACCAACCCCAGATCCACCATCTAGAACAGAGACAGAATTCAAGAGCAGACTGTGATGCTCAAAGTTTGGCTTTGGTTTGCATTTGAAACAAATAATGGTATTTAAAAAAGTTTATTTGATACTTTGTTTTACCTTTATCAGCATCTCAAATGTGAAAACGCCAGTAAAAACATAGTCAAAATAGCGAAGTACCTGTGGAAAGAGAATTATACATCTAAGGAAAGAGAATAGTGGTGCCAAGGCAAAAAAAAAAAGATCTACATCCACAAAAATCAGGAACTTGTCTTGGCTTGTATGGTTCTATCATGAAAAACATACTTCGTCTGAATTGTCCACTCTAAAAAAATTATAATTTAATCCCTGGTTTGATATGTTTCAGATGTTTAAATTATTGGGCCAGTAAAGACATAAGGAGGGCATAAGGGTGCAACTGAGACAAGAAAAGTGACAATATAAAATATGGATACAAATTGCAATACATGATATATTACACAGAATTAGTAGAATAATGTATGTTGACTTTCTTACATTGTTTCGAGGTGATTCAGGCCAGACAGGATCTTCAGCAGCCAAGGCAATGCTGCTCATAGCAATGACCAGCAGGATGCACATCTCAAAATAGCGCAAGGTACAAATGTAGTGGCACGCCCGCCGAAAGCTAGAAGCACACAACAACATAAGCATTTTCTACAAGATGGGTGTAAAAGAACCTCATCACTATCCCTTATGGTAACAGCATTGGTTTTCAAAAATATTTGGTTGCTTGAGTAGCAATACTGAATACTGAATATAGGTTTTAAGTGCATTATTGAAACTTCTCTTGAGTCTGCATTTGATTTAAGGCGTTTGCCTTTCAGTCATTTTCTACTGCTTATTCCATAGTGGGTCACGGGGAAGCTGGTGCCTATCTCCAGCAGTCTATGGGCAAGAGGCAGGGTACACCCTGGACAGGTCGCCAGTCCGTCGCAGGGCAACACACAAACAACCATGCACTCAATCATTCATACACTCATTCATACACCTAAGGGCAATTTAGCATGACCAATTAACCTAACAGGCATGTCTTTGGACTGTGGGAGGAAGCCGGTGTACCCAGTGAGAACCCACGCATGCACGGGGAAAACTCCATGCAGAAAGACCCCAGGCCGGGAATCGAACCCAGGACCTTCTTGCTGCAAGGCAACAGTGCTACCAACTGCGCCACGGTACAGCCCCCTTTCAGTCTGTTCACATAAATTGTTATCAAGTCTGCCATTGTGTATATGCTGCCATTACAAATAATAGAAAAGTGATCCACTGATGTTTAGATTGGAAGACTTATGTCCTAAATTATGTTTTTCGTAAAGATCAAATTTAGCATCAAATGTTTTGGTATGTCAGATTGCAGCATATATGAAGTAGGGCATTTCAGTATATTTCTGCACTGCCAAAGGGCAGTCTGAAGCATTTTCTACTACAGCACAATTCTGCTTGGTGTGTGTGAACTAGCAGAGGTATACCATAGGGTACCTCTTGGCTGCTGAAACTCTGTTTTGTCTAATTATGGCTTAGATTTAAGACTGGGCATCATTTCAATAAAATTGTCATGTTGGTGTACAGTATTGTTTAACGTTTTGTTCAAAACGTTTGTTTTTTCTTAAATTTTAGTTGTAAAACATGTCTTTAGCCAGAAGAAAACACCAGAAATGACCCAAAACACTGGAAAATTGCATACTCAAAAAGAAATTGCTTTGTGGATGGTAACTTTTTTATATAAAACTGCCACTTTATCAAGCATCTTCCGAATCCAATAACTAACTCAAAAATGTTCAAATTCAGTTGCCTTTTGTAAGGATTTAATGAATGCATCATTTGTATCATCCTGTCTATGTAAAGTTTTGTTTCACATGTGCTTAATGTGTCTCTTACGGGTTTGTAGTGGACAAGATGAACATGGAGCTATACGGAGGCATGGGCCTGGGTCCTCCTTCTCCTCCTTTATCATCATCATCGTCCTTATCTTCCTTTGCTGGCAGAGGCTCGGTGTTTGCATTTTTATTGACTGGATCAAAAGCCAAGAAAAAAAAAAGAGATGTAAGTGAGAATTTGTTTGTTGTTTATTTATTTATGTAAATAATTATTTTCTTCTGGCCTACCTTGCAGAATGGCATTGATAGATGGAAAAATTGGCATATCCACTGCGGTGTAGTCAGGGTGAGGCAACCTGATCACACTGTGTGCCTGATGATGGCCGATGTTCCCGTAACCATCCAATGTGACCAAACTTCCATGAGTGCCGCTGTTAGCAAGATGGAGGGCAGAACCAAAGCCAGGGGCTACTGTGTAATTGGCAACTGGATTAGCATGGCCTTGACCAGGCGGAGAAGAACCAGCGACCAGTTTGGTATTCATTAGGTTGTCCATATCTTCACTGTACTGGCTATTCTGTCTGGAGAGGCTCTTTTGAATGGGACGCGTGGTGGAGAGGTTTGGGACACTACAATCCCTAGAAAAAGTCAATAAATAGTTAAAGCGTGGGTGGATTGTAGAGAATGTCACCAAAAGTAAATAAATAAAGAAAGCATTTGTTTGGGTCTGAGGGTATTTCAACACAGTAGAAACACTAAAGAGGTACTTACCTCCTTTTGTGCTGGCACATCCTCCTCCCCTCTCCCTCTGACTGATTGCCATGTCGACTTCTTCTCGGCCTCCTCTCACTGCCTTCACTGGCTCCCTCATGGTCTCCTCCTTCCCTACCTCCAATCATCACCTTACTCCTATGCCTCCCTGGTTTTCCAGCTCCACCTCCACCCTCCTCTGCATCTTCAGCATTTCTTCGATGTGACCTGGTCCTCCTGTGCTCTGACTGCCCTCCTCCTCGACTGCCACTCCGGTTGTGATGATGGCGTCTTGGTGGTCTCTCTTCTGAGCCTGGACCTGGAATGACTGTAGCATCCAACCGGACATGAGACTTGTGATGATGCTCACCTTTGCGACTCTGCCTACTCTCAATGGACTCCCCTCGATCCAGGAGAGCCCTGGTTCGGCCTGAACCACCTCCGCCTCCCACTCCTATTTGACCATGTTGGTCTTGCAGCTGCGTTTGTTTGTGGAGCTCATCAGAAGAATGGTGCTGGGTAACACAAACATCAGAATTGTTGGCAGTGGTCTTGTTGGTGTTGTTGTTTCGGTTCTCACGGGGGTCAACGACTAATGGTCGATCCAAGTGAGTTTTCATGTCAGGGCGGATGTGACGTGAATAGTTCACCTGCAAGAAGATAAGAGGACACACAAAAAAAAATAAAAAATGAAAAGGAATAAATGCAAGAAATAAAGAAGAGTTCAGAGTCTACACATTTCATGTTCTAACCAGATTGGAAGTGCAAATTGTAAAATAATGCCAGCCAGCTTGCGTATACTGATAGCACAAGTCTAAAGGCTAGTTTATGCCTGGTCCTTTACATTGTTATGTTCTTCCCTCCCTGTCCTTGCCTTCCAGCGGTCATCAGGATCCAGCTCATTATAAAGGGCCTCGCGACTGGATGCCAGCGTCTGCTTCCTCAGCTCTTTGGTTCGCTGTTCCCACACTGATTTATTGACACCCTTATTGTGGTTCTTCTGCTGTTCCTTACTAGAGATAAAGAAAAAAAGAAGAAAAGAACATTGCTAGCATTAACAGCTGTTTTAGGTTGTATTTTGGAGAAAAATACACTCAAAGATATGAAGGGATGACATGAAAATCAACACCAAAAAATGTAAGTACATAAAGTAGCAAGGGCTTAAAGACACGGTGGGGCCCACAGACATTTAGGGTAATTTGGTTAGGTCTATAAAACTGGGCAGGTCTCAACATTAAAAAAGCTACTGCTGTCCACACAGGTTGCCAAAGTGATTGCCAGTTTGGCCTTACATACTGAACCATGTGTGGACATAAAGTGGAGGATAAATTTGAGGCAAGGTCTGGGATCGTTGTCCATAACTGACACAACCTGCACTTGTGCAGTTTGGAAAGAAATTTCAGATTATTTTGAAAATGGACTTTTGAGTAGTTGCCAGCAGTCAGTATTCATCTAGCTATAGATTGTCTGAATAGAAACAAATTTGAAGAAAGAAACTGTCTGTTGGGGCTCTGGTTTAATAAACAAACAAATTAACAAAAACAGATGTTCTATTAAGAAGAATGTTTTAACCAGTCCTGTTGCAAGACATTTTAATGAGAATCATTGTAACTTTCCTTTATTCTTAATAAGCATTAAAGGCATTAAGCCCAGTCCAAAGCGTGTGAGAGCATATTTTGGTTTTGGTTTAACCAATCCTCAAGCACCATCAGTTTTTGTTTAAATAATAATGTATATGTTATTATTTAACCAAAAACTGTTTGGTGATATGTAAGGACCCTGAAGAAGTCCACAAGTCAAAACACGTTGGTCTGTAAATAAAGTTGTTTTAATTTTTCTGCATGGAGTTTCCATATCTGCCAATGCATGCATGGGTACTCTGGTTTCCTCCCACAGTCCAAAAACATGACTCATGGGGTAATTGGTCTGTCTAAGTTGTCCATAGGAATCATCGTGTGTTTGCATGGTTATTTGTTCTGCGTGTCTCTGTATTGCGCCGTGATGGACTGGTGACCTCTCCGGGATCAACCAAAGACCACTGGAGATAGGCACCAACTCCCCTGCAACTCTGAAGTCATTTAAGAAAGTAAAGATCCTCTTTGGGTTTTGGTTGTATCTTACTAGATATTACCACAATTCTCTGTTCCACATTCTATTTGTTTTTCAATACTTTGATTGCTGTCTGCTGCACCCAATAGACTGACTACTGGAAACAACTCCACATAACACAAACCGAGCTTAAAATAGCAATCATCCAAAACAAGATCTTTAAAACTACACCCTCAGAATTGCCACTGTGTTGACCAAAATAGCTATTAGTGACCACCTCCTTTCTTACCCTCCAAAACTACAACCGTCTACTCCATTGTCCCTTAGAGCCAGCAGTCAACCACAGTAAAGCAATAGCAGTGATGCGTGGAGCAGGCAACAACAACAAAAAAGAACCTGTAACACAAATGAGCCAACATAAAAACAGCTAAAGAAAGCCTGGAATCTCAGTTTTAAAGGAAAGTTAAAGAACAAAGGTAAAACAAGGAAAGGAAGCTGTTCTCAAACACGAAAGAAAAGCAAGGAATGGTTGTAAAATCAAACAGAAGAAATTCAAAAATGAATAAACAAAGAAATAAATAAATACCAGTCCAGAAAGGGGTCGGATGCGTTGTGACACTCACTGTGTACTTTGTTGCTGAGGAGGGAAACAGCTGGTGAGTGAAATGGCACAAAATAACAGAAGGATTTCATTCCAAAATGGGCAATCTGTCCACCATTTAACAAAGAGTGAGACAACTAGATTAACTGTACTGTAAAAATTAATTCAGAAAAAAATATAAAATTTTCTGAACTACTAATTTGTTTTTTTTGTTTGCCTAAAAATGTTGGTTTTTTGGAATGCAATCCTTTACATAGAAAAACAATACAAAATGCACATTAAACAGTAACCCAAACCACCGACTCAGCAGTGTGCTCCACTGCTCAATCAAAAACTGTGCTGTTTTATGCAATGCTGGGCTTTTTGTGGAATTCACTATGTCCTCATGTTGCATTCTTTCCACCGACATTTAATGTGTGTATGATACAGGGAAGCTTCTTTACAAATAAAAAAAAAATCACATATAGGAAGTATCCATTGAAGCTTGGTTTTATCTTAAATATATTTGCAATACTCATGAGGGAGTCATGCACAGCAATCTACATTTGTCACTGTGACTTGTTTGCACAGTTTATAATCTTATACGCTATTATTTTAATTTGTGCAGATTAATCTCCCAGTTGATGTTTACTGCTCTACAGTACGTTTTTGAAAATCGTTTGGATTTTGTAAAGATTATTGTGAATTGTAAGGCATAAGCAACTACCCACCTGGTGGTGAAACATTATGGAAATTGCCGTCTCTTCATTGCACTTGGAGAATGGTTTGATTTTGAATACATAAACTGGCTCTATAGCCATGCTGCATGTTAGTCAGGGTTTTATGTAGATCTCATAGCAGTTTTCTCTCTGAGACAACCATAGAACATCGTCTTAAAAGATTCTTTATGCACCAGTGGTGACCCCATGTTGAAAATCCCTGCATGGAAAAGAAAGGACCTTTTCTGCAAGAAATTTCAATAAATTTCCTGAATCCTTGCACAAGTTTGGGATTCCAAGTGGAATAGAAGACTCACAACAACGTTATGTTGTAAAAAGTTATCTAGGATTTAATCATCGTCTGAATTACAAATTCTGTCTCAGTGTGCAACATGTGGATGAATCATGTGTCATTATTCTTTCACAAAGCAGGTGTTTTTTTAGGCTTTCTAACTATCTATGTTGGAAACCAATCCTAGAAAATAAATGACAGTATTCAGCTCCTCCATACAAACAAAAATAAAAACTAAATATTTATTCCCAGGTATAATAAATGTACTAAGACTTAGACACATAAGCTTACAGAAAACGTATAGAACAAAGGAAAGTGAAGGAACAAGAATAATTAATGAAATGACTAATGGACAGACATTTTTTTTTTCCAAGAGAACAGTGTCAAATACTGTGTCCAAAGGCTTAGGTATCAAAGTGGTAAGGTCGGGACAGCGTGTACCTGTCATATGCGCTGTCTCTCTGTTGTGTAGACCATATTGAGGTGTGAGTTTATGCGTGTGTGGGAGAGTGTGAACTTTACCAGTAGCAAAAGGAAAGACCCCTGTGTATCCAGAAAGAAGAGATCAAAGACTTGTGTGACTGGAGGAGAGCTGGCACAGAGCAGCATATGTGCATTTGTGTTTTATTATGGACAACACAGTGCATGCGACTAAACTGTAATCTGGCATACTGGTTATGTTCCCACTGAGCTGCCTTAATTTGTGAAAAGTGCATTTTATTTTTGCTCATCATGCATTGGCTAATTTTCTATACCAACTGCATGAGATCAACCAGTTTGTACAAGATATTGATCAACAAAGTAACTCTTCTTGCATTTTTTGGGTCAACATCAACAGTCTCATGTTTAAAGATGGACTGAAATAACTGAATAAAACAATGTATTTTTTGGGACATACAGCACTATGAAAAAGTATTTGACCCTTTACATATTTTGGTTCATATCATCAATAATTCATAATTGATCATTTTATTTACTAAGGTAAACCGCTATCCAGACCAACTTGGCCCAAATTAACTGGGATTAACCACATTTTTTTGAAAGCTGAGTATAATTTCACTAGCACAAAAAAACCTAATTAACTATGGCCCACAAAATCAAGAAATCACATTAGTAAAAATACTGTCTGACAAGATAAATTAGCCTAAAAGATCAAATAAAGAAACAGATCATGATTTGATCAAAATATCAAAAGAAATTCGAGAACAGCATCTCACTAGCATCTATCAATATTGAAAGGCTCAGAAAGTCATTTCTATAGCTTTGAGACTCCAGTGTAACAAAGCAAAAGCATTTATCCACAAATAGAAAAGACAAGGAGAAGAGTAAAACCTTCTCAGGAATGGCTGGTCCACCAAAACTACTTCAAAAACCCATAAACACCTCATCCAGGAGATCACAATAACCCTATAGCAACATCTAAAGCACGGTAGGCCACATTGGTCTTAGTTATGATCTGTGTTCATAGTTCAACAAAAACAAAAAGACTTAGCGAAACCAGTGATAACCAAAAAGAACACAAAGACTTGTCTTACATTTACAAAAAAACATCTGGATGATCCTAATATCCAAAAATCTAACTATAAAAAGAGAAATGCAAAGTAAGTAGACAAAATGAGTTTAAAAAAATTCAAACATTGCAGTGCACTTGGTTATTTTAACAGCCGATTCCTGTATAACTTCTTGACATCTAGATGCAGGAATTAAAAAGCAAGAATAGTGGCAATAATAAAAACTCACGCTGCAATAGAGAGGTTGGCGGCTGACAACGGACTGACTTCAGCCACTTCCTTGGCTTTCTGCAGTGCGATCTTCTGACTGGCAGCTTCCTCTTCTTCCTGCTCATCCTGTAGAAAATGATTATAGAAGAAAATCAGGCAAAGCATAAGAGAAACTAAGAAAACTGCAATTGCAAATGGGGGAACAAGAATAACCCTCCTTATAATAAACTCATATAATAATAAACTCCAGTGAAATGTCAAGCAAAACTTCAAAGTACTTTACCTTGGTCAATTCCTGTGCATTGGCTAAATTGTCCACAGCGATGGCCAAGAACACATTTAGCAGTGTGTCTAAGCACAGAGTTAAAAAATACAATTCATTGGACATTGCAAGAGAGTACATTACAGAAAGCCCATAAACAAATAGCAAATCCCATATATTTCATAAAGAGTCACCAGTTAACATATACTGGCTGCACAAAAACATATCAGTCATATCGTATCGTATCACATCATATCATATCATATCATATCATAACACATCATATCATATCATGACATATCATATCGTATCGTATCGTATCACATCATATCATATCATAACATATCATGACATATCATATCATAACATATCATATCATATCATATCATATCATATCATAACATATCATATCATATCATATCATATCATATCATATCATATCATATCATATCATCAATAAGTGAATAAATATGTAAAGTTACCACCATTGCTTTCGAACTTTGCCAAAATAAAAGTCCATTATTAAGTATACATGTTAGTATTTAGCTCAGTGATTTATGTGCTTATGTGTTTCTCGACCACATTACTATCAAAGGATACAGTTTCCAAAAAGAGTGAGCACAATGAAGAACACAGAGAAGGCCATCCCTTTGTTAACACCACCCTGAGACTGAATGCCATCATACATCACCATGTTCCAGTCCTCACCAGTAAGAATCTGAAACACACACATAAAATTCAACAAGGTTACACCAAGATGCAGGAATTCAGGGAACAAATTGTATTTTTTAACAAAGTCCCTGTTGTCAAAGTAATTTATACACATAACAAGTACAATAAAATTGTTGTAACCAAA
The DNA here is from genome assembly GCF_021462225.1 of Girardinichthys multiradiatus. Lineage (NCBI taxonomy): Eukaryota > Metazoa > Chordata > Actinopteri > Cyprinodontiformes > Goodeidae > Girardinichthys > Girardinichthys multiradiatus. Next base: position 18,445,782 of record NC_061818.1, read on the forward strand.
GCATTTTTTAAGTTTTTAGTTCTTTTTTTATGTTGATCAGAGTTTCTAATAACTTCTAATTAGTAATCTGTGACTTTATGTTTCCCTTAGGTATAATTATAATGTAACACAGAGGTCCATTTATTTCAGTCACTGGCCAACGGGCTGGATAAGGATCCATATTTGTCTTGCAAAAACACCCACATTGTGGTTACTAAGTTTCCATAGCAACCATTAGATGATATCTACAGATATCCAAATAATTGTTTGGGAGTTGTGCCAGAAAAATGCCTTTCTGTGGTACCATCATAAACATATTGATGTGTAGTTTACACTCTAGCTGGTTTTGGCATGAAACAGGTCTAAAAGGTTTGTTAAGAATGAAGATACTAATAATTTGGATTTGACAGTGATTAGTGTTGGTGATGATCTTAACAGGAAGAAGGGCCCCAAATTTAATTTAGCTTAAGGCCCAATACAACCTTTGAGCAGACCTGTTTAAATCACATAAAAAAGGTTGACTGAGGTGAAGAGAATAGGGCTTAAGACAGTACCAAGAGCTCTGAATGATAAAGAGAGATTGTGCAAATATGAATGGTTAAAGATGCCTTACTCTGTAAACTCCAACCTTGTGAAATAGTGTAGGAGAAGACTAAGTGCTGTTCAATTGGAATACTTTATTTCCCTAAATGCTTCCATGGGATTTTGTCCCCTTAAATAAATGTGTTCAAAAAGTTTGAATTTTTCAAAAGTTTCCAGTGTGAGATTATACTACTGATAACAAAGATGAAATAATTTTGGGGTTTTCAGCACATCTTTAGCAGGGGTGCCTATAAATATGGCCCCTGCTGTATGTAGAGAATGCATGAAACCAGCATGAATATGTCAACACGTTTTACGCAATCATGCTTATAAAAATATTAAGAATTCAAAAGGAGAATTTTTCCTTTCATACTGTATGCCTGCGTGCAAATTGTGAAGTCTAATAAAAACAATTTTTTGCAATCATTTTCCCTGCCTCTCATCTTCCCTCTTTTAGAACATTAGAACCTCCGCTCACCTGAAACACTGTCATTATTGCTGCAGGGAACGTATCGAAATTGGTCGGAGGGGTGCCATTTTCAAAATTAAACCTAGTCGGAGGTGAGTAAAAAGAGAGAAAATATGAAAAAAACACAACAAACACCAGTAAAACTAGATTTGTCTCACAACTACAGCTTATTTTGTTTCCAAAAGTAACTTTAAAATACGACTCAGAAATTGACAATTAACAGAAATCTTTCTCTTGGTGGAAAACTACTGCAAACGAGATCAATAATGAGAGAAAACGAGGAAAAAAGAGAGAGAAGAAAACAGCACTGACTGTCCTCCGAAGAGCTGCATCCCCAGAAGGGCAAAGACAACTATAAAGAGGAAGAGCAGGAAGAGCAAGCTGATAATGGACTTCATGGAATTGAGCAGAGAGACGACAAGGTTACGCAGCGATGCCCAGTACCTGATGAAAAGACAAAGGAAGTGTGTAATAAGTTGTGTTTAATGATGATTGTAACAAGATGTTGTTCATTTTGGATGGGAAGTGATAATTCTTCTGTGACTCACTTGGTGACTTTGAAGATTCTTAATAACCTAAGAGCCCGTAGCACGCTGATGCCAAAAGATGTGCCCGGTTGGATGATTGACCACAGCACTTCAAATATGCTACCACATATCACCTAATGCAAATACAAACAAATATAAACATGTTTTTATACATAATGAAATTTTACACACATAAGCATGCAAAAAGGGTTACTTCCTGTGAAATGCAGAGGTAAAGAAGGTGTTTGCAGCTTATTGTGGGTGTTAGTAAGTTTGTGGGGTTTTTTCTCTGTGTATATAGAGAGTGCATCCAAAATGTTGTGAGAAATGTTTCATATCATCAAATTTTAGTATCGGAGAAAGATAGGACTAATTAATAAAAGCAGTGATAAAGATTACATTTATTAACATTAAAAAGCTATCCAAATCAACCTGGTCCTATATGAAAAAGTAAGTGCCCCCTGAACCTAATAACTGCTTGTGCCACCCTTGGTGGCTCTGAAACATTTGTGATAACTGGCCTAAGAGTCTTAACATGGCAGTGAAAGGACTGTGCCCCACTCTTCTTGGCACAATGGTTTCTACTCAACTACACAGAAAAGTGTTAGTGCATCAGTTATGGGTTGTATCCAGGTACTTTCTTATTACTGAATCATGAACAATTATCTTAAGTGAGACAAGTGAGGCCTGGAGTTCTTCAGATATTGTTTTAGGTTATTTTTTGTGACCTCCTGGATGAGTTGTGAGTGTCCTTTTGGCGTTATTTTGATAGGACCACATCTTCTGAAAAGGTTCATTACTGTTCCATGTTTTCTATGTGGTTCTCTGTGTCCACGGCTTTAATTGTGTTGTTTCACTGGCGTCCCATAGACTTAGAAATGAATGTGTAACCTTTTCCTAACTAATAAATGTGGAAAAACTTCTCATCTGGTTATGAATTGCTTTAGACTGGATCATGTTCTGTTGCATTTGAGATCCAACACTAACTATAACCCTAACCCTTACTTCATGTTGTCAAACAGGTTTGATTTGAGTAGCTAATAAAACTAAACTTAGTTGTCCAATTAATGTTGTTAATGAAATTTAATTTATGATCTTAACACAGGGGGCAGACACAGTTTTCAGTAGAGGCAGGTTGGTTAAGATAACTTTTTTCACTTATTAAATAAACTCCTTATTGGTCAAGCATTTTTTCATGACACAGAATCTTACAATGCAGTCAAAACAGTTGAAGGACGAGTTGAGGTAGGCCTGTCTTCCAAGGCCATACATCTTAACACACATCTCAGTCAGGAAAATCCCCAGGAAGATGAATTCAGCATAAACTACAGAAGGAAAAAAACAGTCAAAAAGAAAGAGAAACATTTTTTAAACTCCCTTTTTGCATTTTAAAGTAGGAAAGTTTTGATATCAGCCAACAAATGTTTGCACAAAGTGCTGTTATGTCAGATGCATAAAATGGGAAGGAAACTGTTAAAATAGAGTTTAGTTCAAACAATTGTCAGCAGTTTAAATTGGCATATATGCTAAAATGTTATATGACTTATTCTATATCAGACATTCAAGTATGCAGCTCTTGGTTGCTTTTGGATGCACTTGTTTGTTGATGTTCCAGTCAGCTTTTTCATGGATTTAGCCACATTACTGAAGAATTTGCTAAACCACTCCTTTTCTGTAAGCTGTGATGACAGCATTTCTGTATTTGCGGAGATTATCTGTACATAAAGTGAGCTTGCGTTCCCCTCCTACTCACATAGAAAATCTGAAAGTGGTTCAGGCTGGTCGTAGTGCACTACAGCCACACACAATGTGTTGAGGCCCACCAAACACAGCACAGTCCAGTAAAATGCTTGGGACTTGACAACACGCCGGACAAAGAAACGAAATCGCCGCTCCCGCCGCTTGAAAGTTGAACCCTCGAGTTTTGAGCTCTTGAGGCTGGCACGAGCAAATGGTGAACCTGGAAAAAAAAAATCAGTGAAACACACAGGTTTTAGCCTTTTAGAGACAATATCACAAGTAGATAAATTGCTTAACTTGTATGTTCAGCACTGAGAAGTTAAAGAGAGAAATTTGATCCTAAAGATCTCTAACTGAAACAACATATTCCCTATGTAGTATTCATTTCTGAGTACATTATTGATAAATGTATGACCTCTAAGGTAGCATTGAAACCAATATAAGGTCAGAGTAAAATCCTTTATGACCACAGTACGAAACAGTAACCTAATGCTTCTCTGACTTCAATTAAATATAGTGAGTTGAAAACAGTGTAACAAACAGAATGGTGGTTTTGCTTTTTGGAAATTTCTTCACATAATAACAATAATTATTGTTAAGATTTCTATTTAATGTTGATTCCAGTGTTTTGCAAAACTACTCATACATCATGTCAACATTTTGCCAGATTTCAACAACAAACTTTAATATATTTTACTAGAGCTTTACTGTGAGGTGTGGGTAAAAGGATATGTGAGTTCCTGTTTTTTTTTTACAAATAAAAATCTAAAAAGGAGTCCGGTTCAGCCAACTAGACATATTCATTTGTAAGTAAAAGGTTTAATTTTTAGCAAAACAAAACTCACTCACAGGAGGAGGCAGGAACAAAACAATAAACAGGATGGACAGGCAGGCAAGACAGGCATGCAAACATTTGAGTGACATGGTGCAGGTGGGCCGAATGAAGCTGATTGCTAAACAGAGAGTGAAAACAAAGGATGGCAGGAACTAAACATTACCCAGACATAATCAAACCTAAGACATAGCAATGGCAGAATATAATCCAGAAAGCAATATGAACAGAATACATAATCAGAAGAAACCAAACAATAACACCACCTCTAAAACAATAAACAAAAGCAGGTTCCAAAACTCAACTGTGAGAAAAAATAAGAGGAAAAATCCGCAACCAAAAACCAAACACCCCAAATCATAACAAAAGGGTGGCATGCTTTTATATTCAACCTCTTTGAGTCAACATTTTGTAAAACTAGCTTTTGTGATTTTTTTTTTTGCAAATCTGGCACCTTTTATAGTATGTCTTTACCAGCGTTGCACATAAAGAGCTTAAAATACTTGATCAATCTTAGCCTTGATGGAGATAATCTTTGAACATCTGTTTAAAGTAATTTACCACTCAGGATTAGATTTTAATCTGGATTTAGACCAAAAGGTGCATTGTCCCTTATTAACATGTTTTGATCTAAACCATTCCACTGTAAAGCTCACTGTAAAATAAGGGTTGTTGTTCCCAGTTTTTAGTTTACTTTTTTCTGTACCTTCGTTTACGTTTTCGACCAGGAATGCCCTGTATTTAGCTGCATTCATATTCCCATTAATTTGCACCAGTTTCCCAAAACCATGATGCAACTGCCACCATTTTTCTCTGTGGGAATGATGTATTAGGGATGATATGAATATATATATAGCGTTTTGTATGTTTCCCAAAATGTTTAGTTTTGGTACCATCTGACCAAAGCACCCTACATGGCTTGTGGCAAACTGCACAAAGAGACTTCTTATGACTTAGCTTGACTATAGACCTGTTGCCCTGACATCTCACATCATGAAGGTCCTAGAGAGACTCCTGTTGGCCCACCTGAGTAAGCAAACAATAAACTATCAGGACCCCCTTCAGTTTGCTGAATCACTATGGAGTTGGAGTTGAAGATGCCATCATACACCTGCTTCAACAAACTCCCTGTCATCTGGACAAAGCCAGCAGCACTGTCAGGATCATGTTCTTTGATTTCTCCAGTGCATTTAACACAATCCAACCGGATTTGCTTTGTCAGAAACTCCAGAAGACTCAGGTGGAGGCCTCAACAATCTCCTGGATCAAAGACTACCTGACAAACAGACCACAGTTTGTAAGACTGAAGGGTTGTGAGTCTAACCAGGTAGTCAGCAGCACAGGTGCACCACAGGGGACTGTACTCTCACCATTCCTCTTCACTCTGTACATCTCAGACTTCAAGACAGACTCCTGTCATCTGCAGAAATACTCGAATGATTCTGCAGTCGTGGGGTGGATCAGAGATGGACAAGAATCTGAGTACAGGAAGGTGGTGGACCACTTCGTGGCATGGTGTGGAAACAATCATCTCATCTTGAATGTGACTTAAACAAAGGAGATGATTGTAGATTTTAAGAGAAACAGGAATAAGTCAAAAACTATTCCCATCATGGAAGAAGAGGTGGAGGTGGTGCAGGAGTATAAATACCTCGGTGTTCACCTGGACAACATACTGGAGTGGAGATGCATCTGTGAAGCCATCTACAAGAAGGGACAGAGCAGACTGTACTTCTTGAGGAAGCTTAGGTCCTTTGGTGTTTGCAGCAAGATGCTGCATATCTTCTATAAGTCTGTTGTGCAGAGTGTGATCTCTTCTACCATCATCTGCTGGGGAAGCAGCATCAGAGCCAGGGACTTAAAAAAGCTCAACAAGCTGATAAAGAAGGCTGGCTCTGTTCTGGGGACTCCTCAGGAACTTCTGGAGATTATTGTGCAAAGAAGGATTCTTCATAAAATGAAGAACATTATGGAGAACCCTGAGCATCCCTGAGACTGTCCTACAACATTGTGTCTTCAGCCAGAGACTTCTTCAGATCTGCTGTAAGACGGAGTGCTACAGGAGATCCTTCCTGCCCACAGCCATCAGCATCTACAACGGCTCTTTTAAGAAACCTTCATAATGAGCTACAAGATTTAATTTCCCTTTGGGATTAATAAAGTATTTTTGAATTGAATTGAATTGAACAATGGTTTTATTCCTGTCAGTCTTTCTTACATGCCAGTTTTATGGAGTGCAAAACTAATGATAGTCTTTTCAACAATCCAGCAATCAATTAAGCATTAAATCAATCAACAGTCTATTCATCCCCTGACCTTGATATAAGTCTTTAGTTTTCATGATGCCTTTTGTTTATTAATGTTCTCTAAGAAACATCTGAAGCCCTTACAGTACAGCTGTATTTATACTGAGATTAATTTACACACCGACGTATTGTAATTACTAACTAGAAAGAAACAGCACGTGGGAATGCATATGCTGAATGAACGAAGCAGAAGATGCTCAAGAAATTGGAATAAGTAAAAATTATCAACAATCAACTGAAGAACACATGAAAAAGAAAGAGGCAGAAAGAAGAGCAAGATAAGAGAGGAGAGAAAGAGTGGTGAAAAAGAAGCAGAAAGGAAAGAAAAAGACAAGAAAAAGAGGAGAGAAAGAAACAAAAAGGATAGAGACAAGCGAGAAAGGACAAAAAAAAATGGGAGAAAGGAGAAAAAAGAGAGAGAAGAAACAGGGGAGAAAAAAAGGCAGAAAGGAAAGACGGAAGCCAAAATAGTAACATTAGCATGTGGGCTATCGCTAACATGTAAACTAACATTGACTTTCTAAGGGGCGACAGTGGTAGGTGTTCGTCCTGTAATCGATGGTTGCCGGCTCGATCCCCCACTCTGTCGGTCTCAGTCTTTGTGTCCTTGGGCAAGACACATTACCTGCCTTGCCTGCTGATGGTGGTCTTTGTGGCGCTGATTGTATGGCAACATCACTTCTGACAGTCTGCCCCGGGGCAGATGTGGCTACAATGTATGGAATGCCAGTGTTCAAAATTGAATAAATAAATTAAACATTGTGAAATAAGTATCTACATCAATAAATAATAGATAATAATTTTATGTGACAATGAAATTGTGAAATAATTGAATGCATATAAGGTGCTCCTCACACCTGACCTAAATGAAAGTGATTTTCAGGTATCTGCAGCCCTGATTAATGTAAATCTACAGTAAAATTATTAATTATTTATGTCATTAATAGAAATGTTACTAAGGTTACTTTTCTGTTTTCCTCTATTTCTCAACCGTTGCCTGGATAGGCGTCTGGTCTGCTCTGTTACTGTAATGCACCTTGTATGCACGAAGCTAATCTTAAAAAGCAAGCTTACGTCGATTGGCATGACTGTCAGCACACTTGGCCGCAGTGAACTGTGCTGGGGGACACAGAAAACATAACAGCAATAACCCCAATGGTTATGTCAGACAGCACTAAAGTCTTGAGTGCTGTCCATGCGGACATGGTGCTCAATGGCTCTTAGGGTATCCACAATGGCGTCATCGATGCTAACATTCTGATTGGCCCCACAGTCATTCAGTCGTAAAGTGACATTATGAAGTAAATAGGCCATGGGGAAAGATTACCCTTATAAAATAAAAGCTGGCTTTTTGAAATAAAAGCTGACTTTTAAAAAATGACATTTTGAAATAAAACAAAAGCTGGAATTTCATAAAAATAGCCTCAACAATAATTTAAATTATTTGGTAAACATTTTAAATAAAAATTATTTTATATTATAAAGCTGATTTTAATGGAAAATGAAATATATTTCATAATAATGACCTGAGAAATTAAGATGCATTCAATTATTTCACAATTTCATTGTCACAAATCATTATTGATGTAGATACTTCATAGTGTTTCATTTATTTATTTAATTTTGAACTCTTTGTGTTCTGTAACAATGTAGCTTACCACTGTCGGTGTGGTATGAATGTGTGGATGACTGATTGTTGAGTAAAGCCCTTTGGGGTTTCTGGGGACTTGATAAAGCTATACAGGTGCAGGCCATTTGCCATTTACTATTTACCGTTTACATGTAGTGTGTTGACAACAGTGTAAGCTAAAATTAGCTAAAACAATGTTAGTTAAAATGCTAATGTTAGCATGTGAACTATCAGTAGCATGTTGACTAACATTAGCTTACTCTGTTTAGTATGACACCAATAGTTTACAAGGAAAAAATAGCTAAATAGCTAATGCTAGCTAAAATGCTAACATAGCATACTGGCTAACACTAGCATGCTGGCCAACATTAACTCACTCCATGTTAATTTAGCTTTATAAGTGAATATATTAACTGAGGGAATATATTAACTGAAAACCTAATGTTAGCTTAAATGCTGACATTAGCGTGTTGTCTAACACTAGGTATTAGTATTCTAGAATTGCGCCACTTAAGGTGGTTTGGCGTAGCTCTCTTACTTTTCATTTAGATTAATTCATTTTAAGAACTCTAATTCCTCTTGTGGTGGATAAAAATGTATTTTTCTGGACAATAAACCTCAATTGGACATTGTGCAGCTGGATGTAATTTGGCAGATGCTTTTTTTTAACTTTTGGACATTTGTTATGATGCACCACTGTAGTACCAGGTTTTTTTACTACTGGGAGCAGCTGATTAGTTTCTCAAAAGCTCAAATAATATTTTAACTACAACCCCAAATCCCTGATGAGCTGAAAAGGAGGCAATGTGGATGCAGAGCAGGAGCAAAGAGAAGAGAGAGAAAGAGGAAGTTCAAACCATCTCTTCCATCGATTATGATGGGCAATGTGAGCCATTGGGCTGGATGAACTCCAAGCCCCACAATGGACCCAGTGTCATGATTTGTAGGTGTTTTTGGGTTCTTATTATTATTATTCTTGATTGGGTTTGAATCATGCTTCTGTTTATTATTTTCCTGGTGATGCTTTAGTTTTTGTCTTCTAGTTCATGTTTTTGCCAAGTTAGGTTTTTGGATCTGGTTATGCTTTATTTTCATGTTTTTCTAGTTATGTTTCTATTAGTTTGTATTTAAGAGTCTCTTTTCTGCTCTAGCCACGTTTTGTTCTCTCTTGTCAGTTTTCAATCATCTTCATTCAGTTCACCTGCACCTAGTATTCAGTCTCCTCGTTTCACCTGGCTCTTGCTCCATATATACACATCTGTTCTGTTCATTCCTCGTGGAAACATCACAGTTCGTCTGTTTATGCCAAGCCTGTTCTGTCAAGCCTGTTTTGCCTAAGTTTGTCCATGCCGGCATCTGCAACTACCTGTCTGCCTGCAGGTTTCTTTTTGGTTATGAATTTTTTTTTTTACTCACCACGCCACGTTGCTGCCTGCGTGGCTGCATTCTGGGGTCCTCCGCCATACCAGCTGTGACACCCAGCCAGCATATTGGGAATACAGTATTGTGTGTTTCACTGAGACATGGCTGCCGGATCATATCCCTGACTCTAGCATCTCTCTGTCAAGCTTTCTGACCACAAAGCAGACGGAGATGTAAAGAGGAGCGGCAAACGCAAAGTAGGTGGACTATCAGTACTTGTGAACAACAGATGGTGTCATCCAGGACATGTTACTGTGAAGTGTTGTCTCTGCATTCCAGATCTTTAACTCTTAGCAATAGGTTTTTATCCATATTTTTTACCCAGAGCGTTCACCAGTGTTATTATTTACAACAGTTTACGTTCCACCTTTAGCTGTTGCCGACACTGCATGTGATGCCATCAGTTCAGTTGTTGCTAAGCTACGGGCACAACACCCCAATGCGTTTGTGGCAATATCTGGTAATTTTAACCCTGCTTTACTCTCTGCTACACTTCCAACATTTCAACAGTTTGTCAGCTGCTCTAGCAGAAAAAACAAAACGTTGGATTTGCTTTATGCAAATGTTGGACCACTTGTTTGCTGAGTATTGAATTATCTGCATGTTGTTGGACGTCACTGTGCCCCTCCAATGGCATCGGCCATTTTGTACCCAGGACAGCCCGCTCCTACATATCCCATCGAGCATTGTGACTGATATGACTGGGCGTCCCCAGTCTGACATCACAGGGTGCTATATAGGAGGCGCCCATGTTTGAAAAGCCGCCTTCTGCTGGAAACCGATCTGGTGATTGAAGCGCGTCACTTTAAGAGAAGAACTCTGTGAAGAGTTTCATTCATTCTCTCTCGTTGGAAAACGAACCATTCATAACTGAAGTCTGTGGACTAAGAAGGCCAGAGATTTCACTTTGCCGATCGAAGACGTGAGTTAACACGTAACTGGAGACACGGAGCTTCGGAGAGACGAACCGCTACCGTGTTTCATTTTCAAGTCGACTTTGATGGTCAGATCATATTTTTCCTTTTTGTCAAGAAGACCAAAGAACAAAGACTGACCGTTCCCCTGAAGTTAATTGTGGACGCACAATTAACTTAACCCCACTTTTCCTCGCTCGAATTCCCTCATTCGGAAGAAGACGACACAAGTAAAACCCATTTCTCTTTTTTTAATTTCTTTATTAGAAGGCCTGGGCAGGGTCAGAGGTTGTAGAAGCGATCAGAATCGCTGGTTAGGATCTCATGTGTTCTGAATAATATGTGCATGTAACCTTGCTTGTTGAAACTTTGATGTGTTATGTAATATCGGGATCCGCCGTGTTCCCCAGAGCTGTTTGTGTTTACTATCTGAACGCGGGTGCGTTGCAAGACTGGACTGTTAAAACGACCTCATGGTAAAATTCTCCATTTTACCTTTGTCTTCAATCTCACTGTGCTAGCTTGCTGCCAAAAGTTATCAATCCTTTGTGGTCAGGAGTTAAGGGGGAAGTTTTATGATCAGAAGATCATAAAGGACAGTCGGAGCTGCGCTCCAACCCCCACCACTCGCCACCACTCATATACCCCTCTCCCTTCGTCTGTAGTGCCATAAACTGCTGGTTGACTCAATACATACCCACTACCGTTTGTTGATTTTGCTTATTTAGATGTGTTACCCCTGTGTTTGTAGAATTTTGCATGTTGAGTAGGTGAAAATTAATAAATATTCACATAGATAAAGAGAGAGCGTTTGGTGTTTCATTGTGTGCAAAAAGTGATGTGTCAGTCAAAATAAGGTTCAAGTTCCACACGTTTCGGCAGAAACGGTCGATTAAACAGTGACATCTCCGGCAATAGTTATTAACTATTACGGAGTATTTAACGGTTGTAATTGTCAGAGGCGTTGAGCCACAATTACAACACCAGAAACATCTCTGGTCTCGATTCGTAAATGAGGATTTATGGTTAAGAAATTGATTTTCGTCAGATTATGATTTGTAATTATAATTATTGATCAAGATTATTCAATCAATAATCATACTCCCAACACAAACATCAAGGACTCTTACATCTCTAAAGCAAGACCTCCTTTATAGACAAATCAGATCACAATCTTGTTTTTCTCTGCTCGAATTATAAGACCCTTGTTCACAGGCAACCTGTAATAAAGATAACTGTGAGAAGATGGTCACAGGAAGCTGAAGAAGCCCTGTGAGGTTGCTTTCAGGCTACAGAATCTATAGCCCTCTTTTCACCATAAAAGTTAGCATACAAGCATGAAACTCACAGCAGTTGCTCAGGGTACATCTATGTTCATGTAGAAAATCATATTTTATTCATAAGTATTTAATTTTCAGATGAACGTGTCAGCAAGCCTGATTTCTAGGTCACCGATCAGCTGTTATTACATAATTATTCAATACGCTATCTCACTACATTCTGTTGTCATATCAGCTCTTTCCTGGTGTATTTCGGGCAGTCCTCGTCCATATGTTTAGGCACAAAAATGTTTATTATATTTAGAAAATTTGGACGGTACAATTTGGCTGTTTATTTGTTGAGCAGAGGGCCGTAGTTCGGCTTTCCATAAATAAAGCGCCGTAACACGCTCCATGTTGAGTTGAAACTGGCAAGCAGCAGATAGAAGCTCCTCCTTTTTGATGATGCTGTGAAGCGAGTGAAGCGTTGTCGCCCGTTTGCCACGCGAATTGCTGGCAAAATGTCAACAGCATGCGAATGAATCAAAAAATTCGCTGAAATCACGGTCTGTCTGAACGCACCTTAAAACTGATCTTACAATCACTTATATTGTGTAGTTATACTTAGATTGTGATGTTCTGATAAATGTAAAATTGCAACCATGGCATGTAAAATTAAACAAACTTCAGTCTGTTTAGGATTAAAGAGGTGGTGAAAGAAGGTCGGGAGGAGGTAAAGTTGGACTGAGATAACAAGGGCTGGTTAAAGACAGGGGGAAAGACAAGGGGCATCAGGGAGGGAGAAATGTAATATCAGAAAAACACAGCAGTATAGAAGAAGACAGAAAAGTAAAGGGCAGAAGAAGGAAAGAGAGGGCGTTCAGATAGTGCTGAAATGCAGGATACGATACCATCTCTATGTCTCTGAGGTTTGTGTGTGCGTTTGAGAGAGACTCAATGAGACAGGTCATATCTTACCTAAAGCCAGATCTCCCTCTCCTTCCTCTGGATTGAGAAGCTCTGCTTTGCTCTTATGGTTCTTTGTGGCTCTTCTACGAGAACCTGTTGCAGGAAAATACTTTTCTTTAAGCCAATAATACTCATGATCAAATGTGTGGTTTTTAGTTGTTGCATGTTATTGAAAAAGCTCACTAATTCTGAATATTATTTCATACCATCATACTCATTTTCATTCTCATCATCTGCCAAGATGACCTCTTCTACAAAACAAAGAGTTAAAAAGTTATTATGTAGCTTTGAAACATTTGTACGTCATGTTTTTTGCAACACCAATAGACAAGATGAACACCACAGTTTAACATGACAAGATATAAAAGATCAAAAGTGAATAAGAGAGAAAAACTTTTGTACATATGACATTAAACACTTGAAACTCTGAATCTTGAATATGAGAATCAATTCACCTTTCTTTGTGTTTATATATGTTGGCCCATCCTACCAAGTGTTCTGACTTTATATAAAAGACACATGTTTAATAACTCGCAAAGGATCAGTCATATCAGATATGAGCCATTTTAATTCAACTACAAAGGCCACAACTCCGTGAGTTGAGTTACTTACCCTCACATTTATGTTTTCATGCAAGTGGTCTTGTTGAAAACCTTAAAGGTCTATTTATATAAGGGGTCAAAGAAATGAATTGAAGATGTGAAATACTGAACATGGTAAAATTGAGTGCCATAAAAACTAACTTGTAATTAATATCGCCTCTGTGAAAATTAGAATCTGTGAATTTGGATTTCATTAAAATTATAACATGGTAAATATTAATGTTATAAATATTAAGGTTATCAAATTTAACATTGCCTGTTTTCATTCACTGCCTTGATTTTAGCTCTTCCACTTTTACCACTTTAGATTTATCATTAAGTGTATTAGATTCAACATTACCCATTTTCATTCACTGCCTTGATTTTAGCGCCTCAATTTTACCACTTCAGATTTATCATTCATCACGTTCACTGTGTAATTTTTGTAACTTCTGTTAGATCAGAATACGGCAGCAGACCTGGCGTGACAGCGAAGTACTAGTCCATAGCCATTCCCAAGCATTTTCAGTAGTAGGCAGTGATATCAATACCCCTTGTATGGGAATATGACAATAAACGATTTGCTGGAAGTTCTCTAGGGTGCACAACTCTGAATATAGCACTCTCAAAAATCACCAATATGAGTGGGATGCTGTAGGATCATTTTCAGGCTATGTGTGGTGACTATTTGTCAAAGGAAACAAATCAACCAAACTAAGGACTTAACTCAAATAATCACTGATGTGCACCATGGGTTTGTGGTTTAGGCAGTAACCTGTTATTCAAGAGAGTCCAATATACATATATATATATATATTTCTTTCTAAGGTTTATTTCCATAGAAACAAGGAAAAAGACTGATAAATGTGGGTTCCATCCTTCCATCCAATAGTTAAACCCAGTGGTAAGTTCAACACAATGAGCTGGGAATCAGGCACCTTCTCTGGAAGATGGAGGGAAAACTGCTCGATTGGCTGAAAACTGCCAAAGCGAGCTGGCACAAAGAAACGCCGAACCTCTTTTTTTTTATTAAGTGGAATCTCAATAAATCTTAATAAACTGAGTTGCTAATTCTCTTTATTTTATTTTATTTTTTTAATTACCTCTGTTGTTTGATTTTCTGTATCATTGTAATGTTTTTCCTTGTGTGCAGCGCTTTGGGTGCCTTGTTGCTGAAAGGCGCTATATAAATAAACTTGACTTGACTATATTTGTTCAACAAACCTACATTCTCGCCTAAAAACATCTTAAAAGTTTATTTGGGGTCACTGAAAGCTTATTATTTAGATTCTTTATTCACAATTTTTGCCACCGTCGTTCGCGATTGTTGCCCGAGCTCGACCAATCTGCTTTGACCCGCAATAAATAATGGAAAATTGTAGGTCACTACAAAACTCGGCGGTCCTGCTGGTACTGCCATATTCCGATCTACTGGAAGTGACAAAAATTATACTGTGAACGCAATGAATGTTAAAACTGAAAATAAATGGTTTCCCGACTGACAGCAGATTGTCAGTAAGGAAAGCATTTAGCTCCATGTGAGCAAATGAGCAGCCAATCAGGAGCAGAACAAAAATTACTGTTAAAGTGTCATCAGTTGTAGCCAACATAATAAGAGCTTCACTAACTGGTACGGGAAGGCCAAATTATTAACATTTCAGGGGAAATGTAGGTTGGATTAGAACTAAGCATAACCAGTTGACATCTCTGATGAATTTAGATAAATTCCATAATCTCTCAGCCCCAAGTTTTGAATTATTAGTAATGTTTAGTTTATTACATAGGAGATTTTATGTAATCTTTTCATTGGACATGAACTGAAACATCCATTTCGATGTGCCCAATATTTGAAAATAATACAGTAATCCCATTACTCAGGTAAAAAAAAAAAAAAAAAAAGTTACAGCTCTGACTATTATTGTAAAGAGAGGAGTATATCTAATTATTTGATATAAATAATAATAAACTCTGACAGGTTGACTTCATTACTAATTTGGTTTCATATGGTTTGTGTCATTACTGATGTATAAATATAGTCTGGCATTACCCCTTTAATTTTATATTCGACTTAAATAGTCTAAACATACCCCTGCTTTGAGTTTTGTAAGCTAAATGTTTCAAAACAGGAACATGTTAAAATGCCTTTATTGCTATCCTATTATGTCACAGTAGTGCAGTGGCTGAAGAGGAGGTGAAAGCTATGCAGGCTAAAACTCCAGAAAAAAAATAATGTTAGGCGATGTTTGTTAAAGAGTGCTTATGATTTATGACGCAATAATTCCCTCCTATTGTGGTTCTCAAATACACAACTTCCTTCTGTGTGGGATCCACAGGACGTATTGGAATAATATGTTCAGCATAGTGGAAAGGTTTACAAGACTGCAGTGTCCTAGCTCAGACCTGATAAGCACAAAATGTTCAATACAATATAACAAGCAAAACACAAATATCAAACAAATTATGATAATTCAGTTGATTTACAAACCCTTTTTGGAACTATTGTCTATGTATTTGTTTATTTATCAATCACTTTCATCTGTGATACAAAAGCAATAAAAAAATAAAGAAACACAGATTAAAAAATGTTCTGGAAGGGCTTAATTTTCAACAAATAAAAAAAAAGTTATAATATATACCTTTCTATATGGATTTATGATTGAATTGTTTTGTGTTAAATATTGATATTGTTCAAAGCTAGTATCCAGTTAATTGTTTGCCAAAAGCTGAAACAAAGTGCTCTTTAATGAAACAAATTAAAATGAAAGTAAAGGAAAGTTTTTTGATGGCATCATTCATCTGCAAAACAAATGAAACATGCAGTAAACTGTCCATACCAGCCTTGCAGATCCACTCCAGGTATCCATTCAGTTCCCTTTCAATCTGCTGCTGTCTTCTGAGCTTGAGGAACTCTCTCCTGTTCTCCACACGCTCTCTCTCTTTGGCAAATTCCCTAAATGACCGACATAAAGAAATATTTAGCTAATTTATTGTGGACTACATTACATTTTTATGTGTCTTTTACAACACACATGTAGGACATAAACCCGCATGCTTACCCTGACAACACACCAAGCACGAGGTTGAGCATGAAGAAGGAGCCGATGATGATAAGGGGGATGAAGTACATCCAGTTCCATGCGCTCCCTGAGGCGTCATTGCTCTGGAAACACACACATACATTATGCAGAGTAGTCAGTGCTTTGCTCTGTGCCCTTTTTATTGATCTATGCCAACAGAAATATCACTTGTTGAGCTAATTCCCAATTTATCAATCAATTATTAACAGTTAGATAATTAAAGAAATTAAATACATTTGAAATTTTTAAAGTAAGCTTTGGGTGGTGAAGCACCTATAAAAGTATAGGTTGACAAAGACAGCGACCTTAGGAATTAGCGCTTATGATGTGTTTACTGGAATCCTAATTCAAGTTGAAAGTAGCTTTGAGAAAAAAATATGAAATTAAATGCAGTATTTGTATTATACATTTATACTTTTTATGTTATAAATTTAAATTACTAGCTCATAATCAATACATGTTAAGAGTTGACTTCCAATTTTCAAATTTTCATGCTCTATATAGCAGTCAGAAACACAAGCAAAACAGAAATGACATGAATGTGCTTAAAGTCATCTTAATAAGTAAATACATCTCTGCCACTCTATTTAGCTGCACTGTCAGAGTAAATAATGCATAAGAAGTGTTTTCCTCATTCCCTCTATGCCTCTAAAATTTCCCTGTTTGCGGCACTGCTTTCTTTTATTCTTTAGAGCCTTTATTCCTTGGGTCCATCATCTTTTGGAACCCTATATTCTCCATTCAGTCCCAATTTAGGTGGTTGTTTATTTAGTATCTTTATTTATATACAGTTCTCTCTATTTCTCCATGCACAACTCCACACTGATTAGCCTTTACACAAGTTACTTATTTTACCCCTTCCACAAACTGACCTCTGCTCATAATACTCTGCATTGTAGTCTCCCTGTCTAAAGTTACCCATCTCCTCCCTCATTCTTACATCCTGCATGTAAGCCGGTACTGCTGCTGTGTGCTCAGAGTACCGAAGATAATTTTTTTTCTACCATTAAAGTGTTATTGCTCCCTTTTCTCGGCAGTTGCAAGAATAACGTGGGCTGAACAGACCTTTTTAAATATGGAGCAGCACCGGAAAGGAGAGACAAGGTGAGAGAGTGCGAAAGATGGAAGAGCAGCAGAGGGATGGAGGAGAGAAAGATTACAGCAAATGAAAATAAAAAACATCAAACAGCAATTAGTGATAGACAGAGTTGCTGTTCAAGTTTGTCATTTACAGGTACATTTCAAAAAATGTGAATGTCATGAAAAAGTTTAATATTTTTGTCACTCATTTCAAAAAGTGAAACTCATACATTATATAGATTCATTGCACAGAGGGAAATATTTCAAGCTTTTATTTCTTGTAACTTCTATGATTATGGCTTACAGATAATGAAGACCCCAACTTTAGTGTCATAAAATTAGAATATTGTGAAAGTGAAATATTGCAAACGTTTCCTGAGCCTCTACATGGTCACTCTGTCTGGGTCAGTAGGCTGCACAATCATGATGTCAAGAAGGGTAGGAAGGTAATTGCTAAATAAGCTGGTTGCTTACAGAGTGCTGAATGCAAGCATATTCATAGAAGGTTGAGTGGAAGGAAAATGTGTGGTAGGAAAAGGAGCACCAGCAACTGGAATAACTGCAGCTTTGAGAAGATTATCAAGCTCAGCTGTCTTACACATGATTGTGTTGCTTACTGACCTATACTGAGAGACAGTTGAGAGGCAAAGGAAAACTTTTCACATTTTTACAATATTCTAATTTTCTGAGACACTGAATTTTGGGTTTTCATTATCCGTAAGCCTAAATAATCAAAGTTTAAGGAAATAAAGGCTTGAAATATTTCACTCTATGTGTAAGGGATCAATGTAATATACTGTATGAGTTTCACTAAGAAAAAAGTCCCTGCTTAAAAAAATGGCAACTTCAAGTTCAACATTAATTTAGTTAGCCACATGGACAAAGGTTGAATAGTCAGATGAGACAAAGACTGAGCAAATTTGACATGATAAAAATAACCATGTCTGAAGCAGTCATGGTGACCTTTCAAACTTTGCAACAATGAATCAGCAATGAAGCACCATGCTTAGGGTCACTGCCAGTGTTACTGGTGTATTCCATAAAGTGGGTTGACCTGTACAACATAAGGCAATTTGGCAACATAGTAAAAACAAATTCTATAAAAGGCTGCTCGGTTATACACACATAGTAGAGCAGGTCTGTCCAGCCCTCCATGGTGATGCACTGGAAGACGGTAAGAATAGCAAACAGGATGTTGTCAAACTGGGTAATGCCATAGTTTGGTCCCAACCAGTACCCCCTACAAATGGTGCCCTCTGGACACAGTCGGGACGGCGGTTCATTTCCACATGGAAACTCTTCCCGGATCTCATCTGTGTCTGGGTAGAAGCGAGAATTCATAGTAGAAAAAAACTATGCAAATATATTATTTTGTCACAGATGCAATGTCATTCATTATATTTCTTAAACACAGATTACAGGCCTGAATTTACCAAAATCTGTATAATCACAAGGACATTGTAAATATTAAACATTTCAATATAATAACTGATTAAGTTTATATGTAGTGGTTTAGTACTCCTTTAATCTGAGAAGCACATTATGGAAATGGTATAGTTTCTTCACTTATATACAGGGGTTGGACAATGAAACTGAAACACCTGGTTTTAGACCACAATAATTTATTAGTATGGTGTAGGGCCTCCTTTACAGCGTCAATTCATCTTGGGAATGACATATACAAGTCCTGCACAGTGGTCAGAGGGATTTTAAGCCATTCTTCTTGCAGGATAGTGGCCAGGTCACTACGTGATGCTAGTGGAGGAAAACGTTTCCTGACTCGCTCCTCCAAAACACCCCAAAGTGGCTCAATAATATTTAGATCTGGTGACTGTGAAGGCCATGGGAGATGTTCAACTTCACTTTCATGCTCATCAAACCAATCTTTCACCAGTCTTGCTGTGTGTATTGGTGCATTGTCATCCTGATACATGGCACCACCTTAAGGATACAATGTTTGAACCATTGAATGCACATGGTCCTCAAGAATGGTTCGGTAGTCCTTGGCAGTGACACGCCCATGTAGCACAAGTATTGGGCAAAGGGAATGCCATGATATGGCAGCCCAAACCATCACTGATCCACCCCCATGCTTCACTCTGGGCATGCAACAGTCTGGGTGGTACACTTCTTTGGGGCTTCTCTACACCGTAACTCTCCTGGATGTGGGGAAAACAGTAAAGGTGGACTCATCAGAGAACAATACATGTTTCACATTGTCCACAGCCCAAGATTTGCGCTCCTTGCACCATTGAAACCAACGTTGGCATTGGCATGAGTGACCAAAGGTTTGGCTATAGCAGCCCGGCCGTGTATATTGACCCTGTGGAGCTCCCGACGGACAGTTCTGGTGGAAACAGGAGAGTTGAGGTGCACATTTAATTCTGCTGTGATTTGGGCAGCCATGGTTTTATGTTTTTTAGATACAATCCGGGTTAGCACCCGAACATCCCTTTCAGACAGCTTCCTCTTGCGTCCACAGTTAATCCTGTTGGATGTGGTTCGTCCTTCTTGGTGGTATGCTGACATTACCCTTGATACCATGGCTCTTGATACATCACAAAGACTTGCTGTCTTGGTCACAGATGTGCCAGCAAGACGTGCAGCAACAATTTGTCCTCTTATGAACTCTGGTATGTCACCCATAATGTTGTGTGCATTTCAATATTTTGAGCAAAACTGTGCTCTTACCCTGCTAATTGAACCTTCACACTCTGCTCTTACTGGTGCAATGTGCAATCAATGAAGACTGGCTACCAGGCTGGTCCAATTTAGCCATGAAACCTCCCACACTAAAATGACAGGTGTGTCAGTTTCATTGTCCAACCCCTGTATATGTACTTGCGCAAGAATAAACACATTTGTGTTGATTTTCTGATTTTATTACTCTGACTCTGCAATATCTACCCCAGCAGACACAGATGCAGCCTACTCTGGGCAAGCAGTTTGCACATGTGCGTGCAGTCTTGTTACCTGTAGTATTGTCGAAGCAGGTTTTGTGGAATTTGCCTATATAGAACTCCAGACCAATGATGGCAAACATGAGAATGGCAAAGAAAAGCAACAGGCCAATTTGCAGCAGGGGGATCATGGCCTTCATTATGGATTTGAGCACCACCTGTAAGCCTGAGGAACACAGCAGACACAGAATTATTTTTGGCCATTGTGATTTTTTTTTTTTTTTGTAACTATAAGGCCTTGTGGATTCCACCAGGTCCAGATGCATCACTGTTGGCTTTTGATGTGCTCACTTAAGACAGCACTTGTCAGTCCTCTAGATGTGCAGCAACAAAGTCTCAGATGTGTCTAGGGGGAACCTCTTCACTCCAAAAAACATGCTCCTGCAATCTGTATTTAACAGAAACTGCCTTATAACTGAACCGAACAGAAGGTCAGTCAAAGGAACCTTTTTATATCTTTTCCACAAGACTTGAAATCTGATCTAATCAGATTATTTTCACCATGGATGACTGAAGGATTAACTGTTAATATGTCAAAATAAAAATCTTTCCCACAATAAAACAGCACTAGGTACACAAATTACTCATTGTCAGTCTCTTAAAAATTAAATTTAGGCAAGCTGAATTCAAGTTGAATGGTGAAAGCTTCACTTTGATAAATCTATGAATCTGAGTAGATAGAAATCTATGCAGAGGACAGAAAAAAGACAAAAGGCTGTGGAACTGTGACTGAGGGAAATCAAAGTCTACATCTGATCATGGAGACATCTGAAAATATATACTCCTTTCTTTCACTGTGCCACTAAGTTTAAAGGTAATTGCTCTTGCATTGAGCTTTATGTCTAACTGCTGTCAGTGTCGATAGTACCCTGGGCCCACACTTCCTAATTCTCAAGTTTCACTTTTCAAAGTGTATTAAATTTTGAAATAGATAGGAACCAACTTGGCCACTGTTCTTTAAAGTCAGGCAATTATTAACAGTGCTTCTACTTCAATGCCACCATAACATTTAGACAATGAGCACACTGTCAATACGCTTACAACATTGACTTAAAGGCCTATTAGCTCAAAAACAACTAGCATTTGGCATAAAAACAGAATGGTCCAAGTTCTGAAAAAATATCCAAGCTATTTTAGATTAAAGTTAGAGGCTTGAAAAAGGTTTTATTATTTAAATGATAAGGATTTACTTACTGGGTATACCGGACACTAGTTTGAGAGGCCTCAATACCCTCACAGCCCGAAGGGTCCGCAAGTCGAAATCTGAGCCCACAGTGGACAATATCCTAGAAGGAAAAAGACAAATGCTCAGATGT
The DNA here is from genome assembly GCF_021462225.1 of Girardinichthys multiradiatus. NCBI lineage: Eukaryota > Metazoa > Chordata > Actinopteri > Cyprinodontiformes > Goodeidae > Girardinichthys > Girardinichthys multiradiatus. The sequence goes on from NC_061818.1 coordinate 18,467,425, forward strand.
GCGTATAGCAAATCAATATTCAGGCCAGTCAGGCTTGTCACTGTCAGTCAAACTTTCTGTTTCTCACATTCTCTTTCATCCATACACAGCCCCTGAAAGGCCATTACAAGCAACCGGGTAAGCACTCTATGTAGATCCTGTAAGAGCCAAACCAATCAATAGAGCTGAAAAGTGAAGTAAGACAGAGAAGTGTATCAGGATGAGGGAGGGGCACGCCAAAGAGATGCTATTCTGTATTTGAATTTTAGAGAAACTACTAAAGCTAAAGAAAGATAAAGAGATGCAGAGAAGATGAAGGACTGGAGGATAAAAACAGAAGGTTGGAAACAGATATAAAAGATGGTCTATCAGATGGTGTGAATCAGATGCCATTTATTTTATTTAGTGTGTCTGAGATACATTTAGTTTCTTTCAGTCATGCTACACGGTAAACACACTGTAGTGTGTGCTATAGCATCTTTAACAACACTAATCATCAAAGTTAACAGCTTGAGAAGGTTAAGATGTTCCTGGGTGCTGTCAGACTTCCAGTCAGTCCTCCTGTCTGACGCATTCTGTGAATCATCCTTACTTCCTGCTTGTCTCTCTCTCTTTCATTCATTCTATCTCTCCAACACATTTCTGCTTTCCTCTGCCTGAAAAAAGATGTTAAGTGACACAGCAGAAAGTTAATCATAACTCTGAACTCTGCCTACTATCATTGGGATACTTCACATTTAGGAAGAAGGAAAAAGCAACTTTAACTAAGGGTCAGTACACAAATAAAAAACACCTAGTTGGAGTATTAATATGGAATACAAGTACATCTGAAAAAATTACAATATGCTGAAAAAGTTCAATATATTTTTTCCTTCATTTCAGAAAATTAAACTAATGTATTATATAGATTAGACATAGAGTGAAATACTAGAGTGCGATATTTCAAAAAGAGTAACACCAGGGCCATTAAACCAACTTTTAGTACCTTTGGCAGTGTGGGTCAGTGCCGACTCCTGCTAGAAAAAAAAGAAAAAATTACATATCCATAAAACTTATCAGCTGAAGAAAGAAGTGCTCTGAAACTTCCTGGTAGGCGGCTGCATTGACTTTGGACTTCAGAAAACACAATGGACCAACACCAGCAGACAACATGGCACGCCAAATTATTACTGACTGTGGAAACTTCATACTAGACTCAAAGCAATGTGGATTATGTGCCTCTCTAACCCTAACCCCTAACCCTAACCCTCTTCCTCCAGAGTCTGGGATCATAATTTCCAAATTTAACTTAAATTATATATAACTTTGGACCACTGAGCAACAGTCCAGTTCTTTATCTCCTTAGCTCAGGTGAGAGGCTTGTATCTCATTCGTCTGTGTGTAGTGGCTCTTGAGTTCAACCTCAGTCCACTCCTTGTGAAGGTCCCTCAAAATCTTGAATGAAATTTTCTTGTCAATCCTCCTAAGTCTACAGTTGCCTGTTGCTGGTGCACCTTTTCCTTCCACTTAATTTTCTATGAATATGCTTGGACATAGAACTCTTTGAACAACCAGCTTCTTTATCAATGACCTTTTTTGGGTCACCCATCTTATGTGGGGTGTCCATGCCTTCTGGACATGTTACAAGTCAGCAGTCTTCCCCATGATTGTGTAGCCCACAGGCCCAGAATAAGAGACCATTTAGAAACTCAGGGAACTTGCACAGGTGTTTCGAGTTAATTAGCTGATTATGGTGCAACATCAGTTTCCAATATTCAAACTTTTCAAAATATTGTATTTTTTTGAGACATTGAATTTTGGGTCTTTTTTATCTGTGAAATATAAATGCGTGAAATATTGTATTCTTTGGCCCTGATCTTTAAAGATCCCAAATAGGGGGTGCTAAATTGCTTGTACAAAAAAAATGCAGGTGGGTGTGTTGTGTGCGATTTTTCAAAGATCGCATGTGGAATGGATAACAGGTGCAAAAGAGATGCACACCGCCCTACTTAAATGAGGAAATTGTGTGTGCTACAGGCTGGCTGCTGCTAGCCCCAGCAGAACTAGAGGAAAAGCGAATAAAAGCTGTGGTGCTTTAACCTTTTCTCTCTCTTAGACATGGCAATTGAATGAGCTTTTACTGTGCTCTCTTTCAGACTCTAACCTTGAAAACTGGCTCAGAGTTTATCTGTTCTTTCTTTCTAGGTGAAATGACTAAAGGAGCTACATCCATTAACATTTACTTTTCCTTCCCATAGAAAGGACTCCTGGATCAGTGCTTCTTTGTTCTCTTTGTGTCTCTGCTCTGTTCTCTCAAACCCCCAATCGGTCGCGGCAGATGGCCGCTCACACTGAGCCTGGTTCTGCTGAAGGTTTCTTCCTGTTAAAAGGGAGTTTTTCCTCTCCACTGTTGCTACATGCATGCTCAGTATGAAGGTTTGCTGCAAAGTCAACCCTAGTGACTGTCCACTGTCTCTACATGGTCATCCAGGAGGAGTGACTGCTACAAGTCTCTGACTCGATGCAGTCTGCTGGGTTTCCTTAGACAGTTATTTATTAAAATTGGATAAAACGTTTTTCTGAGTCTGACTTCACTGTTCAATGGTTAGGATTAATTGGAATGTATGTACCTGACTTTTGTGAAGTGCCTTGAGACCACATGTGTTGTGAATTGGCGCTATATAAATAAACTGAATTGAAATGAACTTCAATTGCTTGAAATATGCAGGGGTTGCTGTGCTGCAACATTACAGGTCCTTCTCAAAATATTAGCATATTGTGCTAAAGTTAATTATTTTCCATAATGTCATGATGAAAATTTAACATTCATATATTTTAGATTCATTGCACACTAATTGAAATATTTCAGGTCTTTTATTGTCTTAATACGGATGATTTTGGCATACAGCTCATGAAAACCCAAAATTCCTATGTCACAAAATTAGCATATCATTAAAAGGGTCTCTAAACGAGCTATGAACCTAATCATCTGAATCAACGAGTTAACTCTAAACACCTGCAAAAGATTCCTGAGGCCTTTAAAACTCCCAGCCTGGTTCATCACTCAAAACCCCAATCATGGGTAAGACTGCCGACCTGACTGCTGTCCAGAAGGCCACTATTGACACCCTCAAGCAAGAGGGTAAGACACAGAAATACATTTCTGAACGAATAGGCTGTTCCCAGAGTGCTGTATCAAGGCACCTCAGTGGGAAGTCTGTGGGAAGGAAAAAGTGTGGCAGAAAACGCTGCACAACGAGAAGAGGTGACCGGACCCTGAGGAAGATTGTGGAGAAGGGCCGATTCCAGACCTTGGGGGACCTGCGGAAGCAGTGGACTGAGTCTGGAGTAGAAACATCCAGAGCCACCGTGCACAGGCGTGTGCAGGAAATGGGCTACTGGTGCCGCATTCCCCAGGTCAAGCCACTTTTGAACCAGAAACAGCAGCAGAAGCGCCTGACCTGGGCTACAGAGAAGCAGCACTGGACTGTTGCTCAGTGGTCCAAAGTACTTTTTTCGGATGAAAGCAAATTCTGCATGTCATTCGGAAATCAAGGTGCCAGAGTCTGGAGGAAGACTGGGGAGAAGGAAATGCCAAAATGCCAGAAGTCCAGTGTCAAGTACCCACAGTCAATGATGGTCTGGGGTGCGGTGTCAGCTGCTGGTGTTGGTCCACTGTGTTTTATCAAGGGCAGGGTCAATGCAGCTAGCTATCAGGAGATTTTGGAGCACTTCATGCTTCCATCTGCTGAAAAGCTTTATGGAGATGAAGATTTCATTTTTCAGCACGACCTGGCACCTGCTCACAGTGCCAAAACCACTGGTAAATGGTTTACTGACCATGGTATCACTGCACTGTGCTCAATTGGCCTGCCAACTCTCCTGACCTGAACCCCATAGAGAATCTGTGGGATATTGTGAAGAGAACGTTGAGAGACTCAAGACCCAACACTCTGGATGAGCTAAAGGCCGCTATCGAAGCATCCTGGGCCTCCATAAGACCTCAGCAGTGCCACAGGCTGATTGCCTCCATGCCACGCCGCATTGAAGCAGTCATTTCTGCCAAAGGATTCCCGACCAAGTATTGAGTGCATAACTGTACATGATTATTTGAAGGTTGACGTTTTTTGTATTAAAAACACTTTTCTTTTTTTGGTCGGATGAAATATGCTAATTTTGTGAGATAGGAATTTTGGGTTTTCATGAGCTGTATGCCACAATCATCCGTATTAAAACAATAAAAGACCTGAAATATTTCAGTTAGTGTGCAATGAATCTAAAATATATGAATGTTAAATTTTCATCATTACATTATGGAAAATAATTAACTTTATCACAATATGCTAATATTTTGAGAAGGACCTGTATAAATGATCCAATTGCTGAATGTTTTCCTTCTCTTGTGTTCTGCTCCTGCTTTTCTGGACTGTTACAGTTAGTTAATTTTTGTTGTCGCTATTCACAGCTGCAGGTTTGTGTGTGGTTTTGTACATGCAAACCTTTTGAAAATCGGGACTTATGTGTAAGAGATAATATACGAGTTTCACTTTCTAAAACTGACTTTTTCATGATATTCAAATTTTTTGAGATGAACCTCTAGTAATGCTTTGATTGTCTGCAATGGCAAAGTTCTAAGATTGGTGAAGGTTTGGTGTGTAATCCTTGTAATAACTTTGTATGATGTCCTATGCCTCATCAGGCGCTGACTTCTAACTGAGACTGTATAACTGTACGTTAACTAACTGTAACATTAAACACAAGGTACATTTGCATAAATAACTCGTACTCGTTGTCTTCTGCTTTATCCGGGACCGGGTAAAGCAGAGACGCCCAGACGTCCCTCTCCACAGACACCTTCTCCAGCTCCTCCAGGGGGATCCCAAGGCGTTCCCAGGGCAGCCGAGAGACATAGTCCCTCCAGCGTGTCCCGGGCCGTCCCCTGGGCCTCCTCCCGGTGAGAGGGTTGGAACACCTCCCGAGAAAGCCGTCCAGGAGGCATCTGATATAGATGCCCGAGCCACCTCAACTGGCTCCTCTACTCCGAGCATTCCCGGATGGCCAAGCTCCTCACCCTATCTCTAAGGGAGAGTCTGGCAACCCTACGGAGGAAGCTCATTTCAGCCGCTTGAATCCGAGATCTCGATCTTTCAGTTATGACCCAAAGTTCATGGCCATAGGTGAGGGTAGGAACGTAGACCAACTTGTAAATCGAGAGGTTCGCTTTCGGCTCAGCACTCTCTTCACCACAATGGACCGGAACAGTGACCCCATTACTGCGGCAGCCGCACCAATCCATCTGTCGATCTCCCGCTCCATTCTTCCCTCACTCATGAGCAAGACCCTGAGAACTCCTCCACTTGAGGCAGGAACTCCCCTCCAACCTGAAGAGGGTAAGCCACCCTTTTCCAGTCGAGAACCATGGCCTCGGACTTGGAGGAGCTGATCTTCATCCCAGCCGCTTCACACTCGGCTGCGAACCGCCCCAGCGCATGCTGTAGGTCTTGGCTACTGGGGGCCAGCAGGACCACGTCATCTGCAAAAAGAAGAGACGAAATCCAATGGTCCCCAAACCAGACCCCCTATGGCCCTTGGCTGCGCCTAGAAATCCTGTCCATAAAAGTTATGAACAGGACAGGTGACAAAGGGCAGCCCTGCCGGAGTCCAACATACACCGGGAACAGGTCCGACTTAGTGCCGGCAATGCGGACCAAACTCCTGCTCCGTTTGTACAGAGACCAGATGGCCCCCGATTCCATACTCCTGGAGCACCCCCCACAGGGCACCACGAGGGACACAGTCGAATGCTTTCTCCAGGTTCACAAAACACATGTGGACCGGTTGGGCAAACTCCCATGAACCCTCGAGTACCCTGTAGAGGGTATAGAGCTTGTCCAGTGTTCCACGGCCGGGACGAAAACCACACTGCTCCACCTGAAGCCGAGGTTTGACTATCGGCCGGACTCTCCTCTCCAATACCCTGGCGTTTGCCTTACCAGGGAGGCTGAGAAGTGTGATCCCCCTGTAGTTGGAACACACTCTCCGGTCACCCTTCTTATGAAGGGGGACCACCACCCCAATCTGCCAGTCCAGAGGCACTGTCCCGACCGCCACGCAATGTTGAAGAGGCCTGTCAACCATGACAGTCCTGCAACATCCAGAGACTTGAGGTACTCAGTCTCATCCACCCCCGAAGCCCTGCCACCACGGAGCTTTTTAACCACCTTGGTAACCTCAGCCTGGGTAAGAGTCCAACCCCCGAGTCCCCAGTCGAGGTCAGCAGCCTCCCACCCACACTGTAAACAGTGTTGGTGAAGCACTGCTTCCCCCTCCTGAGGCCATTATTCTGCTGGGGGACTTCAACGCCCACGTGGGAAATGACAGTGACACCTGGAGAGGCGTGATCGGGAGGAATGGCCTCCCCGATCTGAATCCGAGTGGTGTTTCGTTATTGGACTTCTGTGCTAGTTACGTGTTGTCCATAATGAACACCATGTTCAAGCATAAGGGTGTCCATAAATAACTTTTTCCTGAAATTATTTCATGGAAAAACACCAACTAATTAAAAACTTGTTTATATCCTTTTTTTTTTACTATTCAGTCTTTGTGTAATATTCATGTTGAAACATAACAGAACTAATCATACAAGATGTTATTTTGTCAGTTTTTCAGTAAATGCAGGGTGCTGCTTTTAGTAGTAACATGATATCCTTCATACTACAAAAATAGTAGACACAATGTTAATAACAAAGCAGGTAAGGAACTAGTATTTCTCTCAAAAATAGATTATTCTGAAAGCTCTTTGTAACAAAAGAATTAATGCCAGCATTGGCAAGTTGTCTTTTCACTAAACAACAGCCACTTTCACAACAAATCTGAATGCACCAGGGCGACAAAGGAGTTAATCACAGCTCTGGAACGGCCAACTAATGTAGCAATGACAGACAGTCTGTGCGACCAGCTGGTCAACTGATTTAAGGTAAAAACACACCAGGATCTCAGTGATGGAATGCAGTCATCATTTCTTGCCATTAGCGAACATTGAATGGGTTGAGATAAATTGGGTCAAGACAGAACAGATTACCTGACTTAAGCAAAGGGTGGTTTCTTCAGTAGCTGGAACACAGAGCAAAACCAAGAAGGTGTCATATACCACCAACGTGGCAAAGTATAAGATGGGTAAAAAAGCTGTTGGTGGAGCATTTTATACATGAAGCCCTCGGTTTGTTTCATGTAACTGAAAGGGAATGTAGATACAGATATATGCCTTATAGTTCATAAATGAGTATTACCCCATATAGATTCCTTCTGTTTTTGGCTGTCTTTCACACTTAGATGTTTCAGAAAAGAAACCAAAATATTTTGATATCAAATGTAGCCAGAGTATTTAAACACCAGCAAGTCCACATTTGATTGGCTGGGAAAAAAACTTATGCCATAGCATCTCAATTATTTTCAACTATAGAAAATGATTGAGATGCTGTGGCATAATTTTAAACATGCAGCTAATTCTTTAAAACCCTCAAGTGTGACTAAATTACAATAACTCTGAAAAGGAGATCTGGCCAAAAGCAATGTAAAAGCCTCACTACTAGTTATTGTAAACCATCGATGGCCTCTTGTCAATGAGGCCAAATGCTGAGAAACTACTACAATCTGCTGAAAGTAATGTAAAGCCAAAGTGTGCATGTGAGTATGATGAATATCATACAAAATGCAACTACAAATATATCTGACGTCAGTGTAGTTAGTACATTCAATCATGACACATTAGAACAACAATGATAAAAGTGATTAAAACTACAAAAATGGTGACTATGACAATAATATGAATTCAGCTTTAAAAGAGCATCATTGTCACAGACTGATGAAGCAGTTCCTCATTCACACCATCTCCACGGTTACAGGACCCTATTTCATTCATAAATGTTTCCATGGCAACAGGTTCCTTGGCTCATTGACAGATTCTCTGTTTCACCTTGGTAACAGGGCCAAGGGAGGAGCCAGATTGATTTCCGTTACTGTTTTTTTTTTGTTTTTTTTTTTACCTATTCACTTTTGTGTTAAATATACACATTTATGAAATAGCACAGACAGGCGCAAACACATGAGCACACATACACACATCATGGTGAAAACAATTAAATTACAAATGCAGGAAATGGGATTGTTTGTAGAAATCATTGGAAAACAATCTTTCACTTCTCAGAAACAGAGATGGTGTCTAATGTGGTGCTTAAAGACAAATACAAGTAAACACAAACTATAAGTAAGCACTTTAGGCAAAGCTATTGGAATATAGTATAACTCAAGGGAGTCATATACATAATTCCGACAATGTTATTGTCTGATCTTCTCACCTGCCTTCCTGCTGACCTCAACTAAAAGCAGCAAATCATCTTTGTTTACATTACTTCCCCTGTGCAGTTTATGTAATACAGTAAAGTATTTTAAATTAAATGTAACCTTTAATGTTACATTTTGTTACATTTTACACACTAGATTGGTTGGAAATGGTATGAAGTTAGTGTGAAATTCCTTTTAATAATATGCAAATGGATGAAAAAGAAAACGCCTGAATATCCAAAGTACAGTGTCCCAAAATCTGTTCATTGACAGCAGCAAATGCCTGTAGAATAGCCTGCACAGTATTTAATTATCTGAATGCTAATACTATGGGGAATTTCAATACTTTTTCACATTAACCTGAAGACACATCTTAAACTGGGAGAGATACTCCTTGAGGGCAACACAAAGGTGCAATGGGTGACACAGTTGCCAGAAAGCCAAAAAAAAAGGAATTTCCTGATTTTCTGTTGCACACACAGTCAAAACACATGTAATATAGGCCAAATTATGACTGAATGTCCTGTATTGATGATTATAATACCCTTACCATTACATATTATTTTTGTGATTGACTTGAGATGCCAACAGTATAGTGTATATTTTCCCTACATCCCAAGACTGTGTCAGGTCCTAAACAATAAATGGAAAATATAGCTTTCAATCAAACTTTGTAATGTAGGATTAAATTTTCTTGCCGTCAAGCTGGGTGGCATGTGGATGTACCAGAAGCGCCTGTGGTCTATACATGTTATTTATGTAAAACGTTAATGGAGCAACCAGATACACGTACTGAACTTTTCTGAATACATTCAATATTTAGAAGTAAATGTCAATATGGTTTTGGTGTTGGTTTTCGGTAGGAAATACCTGAATAGTCTGCCATCAAAGTTATTCAAACAGATTTAAACTAATATGAATATCATGGACAAATGTCTCAGATGTCATGTCCCTTGAGGCAAAAATTGCAGTCACAGACTTGGAAGGTTACAACCAAGAGGTTACGAAGTATGAATCAAGTGTGTGCATGACTAGTCTAACTAGGCTTAACTCAGCCAAAGACCTATCAAGTAGGTTTGTTGTAGAATCTGTTTTGAAATGTGTAGACAAAGTTAGGCTTTTTTTCTGTCTACTTTAATTCCACACATAAAATTATAAAATGTAGCAGTTAACTGGCATTGTTTGTCTGAGACTTTAAGTTTTCATCTAATTATAGAGGGAATTATTTAAATGTTAGTTGCCTCACTATAAGCAAAAATGTGAGTTTCCTTATCATAATAATGGCCAAAAATTAAGTAAGGGCCCAGCTCGTAATTTGTCTTCAGCATAAATCCATTAAATGCATTTAGCCCTTCATTTTGGGTTATTGTTCAGGATAAAGTATAAAGGTTTGATTTCTACCTTTCATATTTTGTACAACCAATTGCCCAGCACGAGTAAACCATTTTAGAGATTTTAGAGGGAAATGTGTTGTAAATCAAGCAAAACAATGAGGCCTTGCAAAAAGTATTTTAGACTTCTGCTCAAATGCAGTTAAATATAAATCAAGTGATAATATAACTTAGGATGCAGGGTTTCAATAGTAAACTTACACATATTTCAGTTAAATGTTTCAGTTTGATGCAAGGTGATTTGAAAAATAATAAAATAACCCTTATTAAAATTTTTTCACTTCTTTGTGTCTTTTGTAATGTATTTAATCAAAAGAAAGTAATACCTCTCTCCTGTTATGGTATATATGCCCTGTGTTTCAAAGACATACAAAGATACACAGCTTTAAGTAAATAACACTACAGCATTCTCTTTCACACATCTGATTCTGTACATCAACAGATTTGATGATCAGCTAAGCAACGGTGCTACAGTTTTTTTTTTTTGGACAAAAAGTCAAAAAGGTCAGTACCTTAAGGCAAAATATTCTGTAGTTTGACTGTTGCAATATATACCACACATATGCGCCACTGCTACAAAAATAATGCAAGCGCCACTCAAATATTGCAGCACTGATAATAACATCACTTAATGTAATGCTATGCAGATTTTCTGTCTGCACACATGACAATTTACTCACAGGAGGGAGGTCCCACCCATTTTTTGAGTAATTCAGCTAATATTTATTTGACCACTTTAGGCACTCAAAGAGTTGTCACAGAATATCTCATTTTCAGCTCCACATGATCATGAGTATGAGAAAAAGATGGGTGGTCATGCCACTGCAAAAGTAATTTCGTCTGTCCAGATGCAGTAGCAAATAAAATTTTAGCTCCTTTATCCCAATACACAGACATTCTATACAAAACAAAGGGGTATGACAAAATATACACTTCATGAAATACATTTTATTTCGCCGCATTTAGATCAACGTAAAAAACGTTTTTAGATATGCCAACATATGTAGCAAGATAAGAAACTGTATGGCAGCCTCTCGAGGCAAAGAACTGGAAGGTAAGCAAAGGGCGTTATTTATGGTAAGAATGGCTATAAACCACGGGTAACTGGACTAATAATCAATATTAGAAATTAGAAACAACTAGCCTGTTTCCAGAGTGAAACCCCTCTGCAAATTTACAACAAATCGATCAATGACACAAAACACAAATTAAAAGATGTGCCAAAAGATTCTGGAGGGTAACTTATCCAACATGATAGGTGCCATTTGTGAGTCTGCATGTGTTAAAAAGAGCACCTCAAGGGGATAAAAAGGTGAGTAGGAAATGGAAAGTAATGTTTGAAATGGAAAGATGTGTTTGTCCAAGTGTGTGTGTGTGTGTGTGTGTGGACAGAGGTCAGTATGTTATCAAAGGTTTCCAACCAAAGGTAGAAAGAAAGGCCAAATAGTCTTTCATCTTCAAAGAGCTGTGAATTGCCAAACAACACAACCACCATTCAAAGAAAGCACAACAAAGACTGTTTGTGTGAGTGGAAAATATGTAATGTATCACAGAAACATCCCTGTAATGGCTGCAGCATATTCATTGTGTGTAAACCATTCACCTTTGTCATGAAAAGGGAGCAACATTGTGTCCACCACACTGCAAGACCTATACTATTTTGTTTTTACATAAGTGATTTATTATTGCTCTATATGCTCATAATGTATTTCTGAATTTTCCTTTTGAATGTGCCCACCTATTTTCTCTTTGACTAACTACATATCCTTAGTAAATACCACCTTTGGTTCTCCTTATTTTTAATATTTTGTCTCTTTTTTTTTTTTACACTTGAACCAATAATATAATACTTCCTGATGTGCCAGTTTTTCACACATTATCAATTCTGCCACTGTTCAGTTGTTGTAATACTTGGGCTATGTTTTAATACCTTTTTGTTTTTTTTGTTTTTTTCTGTCCATTAAGTAATCATAACACATACAACTATGTTTTAGGTGTTTACACTAAGGAAATCAGAGCTTAAGAAGCACTATGAGATCACTGTAAATTAAAATCTACAATAATATCTCTAAGACTTGAGAACATTTTTTCATGATAAAGAAATTAAATGATGGATTTCTAATTATTTCTTCTAAATAATCTTAGGGGTATAATGTTGCATGTCTACTATACGTTTAAGGAAATTGTCCTATTCCTGCATGCTACATTCCCTCCTTCTTCTCTTCCTCACTGCATCCTGCTGTCTCATTGATACTTGTCTTCTCACCTCTCTTACAGTCATTCTGTTGTGCCACACTGAGAGGAGTTTAGTGTCATGGTTGCTCTTGTTAAAGCTTATAACCAGACTGCCAGACTGAGAAGTATGTTTGTGTCTGTACAGCATTTCAGTGTTTGTGACAAAGTGTGGAAGGGAAAACAGGTAAGCAAAATATGGCAATCACTACTTCTCCTGATGCTTTGTCACAGTATTTAGGTATTGTTCTGGGCAGACGTTTGCATCACACATCATACGTATGAATGTCTTAGAAATTTTGAGGCTTTTGTCTATGCATTTAAAATGTTTATTTTCCCTGGGTGGATTAAAAATGTAATTTGCAACTTCAATGTTTTTGAAGAGCAGAAATTTAAATTTATTGTGTATTTTCTCTAGTTCACATAGGGTATTAATTATTCATACAGGTTAAACATACACATACCACACCTAATAATGTCCCTTAGCAAGTTTCACCTTTAACCATACATTTTTATAGTCTTCACCAAGTTTATGGTATAATTCTAGCTAAATATTGGCTGACCGAATTGATATTCTTTATTGAGGTTGGATGGTTTTGTGGCCAGGCTCCACTTTTAAATGAAGTCAATAAATTTCCAAGTATTTGTAGTCATATCTAGTGTAATGATGGTCTGCTTGATCAATTCCCAAATTATTCAAGTGTGTTTCGGAACATTGGCCTGTTGGAACAAACAGTCCTGTCCAAGTTTTAATCATCTCAACCATCTCCCCCCTAGAAAGAGAAATACACTGCTAAAAAAAATAAAGGGAACACTTAAACAACACTATAACTCCAAGTAAATCAAACTTCTGTGAAATCAAACTGTCCACTTAGGAAGCAACACTGATTGACAATCAGTTTCACATGGAATGTGCAAATGAAATAGACAACAGGGGGAAATCTTTGGCGATTAGCAAGACACACTCAATAAAGGAGTGGTTATGCAGGTGGGGACCACAGACCACTTCTCAGTACCTATGCTTTCTGGCTGATGTTTTGGTCACTTTTGAGTGTTGGTGGTACTTTCACACTCGTGGTAGCATGAGACGGACTCCACAACCCACACAAGTGGTTCAGGTAGTGCAGCTCATCCAGGATGGCACATCAATGCGAGCTGTGGCAAGAAGGTTTGCTGTGTCTGTCAGCGTAGTGTCTAGAGCCTGGAGGCGCTACCAGGAGACAGGCCAGTACACCAGGAGACGTGGAGGAGACGTAGGAGGGCAACAACCCAGCAGCAGGATCGCTACCTCCGCCTTTGTGCAAGGAGGAACAGGAGGAGCACTGCCAGAGGCCTGCAAAATGACCTCCAGCAGGCCACAAATGTGCATGTGTCTGCACAAACGGTTAGAAACCGACTCCATGAGGATGGTATGAGGGCCCGACATCCACAAATGGGGGTTGTGTTCACAGCCCAACACCGTGCAGGACGCTTGGCATTTGCCAGAGAACACCAGGATTGGCAAATTAGCCACTGGTGCCCTGTGCTCTTCACAGATGAAAGCAGGTTCACACTGAGACATGTGACAGACGTGTCAGAGTCTGGAGACACCGTGGAGAGTGATCTGCTGCCTGCAACATCCTTCAGCATGACCGGTTTGGCAGTGGGTCAGTAATGGTGTGGGGTGGCATTTCTTTGGAGGGTCGCACGGCCCTCCATGTGCTCGACAGAGTTGGCCTGAAAGCCAGTTGGTACCGTGATGAGATCCTCAGACCCCTTGTGAGACCATATGCTGGTGCGGTTGGCCCTGGGTTTCTCCTAATGCAGGACAATGTTAGACCTCATGTGGCTGGAGTGTGTCAGCAGTTTCTGCAAGATGAAGACATTGAAGCTATGGACTGGCCCGCCCGTTCCCCGGACCTGAATCCGATTGAGCACATTTGGGACATCCTGTCTCGCTCCACAGACCACAGACTGCCCAGGAGTTGGTGGATGCTTTAGTCCAGGTCTGGGAGGAGATCCCTCAGGAGACCATCCGCCGTCTCATCAGGAGCATGTCCAGGCGTTGTAGGGAGGTCATAAAGGCACATGGAGGCCACACACAATACTGAGCCTCATTTTGACTTGTTTTAAGGACATTACATCAAAGTTGGATCAGCCTGTAGTGTGTTTTTCCACTTTAATTTTGTGTGTGACTCCAAATCCAGGCCTCCATTGGTTAATAAATTTGATTTTCATTGATGATTTTTGTTGTAAGCACATTCAACGTTCCACAGAACAAAGTATTGAATAAGAATAATTCATTCATTCAGATCTAGGATGTGTTATTTGAGTGTTCCCTTTATTTTTTTGAGCAGTTAGGATGTTGAGAAAAAACTTTGTAAAGCACCACCACAGTTCAAGTTTGCCATGAACAGGAAGATCATCACTCACACTGTCTAGAGTGAAGCATGTTTTACATCAATACATAGAGACCAAGAAAGAAGTGTCTGCTGCAAAATTGGCATCTTCAAGTTTGAATGTAATCTTCAGCTATCCCCATGGACAAGCCAAATGCCTCCTGGAGTAAAAACCCAGCTGAGATATAGATCAGGCTATGTGCCCACAGTGAGAAGAAACATGTTTGGAAGAGACAAGATCAAGTCTTTAAATTAAACTTCAGTTTACCAACTCTCTAGCATGGGGCTAGCAACATCATAGTGAGGGTCTGTTTTACTGCCAGTGGTTCTGGTGCATTCCAAGTCTATGGAAAAAAATGTTGGACTACTTATAAATCATCCAATTTCACCTTCAGTCATCAATGAGTTTGTTGAAACAGCTGGATGTTCCAGCAGGACAATGATATGACCCAAACACTATTGCCTAATTACCCTGTTGTGACAACTGTCAAGCGTGGTGGTGGCAGCATCAGCTGGTTTTTGAATGAACAAATAAGACTAACATTGAGTTTCTGCAATGCTCACCTCATAGCGCCATCAACTGTTTTGAAAATGTAAATATGGAAGAACAATTGATTTAAATGAACTGTCGATTCTGGCAAGAAGAGTGGTCAAACAATTAGCCTGAATTTTGCCAGGAGCTTGTTGAAGGCTACATGTATAATCATGTGGTTTTTCTACAGCTTGCTAAGGGACATTTATTTAAATACTGATGTGTATGAGCAGAAATGAACAATTTTGACCCAATGTGGATCAAAGAAAATTCACAATAAAATCTGTGCACCCAATTCTTTTTTTTAATCATTGAAGTTTTATGCTGTTTTATTAATTCACACCTAAAAAATGTCACCTGTGAACCTTGATCCTCCCGTGTCAATATGACATTAACACCAGGTTGGGAAGCACTAATCTAATCTCCTCCCACTCAGCCTTTGATGAAATTACTGATTTTTTTTTTTATCACTGTATCTGAATGTACTCAAAGTTTCATAATAACTTTCACATCTGACTGTGTCATGTAGCTTTTTACATTTTGTCCTTCACACACTTCTTTTCCCATTTCTTCTTTCATCAAACTGTTCCCTCTGTTTCTACTTGGCTACCAACATGTGTCCATTTTTCTTAAAACCTCTCATCTTGCCTCCTCACCAGTGTCTGCTCCATCTGTCCCCCCCAACCCTTTCTTGTGTCAGTATATACTGAGGTGACATTTGTTCACCACCCAGGCGACTGGCTGCCTGCAGCTCAGCTCTGTGATCTGACTGCTGCCATGCACAGAATGGAGCCCATTCATTAGAGCAGACGAGCTGGTAAAGGACACTCAAACACGTGTTTGTAGCGAAACCTGGGACAAACAAACTTAAACAAAGGGTGAATGATAAAAGAAGCTGAAAGAAAATATTGCATTGGGTCAGCACCTCTATGTTTAAAGTATGCACTTCTGTGTGTGTACAATTTGTCTATTAGTCACCTACCCTGTTAGTACCACCACAAAGTCCATGACGTTCCATCCATTTCTCAGGTAGGAGTTCTTGTGGAAGGCAAAACCAAGTGCCAGGATCTTTATTCCAGACTCAAAGCAGAAGATTCCTATAAAGTACGGCTCTGTGTCGTCCTAAGGAAGAAGATGGAATGAAAGTAAAGGAAGAAAAAAGAAGATGAGGGGCCTTTTAATGAAAAACTAGAGCTTGCTTTCGGAGTAAGCAATTAAAAACTATGCTTCAAACGTTTATGTAGCACCAAACAAATATAGAACAAAAAATGTGTTGTTAACTTTGGACAGTTTTTTTGTGTTCTAAATCTGATCACATAGACTGACCTTACAAGCATGCTGTATTAATTGATAAATATGTAAGGACTGGCATGTATTTAATCTTTTTTAATTGCATGTTTATTAACAGTTTGACTCACCAGCCGTTCAGAAAGCGGTGTCTTGTCTCCATCAGGCAAATGTTGTTCCAGAGCTAGGACAATGCAGTTGGCAATGATGGTAGCTAGAATCATCCACTCAAATGGAGTAAGGAGGGTCAGTTAAGGAGAAATTTTGATGAGTTTCTAGTGTAAATTTCTTTTTTTTCTTATATGACAATTGTTTATACATAATATTAGCATGATAGAATATACTATTACTAACTTTTCAAAAAAGCTCTTTATCCATAATACAGCATATCTAATACTACACAATGTGACAGATAAAGCTGGCACATTATTGAATACATAATCTCTAATAAAACATTTGTAATGATACCAATTTTGATTTCTCAAAATGTTAAGTATTTACAAATAACCCCAGGCAACATGCACAAAGATGCAAGCATCATATTCTCTCAATCCCTGTATGTAACAGAAAAATACATGAAAGAATACAAATTGGTCAATGCGCATACTGAATAAAATAGAACATTTTGCTGACAGTACACAAATGGGTTACAATGACATGTTCGCATGGTTTCTTGGGTCCATGTGTGTTGATGTTTTAAATTATTCTGGCTTCAAAACTCCCTTATCTGTTTGCAAACTGCTGGTCAGCTGGCTGGACGAAAACAAGTAAACTTTTCCATCATCTACATGAAAGACAAATTGGACTGTTTGGGAACATTTTCAACTGCAACAAACATGGATACCCACTAGTTGGAAATTAAAAAGCACCACCCAACACTCTTGTTAAGGTAACCTTTCTCTGAAACTAAAGTTGGCAAGCTATGACCCAGTCAACATGTGTATGTGGGCCCACTATGGATTGTGTGCTTCTTGTATGGGACCAAATTGCAGCCTGTGTCAAACAACCAGATGAGTACCTTAAATAGTTCTTAGCTGGGTCTCAAATTGTTAGTAAGAAAATTACTAAAAGCTGAGCTCATCTAACACATCTAAGACCCATACCCACACTTAATAGGCAATATATAGGCAACCTATATCGACAACAGCATGTCTGTGAAGCAGTTGACTACCTGATCAGATAGCCTGACTAATTAATTGACAAAAATTTGCTTGTTATTTGCTATACTAATCTATAAACAGCAAAAGCACAAAGGCATATATTTTGCTTGAGAAAATGTTACATTTAGCAGGTGTTTAGTGTCTTCCTCCAAAATGTAATCCTGAGCTGAAAGAAGGATTAATAGTAAATCACTATCATGAGTACATGGTATTGCTTCTTCGATCCTTATTTTAACAGAGTGACTGTCAACACACTTCTCCTAGGCTAAAGCTAAAAGAGGCTAATGCTAAATGGAAGCCACGGTAGCTGTGTTGCAGCATTGCTCATTCTTAATTAGTTTTACAACTAATTTGGCTTCCTTCCATGTAAACAAATAAACAAACTCATTCTTTTCATTTTACTTAGTAGTGTAGTTCATTGTTACTAGTCTAATAGAGGAGTTTGTTAACTGACGTATTTCAGCTTGATGCTGAATAATTGTGTCATTAAATTCTTATATTGTGGGAAGATGTTGTTGTGTGTTTATTCTATGTGTGGAGAGCTTGCTGTTTAAGAACGGCAGTTCTCAAATCCCCTCTTTCATCTATTGAACATTGGGCTGATATACACAAGACAATACCTGGCAGACTGAAAGTTGTTAGGCTAAAATTAAATATTATATTTTAACTTTTTTAATGATTTTGTTAATAATTATTAATCATGATTATTAATAGCTGTCAAAAGCCAAACCAAATCTATTCTTGCACAAGAATATACATGAACATTAAGTAACAATTAGGACAAATTCCCTCCTTTCATGTAAAGAGTTAAAAGTAGGAAGAACAATCTGACTTCTCTGCCTGTAAGTGAGTCAAAGAGACAGCAGGTCCAAAGCCAAAATGGACCGCTGTCTCAATTCTCTTTTTGCCACTGCTGCCTGTTTACACACACAAAAGGACACACATACACCCACAAGCCCATCCTTATGAGTCAGTTAAATATGCTCTGCTAAGTGTATTTTCTGGTAACACGTCTCCCACGCAGACAAACAAAACAAACACAGACATAGGCTATACTAAAGTGGTAGAGAGCCCGGACACTAAGAGAGGTTTATTCCATTCAGTTCCATGTCCAGGCATAGAGCTTCTAACAGATTGTTCATATTTTAATGTCTTCATCATAGATTATTTCCCTGAAACAAACACAGTGCTGTTTTAAATCAGTGCGCTTTTGTCATGAAGGTTTTTATTTCTTTTTGCATTTTGTACTTAAGTAATCTAATTAAATAAGGCAGTACAGTGTGTCTGGTTAATGTTAGCGATGTTCTAATTTTTAGATTTGTATTTGGTTCTAAGTTATATGACTATTTTAATGACTTTTAAGGAATTTTTGAAGACATTTGATCATATGTAGTTCAAAATTTTTAATACTTGGACTGGATAAGTCACAGTGGGGTCACTCTACATCTAACAGAGATACTTTAAAACTGTTTGAAATTGGGGGGGGAGCAAAAATATTTAATGCTACCAGCAGTTTGCATTATGTGTGTTTTGAAAACATTTTCTAAATAACCTTGGATTAGGATTTTAAACCTTTCTAAAGTGGATGATACCAACTCTTAATGCAAGAATGCAGATTTAATTGACATCTGTCAATCGAATTTACTGAAAAATTTGCCCCCCCTAAAATTAAATCACTTTTAAGCTTCCCCTTCTGAGTTTGTCTTAAATGCCAAATGCCAATCTTGCAAACACTTTTCTTAAGTTATAGATTTGCTTATAAGCTGTATTTCACATAGGAATCATAGCTTTTGATTCGGGAGTTAGATAAGGTACTGTTTCTGCAAAAGTTGGTGCTTTGAATTAGATTGTAACACCATTGTGCTGTTTTCTACTTGAAAGTGCAAAGAGCTGATTTTAGGAAACCCTTTTAGGAGTGTACCAGATAATATTTTGGTTTGATGGACAAGGAGAATAGTTGGAAAGGTAAAAACAAATAATGACAGATGACAAATCACATTATTGGATCATGTTCTTATTATAATTGAGGAACAGAGCTGCTCTATATGTTGTTTGGTAGTAACATCTTCCTCTTTGCCATATTGATTGTTCTTTTCAGGTGTAGAACATTTTGCAAGTCTACACTTGTATGTTAAAGGTCTGTTTTTTTCTGGCAGTTTGACTCCAGAACAATTTGTAGGTGTGGTCTGAAAAGGAAAATTGGTAAATCAAGCTGTAACTGCTGGACCAGGTATGATTCATTGTAATTTATGTAAATTGTAGACATAGAAGTAAAACAAGACAACGTCTTTGAACAGATGTTTTGACATAAAATTTCCACCCCATTGACCAGATAGAATCTGCACCTGGGTGGAGAGATTTTACTAAAAGGAAGTACTCTATTTTAACTTATTAACAGTTTATAAATGTTTCTGTTTATGAGTGTTAGTGTTGAAAGCAGAATGCAAAAAAAAAAAGTACAAAATCTAAAACTTTCATTACTTTAAGGAGAGTTTGTTGTTGCAGCTGGGTTTAGCCAGATTAATTTCTAACATACAAACCAAACTAAAAAAAAAAAAATCCTAACCCAACTTAAAAAAATTCAATTATTGTTTAATCTTTGTTCTTTTCTTCTACTCACAGGAGGGGTGCCCAAACCCTTAAGATTTTAGACTTTTAGGTTTAAAATATTCACTGAGACACAAGTGCTAATGCATATGTAGACAGACACAAGCAAAACTCAAAAGAATGAGTCATCAGTTTTGTAAGTGGAATTTTTAGATGGAAGTATAAATAAATTTACTTCCATCTAAAAATTCCACTTACAAACAACAGATGACACCACTATGCTCTCCAAAAACCCATTTTACAATGTCTTTCTTTCTGTTGTTTTACAGAATATTTGCTTTGCATTATCATTGTTTTGTATTCTGAATTGTGGACAATATTCTGTTACAGAACGGTGTGTTTGCAAAGGAAAGAGCACACAGATAAAAGCATCTGACGTACATCAAGACACACTTCTAATGGCTTTTATTAACCTTGTCCCTCAGTACTCTATGTACTGTCTCTAATGTTCACTTCTGTGCAGCCAATGGTTTTGTCTGATGTATTTCTTTCTCTATTTACCCTGGTAAAACCCCCCTCACTTACTGCCACACCTCTGCTTCTTTTCTAAAGCCTCCTTCATTCCTCTGTTTCTTTTTTTCTTGCTCACTCTTGCATTTGTGCATTTCTCCCATCATATCTCTCCTTTCTTTCACCCAGCCCGCATATCAATCATTTCGCCATCTCTGTTTAATATCAAATGACACTGAGCAAACGAAAGCGGTATGATGCCACGTCAGCAAATGCACAAGAACGCAAAAGCAAAGACTATATGAGGAGTACGAAAAGAAATAGGTTGGGGAGAGGAAAATATATGGATGGTTCAAATGAGAGAAAGTGGTAAAGATGGAAAAAAGGAAAGAAAGGAAAAAAAGGAGAAAGGATTAAGAAAATTTCCTGTGGGCAGACATGGTTGAAAAGAGTGATGAAGAATAAAAGAGAGAGAAAGAGGGCGGAACTAGGCGGGAGGAGAGAAGGGAAGAGATGAAGAGTGCAGTAGAGCTGAATGAGGAATAAAGCAAGAGAATTACACAGGGGTGTGATAAGATTAAAGTATTTTCTTCTGCTAGCGGTGTGTATACTCTGCCATAAGTAGGTTATACACACACACATACACACACTGAATAAATTTATGTACTGATGGTGGAGTCAAATTTGAATAAGGGGGTTGGAAAAGAACAAATAAAGTGGTTTTAAAGGTATTTATTTCATATGACCATTTATTAAAATATGTTCTATATGGATTTGTCATATTTGCATAATGTTTAAGCTTTGTTAAGGAACTCAAAGCGTAAGGATATTAAAATTGTCACTAAAACACCATCTGCTGAATACTGAAGGCACATCTTGACCTCATCTAAAAATCTGCCCATCTAAGTTCATTCCAGCCCCCCATCCCACCATCTTGGGATGGTGGGATGGGGATGGTGCTACAAAATAAGCACCAACATACAGTGGCGGATTTGCAAATTGCATCTAAATTTACACCTATTAACTCACTCCTCAATTGGATATTTGCAAGAGAAACTGCAGCATTGGAAGAAATACCAAATGTCTGCTTGAGTTTCTTCTTGCAACATAATTTGTCAAGGTGGAAAATATGTATAATAGTGTGACAACAGTACTTATGTTATTACCTGACCTTGAATAAAGGTTGTTACAAAGTTGTGTTTCTACTATCTGCTTGCTCTGGTCTCTTAAGATTACCTTCATGAAAATATAATTTTTAAACCTTAAACAAGTGCGCAGTGTAGTGTTTTTCTTGAACAGTACAGTGGAACAGTTTAGACCAACCCTGGAGCCAGCCAGACATTAATATTTTAAACAGTCATTGGCTCTTATGGCTAACCATGACAGCATTTTGTGTGGTTAGCCCTGAAAAAGTTAGGAAAGTTGACAAGCAAGTGACAAATAAAGAAGTGTCAGGCATACAAAGATTACTCAGCAGATTAAACGCATCTGACACCCATTTTATTTGATAAAAAGGACAAAAATCCATCCCAAGACCAGACACAGGACCTGAGAGATTCATCTTCAAAATGATAATCATTTATTGTATGCCAAGTTTTACGTCTTTGGAAAAAAGAATTTTGTCATTTAGTCATTTTGTGAGGGGGATTTGCTTTGCTTGAATGATTCTTAAGCATTTTTTACTTTTGCCATTTTGGTCACTTTGTACCCATCTGAAACAGAATGTTTTATACAAAGCACAAATTTACATTAATCTGAGAGATGTTTGTACTTGCTTTAATACACTGTCTGGCCAAAACAAAAGTCGCCACCTGGATTTAACTAAGCAAATAGGTAGGAGCCTACCATTGGATAATAACTGCAGGGGCGGTTATGTTTCACCTGGCAACAAGTTATTTAACCCCAACTGGTGCAATGAGTTGCTTCTCATTTCTTAAACAACCATGTCAAAAGACACATCCAGTGGTCGTGGAAAAGATGTCAGTCTGTTTCAGAAGGATCAAATTATTGGCATAGATCAAGCAGAGAAAACATCAAAGAAGATTGCAGAAACTACCAAAACTGGGTTAAGAACTGTCCAACGTATTATTAAAAACTGGAAGGATAGTGGGACCCATCGTCTTCGAGGAAGAAATGTGGCCGGAAAAAAATCACGAATGATCGTGATCGGCGATCACTTAAATGTTTGGTAAAATGAAATTGAAGAAAAACAACAGTAGAACTCCGGGCTATGTTTAATAGTGGAAGTAAGAGCATTTCCACACGCACAATGCCAAGGGAACTCAAGGGATTGGGACTGAACAGCCTTAAGAAAACCCCTAATCAGTGAGGCTAACCAGAAAAAAAAATACTTCATTTTGCTAGTGAGCATAAAGATTGGACTATGGAGCAATGGAAGAAGGTCATATGGTCTGATGAGTCCAGATTTACCCTGTTCCAGAGTGATGGGCGCATCAGGGTAAGAAGAGAAGCAGGTAAAGTGATGCACCCATCATGCCTAGTGCCTACTGTACAAGCCTGTGGGGGCAGTGCTATGATCTGGGGTTGCTGCAGTTGGTCAGGTCTGGGTTCAGCAACAGCATGTGTTGAAAAAATGAGGTCAGCTGACTACCTGAATATACTGAATGACCAGGTTATTCCATCAATCATTTTTTTCTTCCCTGATGGCACGGGCATATCCCAAAATGACAATGCCAGGATTCATCGTGCTCCAATTGTGAAAGAATGGTTCAGGGAGCATGAGACATCATTCTCACACATGGATTGGCCACCACATAGTCCAGACCTTAACACCATTGAGAAGCTTTAGGATGTCCTGGAGAAGGCTTTGCGCAGCGGTCAGACTCATCATCAGCAATGCAAGATCTTGGTGAAACATCAATGCAACACTGGGTGGAAATAAATCTTGTGACATAACAGAAGCTTATCAAAACAATGCCACAGCGAATGCATGCTGTAATCAAAGCTAAAGGTGGTCCAACAAAATATTAGAATGTGTCACCTTTTTTTTTGGGTGGCGACTTTTTTTTTGGCCAGGCAGTGTATCTTATAAAGTAATATTTTAAAATCTACTCATAGGCTACTGCAATCTGTCATATTTTCATGGCTCAAACCGGAGTGTAATTACAGTGAGTGGAAAATATAAGACTGACATATAAATAAACTTAAATATATATAGCATTTAGGCATTTTGTAATGATATTTTATTTATCTGCATAATTCATTTAGATACCTAATTACAAAAAAAAAATAAACTGATATGCAATGGTTACACACAGGTGGATGATATGGTTTGTTAACAGATACAAAGTGAAGAAAATCGAATCAAAATGGTACCTTCTATTTAAATTTAGCAATACGTTACTGTCTTCAATTAAATGAGGCCAGTGTCTTTGAGCAAAGTTAAGCGTGTGCAGCTAGATTTGTATCTGTAGAATTATGCATAAATGTACGGTTACATTTGTTTTTGGGTTTTTTTGCATACATGTTAAAGAAAGAAAAAACATTTTACCAAAAATGAAATAAAACAAAAAAGATTTTTAGAAATGTAAAGAATGCCTGAAGAAAGATTTCAAAGAAAAATATCACCTTTAACACAAAAAGTACCCACAAAAAAAACTGATCTCATAAATGTATACCCCCCCCCCCCCCCCCCCCCCCTTCTTTCATTTACGAGACTTAATTTAAATCTCTAATTCCTTTCCTTCGTCCCACTCCCTACTCTGCCCTGTTACATTATGGAGCAGTGGCAGAACAGCTCATATAATTACTTTATGTTCTTGTCACTTCTGACTAAGAAGCTCAGATTTGATCAGATGAATGGGATTAAGCAATGTGGCTGAAACCCAGCTAATTATTTTGATAATATGAAGCTGCAAAGATAAGAGGCGAAGTGGTGGAAGTGCTTCGTGTTACTCTTGTAAGACAAAATTTGAATAGATTTTCATGGCTGCAGTCAAAGCTTAGTTTCAGATTTCCGATTGCCCTATAGTGCAGCACTATTCATGGTTACTAGGTGCTGGTTTTAAATAAACATAAAGTTTCAAATGATGTAAAAAAAAGATTGAACTTCCCTCATGAAGCATTTTTGTTCACCAGTTCACTTTATTGTTTCATTTGACTGAAAGTAAGAGTAAAAGAGACTCCTTTAGGTGGCTTTTGTGTGACAGACCAACACAAAGAGAAGAAAAGTATGCGTAATTTTCATAAAGGACTGTTCAATTCATTTTCCAAAAAATGGAAGTAGTTTGGTACAACTGCAAATCCACCAAGATGTGGTCATCCACCTAAACTAACATGCTGGGAAAGGCCAAATCAAATAAGTAGCAAAGAAGCCCTTGGTAACTCTGGAGAAGCTGCAACTATCAATGGTTCAGGTGGGAGAATATGTGAACAGGAGAAATATTAGTCATGCATTCTACAAAATTACCTTTCTTGTAGAGTGTAAAGAACAAAGACATTGTTGAACAATAGTCATAAAAGGTTTGCAGTTTGTCAAAAGCCATAGTTGGGACACACTAAACATATGGAAGAAGATGCTCCTGGTCAGAGAGGGCCAAATTTGACTTATCTGAGCTTCACACAAAACGCTATGTGTAACAAAAAACTAACAATACACATAACCCTGAACACACCATCATAACCGAGAAATTTGGTAGTGGCAGCATCATGCTGTGGGGTTGGTTTTCTTCATCAGGGTGAGGGAAGCTGCTCGATAGAAGGATGGATAGAGCTAAAAAGGCTGCAGAAGACTTTACTTTCCAGGAGGACAAAGACCCTAAACATAGAGTTAGAGCTACAGTGGAATGGTTTAGATTAACTTCAGTCTACAACCTGGTAGAGACATACCCCAAAAGGCGTGAAATACATTGATTGCAGTAAATAAATGGTTTTACAAAGTGTTATCTCAGGGGGGTTAAATATAAAAGCATGCCACAGTTTTGAATTTTTATTTAAATAAATAAAATCACGTATGGTTTTCCTTCACACTTAACATATAATAACACTTAAATGCATTTAAGTTCAGAGTTGTAAAGAGACAAAATGTGAAAAAGTAGTATAAAGACTTTTGCAAGCTGCTGCAAGGCCACAAAAAGAGGTACTTTGGTCCAATAAACTTTAAAACTCATAGACTAAAGTCACTTCTGGCCTTTAAAAACCCCATATACTGACAAAGTCATGATTTCAAAATGGTAGCTCATAAACCATTATGGTGGCTCTCTCTACTTCTTACACAAAGGCTATTGTCTCTCCCTCACCCTGCCACCAGCTCTCGCTCATCACCCACATATAGCCGAGCTGTCACTTTCCACAAGATGCTGACAGTGGTGTGTGCAGCAGGGAGTGTGTGTACCCGAACAGCACATGACATTTTCTCACATAAGCTGTACAGGTCCTTCTCAAACAATTAGCATATTGTGATAAAGTTCATTATTTTCCATAATGTCATGATGAAAATTTAACATTCATATATTTTAGATTCATTGCACACTAACTGAAATATTTCAGGTCTTTTATTGTCTTAATACGGATGATTGTGGCATACAGCTCATGAAAACCCAAAATTCCTATCTCACAAAATTAGCATATCATTAAAAGGGTCTCTAAACGAGCTATGAACCTAATCATCTGAATCAACGAGTTAACTCTAAACACCTGCAAAAGATTCCTGAGGCCTTTAAAACTCCCAGCCTGGTTCATCACTCAAAACCCCAATCATGGGTAAGACTGCCGACCTGACTGCTGTCCAGAAAGCCACTATTGACACCCTCAAGCAAGAGGGTAAGACACAGAAAGACATTTCTGAACGAATAGGCTGTTCCCAGAGTGCTGTATCAAGGCACCTCAGTGGGAAGTCTGTGGGAAGGAAAATGTGTGGCAGAAAACGCTGCACAACGAGAAGAGGTGACCGGACCCTGAGGAAGATTGTGGAGAAGGGCCGATTCCAGACCTTGGGGGACCTGCAGAAGCAGTGGACTGAGTCTGGAGTAGAAACATCCAGAGCAACCATGCACAGGCGTGTGCAGGAAATGGGCTACAGGTGCCGCATTCCCCAGACCTGGGCTACAGAGAAGCAGCACTGGACTGTTGCTCAGTGGTCCAAAGTACTTTTTTTAGATGAAAGCAAATTCTGCATGTCATTCGGAAATCAAGGTGCCAGAGTCTGGAGGAAGACTGGGGAGAAGGAAATGCCAAAATGCCAGAAGTCCAGTGTCAAGTACCCACAGTCAGTGATGATCTGGGGTGCCGTGTCAGCTGCTGGTGTTGGTCCACTGTGTTTTATCAAGGGCAGGGTCAATGCAGCTAGCTATCAGGAGATTTTGGAGCACTTCATGCTTCCATCTGCTGAAAAGCTTTATGGAGATGAAGATTTCATTTTTCAGCACGACCTGGTACCTGCTCACAGTGCCAAAACCACTGGTAAATGGTTTACTGACCATGGTATCACTGTGCTCAATTGGCCTGCCAACTCTCCTGACCTGAACCCCATAGAGAATCTGTGGGATATTGTGAAGAGAACGTTGAGAGACTCAAGACCCAACACTCTGGATGAGCTAAAGGCCACTATCGAAGCATCCTGGGCCTCCATAAGACCTCAGCAGTGCCACAGGCTGATTGCCTCCATGCCACGCCGCATTGAAGCAGTCATTTCTGCAAAAGGATTCCCGACCAAGTATTGAGTGCATAACTGTACATGATTATTTGAAGGTTGACGTTTTTTGTATTAAAAACACTTTTCTTTTATTGGTCGGATGAAATATGCTAATTTTGTGAGATAGGAATTTTGGGTTTTCATGAGCTGTATGCCAAAATCATCCGTATTAAGACAATAAAAGACCTGAAATATTTCAGTTAGTGTGCAATGAATCTAAAATATATGAATATTCAATTTTCATCATTACATTATAGAAAATAATGAACTTTATCACAATATGCTAATATTTTGAGAAGGACCTGTATGTTCAGGGAACGTAGGCACTGTGTTAACATGAACTACAGTACAGACCAAAGGTTTGGACACACCTTCTCATTCAAAGAGTTTTCTTTATTTTCATGACTATGAATATTGTAGCTTCACAATGAAGGCATCAAAACTATGAATTAACACATGTGGAATTATATACTGAACAAAAAAGTGTGAAACAACTGAAAATATGTCTTATATTCTAGGTTCTTCAAAGTAGCCACCTATTGCTTTGATTACTGCTCTGCACTCTCTTGGCATTCTGTTGATGAGCTTCAAGAGGTAGTCACCTGAAATGATTTTCACTTCACAGGTGTGCCCTGTCAGGTTTAATAAGTGGGATTTCAAGCCTTATAAATGGGGTCGGGACCATCAGTTGTGTTGTGCAGGAGGTGGATACAGTACAAAGCTGATAGTCCTACTGAATAGACTGTTAGTATTTGTATTATGGCAAGAAAAAAGCAGCTAAGTAAAGAAAAACGAGTGGCCATCATTACTTTAAGAGATGAAGGTCAGTCAGTCCGAACAATTGGGAAAACTTTCAGTGTCCCCAAGTGCAGTCGCAAAAACCATCAAACTGGCTCACATAAGGACCGCCCCAGGAAAGGAAGACCAAGAGTCACCTCTGCTGCGGACGATAAGTTCATCCGAGTCACCAGCCTCAGAAATCGCAGGTTAACAGCAGCTCATATTAGAGAACAGGTCAATGCCACACAGAGTTCTAGCAGGAGACACATCTCTAGAACAACTGTTAAGAGGAGACTGTGTGAATCAGGCCTTCATGGTAAAATAGCTGCTAGGAAACCACTGCTGAGGACAGGCAACAAGCAGAAGAGACTTGTTTGGGCTAAAGAACACAAGGAATGGACATTAGACCAGTGGAAAGCTGTGCTTTGGTCTGATGAGTCCAAGTTTGAGATCTTTGGTTCCAACCACCGTGTCTTTGTGCGGCGCAGAAGAGGTGAACGGATGGACTCTACATGCCTGGTTCCCACCGTGAAGCATGGAGGAGGTGTGATGGTGTGATGGTGCTTTGCTGGTGACACTGTTGGGGATTTATTCAAAATCGAAGGCATACTGAACCAGCATGGCTACCACAGCATCTTGCAGCAGCATGCTATTCCATCCAGTTTGCGTTTAGTTGGACCATCATTTATTTTTCAACAGGACAATGACCCCAAACACACCTCCAGGCTGTGTAAGGGCTATTTGACCAAGAAGGAGAGTGATGGGGTGCTGCGCCAGATGACCTGGGCTCCACAGTCACCGGACCTGAACCCAATCGAGATGGTTTGGGGTGAGCTGGACCGCAGAGTGAAGGCGAAAGGGCCAACAAGTGCTAAGCATCTCTGGGAACTCCTTCAAGACTGTTGGAAAACCATTTCAGGTGACTACCTCTTGAAGCTATCAACGGAATGCCAAGAGCAGTAATCAAAGCAAAAGGTGGCTACTTTGAAGAACCAAGAATATAAGACATATTTTCAGTTGTTTCACACTTTTTTGTTCAGTATATAATTCCACATGTGTTAATTCATATTTCTGATGCCTTCAGTGTGAAGCTACAATATTCATAGTCATGAAAATAAAGAAAACTCTTTGATTGAGAAGGTGTGTCCAAACCTTTGGTCTGTACTGTATGTTTGTATACTTGACAGTATAGGCTTATTTAAACGGCGCTTCCTCCTTTTCTTTTCACTGCCAACATGTATTTGTATGTGACTTGAGCTTGAGATCATGCCAGCACACCCTGCAGGTAGAGTGCAGGCCTCTAACGGG
The DNA here is from genome assembly GCF_021462225.1 of Girardinichthys multiradiatus. NCBI lineage: Eukaryota > Metazoa > Chordata > Actinopteri > Cyprinodontiformes > Goodeidae > Girardinichthys > Girardinichthys multiradiatus. Next base: position 18,496,503 of record NC_061818.1, read on the forward strand.
GTTTGTCTACTAACAGCTGCAACACGTGACCAAACAAAAAACATGAGCATAAGTAAAAAAAAACAAAAATCAATCCATCACAGACACTCTCCCTCTATTTTCTCCCTCCCGACGTATCCAAATCCCAAAAATAGCTCTCTTGAGCGTCACTGCGCCCCTCTTACACACACACAATCGCGGACACACACACACACACTGGTCCGAACTCGACTGCAACTGAATAATTCAGCAGAGTTAGAGCACAGAGCTAAGAGAAACGAGAATGAGAAGAATCATGAAGGGAAGGAGATATGGGTGGGAAAAAGGAAACATTTACAAGAATGTGTTTAGTTTAGATGCAAATGAGTGACTTGAAGAGCAAAGATAGTCTTCACTGTGATTACTACCAGTTAAAAGTTACAAGTTTACAGCATCCAGTATTTTCTGTTAGTGCAGCATTTCAAATGCATGTCCAAAATGATGCCATGGTGCAGAAATGGTTTAAATCAGTTGAATCAAATAAACTAAATGTTGTGTAAAACATCTGCACACATGAGAGCTGACCGCAGTGGACAGCAACTGACACCCAGATTGATACCAGGAGGTATACTTGATCAAAACTTTGCACATACAAGGATTTAACATTTGCCTTGCTGAAATGTTTTACTTATTATATCTAACACTAACGTCCATCTGCAATAATTCTAAAAAGGAAAAAGCCTCACACTGCAATCATCACATTTTAGATTCATATGCAGCAAATGCTCAAACCATGATTGGATTTGTGAGGGTTTTCAGCTTGAGCAGCCATGACCGGTGACATGGCTGGTCATGTTTGTACATTTGTTGTGGACAAATTTGTTCACATGAGCAGCCAGATGGTTTGGATCATGTGCATGGTGATGCATCACAGCTACACTGGATCAAAGTGCCAAACCATAAACAGGAAGTTTACAGCTACTGTTGTGATTGTAACAACTCCATCTGTATTTCTCCAAGAAGCATGATGCAAATGTACATTCTCCAATGCCAACCTACCTGATAGGTAGCCTTGAGTACAGCTGAAGGATAGAGGGAACACAGCAATATAATAATTGAAAATCACTGAAACTAAATCAATTGTGAGTTTAAAAAACGGGTTTTTCTACACTTATGTCCACAAAATGTTCTCAGCTCTCTCCATGTGCTTTAGGATCTCAGCAACTATTATATAAATAAGTTATGGCCATTAAAGGCACTAATATCTCATCTGACTGGCTAAGTAGAATAGTCTATTAGATGCTCTACTGATGTTCAAAATATATGGAGCATTGTTTCCTATATGCACTGCAAAACTGTTGTCACATTGCAACCTTAAATTTCAATGTATTTTACTGAGAATTAATGTGAGCATTAATCAGAGATGCAGGCCTATAGTACCTGTGGAGGAGCTGCACTGATCCACAGCTTAAGTGGGAGAATCTGTCGATAAGGCAAGTATTAACTGTGTTTCCACAATTCCGAAGTGGCATAAAGAAAATCATTGTTGAATGAACGCCAGAAGAAGTCCTGTCTGCAGTTTGCAACAACCAACAGACACAGCAAATATGTGGAAGAATCTGGTTGTTTCACATGATCCCAACATGAAGCTAATTGACCAACTGTGCATGTTAAGCATTATGTGTTGTGAGAAAACTAACACTACACATTACCCTGAACACACCATCCTCTCTGAAATATGGTGAGGATGTTTTCTTCATTAGAGACAGGGAAGCTGATTTGGAGGGAAGACAGATTGAGCCAAATACAAAGCAATACTGAAAAAAAATTATCTGCAGCAGAATTAGGACTAAGGTAGAGATTCAATCCAGAACGACACCGAGCCTAAACATACAACCGGAGCAACCATTGTATGGTTAAGAAAATAAAAACTTTTGGGGTTAGAATTGCCCAGTTCAAGTCCAGGCCAAACTCCCACTGAGAATCCTTAGCAAGATTTGAAAATTAATGTCCACAGACCCTCTCCATCAAATTTGACTGATCTTGAGTTATTTTGCAAAGAGGATTTCAGTCTCTACATGTGCACACCTGGTGGAGACATACCCCAAAATACTTGAATCTGCAATTAGAGTGAAAGCTGGTTCTACAAAGTCTTAACTCAGGGGGTTGAAATTTCTTTGTTAAATACAAATGCATACCTCACCTTTTAAGTTCTTTGTTGCTTCTGTGTGCTTCTTTGTGTTGGCTTGTTTTTTTTAATGTGTAAAGGGAGGTTTAAGGAGTATGAATACTTTCAAAAGGCAAAAGGCAAAAACATTAAAAAGAGTGAGATTCATAACGTTGTTCAAACCGCCATAATCTAAGATGTAATAAAACCCTGAAGGTGAAGGCTTATACAAATATTATGGAACAAAAAATATGCATTTTGAAATATTAGGGTTTACTGTTTATGTGTGCAAATGCAAACTTCAGTGCAGAGTCTGCCTAGAGGCATGTGATATGGATCAACTCACACATTTATTACCAGACAGCCAAAGTTGCAAGGTAGACAGATTGTGCCCGAAGGACACACACACACACAGAGAACAAGAAGTGGCGCATGTGTGCCAACACAAACACATGCACCAAGCAGTTTTCAGAAAACCAATGTGAACATGCTAAACTTAACTGCACTTGCAACTGTCAGGATGTTCTGCAAAATATTCCCCAAAACTTTAGGCTAATGTTTTAAATTAACATCATAGAAGTCGAATACACTCAGTTCTACATTGTAACAGCAGCATCATATTGGCGAGGGGAAAGAGAATGCTAAATCACATTTGAGTGAAATACAAAAACGCCCTGGTGATGAAACATGAGAGATGACAAAACCTCACTTTTCATCAATCAAACAGAATGACAGCAAAAGAGAGAAGAAGACAGGGGAACAAACGGGTAGAAGATTCCTAATGTTAGCTTTTACAGTTTGAATGTATGCTATGAAATTATTTTGAGCAAATGCCAATTTTTGAAGAAATTAAATAAAGACTTTAAAAAACCCGAAGAACATTGCTCAAGACTACTTCAAATGATAAAATGCAATTAAAGATTAGGATTTAATGCAAGTAAAACATGCCAGAAATTTCTTTTCAGGTAAAACCCCCAAGTTCTTTAGCACAACTTTGTTTGATTTATACGCAGGTAGTCAACAGTATTCTTTATTTTTTTTTTCCTTAGTAGCATGTCCTTCTCAATGTCTGCCTTTCAAACTGGTCCTTTCTGTTTCAGTCCCACTCTCTGTGCACTAAACTTTGAAAATGCACATCCACATGACTTAAATAAGAGTGGGATCTTGAAGTCACCTCCATGGCTATTGTTTGAAACCCTAAAACCTGTTGACAACTTAAATTTTTAAAACCAGGATTGTTTTTATTAAACAAACATAAAATACCCTCCCTCACTGTTAAGCTTTAAAGTGGAACTAAACCCGGTGTGAAAGTGTAACCCTGCCCCCGAACATATTTTTTAAAATGCCACCAAAGTGGGCAGTGCCAAGAGACACTGAGGAACGTGGCCAAGTGTGGGGATGAGTGGAGGGAGTTAAGCGGTGGTATAGTTAGGAGGATGAGGGAAAGGTGCAGCTAGCTAAATTTGACATGTTGAAAAATGGAGAGAGAGCAGTTCGATGCTGGTGTTTCACTACTGATTGCTGTTTTGGGGTGGAGGATTTTTCAACACCCTCATCACCAGAGGTTGAGGGAGGCTTTATGGAGCCCAGCGGGCCTGAGCCTTATCAGTTCGAGCTGCTAGATTGAGGTGCTGACTCAGCGATGCACGAGGCCGATGTTGCCGAGACAGTGGAGGACAGAATGGGTCCTCCACTGTCTCAGAGTGGTAAAGTGATGTTAGCAGCATCATTGCTAACGTAGGCAAACGTTCAAAGCAGTAACAAACTTTTAGAGAGTTTACATTTACATATAGATCTATGTTATCTCAAGCAAAGCATATGATCAAAGGTATAAAACATAAAGCGCTATGATCAATGCTTGCAATTCCAACTCCTGACTCGCTACGAGGGTTTGTGTCTGAGTGAGACGGTTTTACACCCGGACACGGGGCTGTGGCATATACATGTACTAAGATGTATCATCTGAACCAATAGGAAAATTCAACTGAAGTAACCACTGTTCAACCAAAAGAGAGCAGCATTAAGATGGTTTTAGGACTTATTTTGTAGAATTAAACAAGTTTACATAAAAATGTAAACAAATGCACAGTAGCATAAAGATAGTGCCTATAAGGCCTAATTTATGCAATTAACCTGCAAAAAACAACTAAAACATAGTATTTGCACTGTTGTGTCTTTGTTCACTTATGACCAAATCATCCAAATCCATTAAGATTTTATGTAAACTATGCCATGTTAGGTTGGAACTTCAAAACTGATTTTTAATGTTCCCGAGATTGGCAATAAAAAGTTTCCAAACAATTAGTAATGGACACCTTACTGTCATCAAAGTCAGCAACGTTTAAAAAAAATTATGGTCTCATATCTTTTCTACAATTCCTACAAAGTCCTCTCCTAAGGATTCTCCAGCTGCATGGAGGATACAGTAAAGCAACACTTCACTTGGCTTAAGCTGGCTAAATGAAGAATACTAATCTTTTACCTAGATTACAAAAATAGATTAAATTTGTTTAGAAATATTTCTGAATAGAAAAAAAAACATGGACCCTGCCGCTTCTGCAGCGAAAAACCCTCACAACATGAAACGGCCACCTCTGTACTTCACAGTTGGCATGGTGTTTTTTAGCTTCCAATTTATTTATTTATTTTTTTCTTCAAACATAACGATCTTTCAAAATGATCAAACGCTTCAATATTAGTTTCATCAGACCAGAGGACATGTCTCCAAAAATTAAGGTCTTCTGTAAGTACATTTTTATTTTCCTTTTGGAGTAATGGCTTTTTCTTGCTAAGTTGCCGTTTAGCTGATTCTTAAAATAAATTGTCGGCCGTCCCTCCATTTAACTTAAATGTTGTGAATTAAACAATCAGAAGCTTCCAAAGCCATGATTGTATCATCCAGAATTTCCCAAATTATTTAAAGACATTGTAAAAATTATTCTTTAATTATTTGAGCATTTATGAAAAATAGTAGATAACAAAAAAACATTGCTATGTGTCCTATTTACAGCACATTTAAATAACTGGTTTCACCAGTATGAAATCAAATAAAATTACCAGATAAACATTGCAGATAATGTCATTATAAATCCAATAAATAATATGTTTTGTTATTTTAGCAGCAGTAGAAATAAGTGCTGCTTTTCTCTTTTAAATGAAATATATTAGATTTTGTTATTCCATTTTATGGGAATGTCCAGTGTAAATGCAATAATATTGTGAAACTAAGGTTTTTTTTAACTTATAATTATCATATAATGAGAATCTGGGCTGCACGGTGGCGCAGTTGGTAGCACTATTGCCTTGCAGCAAGAAGGTCCTGGGTTCAATTCCCAGCCAGGGGTCTTTCTGCATGGAGTTTGCATGTTCTCCCCGTGCATGTGTGGGTTCTCACTGGGTACTCCGGCTTCCTCTCACAGTCCAAAAACATGCCTGTTAGGTTAATTGGTAACTCTAAATTGCCCTTAGGTGTATGAATGAGTGTGTGTATGGTTGTATGTGTGTTGCCCTGCAATGGACTGGCGACCTGTCCAGGGTGTACCCTGCCTTTCGCCCATAGACTGCTGGAGATAGGCACCAGCTCCCCCGTGACCCACTATGGAATAAGCGGTAGAAAATGACTGACTGACTGAGAATCTCATACTAGCGCTCAGTCTGAAGTGGAAAAGATGGAAAACTTTAAAGAATTGAGATTGGAAGACAGAGAATTAACTTTGTCCTCTGTCAATAGGGCTTGTTTTACTCTTTAAAAAGAGAAGCAAAAAATCTTGGACATAATCAGACTGATGAGAAACAGGAGACACCCCATGAGCTATCTAGTGGAAATCGAGCAAGCTTTCTAAATATAAAAGGAAAAAGATAAGAAAAGACAGCAAGAAATAACTCACAGATGAATACAAGACAAATTCTACAAACAGAAGTCAAGTATCCTACATTATAAGCTGACAAAAGCAAGTTAGAGAACAGCAAATTAATAATTTAGATCCTGCAGTGAATGTAGATCACCACCTAAAACTACCCTCATCCCTTTCTCTTTTTCTTGACTCATTTGCATATCTCTCTTTCCCCTTTTGTCAATCTGCCTGTCCTAATGACTTTAATTAATTTAAAGTGACTGACACAATGTCTGGGGCAGATGGAAGGGCGATGTCAATATTTTAAAATAATACATCCTTCTAACAGTGGGTAGAGTTTATTGCATAATTCCTTTACCATTTATAAAGTTAGAATTACAGTGACCTTACTATGCTCTTTAGTAACAAACCTGTCCCCTAGCATGTTCATAATCCTAAAGAAACAGATCAAATTTATAATTACAACTTCCATCCATTAACAATATGTTTGTTTTCTATGTTGTTGTCCTAGTAGAGTTGTCAATGAAATTTAAAAGCTACTAAGCCAATAAGTAACATACTTTTCATAATTTTTATGCAAGTGACCTAAATGCTGCCCTGAGGAGGGCACATATGATACAAAAAAATAAAACTTTACGCAACACAGACAAGAAACAGGCAGCAAGGAGAGTGGCAACCAAACACAGACTGCATAAAGAAGCATGTTATGAGTTCGGCAAAAAGTGAGTGACAACTAAGGAGTGTGAATATCTCCTACATTGCTTAAGGCAAACTGCAATTAGAACTTCTGATGGCTTACTATTACCCATGACGTTCTTCACTCTACTTTTACCTACTAATAAGGTGACTCCTTAAATACACTTGGTTGTTTACGCCTACATTTTATTTAGGCATAAATAAGGGGGGAATACAAATGCATCATATTTTATCTATAGCATCTATCTGTCACATAAAACCTCTAATGAACATTAAAGCTTGTGGTTGTAATGTGTTAAAATGTGAAATAAATTCAAGCCCTTTATTACCATGCACCGTTTCTGTTTAACAGTTCTTTGGGCATCAGCATATTGGTACAATTGTATGTTTGCATTAGTCTTATTTGGTTCTTTGTTTTTTCTTGTTTCAGAGTTGTTTGTTTTGTGTACGTGAGACAATGGTTTGCTGCTTGAGCATTGTGACCTTTACTGTCTGAATGAGTCATAGGTCAGCGATAAGTGGCAGAAGAACAACAAGAATGACAACAAATTGTTTTGAAATATGGTGAGACGCAAAGACTGGTCTGATTACAAGTATCAGGGGTAGTCTAAAGAGAAACTTTGAAAGACCTTAAAAAAAACCTGAAGAACATTGCTCAAGACCATTTGAAAGGATAATATGAAATTAAACTTCTTGAATAATATAAAGATATGAGGTGGGTTCAAGACATTTTGCACAGTACTGTATTTCAAATGGAGTTCATTGTTGCTATAGATAGAACGTATATTGACTTCCTCTCCATTTACAGCATCAGGAGGAAAAAGCACTTAAGAGCATGCGGATGACGCAGACACCATATGGTGTGCATGTAGTGTAACTGCATGTTTATATGATACTAGGTGCAACTAAATCCCAATTTTGAACTTTTTGGAAACTCAACAGATATTTACAGTCTGGAAAAAAATAACCATGCATTTACAGTTATTTCCCAGCACCAGTGAGCAACACATACAATATTTCAGCTCACACATCGGACCACTTGGCTTTAACTTCTGTTTCTTGTAGCATGGTATCATTTTTGAGCTTATAATTGTAAAGTAGATTCATGTCAGCTAGTTGTTTCAGTTGATATCTTTTTTTTCAGCGCTTAACAAGTCAGCATCAACAAAACACCCAACAATCTATTTGACGCTGATCATGTTTAGTGACAAGTCAGAAACTGTACATGAAAGAACAGTGGTGTGATGCAATGCAAAGCAAGCTAGAATTATTTGCTACATGTATAATTATTGTGCATATTTAGAAAAGTTAGAAACAAAGAAATTATGAAATGCATAGCTTTAAGTTAAGCCATTTCAAAGCAAACTGTTGTAGAATTCCCTACACAGTACACAAATGGCTACTTTCAGATGATTTTTACAATACTTAATAGACAAAATACCATGTTACACCAGAATTGCACAAAAATACAGCTGGATTCTGCCTTGGTGCTTGCCAGTGACAGAAGGATGTCAGAAGATTGATTATAAACAAACAAACATATAAGAATAAATAAATAAATTGACAGAGAATGTCTTTTGCCACATGAAAAAGCAGAGATTTAATTTCTTACATTGTCCAAATCTTAACCTGTTTAGGCTCAAATTTACCAGTTACTTTTGTTTTTGCAAAATTTATTCATTTTTTTAAATGTCATGCAATAAGAAAGTGACATTTTGATGAGAAAGCCCTAAAATCTGCAAAACACATGCTGAATCTAGAGAGCAAAATGGTAATGCTGGCTTAAATTTTCTTTGCAATATAGCCAACTTACAGCTCTAAAACAAGAATCATGATCATCTTACTGTACTGTTCAGTTCATTGTCGCTTGGTTTAGTTTGCATGGTTTTAATAAAAAGGGAAACAAATTGCTTGCTTAAAAATTTCGCACTTTTATCCAGCATTACCTGAACAATACTGTCCTCCAAGAACTCCAACGCTTAGCAACTTCTTCAAATGACTCAAGCACTTGCAGATTTGGCAATTTAGAAATACCTCCAAGGCACAGTTAAATCGTGTCTTATCTGATTTAATAGTTGGCGGACTTGACATACAATGAGTAATGTGGACTCTACTGTAAATAATATACGTTTAAAATGACAATAGTAAAATCTATTTAAATGTTTCTTTTTAGGCACTAGCGGCCTTTATTTTTCAAATTGTTTCAATGTTAAGTAGACAGGAAATAGTGTGGAGAGAGAGGGGGAAGGGTATGCAGTAAAAGTCGATGGGAAGGGACTCGAACCCGCAACACCCAAGGACTATGGCCTCAGTACATGAGTCACACACTTAATCCACTCCGCCATCAGCATCACGCCCATAAAATCTATTTTTTTTTTTTTTTTCAAATATTGCTGCTTTACACCCCCATATGTTCCTTTTACCTTTTCTAATGGTGGCTCTCATTCAGTTAAGAAGTTCAGTAGACTGACAAAAGTCACTGGTGATAGGGATAGAACTTTATAGCTGTATGTATCTTAACTGTTTATCAAAAAATTACTAAATACTATCAGTAATACATAGAAAGTTATATTTTTCATGATTAGGTCAACTATTGATGTGCTATGGCCATATTTTGCTATACAGATTATTAAAAAAAAACCTAAATGTGAGAGCCACAGAACCACCTTGTGACAAAACCTTGAAAATTGGATGATGAACATTTATTTTAAGAAAGTCCAGTAACTGATGTTAAAGAGACAAAAATAAGACAAAAACAACAAAAAGCACAGTATATTAATCAAAGGAAGTTTTAGGGTGGAATGGCTCATTGTCCATTGCAATGGGGGGTGTTGCAAACACATGGAAAAAAGATATTCATCTTTTAGGCATGCCGGAACCGGTTTTCTATTATTTCTTGTCATTTCCAACCTATAGGGAGCGGACATCCCCCTCTCTTATTCATACTGTATTGTAAGGAAATATGGCCATATACAGCTATCTAATAAAGCCTGTGCAAAATCATCGGCTCTTTATACAAATCTAAAATACCTATACTTGTTAAACCTGAACTGAATAATTTCAAAACTATACAGCGATCCTGCAAAACTCAGTTTGAGATTTAGGAAAACTTAACTACATCAAAAGAGAGCATGTTTAATGCTTTTTGGCATCAAAACAACTTTAAATTAAAACAAGCACAAAAACACTTGAGACTGATCAAATCTGGATTGAATTACTTTTCAAAACACTGAATTGAATTTCAACAACCTACTTGCTAAAGGGGAAACAGGTAGTTCTACAGATCTCTTCTCTTTGTGTCTTTTGTGAAGCTAATATTGTGCATTGTACATTGCACTCAGAATGTATACATCCATGCAATAGCCACTGAAAGGACTACAAGGAAAAAGAAAAAGAGCAATATTTTTCCAAATTAACCCCAAAGAGGAAATGGTATTATAAAGATATTTAAAGTGACAACAAAGACATGCAGTAGTTTGTAGCTGCCACTCCATTACCAGTATGTCCAGCAAACACATGAAATGCAACAGAGGGTATTCTTTAAAATAAAATCTAACTCATCTCTTCTTCTGTCCAGTAGGTCTGTCTACACCTAGCTAACATACACTGACTATAAGCATTAAAAACTAAAAGAATTCAAAATAATTTGTTAAATTACAGAGTTTGAAGCTAGAGTATCATATGCCATATGAAGTCCTGGAGACTGCTATTAAGCTGTCCAAGTGTGCTGTTTAATAACCATTTTATGTTGGAGTTTTTTGACCTCCTCACAGTATTTTGGGTACAACATCTTCTTCCACCAACACATCTGCTATTTAATAATGATTCGGAGGCTCTGTTGGTTCTGCATTTCACCAGAAGAGACCAATTAGTGTGTGCAGTTATGTCATGGGTTGAGCATCAGCACAATCATTACTCCAATTCCCCTTCCTGCCAATGTATAATTTTTTTTTTAAAGTTCCGACCGATAAAATGGACAAGAAAACCTTAATTTCACCTGCTGCTTTTTGCATGAATTGTGTAGGAAAACTGAAATGCAGGAGGTTGATGGAAAGAATTTGCTGCTGCTTGCTACAGAGTCATACAGGCAGTTTTTAAATGATGAAATTAATTCAGAAACGCCTGCATCTTGCCCGATTAAGAGCAGAAAGTCTCAAAATATGGGGGGAAAAACTCCAATCACGATTTAATACTCAAGTTAATATACCATACAGACGTGTCTCGTGCGCATCATATCTATAAAGACACCTGCACCACGCTGATAGGAGTGTGTGTTCAGCAAGGACACACTCACCCAAACACACATTTACACCAATATAGTGCCTATTTTCGTCTTTCCCACTCCTTCTACTTCTCACCTCCCCTCATTCCACTTCCTTTTGCAACATCTCTGTACTAGGCGTTGGGCCTACTGCACATGCTGACATCAGCAACCAGCTGCGCCCCCTGGACACCTCCCTCCCCAAACTTCCCACCCCTATTACGCTCACACTTCACACACCTCACACAAACAGGTATATCAAGCAAATCCTGCGTGAAACCAAAAGGAAAAGAGTGGGGATCAACAGCCCCCCACCCTCCTCTTAATTACCTGAAAATTGCATAGCCAGCCTTTTCTCGGCCACCTTACATAGATGGATTCGGTTGTTACACCTTTGTTATGTAATACAATGTAATACAAAGCCTGCAGCAAATATATATATATATATATATATATATATATATATATATATATATATATATATATATATATATTCAATCACGGCCGTCTACACATTAGACCTACCTACTGGCAGGGCCTGCAACATGTACGTTTACTCACTACACAACCCCAGCAAAAGGATATGGCCATTCGGTGATCTTTTTGGCGTATTTTCTCACGAAGTTATCTTCGCTGAAAATGAACAGGGACCGATTGACAGTGAAGCAGTTCTGGCGCACAGGGATGGGGTTATAGAGGGCCATTGTGCGGGCTCTCTGCGCCATAGACTGCTTGTACATTCTCTGGCCCCCAGGTCCTCCAGGTGGTCCGTGGCCGTGGCCGTGCCCATGGCCGTGGCCATGTCCATGGGGTCCACCTTGCCTGCTGCCGCCGCGGCCCCCGGGTCCTCCTCCTCCACCGGGCCCCCCACCGTACCTGGCCGGCATCTCATCTCCGAACCGCGCCATTCAGTGGACACCGATCTTGGACGCCCGTCTTCACGAAACAGCGGATAAGGAGACCAGTGCTCAGCTGTGTGGCCACACAACATTACATATCATCTGCATCCGAACGTCTTATATGCACAACGGGGGTTGCCTTGCAAGCTTGCCGATCAACACCTGCATCTACCGGCTTCAGCAGACGAGGACGCCCATGTAAGCCTTCGGTGTCTCCTTCTTCTGTGTGCCTCTGCCAAAGGCCAACTGTGGGTGTGAGGAAATTAAATGTGTTGTCGGTTGGCTGACTGGTTGCACTGTAGAGTAGTGCTGTGGGTTGTCTCAGTCTATTTTATGTCCATAAAAAGTAGGATTCGCCTCCAAACATGAGCTCATGGGGAGACTATCGAGTTAAACATGAATGTTTCATGTTCTTCTTTATGGTTCATGCTTGGATCAGAGCGCACCAGATGTCCCCGCACCTTACTGGACGCTTCATTTCTTCACTCTTACATTAGAATTTGGGGTAAAAATCCGTGAGATGTGGGCTCCAATATATAAAGTGATTTTAAAAATAGATATTGCCGTTATCGCAATGGGTTCCTAATATTAAAAAAAGGCATTGGAAAAAGGATTGAGAACCAGGATTATTTATTTATTTATTTTTGGAACATCCGCAATGTTTGATACAGCGGGCGGCAATAATGTGGCTCCGATCACCCTACAGCTGCTTTACAAGTGCGTTCTGACAAGCCTTGACACCAGAAAAAAATGTGACATTTGTCAATCTCAAGTCTGAATTCAGATCGCATTATCCAAATTTGAGATAAAATGTTGGAAAAATACCGTTTTCCTTAGGAGCGCCGCTGTCATTGTTGCACGAAAAAGTACTGTTGTTCTTTTTCATCAAACGAATTCAGAAGCATCCTCTTATCGTCTTCGTTGCAACCACATTGTCTTCTTCAATCCCTCACCTGCAGCGAACATCCAATCTAGAAGCGGAGGGAAAGGGACGGCGTCGTCAAAGACAAGGCTGTTCTTCGCCGCCTCACAACCTCTCATGATCTAGGTTCGGCCGTTCGAGGAGGTGCCGAGAAAAAAAAGTCCCTCACCATCCCCACCCCGAACAGCCTTGGGTCCGCACCGATGAGCCCAAATGTCCTGGAAGAGCGCCCTCTCTCTCTCTCTCACACACACACACACTGGAACGGGCCTCCTCTCTTCTCACCCAGCAGCCCTCAAGGGGAGAAGGAGATGGACAAACTGACGAACGAACCTATGGATGGATATTGAGACAGATCGATTGGTGAATGGACAGAAAAGAAACAGAATGGGAAGGGGGTCGAATGTTTTTCTCTGTAAATATCAAGTCAATTAAACAAACCGCCCGCAATATCAGTTTGACTAAACTCCGTTTTCTGCGGGCACGGCGCATGACGCACGCAACTTGTACACGCATGCCACGGCTGGACGCTTCGTTCTTCGTTCATTGTCTGTTTCTACTCAGGTGCTGCTGGCTGCGGTATATACGCGCCCATTTCACTTGAGCCACGCCTGTAATGCGTAAAATATTCAGGTAATGTAAAAAGAAGAGTGGTGTTACATATTTCATAATGTCCATACTAGGGTACGCGCTTATTATAATCCAGATGTGCGTGTATGGATGTGTGGCTGATGTTGGCATCATGCAGTTCCTGCAAAAGACACAGCTGCAATACGAGCTGGCAATGACAGCGCGCGCACGCGAGCGTGTAATAGAAAGGAGAAGATAAAAAAAGATGCGCGTCACAGTGCGAGAGCGCAGGTCTGCATGTGTTTGTTAGGGAAGGTGGAGGGGAGAGGCTATTCTTAGCAACAGACGTTCGGAAATTAATGGACGAAGAGAGCTCGCTTCTCCCCCCTCCCTCCCTGAAAGTGAATCGAGGATCTTCTTCCCTCACTCTCCTCTCTTCTCTACTCGAGGCTACTTTTTTCACCCCATCACCAAAACATTAGTGCTCGTTCCAAGGTGTGACCAGCAAGCAACATGCTCTGCACTAAAGCCGAAGCACCCTGCATGTATGTTTTCAGATGCAACACAAAGAAGAAGGAAAAGGGGAATAACAATACGAGAAAATCTAATTTTTTTGTTAAAGCTCTTCAATTTTTTGGCTTATTTAGGATATCTCCAGGAAAGATGCAAAGAGTGATGTCATTTGTCACAGTGTGCACCTTCTGTAAAGGGCTGTTGCCACGTTACGTGAAGCGTCAGTGGAGAGGAAGGCCGAACCTCACATCATAATCATCATAATTTTCTTCTTCTTCTTCATAGGGCAAAATTGTATTAAGAGATCTACTTGATTGACTCCGCATATAGGCGTGTGAATGCACTGCCATTCACACACACACACACACACACACACACACACTAACGCGCGCCAGTGAACGGGCAGTGATGTTGCATATCCAGATTTAAGAGTGACCCGTAGATTCAGCTCCTCTCACCTATTGGACAGACTGAACTGGGGAAGCTTGCAAGCACAAATCGATAACAGCTCGACCTTAAACGGCCATCCGATATGTCGGGAAAAAGATCGTTTTGCTTTGTGCCCACTAAGGATAGGCTTTTTGATTGTGTGGGAGCCTGACCCTACCGCAAGGACAGAAAGACGTGATAGATAGATAGATAGATAGATAGATAGATAGATAGATAGATAGATAGATAGATAGATAGATAGATAGATAGATAGATAGATAGATAGATAGATAGATAGATAGATAGATAGATAGATAGATAGATAGATAGATAGATAGATAGATAGATAGATAGATAGATAGATAGATAGATAGATAGATAGATAGATAGATAGATAGATAAAAATTTCAGCACCAAGAACAGCGCCACAAACCATGAATGGCTGTAACCAATTTTATGAATAGATAAGTCGATGCACACAATGTCCACCATTTCACATGCATGTTTTTTTTTTATTTCAGTTCAGTTATATAAAGGGATCACCCTAAACGTTTTAAAACCGCTGAGTACAAAAAGCCAAATATTTGTCATGTTACGAAGGGCTTAAGTTCCATGTCATTTTGGGTTTGTTTTGTATTGTTGTAGATTCTATTGTTTAGTTAAGTTCCATGTAATTTCTTTCTGTTTTCTGTATTTCTCTTGATTTACAGTAATTATTTTTGAGTTATCTAATAATATAATTTGGCCATGTTTTGTTAGTTTACCTTTCCCAGATTTGTCTTATTTTCCCTGTCTCCTTTCTCTGTTCTTACCCTCTAAATTCCTTCACAGCAGAAACCTGTTTGCTAATTAGACTCACCTGTTTTCCATACTAGTAATTAAACTCCTCTGCTAATATTTCTCCCAGCTTCTTCATTTAGTTGTCTGTTTTTCCTAATATGTTCCTGATAACCTCCATAGGTTCTGCCTCTGGTGTTTTGTCCTCTAAGACGTATGATGTAAATAGGCTGAATCTTTATTGTGCTTTTAAGCCATACAAACCACTCAAAAGCATTTACGCTACAATCATTCATCCAACTGCAGTCAAATATTTATGGACTAATATGGTGTATAAATGCAGGTGTGGCCTGGTAATGTTGAGATCCCAGCCTTGAAGTGAAACATGGATGAACATGGACTCTTTACTGTACTTAAACTTGCACCTAACCCAGCCCAGGAAGAGGAGGAGTAATAGCTAACTCCCCATGACATCACTGTTTGAACAAAAACACTGTGTTCCAACATGGTGGCCTTTACCAAAGGGATTTCCACCAGGAGCACTGGACGGAGGGACACAATGCGCACGTCTCCTTGGTGGCGAGCAGACATAACTCTTCAACTTGGCTCCAAAAGTGACTACAATCATATACAGCAAAGTTAATTAATGATTTTGCTGTTCAAGTACCCAGCATTCATTTATAAAAAGGGTATAATAAGACAAGTGTGGCCTGACTTTTCTTCTGAGGCCACCAGAAGCAGCCCTACTTGAAGTGGATTCGCCCAGAAACCTTTTCTCCAGCACAGTCCGCATACAAAGTAGTGTTTGGGCCGAGAAGATTAGTTTATAATGAAATAATATAAATAATGTTCGTTCATGAAATTTGGTTTTTTTTGGTGTTGAGAAAACTCAGCTAATGCTAGCAGACTAGCTGCTTAGCTAATGAGTTGTTCTGTGTTATGTTTTTAAAGTTAAGACACTTTATTTAAGGGTGGTTTCTAAACACAGATCGGCCATAATGCGCCGTCAACGCTTAGGCATTTTGATCCTTTTATTGATGGTATTTTAAAGCAGCATCATCTTAAAGGAGTGGTGTCAGGCTATAGGCTTCCCTTTTTGTTAGCTGAAACC
This sequence comes from Girardinichthys multiradiatus, assembly GCF_021462225.1. Taxonomy (NCBI): domain Eukaryota; kingdom Metazoa; phylum Chordata; class Actinopteri; order Cyprinodontiformes; family Goodeidae; genus Girardinichthys; species Girardinichthys multiradiatus. The sequence goes on from NC_061818.1 coordinate 18,512,660, forward strand.
GCAAACGGCTAAGGCTAAACACGTGACTCGCTGCCATTTTATGAGTCCATTAAGAATCATTTATCCAGGAAGGTTGTTAGTTTCCAATCTAGGAAAACAATATATCCCTAAATATTATTTTACTAAATGTGATAGCTAATTAAACACCATTATGACTCATTTATCTAGAACGGTTTGGTTCTTATTCAAAATAATATTTCCTTAAATATTATTGTACTAAATAAAGGCAGCTAATTAAACACCATTTAGAATTAGTCATCCAGAAGGTTGGTTTTATTCAGCAAATCAATCTTTAAAATATTACTTTATGAAAATAATGTTTTATCTGATCTTGCAGTGTGAATGGTTGTTTGAAGGTATACCAATTATTGTCTATATACAGCTCAACCCGCCGGTGGTTGGTCGGGCTTAATGTTAATGTTAATCTTGAGCATAGCTAGCAGCTTGTGAAAAATCATGAGCTAACTCTCTGGTGTAAACTAAGGTCATTAGCAAAATCCATGGCCGTTAACATCAGTCATTTAATCATGTTGTTGTTTACTTCACAATGATGGTTGGTGAAGAAGGATGAGGCTCAGCAAAAATGTGCCACACTATCGCAGTCAATAAGTTGCACCAAATTGTTACTTCGATCCTGTATCTCATCCTTCTCCGGCATGGCAATATGGTAGAGTAATTCACAGGAATAAATTTACAGCAGAGCCAGGTTCAAGATTAGCAGCCAATGAAGTGAAGAGGGAACAGGGAGAACAGATTCACATCCAAAATGCACAAAATGGTTTAAATACAGGAATCACAGTGAAACAAAATGAAGAAAGCAGTACAACTGTGCAGAAATAAGGTACTGTATGAAACATCAGCAATTACATAACATTAAGTTTAGTTTATTTATGTAGAAAACTCACACAAAGTCCTCCTAGGGCAGTTTACAGTAAAATATAAATGTCCAACTCAAGTCTAGCCATGTCTGATTTTTACCTTCAATCCAATAAGGAAAGAATACAAGGAGATGATCAATGGACAAACTCAGACACAACATACCAAAACTGGTTGCAGAGAGTTAAGAGTTTTTTATATCTTTGTACATTTTGTTTTTCATTAGATGTCTGTGTCATTTCCTAGAAACGTCTTGGTTTAATTAAAATAACTTTAGTTTTAAATCTGCAAGATATATGGACAATTTTGAGTGTAACTGTCCCTGCAATGAAATGATAAACTGGAAATTAATGGTTATCAAAATGCAAGGATAAAAACTGACCAGAGAAAGAAAGAGACCTTTAAATACCTCACAAAACCACATGATCAAAACCCAGAATGAACAAAGAAAGGATGTGTGCAAGCTACCAACATGGTTTCAAAATTTTCTTCTTTATGATAGACGTCGTGGGACTTTTTAAAACCCTTTGTTATGGTTTGCGAGATAGAACCCCAGAATGCAGACGAGCAGGCAGCGTGATGGTAAGTGAAAAAAAAACCTATGTAATAAAAAAACAAAAACTCACTCTAAAAAGAGGCAGGAACAAAACAACGAACAGGCAGGCAGAACAGGCACAAAAACAGACTTGGCCAGGCTGGCGAGACAGGCGTGGCATGACTACAGGACAGGAGCATTATCTGAATAATGTTTCCGCGATATATGGAGAGTAAACCAGGTGGAGCTAGGAGACAGAATAGTTTGGAGCAGATGAACCGGATAAAGATAATTAACAGACAGAACAGAGCGTGGCTGGAGCAAGAACAGAGACTCTTGAATACAAACAAAAACTAAAGCATGACCAGAACCAAAAACCAAACTTGACAAAACATGAACAAGACTAAAACATGACCAGAAAAATAATAAACAGAAACATGATTCAAAAACTGTGAGGGAAATATAAGAAAAACCCAGAAACCAAAAACCAAACAACCCCAAATCATAACACTCTTAGCACCACTGTGTTAGAATACTTTTGTGATTTGTATAACAATGAGGTTTAATATTCAATCCTGTTGATGGAAGTCAAAGGCAAGAGGTATCTCTGTATCCTTTAAAGAAGTATGTCAATACTGTTCATTTTTTTACTTTTTAAATATGACTTTATAGATGTATATACCTACATTTCACAGCTGTCACACATAAATCCAATATTGTAACTTTTAATAAAATGAATCGAAGTGCTTCTAAATGTAGATTTATACTGTGTGGACAATTTAACAAGTTTTTTTGAATACTAATTAATTTTAAATGTGTCAATGAAACCACACATATCAGGGTGATCAATAGGGTTGATCTTTAAAAATAAACCCCCTAAAATGACTAAAAATGGAAATATGAGGTGTTTGCCTGACAGTGACAATATTAATGTGTTTTTTTCACTAAAGTGTGCGTGTTTACACTTCAGGGCTGTAACCTTTGATGAGCAGTAGACCTCTGTCGAGACAGAGAATAAGATACAGCTGATGGCAAATTGGGCGTGTTCCATTTAGGATGTTTATAGATGAGAAAAAACGTTGTGCCATAAAGGGCTAAATCTGCAGTGTCAGTTAATGTAGACTATCACCATAATCCCTCTAGATCAATAGAAAAAAGACAAACATTTTTACTAATACCTGGTCAATTCATACTTGCATATGGCAAAAAAGTATGATGGATAAGATGTTTATTGTTGCAGTATCTATTGCTCTTTATGGCTCTGGAATAAATGGGTTTCACTTCTCTTCTCTACCCTCCCAGGTAGTGCCCTCATCCCTTTATAATGGCATTATAAATTACTGTATTACTGCAACCACTCCTTTCAATAATACGATGTATCTACTGATGGCATATTTCCAAAATGATGCAGGAATAATCTCAGGTGATGTTTTAACTTCTCTTTGAAATCTTGAAACTGAGAAGTAGCAGACTGCAACCAAATGTTTAAAAGTAATGGGCTATCTCTGCTCAGCCTGATGTGAAAGGTAATTAACCTTTAATAACTTTCTTTCAAAGGGAGCATAAACCTTCAACAAATTTATTTGAGAACATAAATTTCCATGCCACTTAAAATTATGTTTTCAACCCCTCCATTGAATCTGGAGACGAAACATGTCTGCATAATTCTCTGTCAGATGTTCATAGTGTAGTCTGAGACTGAGAGGCTGCAGTTCTGAGGCGAGGGCCTAAAAAGACTCATGACTCAATGATTCATAAGGCTAAATAATTCAATGGCTGTGTGCATGTAGAGCACTCCGCCCCTACTGAACCCGCTCCTCCACAGACCAGTTGCAGACTGCCATGCAAACCTCTGCAAGCTTGGTCCACACCAAACATCAACAACAACAGACAGTCAAATTGGCTACAGCATGGGTTAGGAGTACTTTTTTTTGACATTGCTCTATTAACCACACACAGCTTTTGAGGACTGGAGTTAGGCACCTCTGAGTAGATGGTGAGATATACAAAAAAAAAATACACTGAATAATATATATTTGGTACATGTACCCAAACAGTCATCATGGCTGGATAAAAGTAATACTGAGGGCTGAAACATTTAACAATGACAGGTGCCTCAAATCAAAATGAGTGTTGGAACAGAAGAGTTTGGGAACTGGTGGTATTGTAGATGCTCACTGACCAAGACCACCAGTGGGGTAATTAATGATCGTCATAAACACAGTGGAGCATCTGGATATTTTAAGATAAGACTCATGAATCAAAGAGCAAAAGACACATCAAGTTATGTGTGTTGTTGTGTTTTAAAATGTACGGTATGACAACTGGTCTTTTGTTTCTTATCTTCCAGGCATCCTGTAAGTAACTGGTTGTATTTATGGCAGGGGTTTTCAAAGTCAGTCCTCGAGGGTAGATGCCCTGCATGTTTTAGATGGTTTTCTGCCCCAGCACATCTGATTTCCGTCCGTGGCTGATTAACAGGCTTTTGTTGAACTGCAATCACATGAATCAAGTGTGTTAAAGCAGGGAAACATCTAAAACATGCAGGACACTGGCCCTTGAGGACCGACTTTGGACACCCCTGATTTATGGGATGTCTCACTGTCTTCAAACCAAAAGCTGAAACAAATAGATGGTGGTAATATTCTGTCATTTGTGGTAATTATAACAAAAAAACTTTTATATATTACCACGTCTCCTTGAAACTGTCTTTCTTTTTTCATGCTTTTCTTCTCATTCCACTCATATATCAATGTGTACATTACATTTTCACATTTCATTTTGTGACCACATAAATCAGTCATTATTATATATATTGTAAGTTTAGATATTTTAAATTCTAGTGTTTATTCTTCCGTATTCTACTTACTTTCCTTGAACATTTTTGTTGATGTATTTGTTTTATTTCCAACCATTATTTGTAAATTAATTTTTACCATGCAATGTTATAAATACATAAAGCTGTGATTTTTGTTTGCCGCCTGTCTCCTGATACCTTTGTACAATAAAATTCATTTGATCCTTTGCAAACTTTTTGTAAACTGTTGCTATAGCTGAAGGATACCTATAAGTAAATTTCTGAAAAACTATACAAAGACAGGTGAACTTTATTTCAGGTTCACTATAATTCATGGCAGAGGTGAACTCTCGAAGGCTGAATACTGAAACTGTTGCACATTTAAATAACCAGATTATTTAAGCCTTTTATAGAATTTGTAAAGTATAGTTTTTGGGTTTTTAGTTCAATTGTACAGGGTGGAACCCAGTAATGATGGGGCAAGTTTTCAACTGGTGGTCTCCGTTTTTTTTTTAATCTCACCTGACATTTTTAAATGGCTGCAATTTCGTAATAAATTGTATATCAGAAATTCGCGAATATTTTATACACAATCATTCAAAAGCAATTAAAACCACCACTCCTATTTTACCACAAACACTTCTGAGCATCACAACCAGAACCACAAGTTACAGTTATCGGTGTTCACTGCCCTCCAGTGTTCACTGTGAGGAACTGCAGCGTGAGTGGAGGAAGACGTAATTGTAACGCTGTTGACCGAACATATTTGGAAACCATTTCTCAATGGCTCGAGCAAAAAAGAGACTTGAACTCAAAAGCATATTATTTTTAAGGTTAAGCAGAGCCTGCTTACCTAGAATCATTAAACAAGAAGGTAAAATATGAGAACATACAAAACTTCTCGGGATTACTGAACAAAGCTATTTGTCTGCTAAATAATACGATGGTAAATATATTTCTTCACCTTTTTTTATTTCAAACATAAAATGCAGGTAAATTGGAAATTATTTTTCTCTTTAATGCAAACCCCAGGGAACCTAAACAATTTTTGTAGTTTATCTACTGAAGGACAACATGTCCCAAAATGCATTGCGGTTTGAACATGGCGCCTCACACAACCGCCTGACACTTGACAGCCGAAACGAAACGCTGCTGGAGGTAAACACTACTGTTCTTCGTGGTTCGTTGAAGCTGGTTCGTACGGGAGGATGAAATTGTTGCTGACGGCACTGAAACACACCCGAAAACCAGCTGTTTACATCTGCCACCGGTTCTGTTCGAGCGCCTGCAGCATCAGCAGGGGTCCTTCATCTCTCCAAGATGAGGTGATCGTGGGGTCAAGCCCAGAGCTGGTGCAGACTGTGGGCTCTCAGGTGGAGGTGAGGCCGGGCTTCATCACAGAGGAAGAGGAGGCTGCTCTGCTGCAAGAGCTGGAGCCAGGACTGAGGAAGAAACGCTACGAGTTCGACCACTGGGACGATGTAAGCATGTTCACAGTGCAACTCATATATAGAGTTTCAATATTTTAATTTGTTTTGATGATTATGACATACAGCTAAAGAAAACCAAAATGCAGTTTGTGTGAAAGTTACATAAATCAAACTATATTATTAATACAGGAATATTAAGTGTATTTGTTAACTCTAGTTTCAGACCTAATAGTTGATAGCCGTTAGGTATTTCTAAAGCTACTATTTAGAGATCTTTAATTATCTTTGTAAAATATTTAATCAAGATTAACTACCAAACATGGCTCTATAGGGAAACTGCAAAGGTAACTATCAGAACCCTTAGTTGTTGTGTTTTACCCTCTTCCTTTCCATGTTTTTTAACAAAATTCCTCCTAGAAATGTGTTTTGTCTTGTTAGTACAGCTGCAAAACATTTGAGCTTTGTTTCAGAATAATGCATGAAATCCAGGAACATTTGGCAACGATAAAGCACATGTAAGGGGTTTCTGAAGCAGACCAGTAAATACTAGAATGAAATTGAAATCAAGGTCGATTCAGAAGTCGCTTGTCTGCCAGTATTTACTAATGCCAGTTGATCAGCTCGATTCTTGTGATGTCATCAACTCCAAATGTTACACAACACAGAAGCAGCGGTTTTCATGCATTTTTTGATACTTACTGAAAATTAATTTGGACTGTGTTGCCCTGTACACATTCAGGCGATTCATGGCTACAGAGAGACAGAGCGTCTGAGGTGGGCGCCGGTGTGTGAGGAGATCCTGAGCCGTGTCCGATCTGTAGCATTTCCTCAGGGCGGTCCACTTCTGGGCCCCATGCACGTTCTGGATTTGGACAAAGCTGGCTACATCAAGCCCCACGTCGACAGTGTCAAGGTGTATCTCCATCCACATTGCTATGATGTCTTTTTGTGAGCTGTTCTCTGATCTTTCTTTCTCTACCTGTTTTCAGTTTTGTGGCAGTACCATTGCTGGTTTGAGTCTTCTATCTGACAGCATCATGCGTTTGGTGAAGGAGAATGCGCCCAATGAATGGCTGGACCTGTTGCTGACCCGTCGCTCCCTCTACATACTGAGGTCCACTAGGGCTTATTAGAAATAAAAGAATGTATTAGAAATTGCCTGAATATCAGAATGTTAACATTTGATTACCTCAACAATATCCAAGTTTAAATTACTGTTACTCATTTATTTCTGGCCTGTTTTCACAGGGACCAGGCCAGATATAACTTCACTCATGAGATCCTAAAAGATGAAGACTCGGTGTTCAATGGACAAAGGGTTCCTCGTCACGCCGGATATCCGTTATCTATCGTAACCTTTCAGGCTAACACCGTCTCTCTCTTTCTGTTTAAGCATAATATTGACTGAGTTGGTATGAAACTGATAGAAAGCCCTTCGATTGTATATGTGCAATATCATGGTTTTGGTGTGTTCTTCTTCTGTATAATACAGATAATACCAAAACAGCTCCACCTGATGCTAAATATAAATCTTAATGCAATAAAAGCACGACTTGTTTCAGTATTTTCTTCTAAAACCTGATTATTTTGAAATAATATTATTAAATCCACCTCAATCCAGCTGTATTCTGACAACTATCAGGGAAAAACGTTCCACACTAACCAGGTTCAAGAGTCTTGATAGTAAAAATAACTTATAGGTAGATTCCAGAAGCTCAGATTTTTTTAATATGGTAAATGGCCTGCAGGTGTATAGCGCTTTATCAAGTCCCCAGAGACCCCAAGGCGCTTTACATAACAAAATTAATATAACTTTTTTTTTTATAACTACATACTATGTAAAGGTAACGTCATTTGAAACCAACCCACATCTCAACCAGCAGGTGGCAGCAGCATGTTGGGGAAGCTAAAAATAATAGAGTAAAATCATTAATTTAACCAAAGGCAGAGAATGTTTCTGTTTAATGATTGTGTAAAAAAGGGGGGAAAGGATGAAATATAAAGGTTTGCCCTCTGATACTTGAGCCCTCTAGGAATGTGCTGTGATCATTGCTTTAAATTGTGTTTTAATTCTCCTTTTTAAGCAAATGAAAAGTATTTTGTTCACATGAAATCGGTTTTAGGTTAACTTCATGAAGAATTGCTTCTTAATTAACTCAATCTAAATTTTGGTATTGTGTATGCAGACTGACCTTAAACATGCAACGTTCCCTAAATGAATCAGTCTGTCATGCCTAAAAGTTAACAAACAAGGATGCAGCTGTTTTTGCAGAAAATTTCCGCAACGTGACACAAAATGTGCCAATAAACACTTAATTCCCACTTATTGTGTTAATATAAAAAAATGCAAAAAAATTATTGATATGACAAAAACCTGTATGCATTGGAAGCCATTCCCTACCTAGATACAGGAGTTGGACAATGAAACTGAAACACCTGTCATTCTAGTGTGGGAGGTTTCATGGCTAAATTGGACCAGCCTGGTAACCAGTCTTCATTGATTGCACATTGCACCAGTAAGAGCAGAGTGTGAAGGTTCAATTAACAGGGTAAGAGCACAGTTTTACTCAAAATGTTGAAATGCACACAACATTATGGGTGACATACCAGAGTTCAAAAGAGGACAAATTGTTGGTGCACGTCTTGCTGGCGCATCTGTGACCAAGACAGCAAGTCTTTGTGATGTATCAAGATCCACGGTATCCAGGGTGATGTCAGCATACCACCAAGAAGGACGAACCACATCCAACAGGATTAAATGTGGACGCAAGAGGAAGCTGTGTGAAAGGGATGTTCGGGTGCTAACCCGGATTGTATCCAAAAAACATAAAACCACGGCTGCCCAAAGCACGGCAGAATTAAATGTGCACCTCAACTCTCCTGTTTCCACCAGAACTGTCCGTCAGGAGCTCCACAGGGTCAATATACACGGCCGGGCTGCTATAGCCAAACCTTTGGTCACTCATGCCAATGCCAAATGTCGGTTTCAATGGTGCAAGGAGCGCAAATCTTGGGCTGTGGACAATGTGAAACATGTATTGTTCTCTGATGAGTCCACCTTTACTGTTTTCCCCACATCCGGGAGAGTTACGGTGTGGAGAAGCCCCAAAGAAGCGTACCACCCAGACTGTTGCATGCCCAGAGTGAAGCATGGGAGTGGATCAGTGATGGTTTGGGCTGCCATATCATGGCATTCCCTTGGCCCAATACTTGTGCTAGATGGGCGCGTCACTGCCATGGACTACCGAACCATTCTTGAGGACCATGTGCATCCAATGGTTCAAACATTGTATCCTGAAGGCGGTGCCGTGTATCAGGATGACAATGCACCAATACACACAGCAAGACTGGTGAAAGATTGGTTTGATGAACATGAAAGTGAAGTTGAACATCTCCCGTGGCCTGCACAGTCACCAGATCTAAATATTATTGAGCCACTTTGGGGTGTTTTGGAGGAGCGAGTCAGGAAACGTTTTCCTCCACCAGTATCACGTAGTGACCTGGCCACTATCCTGCAAGAAGAATGGCTTAAAATCCCTCTAACCACTGTGCAGGACTTGTATATGTCATTCCCAAGACGAATTGATGCTGTATTGGCCGCAAAAGGAGGCCCTACACCATACTAATAAATTATTGTGGTCTAAAACCATGTGTTTCAGTTTCATTGTCCAACCCCTGTTCATAAGCCCTTAGGTGGGAGCTGGAACAATTCCCTGCAGAGGCAGTTTGGTTTCAAGCAATAACATCTAGAGCAGCAGCATATATCAAATTGTAATTGTCATCACAATATCAGTGTGTGCCACACAAATGCAAAGAACTATCTTGGTTGCAACATTAGGTCAGGATACTAAGTTTCAAGTGTCAGGCCTTTACACTCTGCATGTCGATAATGTTTGGCCAGCTGGATAGACTCTAGCTGGCCTTAAAGTCCAAACCTGTTGCATATTTTTAATTGAAAGAAAATGTGGGTAAATCATAATGGGTATCATTGTTCCAATTTTCTGCATTATTATCTTTATTTACATACTTTCCTAATATTATTCATCTCCCAAAACATTGTGTTCATCTGATTTGTTCAGAGGCTAGTTTTAGGCTTTTATCACTCTTATTTTATATGTAAAGTACATTTATTTCTAAATCTGATGTGTTCTTTTATATACTATTGTAAAAAAAAACTAAAAGGAGCATTTTACTATATCACAATCTGGACAAATTTCCCTTTTTCCCCTCATAGAATGAAAAATGTATGTACACTGAGCCAAATCAGTGAGAAAAACTAGTCAAGTTTACATTTTATTAGAAGCGTTCTGACTTGTAATTGAAAACATCGTTTTTACTAAAACATTGCCACAGTTCTGGCTCCATGGTTTCAGGCTTAACTAAATTAAGAAAGTTTAACAAAAATACATCAACAACTGTATTCTTCAGACAGTTGAAGGTAAATCTGCTTGTGGCATGTTACAGAGTGAGCACAACCTTTGTTATCCCTTCTGTCCAAGGATCAGGAGAGATACTTCTTCGCTATGGTTTTAGCGTTATTCCCACCCCGACTGCTTTGCTGCTTACTCTGTGAGGTAGAAGTGCATTTTGTCATTGACCATCTTGCGCTCTGGATTGAGGCGCTTCAGGATCTGTGCGAGCACGTTGACTGTCTGCTCACTGCTCAAACCCGTGCGCTTGGTCTGGAACTTCTTCAGCAAGTCTTTGGTGGTCATTGGCTTACGGATCAGGTAGCGACGGACAGCTTCCTCCGTCAGCTGCACATCACTGTGAGGAAAGAATTTAAACAGAGGCCCTCTCTTCAACTTTTTTTGTTAGATTAAAAGGTGCATCTATTTGACTTACGTTGTCATCTTTGTAAATTGTGATGGGTTTCAATGCATGTCAAATGAAATATTAATAGTTCCAAGTTTATTGACCCTAAATGTTTAGCAGTAGGTCAGTGACTTCTTTTTCCAGGAGCAGGATGGCGTTTACCCCATGGAATTTGGCCAAAATGTCAAAATCAACAATAATGTGTTTTAATACTGCATAGTCCCTTATACAGGTCCTTCTCAAAATATTAGCATACTGTGATAAAGTTCATTATTTTCCATAATGTCATGAAGAAAATTTAACATTCATATATTTTAGATTCATTGCACACTAACTGAAATATTTCAGGTCTTTTATTGTCTTAATACAGATGATTTTGGCATACAGCTCATGAAAACCCAAAATTCCTATCTCACAAAATTAGTATATTTCATCCGACCAATAAAAGAAAAGTGTTTTTAATACAAAAAACGTCAACCTTCAAATAATCATGTACAGTTATGCACTCAATACTTGGTCGGGAATCCTTTTGCAGAAATAACTGCTTCAATGCGGCGTGGCATGGAGGCAATCAGCCTGTGGCACTGCTGAGGTCTTATGGAGGCCCAGGATGCTTCGATAGCGGCCTTTAGCTCATCCAGAGTGTTGGGTCTTGAGTCTCTCAACGTTCTCTTCACAATATCCCACAGATTCTCTATGGGGTTCAGGTCAGGAGAGTTGGCAGGCCAATTGAGCACAGTGATACCATGGTCAGTAAACCATTTACCAGTGGTTTTGGCACTGTGAGCAGGTGCCAGGTCGTGCTGAAAAATGAAATCTTCATCTCCATAAAGCTTTTCAGCAGATGGAAGCATGAAGTGCTCCAAAATCTCCTGATAGCTAGCTGCATTGACCCTGCCCTTGATAAAACACAGTGGACCAACACCAGCAGCTGACACGGCACCCCAGACCATCACTGACTGTGGGTACTTGACACTGGACTTCTGGCATTTTGGCATTTCCTTCTCCCCAGTCTTCCTCCAGACTCTGGCACCTTGATTTCTGAATGACATGCAGAATTTTTTTTTTTCATCCGAAAAAAGTACTTTGGACCACTGAGCAACAGTCCAGTGCTGCTTCTCTGTAGCCCAGGTCTGGGGAATGCGGCACCTGTAGCCCATTTCCTGCACACGCCTGTGCACGGTGGCTCTGGATGTTTCTACTCCAGACTCAGTCCACTGCTTCCGCAGGTCCCCCAAGGTCTGGAATCGGCCCTTCTCCACAATCTTCCTCAGGGTCCGGTCACCTCTTCTCATTGTGCAGCGTTTTCTGCCACACTTTTTCCTTCCCACAGACTTCCCACTGAGGTGCCTTGATACAGCACTCTGGGAACAGCCTATTCGTTCAGAAATGTCTTTCTGTGTCTTACCCTCTTGCTTGAGGGTGTCAATAGTGGCCTTCTGGACAGCAGTCAGGTCGGCAGTCTTACCCATGATTGGGGTTTTGAGTGATGAACCAGGCTGGGAGTTTTAAAGGCCTCAGGAATCTTTTGCAGGTGTTTAGAGTTAACTCGTTGATTCAGATGATTAGGTTCATAGCTCGTTTAGAGACCCTTTTAATGATATGCTAATTTTGTGAGATAGGAATTTTGGGTTTTCATGAGCTGTATGCCAAAATCATCCGTATTAAGACAATAAAAGACCTGAAATATTTCAGTTAGTGTGCAATGAATCTAAAATATATGAATGTTAAATTTTTATCATGACATTATGGAAAATAATGAACTTTATCACAATATGCTAATATTTTGAGAAGGACCTGTACTTAGTTTCAGGCCCAAACACCTGTTTTCCTTCTATTATAATTAGACTGTACCTTGAGCTTGGAGTGGATTTGCCTGATGGGGGTTGCGGCGTGCTCTTCCCAGAGGGGACAGGGCTCTGACTGCTGGGCTCCAACTTCAGCCTTTTGGCTGCCGGTGAGTCAGTAGCCGGAGTCTGAATTTGTCTTTTCCCTGATGGAAAACTTGATTATCAGTCTTCATCATAAGCATGTTGTGTTTCTCATTTAAATCCAGACTTTGTGTCAGTTTAAACATTTTTGCTGATTTACAAGTGGCACACCTTGCTCCAGCTTGCTGGCAGCAGCGCGCAGTGTGCTGGAGGTGGAGGCAGAGTCGATGGATGGCGTCCCCGGACGACTGCCTGTCCTGGAGCTGCCTGCGGAGCCACGTCCACCAGGCCGTTTAGGAGGTGTGCGCTTCTTCTGCGTGGAGCAAAATGAAAGACACCTTTCGTTAGAATAAAAGCAAACATGCAACAAACTACAAATATGAAACCATTCACACATTTCACATCCGCAAACCTAAAAATTGCTCCGAATACTTCAAGTCTTGCAGTATCAACAAATAACTGTCTATATCAACATAATAAATAAATGATTCAAAAAGTAGATAATGATTCATGAACTAATACTGACACACACACACATTGACCACCATGAACAAAGCAGAAGCAGTCTCTCCGTCAATGTCACTGTCATCAGAGCTGTCTGATTCGCCGCTGCTGTCTATAACAAAAATATCACAATAAAATATAACTGAACATTTGGCTATTTTTATGATAGCTTTCATAAAAAACCTAACAGGGTTTCACCTTTTTTCTTCTTCTTTTCCATCTGAACCGGGGTTTTCTTCCCTTCCTCCTCCTCTTCTTCCTCTTTTGCTTCATCTTCATTCTGTTTCTCCTCCTCGCTCTCTTCCTCACTCTCTGATACCTCATCAATACCTACACATTTATTGATTTTCAGACAAAAACATGAATGTTTGACACAGCCTTGGCAGTCATCTTGCAGTGATTTTAATAGCAACTCAAAAACAAAAAAAAAAAATCACAGGCAGAATTATGTCATTCTTATTTAATAAATCCAGGGAAAACTACTTTTAGTTTTAGTAAACGCATTATGCATTGATTGAATCCAAAATTTCAGGCTTTTTGAGACCGTTGCTACCTTTAGGGTGCTCCTCTGCTTTGCTGGGCCTTTCGTGTGTTGGCTCTTCATCTGAGCTGATGGGGGAGGGGGGGGGGGGGACAGACAGAAAAACATGAACACCGATCATTTTCAAAAGGAAACTAAAAATACCTCATCCCTACACCCAATGCTGGTTCTAAGTGGAGTGGTGATTAAGAATGAGGAATGGGCCTTAAATCAGGATCTAGATACTGCCATATAAATGAACTGAGAGCAAGGCCCAGAGACACAAATTTTGTCTCTTCTAATCCTGCAATCAACAATGGATTATTTTAAAACAGTCAAAATGAAGCCACTATTTTGATAAAATAAGAACAGTTTAGATTTATACTAAGACCTGGCTTTTTTCAAAAATTCACAAGGGAGTGGTTATTACTTTGAATCAGATTTTACTTGGTACAGTTTCTAAAAAATTGTAGACAGTCATTAAAAAAAGCAAAGAAAAATCAAGGGTCTGACAATTTTTTTATCTTTGTATTTTGCTTTCCTATTGCATACTCGTACTCGTACTCGTTGTCTTCTGCTTTATCCGGGACCGGGTCGCGGGGGCAACAGACTCAACAGAGACACCCAGACGTCCCTCTCTCCAGACACCTCCACCTGCTCCTCCGGGGGGAGCCCAAGGCGTTCCCAGGCTAGCCGAGAGACATAGTCCCTCCAGCGTGTCCTGGGCCGTCCCCTGGGCCTCCTCCCGGTGGGACGTGCCTGGAACACCTCCCGAGGAAGGCGTCCAGGAGGCATCCGGTATAGATGCCCGAGCCACCTCAACTGGCTCCTCTCAATGTGGAGGAGCAGCGGCTCTACTCCGAGCTCCTCCCGGATGGCCGAGCTCCTCACCCTATCTCTAAGGGAGTGCCCGGCCACCCTACGGAGGAAGCTCATTTCAGCCGCTTGTATCCGTGATCTCGTTCTTTCGGTCATGACCCAAAGTTCATGGCCATAGGTGAGGGTAGGAACGTAGACCGACCAGTAAATTTAGAGCTTTGCTTTTCGGCTCAGCTCTCTCTTCACCACAACGGACCGGCAGAGTGCCCCCATTACTGTGGCAGCCACACTGATCCGTCTGTCGATCTCCCGCTCCATTCTTCCCTCACTCGTGAACAAGACCCCGAGATACTTAAACTCTTCCACTTGAGGCAGAAACTCCCCTCCAACCTGAAGAGGACAAGCCACCCTTTTCCGGTCGAGTACCATGGCCTTGGACTTGGAGGAGCTGATCCTCATCCCAGCTGCTTCACACTCGGCTGCAAACCGCCACAGTGCATGCTGTAGGTCTTGGCTAGAGGGGGCCAGCAGGACCACGTCATCTGCAAAAAGAAGAGACGAAATCCACTGGTCCCCAAACCCGACCCCCTCCGGCCCTTGGCTGCGCCTAGAAATCCTGTCCATAAAAGTTATGAACAGGACCGGTGACAAAGGGCAGCCCTGCCGGAGTCCAACATGCACAGGGAACAAGTCTGACTTAGTGCCGGCAATGCGGACCAAGCTCCTGCTTCGGTCGTACAGGGACCGGATGGCCCCTAATAAAGGGCATTTGACTGTGTCACGAGGGACACAGTCAAATGCTTTCTCCAGGTCCACAAAACACATGTGGACCGGTTGGGCAAACTCCCATGAACTCTCGAGTACCCTGTAGAGGGTATAGAGCTGGTCCAGTCCTATTGCCTATTGCATACTGTGCTTTATAAAAATTGACAGTTTGTGTTCTTCATTGTAATTTGTGAAAGATCTCCCTAATCATATGCTTATCTATCTCAATCATTAGCAATTAGAAGTTCATTTTCAAAAGACAGAACACTTACTCTAATTTATAAAAATTAAAAAGGAGCTCTGTTTAGATTTTTATGAACTCTTATAACACGAAGAACTGCACCTAAACATCGCAACGGCAACTAGAATAGGCACCACTGCGGTAATACACAGCAGCATATTATGGTATATCTTTGATCTAGATATACAAAGATGATCATTTTGATAAGCAACTCATGGGGATAAATACATACAAACCCTTGGTGACTTTAACACTAAACCTGATTATATGTTGGACCTAAACCAGCAATAAATCATTTATTACTGTACTGGGCAGTATGCAATGAGTGAGCACTAGGGCTGCACGTCATATGAGATAATACTTAAATAAATAAACATGTAAAAATGTAAGAAATGTCTTTCTGCTTTGGATTTACAGCAAGTGGTGTTTTGTCACTGAAACAACTTAGTTTCTCAACACCTACACCAACTTTTACCTTCTACATTTGTTTAAGCTACATTCAGCAAGTGTCAGCAAATCTATTACAGATATAGCATGAATGCATAGTATTTAAATCATTAGCTACCCTTTATTAAAGTCCAAGCAGTTCTTTGTGATATGCATATTGCATACAGTGATACTGTGATAAGGATAGATCTATGATATATTGTGCAGCCCTAGCATCCAACAAGAAATGTCTTCATAAATGTTTTAGTTTTATTTAGAGTTTGATTAAGTCCTTAATAGAGGTTTCTTGTATGTTCTGAATTCAAGTGCAGCTTTCCAAACAAGCATTTAAATGCCACCAGGGGGTAATCTCAAAATCATGCAATCTGACATGTGAGACAGTATTGATTGTGTTTAGTGTTGCCGGGATGGTAAACGAGGAAATCTTAGTGATCTGACCTGCTTTCCTCTGACATATAATCCACTTCTACACCCTCATAATCTCCATCATCGCTATCTTCAAGGGCATCCTTATCATTCCTCTTTTGCTTCTTCTTCTTTGCTTTCCCTTTTCCTGAATTTTTTTTCATCTTTACCTTGCTTTCTCCATCTGTTGCATAAAATGAGAGGGCCCAAACAGAGAATATTCTCAAAACTCAGATTTAATAGATAAAATCTTGATGAATATGTAGGTTTACAATGTGCTTTTTCCCTACCTTCTCCCATGCTGCTGTCACTGTCATCACTGCTCATCTCCAGGTCCTCATCTAGGTCGTGAATACGCAGGTCGCCACCTTTCCCACCCCCCTTCTTTTTCTTCTTCCCACCTTTTTCTGTCTCATCCTCATCATCCTCACCACGCTCGTGCTCCCGCAGGCGTCTCTGAAGCATAATGCTGAAGTGGTTTACAACCTTGTTCCGCCTGTAAAATGAGAGGCGCATGTAACTTAAATGTTTTTTTTTTCATGCAAGAATATATATTTTATGTGCTAATTTTTCCAAATTGTTTTTAAATTTCAATTTTAATTTACTCCTCCCCCTCACCTGCCCCACTCTTCTTCGGCTTCTTCAGCAGTTAGCGTTCGATGCTTCGCCTGCTGTGTGAAGTTATACCACCCATGAACTGGAAAGGCTTCAAAAGCTCCATCCAGACACTGTGTAAAAATGTAGTAGGATGCATTTTCTGTAACTCCACCCTTCTTTATGCCTTTAAACCTGATATAAGAAGAAACACAAGCAAAGAAAAGAAGAAAACATAAGCTGAACTATGAACATTAAGGTTGCATAATTAGTGCAAAAATGTTTTTCACAAATTTCAACAAGAATACTTTGTAACACAATTAAGCATAAAAAAAATGATACTTTTAAAAATTGTAAAGCTTTTTAATTTAGTTAATCGCTAACCTCCTGCCAGCTTTGCCATTGACCTTTAGGATCCAAGGCTGGTCCTCCACTTTGAACTCTCGGGTCACAATTCCAAACTTTTTTCGTCGAGCCTCCTCACGCTGTTTCTTGCCAAATTCGCTGCCTGCGCCGCTCTCCGCTGTTTCCTCCTCCCCATATATTCGCCGAGCACTCATGTCTCTTTCCATACGTGCCTGGGAAGAAAGAAAAGGAAAAGCTACAAACGGACATTGAGGTATATTTTCATTTCTCATCATTTTAATATTTTGGTATCTCTTGAAATTATTTTTAAATGATCCAATTATCATCTAGAGAAATAAACGCCCACCTGTGTCCAACTTGAACAGTTGACTTTATCCCCTGCATTGAAAACCATTATATTGTACTTTTTGGTGGTGTTTCTAAAGCAAAAACAACCAAAGATAGAAACAAAACCATACTCAGTTCCATTTTTATCAGAGTCAGATAAGTCACTTTCGGTTAAAAGTAAAACCTTATACTTTACAAGTTGTTAAAAGCATATTTGTCTGTTACTCACTTGGGGACTCTCACAGTGTACTCTGTGGTTGAGGAGCTGCTGCCAGCCTGTAAGATAAACAGGCATTTCGTTGCCCTTTCTGAAACTCAGGAGTTGATTGTGTACGTGTATTTAATTTAGAGTTTAAGTGTTATGATGCGTTCTTATAATAAACTACATGTGTCAAAGTGATTAAAAGGAGAAGAAATGTGAATTTGTTTTTTATGAGAATAAAAGTGATTATTTACCAGGGACGTCATGGTCAGCGATCCACTGCTGGATTTATCAAGAGCTGATTCAGTCTAGTATAATACATAAAAAAGTATAATACATAATACACAACAACAACAAAAAACAAACCATAAAGTTGACATGATTAGCATGCATGACGAAAACTGAGAAACGAGCCTCGATTCAACTTAAACACTTTCTTGACCCACATGTTTTGGCATAACACAAATTGAAGCTAAATGTTGCTACAGATCTGAATGAAATACCAAGAATAAAGGAGACGCCAAATAAATCAAATTATGGAATCCACATTAAATGCACACTACGCAACCTATTACAGCAATGATGAATAACAGCACAAAATATAAACGGCTTTACCGTTAGCAATTGATGCTAAAATGGTTAGCACTTAGTGATTAACCAAAACTGAGGCCATTAGCTGCGGACTGTCCTGAACTTTAGATTAATTGGTATAGTTCTGCTTAAAACTCACTCACCTTGGCGTGAAACAAAGATAGCCGAATTTATACACAGTTTTAAGACATGAAACTGGACATAGTAAGTAGCATATCACTGTACAGATCAACTAGGTGCAGCGGGTTCCGTTCATAAGGACGGTCGGAAACAACTAGTCACAAATGGTTCCGCACTAAACAGGTGTTGTGCGAAATTCTGTTCCCCTGAAATATTCTGTTCCTCCTTGTGTCGGGAGCGCGCACTGCAGCCAGAGAGGCGGATCCGACCGTCTTCACAGCTTTTCTGATCAATTTGTCGGTAAAACGACGAAACGTATTCATGTCAATGTTGTTACTTAATTTTTAATCAACAGCTCCTAGAAAAAATAAATAAATAAATAAATACAAAATGAACCTGGTCTTGTGAGGTTGTTTTTGCACAGTTTCGTGTTGTTTGTCTTTTCCAACTTGTGTCATGTTCACTTTAACCTGACGGTCATCAGTCAGCCACCAAACACTGTTTTCCAACACGTCGTGTTTATTTCTACTTTTTTATTACTGATATAAAACAATGGATGCTCACTCTGTTGGCTTCCTGAATAGATGAGAGTGTAGCTTATTTTTCTGGTAAATCGCGTTCTAATGTAAAATATGACAAAATACTGGATTTATAAAAGACATTTTACTGCTTTGATAATGGTACTGTCTAATGTTTTGTTTAAAATAATCTGCTCTAGTATTATTTAAGTATTTTACATATTCCTATATTAAACATACTGTCCCTGTCATGTATGAGAACATATTTCCTCTCTTTTAAAAAGAGGGGAAAATATTTATAGGAACATCATAGAGGAACACAGTATTCCAGCCTGACGCTCACACCTCGTAATGTTTTGTTGCCCCATGGGACAGGGATTAACCAATCACCTTATATTTTGAGTGGGTCATTCCTCACATCATGTGGACACATTTACTCTTTATTTGCCTGAATTACGGGGGGGGGGGGGGGGGGGGGGGGGGTGACAGAATATTTCAGACAGCTGAAATAATCATTTCCCCCTCTATAACATAGGAACAAATTATATTTTCAACTTGTCCTTCACTGTGTTTATTCCTCTCATCATGGACAACAAGTCCTGTGAATTTGGAAGGACACTGAAGGACTTGTTGAAAAAAGAATAACCATTTATGCATCAATTTTTAAAGTAACCCATTGTCATTTTTTGACATGTCTAGTAGTTTTTGTTTGTGTGCTTTCCAGACATTGCTTGAATCTGGTTTTTGGTTACCGGTGTTTTTATATTTTCGCTTGTGATGTCAAGACAGTTACTTTTCTATTGAACATTCTCGTATTTTCCCCCACATATTGTTAAATCTATGTTTGATCTTCATTATCTTATGAGCATCCATAGTTAAGTTCTGTTTGATTCAGAGTTTTCCTACTTTTTCATTCAATATTAGACCAGCCCTGAGTTCCTATTTTCATATAAAACAAATTTTATTCAGTACAAAAACAAACAGGCCATTGGTACTTGTTTCTTCATTCACATTGTATTTATATCAGAACTGGGATATATTGACATGTGCTTATCTTAATAAAACTAAAAGTCAAACACTGTATTTAATCATTTACCTTCTAGGACAACTCTAAGGCATGCAGTGAGTAAAAAAAGTAAAACAATTCCTGGGCATTCACGGGTAGGAATAGTTGAACTTAATTTCTTTAACCAAATCATTTGGCTTGCTAAATAACTTCATATTCATGTGGTCTCTATCAGGCACACCATCCACTTTGTGAAGGAATAAAACAAATATTTTCCAGTCACAGTTCACATTAGTCTAGAATACCGGTGTACCACTGCTAAAATAATCAAGCTTTTTCTTAGAATGTCCATCCACGGTCTTTGCCCGCTCATGCATGGTTGAAGGGGGCTGGCGTCTATCTTCAGCAGACCCTGGACAGCTCCTCGGTCTGTAGCAGGGAAACAGTCTACTCATAGTCTATTAGAACATGCAAAAAGAAACAACAACTTCTGGCTGGGATTAAAGCCCAAGACCTTTCTGCTGCGGATACACGGATACAAGCGGCTGAAATGAGCTTCCTCCGTAGGGTGGCCGGGCACTCCCTTAGAGATAGGGTGAGGAGCTCGGCCATCCGGGAGGGGCTCGGAGTAGAGCCGCTGCTCCTCCACATCGAGAGGAGCCAGTTGAGGTGGCTCGGGCATCTATACCGGATGCCTCCTGGACGCCTTCCTCGGGAGGTGTTCCAGGCACGTCCCACCGGGAGGAGGCCCAGGGGACGGCCCAGGACACGCTGGAGGGACTATGTCTCTCGGCTGGCCTGGGAACGCCTTGGGCTCCCCCTGGAGGAACTGGAGGAGGTGTCTGGAGAGAGGGACGTCTGGGCGTCTCTGCTGAGTCTGCTGCCCCCGCGACCCGGTCCTGGATAAGCGGAAGACGACGAACGAACGAACGAACCTTTCTGCTGCATTGAGACAGTGCTAACAATTTTGGCACAATACAACTCACTCCCTAGAATTTTTAAAATCAATGTCTATTTTCTTGGTTATGTAACTGTTTTTATGATTCGGAAATGAGAAAAACATTTTAGTTATATATCTACCAGTTATTTGTCTTCGATCCATCTATTACCTAAACCCCCCTATCTATGGAGAGTCCCTGGGGGCACTGCACACTCATAATCTTAAGGCATATTTAGAGTAACCAATTAAAATACATGTTTGTTTGTTTTTTTACTGTGGGAGTGAGCTGGAGTAAACCCACATACTAACAGGAAAAATATGTATACTCCATGCAGAAAAAGCCTATGCTGGAATTTGAACCTAGAATCTTCTTGCTGCATGGTAGCAGTACTAACTACTGCACTACAGTGCAGTCCTAAGATATGGTACATTGAAATGCCAAATGCGAACATTACTGAGTGTCTGTGTTGATAGATAAATTTGTTATGCTACAAGTTCAGTATCATGGATATGCAATGGAAATGTATTTATATCCTCTATGAGGGGAGTATGTATTTTGATTCTGATGGGCATGGTTACCTCAGAAGTGAATAGAGAGTTTATAAAACTTTTAAAGTATTTTATATTACCTCTGTCATACTAGAGGTATTTCATAATGTACTCAAGGTTTTCTATTCCTGTTTAAATTCATATAGTACATTTTCTTTTCTTCTAGTGTAGTACTTCTGTCTTTTGTGTGTTTGTGTTGTCTTTTCAAATCCCCAGTTGGTTGTGGCAGATGGCAGCTCATACTTCTTTCCACTTTTTCCACATTCATGTTCAGTATAAGGGGTTGCTGCAAAGCTAATAAACTGTCCACTGTTGCTACATACTCGTTCAGGAGAAAGGATTTTGCTACAAAATCAGTCATTCGATGCAGTCATTTGATGCAACTGGCTGGACTTTGACTTCGTCAAATCAATGCCATGTGCTTCCATAATTGACTCTCCGAGCTACACCATTTAACATCCAGTTTTTGAGTGAAAATAGTAAGTATGAAAACATTTCAACTTACGTTGTCTTGCAAAAGTTTGCATACCCCACTAACCTTTATTTCAGATTTTTCTTTAAACTTTGTGGCATACATGTGTTTTAGAAAACTTGCTCATAACCTTGAACACACCCTACCTACAGGGACACATTGTGGCAGCATCATGAGGGAATTCTTTACATGATAAGAACAGGGGAGCTGTTCAAAGTTTATGGAAAGACGGCTGTAGTTAAATACAGTGTAATACAGGGAAAAAAAACTGTACAAGGGTGCTACAAATTTGAGACTTGGGCAAAGTTTCACCTTCTAACAGGACAGCAACAACAATAAAATGGTTTAGATCAAAGCACTCTCACATGTTAAAATGGCTCACTTAAAGTCCAGGCCTAAATCCACCCAATAATTTGAGGGAGGACTTTGCTTTTGAAATTTGCATTTTCTTGCAAAGAGAAATGTGCAAATGAGGTCAAAACAAACCCCAAAAGACTTGCAGCTGTAATTGCAGAAAATGCTGCATCTACAAATTATTGATTCAGAAGGGCTGGGTACAAATGCACAAACATTTCAAAAGCATTTGTTATAAAATAACATTTTCAAACCCATGTTAAAATTTATTTTCACTTCACAATCTAGTGTTGGTGGATCAAGCAAAATCCCCCAAAAATGCATTGACAATTGTGGCTTTTCTGTGACAAAATGTGGAAAATTAGAGGGGTATGAATACTTGTGAAAGTGTCAGGGTTTAAGGCAAGAGAAATTCAAACATGTACAAAATACATTAAAAGTTTCTCTTTGTCACACAACTGACTGATGTTATAGTGAGGCTTCAGGGGATCTGAACTTCCATAGAGTAAGATAAAATAATTTAATGTTGCACACCTTCAGAAATCACTATAAGATCAGATTATATTAATTCTTGAAAACATTGTTTTATCTCTGCAGACGTAGAGTATTTGGAATAAAACCCATCAACATCTTGTTTTTGTAACTTCCCATAGCTGCCACAAGATGTTGCTGACAGTCCAAATACTACATAATGTATTTCCAGTCTCACTCTGAATAGCAGTGTATGATAAGAAGAAAGAAGACACTGCCCCCAGTGGCTGTGTGGGCCCAAAAGAACCAGTATACACGAAAACCTTCCTTCTCACCATTTATTTGTTCTTACATGACACAGGTCTATGTCACAGACCACCTAAGGCTGCAACTGCTTTGAGCTTCTTTTTATAGTTTTTTTTCTATAGTAATACTTTTAAAGAAAAAAAAGCAGGACATTTTATTGACATGTTTTGTAGATGTATTCATTATGTATGAAATCTGAATAAAGTTTGCATATGAAATTAGGCATTTGCACATTTATTTGAATTGTAATCTAAATTGAGAAAAAAAGTGATTATCAAACTTGTTTGTAATTAATCAGAAACAGATTGGCAATTTCATAAATGCGTGCAAGTGTGAGTGTGTGACAAAAGGTTGATTGATTTTATTTTCTGTTTCTAATTCATGCTTAATGTTGTGCAGCTTCTGTGAGGACTGATGAGAACTCAGTGTTCCAGCTGCCTGAGTGCAGGCATCATCGCAGCTGAATTTAATGACGCTGAGCAGTGGTCTCATGCTGTCCACTCTCATTCTCACTTGCAAACCTATTTGCCATTATTATGTGCATTTTTGTTTCTCAAACATTTAGTCAAACTGATTTAAATGTAATGCATTTTTAAAAACAACCTCAACTCAGAACTATAAAATGTTTTTTTTAAATACAAAGATTATAGTAGAGGAAAAAAACACAGTGGCTTACAGTAGTATTTGTACCCCTTAAACTCTTTGCTGCTTTGTCAAGTTTCAACCATAAACTTCACTGTAATGTGTTAGGATTTTATCATACACTAGAGGTGTCCAAAGTGCGGCCTGTGGAACATTTGGGGGATTTTTGACCCAGCACAAGCGATTGATGCAGATAGACATTTTCTTTATAATTTTGTAGGTGAAATATTCACTGAAACAAGACCTTTCAAACAATATAAATAAAATGTGTTTTTTCTCAATAAACAAAGGCACATCACAAATGTGTTTTATGAACCACAGTTTTTGCTTTCATTTTAATTTCATAGTAAATAGAACAGCAAACATCCAGGGATTTTTAATCAAAACTATATTTGAGTGCACCAGTTCATTAAACTCGGTTGAATAGAGCAAACATTTTGATAAAAAAACTAACCCATATCCAGTTTTTGTTGCTTACAATAGACTGAGAAAATATTATAGGCTTAGAAAATAGAAAACAATTAACCAAAGAAATTCAGGACATTGTATTTCCTTGAGCCGAGTAAACTTTTATTTAATTTGATTAGAACTTTGACAATTTTGGCCCATCAATAGTTTGGACACTGTGGAACTGTGATAGACCAACAAAGAGTACAGTTTAAAAAATTATATTGTGAAAAAGTTCCGTATTTTTGGCGCTCATTCCAGAAAGTCAAACTCATATATTACAAACATCCATTACATATAGAGGGAAATATTCCAAGCCTTTGTTTCTTGTAATTTTGATGATTACGGCTTACAGATAACGAACACCCCAAATTTAGTGTCTCGGAAAATAAGAATATTACGTAAGATCACAAAAAAAGGATATTTTAAACAGAAATTTAATTTTCATGGAAACTTTGTTCATTTAATGCATTCAATACTTGCTGGGTCTCCTTTGCATCAATTATTGAATCAATGCGGTGTGGCAAGGAAGCGATCAGCCTGTGGTTCTGCTGAGGTGTAATAGAAGCTCAGGTTGCTTTAATAGCAGCCTTCAGGCCATCTGCATTGCTGGGTCTGGTGTCTCTCATCTTCCTCACTCGCCAGTAAACAGACACGAGAGGAGATGACTCCGGTTAGAGTTAATAAGAAGATGAATGAGGCTAAAAGCGGGCTATAATGAAAGACAACTTGTTCGAGGCTGTAAAAGACTTGAGACAGAGGCAGCAGTTCACCTTTCAGCAGGACACCAAGCATAAACATATAGCCACAAATGAATATGCATTTTGTCTTTTCAAACCACTTAAAACACACTATATAGCTGAGTACCCTATGTATTATTAGTTTGGTTTAACCATGTTAAGGTTCCACTGGGTGGCAAATTGTGTCCAGGCATGACTAACAGCCTGAGGAGCTTGTTTAAATATATAAAGTAATGCGGGCATTGTTGTCAAGCAGAGTTTGTAAAAGGCAATTATTTTAATGGACTGAAAATGTAGCCAAAGGACTACTCATAATACCAAGAACAACTTTTAAAGTCATTTCAGAAAATAGGCTTCTGTTCCTTTAATGTAATAGTTAAGCTGCAGCTACCTGTAGAGCAGGTAATGGGAGCACAGAGGCAAATAGCAAGATATTACAGTGCAAAAGCTTCAATGTCTCTCGCCCCTCTCACTCTCTTTGCACCTCTTCTCCATACTATACGCGGTTGCTATGGAAACACACTTGCAGCGCTCAAGTCGTAAGGCCAGTCAGCTGCGATACTTCATCTGGTAAACAATCCTGCAATCTAAGGGGAGAACGTTGCTGTGTGTCAGAGTTTGTCGGATCATGTAGCCATCAGCCAAAGGTCAGGGGTGCGAGAATGGTGGCCGGACCAGAGGAGGAGTAAAGACAGTTGATATAAAAGCCTGAAACTTTGGACTTGGTTTTATAGACTGATTTATGAATGACAAGCTGACAGATAGCAGCTGTCTTATGTATAAAAGAGTAAAGAAAATTATTTCAGTAGTCGTTAATAAATGTGCACATTTTATTGTATTATATAACAATAGAGGAGAAGAGATCATCCACCTTCCACCATCTTTATCTCCTACATGAAGCTTTGGCTCAGCTTGTCCTAAGAGTTATGGCAGATGGCTTGGCTCTGTGTCCACCAATCTTAGAAGCATGGCAGAGTTTTATGAAACCAGTCTGGCCAGTTGAAAGTCTGATAAATAAATCATCACTCTGTGCACATTAACAGTTGTTATCCTCTGTATCTGACAGGAAGGTGTCATAATCTGCCTGTATTTGGGGTTTTGAGATTGAGTTCTGTTTACTTTTCTCTGCACATGTTCTTCATTTGCTTTATTTCAGTTCATTAGATTCGTTCTGGTGCTTAGGTGTTTGTTACTTCTCTGGATTCCCAAGGTAGATGTTTTACTTGTATTTTCTTGTAGATCTGTTTGCTCACTGTTTATGTTGTTTTGGTAGTGTCATTGTTTATTTATTTCAGTTCACTGAGATGTTTTCTTTCCCTTAGTTGCCTTCAATCTCATTCTTCCATCAGCTGTTCCTGATTCCCATTTGATTTGCTCCCTTGGTTCATTGGTCCATTCTACTTATACTGCATGATTGTCATTGTTGCCCATTGGTTCCTCCTGGAAACGACCTTGGCTACTACCCAATCCATGTCCTTTGACCTGCCTGCACCTGTAGGTTTACCTATTCTTTTCATTAAATTCATTTATCTACTCATCATCCTGCTCCTTCACTCTTGCTTGGACTTTGGTCCTGCAACAACCCCACACACCGTGAAAGAAACCATCCTGTCTTGCTAAAATTATTTTAGTTAATTGACGCTGCAGCTTGCAGAACACACTAAATGTTGCAATATTTATTACTGTGTGCTTGATAGGTCTCTGTTTCTTACTTCAGTCGCTTACAATGTGGATACCATTTTCTAATGGTAAGTGAAGCTGAAAATCAAAGCAATAATCAAAGCCAAACTGTGTGTTATAGTACCTCTATATAAAACCTTGAAGTGGGCATACTCCTATCACACTACTGCATATCTCCCTTGCTTTTGCATGGTGATGTCAGAGACATGACCTAGTAATAGCATTACTTAGTACCATGCTACGCTATGCAAATGCTCCCATTTGGCACTGATGAAGATTTATTTTTCATGTGGCTCACACAATGGAGGAGTTGCACTTATTATCTGCTTAATTTAGCAAATAACTATTTGACCACTTGGAGGAAGTCACTGGTTGCATCAAGCACTGGCAGCCCAAGAGGGTCAGGTGACATTAAATATGGAAAAATATTACAAGATGCTGGCTGCAGCTGAAAGTGAGTTACTCTGCCTTTATATGCATTAGCACACTATAAATTTAACAGCTTTTATACGCACACAAACTATACAACATGGGGATCATCACAAACCTTGTACAAATGACAGGACCTGATGCTTCACAAAATGCACCTAATTGCTTCACATAAAACATGTTTTTTGGATAACCCAACATATGTGGTAAAATAACTTTTGTCTATATGAAAATTGAGAGGGCAGAAGGTCATGTTTTGAAGAAAAATAAAATTTTAAAGAATCGAACAGCTGCTTTTTACTGTAACTTTTCACATTAAACAATATTGGATTGCCATGAACTGTGACCTGTCCAGGGTGTACCCAGCCTTTCGTCCGTTGACTGCTGGAGACAGGCACCAGCTTCCCTGCAACCCAGTATGGAAGAAGTGGGTATAGAAAATGGATGGATGGATTACCAAGAATAGATCTCAGATATGGCATAAAGTTGTTTTATTTTAAAGTGTACATTAAGTGTATTTTGATAATGTTTTTTATAATTTTCTCAAACGTAAAGCAATGCCTTGCTTGTTTGCATTGAATTTATCTTAAGCATCTGTGTTATATAGCTATTTAAAATGTACTCATTCACTTAGACTGCAATATTAATTAGTTTTTTTATAGCTGCAAACATCGCAGCAAAGTATTTACCCTGTGAAATAATAAGAAATGGTTAAGTATAAAATCAAGATTTAATGCCAAAATGATCAGTGTACAGAGTATACAAACATTGGCTGCTGAGTAACAGGGTTAAACCATATATGTCAGCCAGAGGGGGTTTGCCTGACACTATTTAACATAGTAAGCCTGATAGTTATTGGTCCTTTTCTTCCTTCTGTGTGTAGCCTATCGAAATGTAATAATTTGAGTGCAGTTTTATGACAAAATACATTGTAAAGTCATAAATCATTTTCATAAAGATAAATTACCTTGTTTTGCTCCACTACTGCCTCTTTTGTGATAAACAAAAACGCATAAGTGGACATTCTTGGGTTTTACACCATTCATTTAGCTAAATATCATTAGATCAACAATTGTGTGGCTGCAAAGTTACAACAGCTGTATTCACTAAATGTTGGTTTAGGATACGGACCATTGTAAGAATAATAAATTTGGAAAACATTAAATTTTACTCTCAACATTTTATTGAATTTAGGTTTGTCCAGCAGGGGGCATACTAAATCCTGATAAAGAAAATCCAAAATTCAGTGTCTGAGATAATTAGAATACTGTGAAAAAGTTAATTATAGGACACACCTGGTGTCACTCTAATCAGCTAATTAACTGAAAACGCCTGCAAAGATTTTCTGAGAATTTAAACGGTCTCTGGGTCATGGGATACACAATCATGGGGAAGGGTGCTGACTTGACAGATGTCCAGAAGACAGTCCTTTATGCCCTCCACAAGGAGGGGAAGCCACAAAATGTCATTGCTGAAGAAGCTGGTTGTTCAGAGTTCAGTATCCAAATATATTAATAGGGAATTGAGTGAAAGGAAGAGGTGTGGTAGGAAAAGGTGCACCAGCAACGGAGAGAACCGCAGCCTTGAGAGGATTGTCAAGCAAAAGCCATTCAAAAATTTGGGGAAGCTTCACAAGGAGTGGACTGAGGCTGAAGTCTGTGCATCAAGATCCACCACACACAGACGAATACTGGACATGGGCTACAAATATCGCATTCCTCGTGTCAAGCCACTCCTGAACCAGAGACATCAGGACTGGACTTGCTCAGTTGTCCAAAGTCCTGTTTCCAGATGAAAGTAAATTCTGCATTTCATCAGGAAATCAAGGTCCCAGAGTATGGAGAAAGAGTGGAGAGGCACAGAATCCATGTTGCCTGAAGTCCAGAGTGACATTTCCACAGTCAGTGATGGTTTGGGGTACCATGTCATCTGCTGGTGTTGGTCCACTGGTCCACATGTGGGGTGGACTCAAAATAAACATTTTCTAATGTTTACTGTAATGAACAAACAGTGTTGCCACATGCAAATATGCAGCTAATTAATGTGTTCTTAATAGTTTTTGGAGAGGAATGGAGGTTAATGGAACAGAACAATAAGCTCATATAGAACTTTGACAGCTTTACCTTTAGAATTGGCTTAAAGGAATGTCTAATTACAATCAACTACACATTATTAGATGCTTAATGCAGAATTAGCTCACCCATGCTGAAGTTTCCTTACTATACCAGCTATATAACATTAGTAGTGGGGGATTTTGCTGAGCTATAGTTGACTTACCAGACAAAGGTCAAAGAACAACCTGAGCATCATGTGAAGTAAGACATAAGGAGACAATTTGTTAAAACTCTTGTGAGAAAACTGCTCAATGCTAATGTAATCTATATTCTGTTCTATGGCCACACAGCATGTCTAGTGTGTAGGAAGAGTTTAAAAGGAGAAGACTGCAGCACCCATCAGAGTATCCACCCTCTCTCTATGGATGCCACAAACAGGAGAGATAGTCCTTCTGAGACACCTTCCTGTCTCATCCATCGGTTCTTCTTGTGTTCATCAACCACACCGAGAAGACAAAGCCCTTGTCACATTCCATATATTTGCTATCAGTTGCACTCATAATCATCTCAGCCTGATATTTCCTTGTATTTATGTTAAATTTATTTAATGCCTTTCTGCACTATGTAAACAGTCACCTGTACAGACGTCATAACAGTCGGTTGAGTTCAAGTCCATGTCTTCTCTACTTTCACCTCTCAAGCAACTCCTTTCTTGAAATGCACTGCTATGATATGCTATTGTGGGGAAATGCCAGACTTTATATCATACATGTCCTCTTACACATGAGAAAATTTGCTAAATCCTGCAACTGAACCCTTTATAACATATGGGATAGCCGAAGGGGCTACTATCACAGTTGGCATCACATGAAATCAACAGGTAAACAACACATTAATGACGTGTAGTCAACATGTTAACGCGCAAGCAGAAGTCATGTGTTTTTGAATCAGTTGGCTTTCTATAACCGGCTGCTACTCTCAGCAGCTCCGTTTTCAGAGCAGGTCAGACACACTTAATGAGGAAACTGCACTAATGTGTAAAAGCCACTAATTCATGTATCACATCACTTGTTCATACCGCAGGGTGTGGTGTGAGTGGTGTGAGTGGACTAAGCACACGACCCATATCTAGAGGCTTGGTCCTCGACACAGTTGTCCTGGGTTCGCATCCCGGCCTCTGTGATCTTTTGCTGCATGTCTCCCCCCTCTCTGCTTCCATTTTCTGTCACTTCAGCAGAGGAAAGACTTTGTTGGGCCTCACACTTGCCTCTGCTGTTGTGGGAGAACTGGAATGCCTTAACATTTCACTGCAGAAGAAAACTCACAGTATCTGGTATGCAGACTGCAGTTAATCATGTGAGGTCTTCTTTTAAGGGAAAGAGAAATGACAAGAGCTACCTTGCACTGTACGAGAAAGCTACAACATTGGTTGACTCAACTGAATCCATTGACCCCATTCAGGTGACACATTCAAGCCGCTTTGTGGGGAAAGCAGAGGATCACTACAGGGCAGAGTTCTTCAAAGTGTTGGACAGTGTCGAGGTTCAGTTTTGTCAACGCTTTGACCGGGAAAATCTAAAAATTCTCCAAAAGGTAGAGAAAACCCTCCTCACTGGGGAAGTACAGGGGTTGGACAATGAAACTGAAACACCTGTCATTTTAGTGTGGGAGGATTCATGGCTAAATTGGACCAGCCTGGTAGCCAGTCTTCATTGATTGCACATTGCACCAGTAAGAGCAGAGTGTGAAGGTTCAATTAGCAGGGTAAGAGCACAGTTTTGCTCAAAATATTGAAATGCACACAACATTATGGGTGACATACCAGAGTTCAAAAGAGGACAAATTGTTGGTGCACGTCTTGCTGGCACATCTGTGACCAAGACAGCAAGTCTTTGTGATGTATCAAGAGCCACGGTATCCAGGGTAATGTCAGCATACCACCAAGAAGAACGAATCACATCCAACAGGATTAACTGTGGACGCAAGAGGAAGCTGTCTGAAAGGGATGTTCGGTGCTAACCCGGATTGTATCCAAAAAACATAAAACCACGGCTTCCCAAATCACGGCAGAATTAAATGTGCACCTCAACTCTCCTGTTTCCACCAGAACTGTCCGTCGGGAGCTCCACAGGGTCAATATACACGGCCGGGCTGCTATAGCCAAACCTTTGGTCACTCATGCCAATGCCAAACGTCGGTTTCAATGGTGCAAGGAGCGCAAATCTTGGGCTGTGGACAATGTGAAACATGTATTGTTCTCTGATGAGTCCACCTTTACTGTTTTCCCCACATCCGGGAGAGTTACGGTGTGGAGAAGCCCCAAAGAAGCATACCACCCAGACTGTTGCATGCCCAGAGTGAAGCATGGGGGTGGATCAGTGATGCTTTGGGCTGCCATATCATGGCATTCCCTTGGCTCAATACTTCTGCTAGATGGGCGCGTCACTGCCAAGGACTACTGAACCATTCTTGAGGACCATGTGCATCCAATGGTTCAAACATTGTATCCTGAAGGCAGTGCCGTGTATCAGGATGACAATGCACCAATACACACAGCAAGACTGGTGAAAGATTGGTTTGATGAACATGAAAGTGAAGTTGAACATCTCCCATGGCCTGCACAGTCACCAGATCTAAATATTATTGAGCCACTTTGGGGTGTTTTGGAGGAGCGAGTCAGGAAACGTTTTCCTCCACCAGTATCACGTAGTGACCTGGCCACTATCCTGCAAGAAGAATGGCTTAAAATCCCTCTGACCACTGTGCAGGACTTGTATATGTCATTCCCAAGAAGAATTGACGCTGTATTGGCTGCAAAAGGAGGCCCTACACCATACTAATAAATTATTGTGGTCTAAAACCAGGTGTTTCAGTTTCATTGTCCAACCCCTGTAGATAAGTCATTAGATCAGTACCCTGAGCTGAACAGAGCTTCTCTCTCTGTACAGTCGCCTCTCTTTCACAACAAATACTGGTGCATCAGCAGTGTGGAGGTAGCAGAGGTTCTCAGGGGACTGCCAGTGGAGGTGAGGGGCTTGTTCGATCAGGTTGAAGTTCTCATCGGGATTTTGTTGGTGATCCCTGTGTCTTCATGTGAAGCTGAGAGGAGTTTTAGTAGCTTGCGTTGGTTAAAGACTTGGCTGCGGTCTACTATGGCTCAACAAAGACTCAACAATGTAGTTGTCTATAATGTCCATAAAGTAAGACTGGACAAGTTGGACATAAATAAGATCTGCCAGGAGTTTGTTGGATTCAGCGACACTCGAAAAAGTACATTTGGTTCTTTTGTTTAGAGAAGTGGAGCTTATTTTTTTGTTATTTGGGAATGTTTTCGTGTGATTGACAGACACTGTAATTTAGTTTTTCACAGACAGATTACATACAGCAGAAACACTGATAAATGGTTAAAACATTTTATTTATAGGCAAACTGTTACAATGTACAACTTCAGTTGTCATATTTTGTGGCATAGTTGTAATATTTTGTTGAAGTTTTGTTTGTTTACTGGTTGGGTCTCGGAACTGGAGAGTAACGGACCCGGTGGTGCACAGGGAGGAACGTGTCCGAGCTACCGCCCCCTGTTGGCGTTCAGACGCCTCGGAGCTCCTCTGGTCCTTGGTCCCCGAAGCAATCACACACTCCATCTACAGCCTCTTAAATGAACTCTCAAACAGCTTCTAACTTTCAGCTCCTTTAATCTAAATTAAGGCAGAGGAATGATTACAGAGATCAGCGAATAGGCTCCCCTCTCGGACCGTCGCCGTCTGTTAGAGGATGATGAAGAGCCTCGATAGAAGGTCACATGTAGTTTTTATATCTGGCACTCCAATGCAATGAATGTGCTCTCCCTCAGTGTTTATCAGTAGACTATGTGTCACCATTGTGGTGTCTATCTGTTAGATTGTGTAGTAGCGGGTGTCCATACTTGTGTGCTGCTGAATTCTAATCAAACCAAATACCGGCTGCTCCACTATCAAACCCAGTGCCCCAGCCTCAGGTCATTTATGACAACCCTTGGGCCTTTTATCCTTGTAATGTGTGTCGATGAGCATTCTTATCCTATTCTAACAAAAGGGAAACATTAGAACGTATACTTTATATCACTATGGTATAAATGGGAAAAACAGCTATGAGTCATATTAACAAAGGCTATTCCAAACAAAAGAGAGTGAAAACTCCCATTTTACAACAGTGGGGGCTCGTCCGACTGTCCAGGTTCCAAACGAGACCGACCCTGCAAGGAGGACCCTAGACAGCGGCGGGGGGACCGAGCCTTCGGTACAGACCGCTGTCATCTCATCAGGTAGGCAGAAATACCTGGTAGACAGGCGCTTTCGCTGCAAGGCTCAGCTCTCACGTCTCTTTTTCTGGACTTCCACTGATCCAAATTTAAATACGGAGTGACATTCACTTAGTCTATATTGCTGTGAAAAATGGTGAAAAAGATGAAGAGGTAAAAAGACGTCAGAAATACAGAACTCATTCATGAGATAGAAAAAAACTAATCAGTGATTTAACGAAGAAAGGTTTGAATAAGATAGCGGATTCGGCTCGAGGAGCGGGGATCGGTTGACCTCAAGGTTGATTGATTTAATTGGTGAATTGATCTATATGGATTTAATCTGTGGATTGGTTGATTAATTGATTGATGATTCAAGGAAACTTGACACTCCGGGAAACTTGCGTACGAAGTTAAACAAAATAAGTTCTGTTGAGGAAGGAAAACTTTACTGGCCGTCAGTTAACTCTTACATTACTCCTCACCTCTCATAGATTCTTTTTATTTGGCACCCCAAAGGACAATCCTCAGTCAGAGATCAGTTGTACGTTTCCACAAGTTTATTAAAACCAATCTGAATTCAGAGAGGGAGACATCACACTTACACTGCTACCTGGAACGTCTGTGTGCTGTCTCACTGGGGGCTCCACTTCACTCCGTCACATACCCCACATTGTTGTGCAGCACCTTTTTTTCAGTTACATTCATAATCATTCTATCTGTGGATGTCTCCCCAGCAACAGCATAAAAACACAGAGATGCATTTCATCATTTAATTAAACAATTGTTTCCCACACGTCTTCAGGAAGTTTCGGGGTGGAATAGTTATCGGAAGTTTTGGTTTGCACCAGGGGTGAAAGTAGTTTTAAATTCTTGCTGGTACTTAGGGGTGGAGCTAGAGGGGGGGCTGGGGAGGCACTGGGGGCTTATGGGCTTAAGTGTGTGTGTGTTAATTGTTACTCTCATCTGTGGCCCTCTCGAGATCTCTCTCTCTCTCAGCAAAGTCCAAACTCAAACTAATGAGGACGTATCAATATTTTTACTTTACTGTAGGCTGTCTGTGTAAGGTAGAAATTAGAATCACTTGACAATGTGAAATATATATATATATATCACTACATTGTGGTCAAGGTTTGATTTCATTTAAATAAAAAATGTGACAGTTCGGTTGTTTTCGCAGTTTTTATTTAAGTCTGTAGATGGTAAGTTATTTATTATTCGTCCTGTCCTAATGCAAGCTGCAGTTCTTTATGTCTGTGCACCATCCATCTATCTTTCTATCTATCTTTCTATCATCTATCTATCTATCTATCTATCTATCTATCTATCTATCTATCTATCTATCTATCTATCTATCTATCTATCTATCTATCTATCTATCTATCTATCTATCTATCTATCTATCTATCTATCTATCTATCTATCTATCTATCTATCTATCTATCTATCTATCTATCTATCTATCTATCTATCTATCTATCTATCTATCTATCTATCTATCTATCTATCTATCTATCTATCTATCTATCTATCTATCTATCTATCTATCTATCTATCTATCTATCTATCTATCTATCTATCTATCTATCTATCTAGCTCGGATGAGAGCACAGTTGCAAAAAAGTGGGACAGCTTCGCAGAAACACGTTTGAGCTTTCACGGTTGCCGCGTGAGCGGCAAGGACACACTGGGGAAGACGTATCTGATGGGGAAACGCGAATTGACGTAACACCGGTACTGCGTACCGGCTGTGGTGGAATTTTCTTATCAAAGTGGAGAGAAGTTGACTCACAAGAAGAAAAAATCCGGACTTTGTCTTTATAAGTTTTATTCAAAGGCATTCAGCGTTTGAATGACTCTGTCACCAAGCAAGTCAGTTGAACAGAGCCCCGATCAACATTTACACACAGTACAGGTCCTTCTCAAAATATTAGCATATTGTGATAAAGTTAATTATTTTCCATAATGTAATGATGAAAATTTAACATTCATATATTTTAGATTCATTGCACA
The DNA here is from genome assembly GCF_021462225.1 of Girardinichthys multiradiatus. Classification (NCBI taxonomy): domain Eukaryota; kingdom Metazoa; phylum Chordata; class Actinopteri; order Cyprinodontiformes; family Goodeidae; genus Girardinichthys; species Girardinichthys multiradiatus. The sequence goes on from NC_061818.1 coordinate 18,547,845, forward strand.
CTAACTGAAATAATTCAGGTCTTTTATTGTCTTAATACGGATGATTTTGGCATACAGCTCATGAAAACCCAAAATTCCTATCTCACAAAATTAGCATATTTCATCCGACCAATAAAAGAAACGTGTTTTTAATACAAAAAACGTCAACCTTCAAATAATCATGTACAGTTATGCACTCAATACTTGGTCGGGAATCCTTTGGCAGAAATGACTGCTTCAATGCGGCGTGGCATGGAGGCAATCAGCCTGTGGCACTGCTGAGGTCTTATGGAGGCCCAGGATGCTTCGATAGCGGCCTTTAGCTCATCCAGAGTGTTGGGTCTTGAGTCTCTCAATGTTCTCTTCACAATATCCCACAGATTCTCTATGGGGTTCAGGTCAGGAGAGTTGGCAGGCCAATTGAGCACAGTGATACCATGGTCAGTAAACCATTTACCAGTGGTTTTGGCACTGTGAGCAGGTGCCAGGTCGTGCTGAAAAATGAAATCTTCATCTCCATAAAGCTTTTCAGCAGATGGAAGCATGAAGTGCTCCAAAATCTCCTGATAGCTAGCTGCATTGACCCTGCCCTTGATAAAACACAGTGGACCAACACCAGCAGCTGACACGGCACCCCAGACCATCACTGACTGTGGGTACTTGACACTGGACTTCTGGCATTTTGGCATTTCCTTCTCCCCAGTCTTCCTCCAGACTCTAGCACCTTGATTTCCGAATGACATGCAGAATTTGCTTTCATCCGAAAAAAGTACTTTGGACCACTGAGCAACAGTCCAGTGCTGCTTCTCTGTAGCCCAGGTCAGGCGCTTCTGCCGCTGTTTCTGGTTCAAAAGTGGCTTGACCTGGGGAATGCGGCACCTGTAGCCCATTTCCTGCACACGCCTGTGCACGGTGGCTCTGGATGTTTCTACTCCAGACTCAGTCCACTGCTTCCGCAGGTCCCCCAAGGTCTGGAATCGGCCCTTCTCCACAATCTTCCTCAGGGTCCGGTCACCTCTTCTCGTTGTGCAGCGTTTTCTGCCACACTTTTTCCTTCCCACAGACTTCCCTCTGAGGTGCCTTGATACAGCACTCTGGGAACAGCCTATTCGTTCAGAAATGTCTTTCTGTGTCTTACCCTCTTGCTTGAGGGTGTCAATAGTGGCCTTCTGGACAGCAGTCAGGTCGGCAGTCTTACCCATGATTGGGGTTTTGAGTGATGAACCAGGCTGGGAGTTTTAAAGGCCTCAGGAATCTTTTGCAGGTGTTTAGAGTTAACTCGTTGATTCAGATGATTAGGTTCATAGCTCGTTTAGAGACCCTTTTAATGATATGCTAATTTTGTGAGATAGGAATTTTGGGTTTTCATGAGCTGTATGCCACAATCATCCGTATTGAGACAATAAAAGACCTGAAATATTTCAGTTAGTGTGCTATGAATCTAAAATATATGAATGTTAAATTTTCATCATTACATTATGGAAAATAATGAACTTTATCACAATATGCTAATATTTTGAGAAGGACCTGTATTTATACCAGAACATGACAGTGTTATCTCAACTTCAAAGAGTCTGTGTTTTATGACCCTAGACCCTTCTCGGGTTCATAGGTGACAAGGTTACCTAGGAACAACCATCTACTCTCCCCGAGGCATCACCGTAACAAATGGCCTTAACCATTAAACTTCTGATAATGGCTTTTACAGCTTTCTCCAATAACACAGATGTTCACAGGAGTGAGGTAACCCAAAGGTCATACACTGTGGAATGCCTACTGCAAGAATTTCCATCACAGGGCGCAGAATCTTTTAGTGGTACGCAGTACCGGACCGTACCGGCTCACTTTCACCCCTGGTTAGCACAGAGAGGAGTATCATGCCTCCCCAATACACTGCCGGCTTCTCACGATACAGACAGAAAACACCTGCAAACTTTAACCTTGAATAATAAACACTCATTGTGTTAAATACTAGAGGCTACTGTTAAGGTTTTTTTGTTTTCTAACTATCAAAAGCATAACTAAAAACTCCTAATAAAAATCAATCTATACGCAGCAAAGTCCCAAATATATCTTAGCTACTAATAAGGCATTTATATTTCCACACTACTAATAATAAGACATTTATATTTCTACAGTCCCCACCTGTTTTTACAGGCACGCCTCACGTGAAACAGTAGTATTGATATTGATTGAGAGTAATCAGGAAATTTCTCACAGTGGTTGAATAAGATAGAGAATTGGCTTTGGAGGATCGGTTGGAACTCCGGCATAGCAAAAGATAGTCTCCACCTGTTTTTACAGGCTCGCCTCGGTGAACAGTAGTATTGTGAATGATGATTAATGTTTTTACATAACTTGTACTGTGTGAAAGATATCGGTGGATTGAGGAAGTGTGTAGTCTGGAAACCTAGCGGCGATAACAAGGACTGCACGCTGAATCCATCCTCCGGTGGAGTGAATGTGTTCTGGTGTCTTGGAAGCCGATTAGAGCGCTTTCAATTGGACCGGGATATTCTTTTGAACAAAAAGCAAGTCACGGAGGCGGCCCCGTGAGAAACTGAGTGAGTAATAGCCCTTATCCACCAGCGTCCTTTCGGGCACTGCTGGAAAACAGCAAACAGGGAATCATAAATCCAGCTAAAACCACACACACACACACAAAAAAAAAAACAACAACAATTGGACTCTTAACAGCTGGTGCAAATACATTCAGGTTGTGGGAATGCTTTGGAAATTCATGGAGATTTTATGGGTAAATCATTTTCTCCCACTCTGTCATATAGCAGCACTGCGATTCAAAAACAACAGGCGAAGAAAATAGTTTTTAACTCAGTGGGTGTCTCCCCCACTTTCTGTTAAAAACTCACGAAACAAACCTAGTCTACTCAAGCGTCGTTTAACTAAATAATCTGAACTGAAACTATCTGTGTTGTTATGCTGCTATAGGCTTAGGCTGCTGCGACATAACGACCACTTTCACCCTCTTCGCTACATTCTCACACTACTCTCCAATTTTGCATTGTTTGCTGTTATTTCAGCTTTTAACCTTGTTCTCTCTTTTCTCTTCCTAGAAGCTACACCTGGCCTGGCTCTGTGTCTACATGTGACACCTTTCTGGAGAGGGGAAATGTCCGAGTTTCTGCTGGCAACAACTTAATGCTCACCCTCTACCGATGATCCACATAGCCCTGTCTTTTAGTGTTTAACCCTTTCTCTCTCCTAGACATGGCGATTGACTGAGCTTAACTGTAACTAATTGTATGTGCTCTCTTTCAGACTCTAACCTTGAAAACTGGCTCAGAGTTTATCTGTTCTTTCTTTCTAGATGAAATGACTAAAGGAGCTACATCCATTAACATTTACTTTTCCTTCCCATAGAAAGTACTCCTGGATCAGTGCTTCTGTGTTCTCTTTATGTCTCTGCTCTGTTCTCTCAAACCCCCAGTCGGTGGTGACAGATGGCCGCTCACCCTGAGCCTGGTTCTACTGGAGGTTTCTTCCTGTTAAAAGGGAGTTTTTCCTCTCCACTGTCGCTACATGCATGCTCAGTATGAGGGATTGCTGCAAAGTCAACACCAGTGACTGTCCACTGTCTCTTCATGCTCATCTGGGAGGAGGGAATGCTGCAAGTCACTGACTGGATGCAATCTGCTGGGTTTCCTTAGATAGAAAAACTTTTTATCCAATTTGAATAAAAAACTAACTCTGACTGCACTGTTCAAAGGTTAGGATTAATTGGAATGTATGTACCTGACTGTTGTGAAATTCCTTGAAACAACATGTATTGTGAATTGGCGCTATATAAATAAACTTAATTGAATTGAATTGAATTGAAGCATGGTGTCAGACTAGATTGAAAATTAAAGAACAGAGAAAACAGCAAGAGCAGCCTTTAACTAACATAGCCATTGTGGAGATATATTATGTGTGTGCATTATTATTATTATGTTCATAACCAGTGTGGGAAATAAAATGTATAACCTGTGTGAGTATAAGACATTGTGGCCTGCAGAATTGTTATTGCACAAACGTGGCCTTGAGTGTGATGAAGCAGAAAATACTGAGAGCTGAAGGAGTGTGTGAAAAAGTAGAGACTGACTTACTCCCTTCTTATATCAGTAGATACGAGTGCAGGTGCTGGGAGACAGGAACATGTCCTAATATGGTAGGCAGGAAAAGTTTGTACGTGACTATATGTGAGAAAAAACTGTAAACAGGGCGCTGCCCATTTTCATGTGTGTTTTAATGAAAGCAATGAGCCCAGTAAGAAGCTCCGAAGTCGTCTCGGTGTGTGTGTCACATGAGAGCTTCCCCTGGTCCAGGTATTTTAATTACATACAGCTGTCTCCGTGTGATTTATTTAAAATATGTTGTGAATTCTTTCAGCTTACGGTGAATAAACGAACATGCAGAAGGCCTCTTTAAAGAGGTTCTTCAACAATTTGGTGACCCCCGATGTGGACAACAGAAAGTGACAGACGAGATCTTCTGACACCGGGCGCCCATTTACATCTTCTAAAAGGTCAGGTAGAGCCTATTTTATTAAAGTCTGCCGATTGAATTTATGTATAGGCTAAATTAACCAGGTGTCAGTTCATTCTCAATGTCATTTTACTCTGCAAAACTGTAAAAGAGTGTGCGTTAACTGGACGTGTTCAAATGGAATCAGATAAGAATTAAGCTTTTGAAGGTTAGAGTCCTCATTTCAAGCTGAAAAAAGGTGATATGGCTGGGTGTGGCGTCCCAAATTATTGATTGACGAATCAATAACATAAAGCTGGGTTTAAGTCCCGTGTTTTTGGCAAAACACAAAGGATTGACACAGGTTAAAGTCCTGAGAGAACTTCATCTGAATTTTTTAAACAGGTGACTGATTCATTCAAAAATTTTATGAAGGGTTAGAGGCCCATCTAGTGGTCACACGGAGGAATTACACAACTGAATGGGAGTGCAGTCGAATTTAAATCTTTGAACACACATTCTGACTTAAAAATGCGGTTGGATTTTTGATTATTTGTGGGAAAATAATAGCATTTGTTGTATATTGGGTGAAGTGGCTTGTAGTGGATTGTTTCTACATATTTGTGCATTTCACGTGTGTGAGTGTCTGCAATAGAGAGTGGTGTTGAATTGAGGAAGGACGAGCTGGAATGTGTGTCGGTGTGGCGGATTATAGAATAAATGTGAATATTAAGTGTTTTTGCTGATATTAAACGGTAGTGACTGTGGGAAAACACTGACTGCGTATGTGTGTGTTTGTGTGGGTACAGCCAGCGGAGAGCAGCTTTACCATTGCGGATGAATAAATGCACTGTGTTGTTAACAAAGACAATACAGTGATAAGCGGATTTTGTGCGCATATTGTGAAGAGTTCATTGAACATTTATTTCACAGGATTTTAAATAACATGGAAGGGACCGAGCAAAAGCTATAATTTAAAAGGAGATGTGAAGTTTATGGAAAATTATGTGAAGGGGGCCGAAGAAATATGTAAACGATGGCAAAACAAAAAAAAAATACGGATTTGAAAAACTTTTAAAACTTTTGAGAGTAATTGGTTTTGTTAAACACATTTTCCTTGGGAAAACAAACCTTTAATGGAAAAATTGGGTTATTTCTGAAGGTAAGAAAGATTCTGATTGGACAGTGGTACCACACAAAAATTAAACTAATCTCATGTTTCCTAAAAGACTGCATAGAAAAGGCCCTCAGAACCGCAGTTATTTTCCACTACAGTACCAAGTTTTTTAAGCATGCTTTTTCTTTATTTTAAAACAGATCTGTATTTTTGTTTTGTTTTTGGCTTTTTAGCATAATGTTTGTCTGAAGCTTATTATGAACTGGGTTAGGAGCAAATATGATCGGAGGTAAATTAGGAGCTGTGAACTAATATTTTTAAATCTGATTATTGTCCAAGCAGAAATAATACACTAACAGGTCTGGGAATATTTAGCCACTCCTCTCTTCAATCTGCAGAAAGTTAACATCATTGTTCATTTTAGGAAAATAAAAAGAAATAAAGGCTCTCTCAATACTAAAGAGGATGGTCGGCTCAAACTCCAGTCTCCTTGTTTGATTTCTTAAGGTTTAAAGATTAAAAGAATAACTAGGAGTACAAAGGTACACAGAGTAATTTCAGATTACTAAATCATAAAATATTGGAACATTTATCCGCATTTGGATTATTAAAGAGGGGTTATAGTAATAATTTTCTCCCCAACTCTCAAAATTTAAATAGCCAAATTAAGGAAAATTATGTGTGTCTTCCTTTTAAAACACTATGTGGAAAAAAGTCCAGTTTGGAGTTTTTGTTTTGTTTGGGTATACCATAAAAATGTCAACGCCGGCTTAAAATACTTCTTTGCATTTAACCTGAGCAGAGAAATTCTTGAATGCAGCTGTGATCAAATTGAGCAAAACAAAAAGAGAATTATAACAATAACTCTCAGGATTGTAGTTATTAGTATTACAGAGTTACAGTACAAAGAATTGGCAAAAGGTTTCAGCATCAGTGAATTTGGATTCATTTAAGAGAAAACTGTTGCTGTGCTTCTAAATAGTTTGTGCACTCATCTTAAAAAGGATCATGAAGATTGTCATAACAAAATAGATCAATTATAGCATTAAAAGATATGGCTGAGAAAACATATTCTGAAAAGAGATTGTTAAAAAATTTCTTTGAATTCTTGAAGCTTCAAATTTGGCCATTTGTCTGTCTTTGATGTTTTGTGTTTGTTTTGTTGGACTGAATGTTTGATTATATGTTGCATAAAACAATAATCCATGTTTAGAATAATGTTTCTAAATCCCAGATTGATTAAAACTTTGAGTTTTCAGGAGAGTTAAGAAGCAGCTTGTTTCTGAGGTAGGTGCATGTTAACAGTTTTGCAGTTTAAGGATCACTAAGATGGGTTTGAATGAAGAAACTGTGGGTCCGCCCATAGGCTGTCAATCAGAGGTTAGTTCTGCCTGACTCCGCCCACCTACCAGGTTGGTTCATGCCTTTGTTGTCATGGTAACGCTCAGCACCTCCCTTCCTGAGTTTTAACACTGTTTAAGAGACAATAGAATCAAAATGCTTGTAGTGATTGTTGCCTTGAAAACATGTTTTTTTTTATGTAGGATGACTTTTAGATTTATGTGTTTTACTATTAAAAGGTTAATGAAATAGTTTAAACTGGTTTGAAGAATTAGTTTTGCATACAGAATCATTGGTGATTTATTAGATTGAAAGTTTCCCCTGGTGCCATTAAGCTAGCTGACAGTTCAAGATATGCCAATACTTTGCTGAGTCCTAATACTTTTTTGAGTGTGAAAACTTGTTTGGGTGTGAAAATGTTTGAAAGTGTGAATACCTTTGTAAGCTGTGAAAACTCTTTAGGGTGCTAAATGTTATACTACCAACAATACCATGATAAAATGCAAAAGATTCATTTTACAGGGAAATAATTCCATATTTGTCTCAGATTGTGTGCATTCTTGATTTTTCCTCTTTGAGAGAAGTTAAATTTCAGCTCTGTGAGGCAACCTTGACAAAGAGATGCAGCTGCCTGAGAACAGAGATAAAACTTCTGCACAAAAGGCAGAAGCCTGTCTCTGCTGAGAAATGGGGATTGTAACTCTAACCTGCATGTGTCTGGCTCAAGGTCCACGGGCCAAAAGTGGACCCCAGAAGTTTAGTGATTCTCTAGAAGTAGAGCCTTTTAATATGGTGATTGTGTGCTTGAATGTTATTTTGTCAATCAATAAGCAGTTTTGTCTACATTCTGCCACAATCTGTCTTTTGAAAATGTTTTGAATCTTACTCTTTATGTATAAAAAAAAAAAAAGAAAAATTGGTTAAAGTCTGCAGACACAAAATGAACCTGGATTGAAGCTCTAACTAAGTTTATTTAATCTGAGATCCTCTCCAAATGCAACAGTATATGTCAGTCTACATGAGATACTAACAACTTCACCTACTGATATAATATAAAGATCTGAGTGAATATGTGAAACAAACAATGATGAAAGTTTTTCAACAGGTGATGCTCATCCAGGAGGAAGACAGTGTTCCTAGGAAATGCAGCTCATTCATTAACAATCAATTTTTCTCCTATAGGTGGAGGTTTTGCTGACTAATCATAGGCTGGATCTATGACACATTATGTGCACAGACCAAATGACCAAGGTTCTGACTGACTTATGAACCTCACTGACCTGACAATGATAACATGACACCCAACAGACAATACATTTAAGGTGGACCCCACTAAGACCACCTTATTGATTCTTGGTGAATAAAAAAGAATTGAAGCGTTCAAAACAGACCTTGTGGAAACAAAAGGGGTTATGAGGAAACAATGTGCATTTTAAGAATAATAGAAGTCAAATTATGTTCAAATTTTTGCAAATAAAATGACTCTGACAGAGAAATAAGTAAGTAGTGTGTGAATGTGTGTGAATGGGAATGACTGATTTCATTGTAATGCATCTTTGAGGGACCTTAAAAGCGCTAATAAAGGTCTGATGTTCTGATGATCTTTGCCAAATTTATATCTTAATAAGGTTTCCAGAATCTTTTTCGAAAAATCATATAAAGATATCAAAGGTTCTACCTGTATTGAAAATACTGATAACCATAAGAAAGTTCATAGACCCGTCTTCAATTTTTCATAATTCTTTTACAAACAGGTTATTTAAACTTTCATGTGGCCAAATGTCTGTATTTGACTTTCTGCTTTTGTGAAAAAAATGTCTGTTTCATGTTATGTAAAAATTAGAATCCTCAACATACCATAATAATATTAGGTCAGTTCTCTATGATAAAACAAAAAGATTTTAACAGATGTTTAGACTTTTTCCAGTCAGGTTCAAAATTATTGAATTAGACTCAAACTTAACATAAGATGAAATGAACCTTAACAGAATTACTGGACTGGACTGAAATAGAGAAAACTTGAGTTAGTTGAAACAAACTTTAGTTACTTGAATTAAATACAAAGCTGACTGAAACTGTATGTTGTATCTATAAAACTGGGTAAGATAAACTAAGATTATAAGATATAATATGCCCTTCATTTTTTGTGTTCATCAGTGAGTGAGTTTTTATTTTTAATTTTTAATAAGAACGAAACCAAGCACTATTTAAATTAATAGCAACTACCTAAAATAGTGATCTCATTTTTAAATGTAATAAGGACAGCGGCTACAGTGACACATTGGGAAGACCCACGTGTCAAGGGGGGAATATGTTACATCTGGTAAAGCATTAATTCTACACTATAAATCTTTCTGCTATTCAAAGAATTTTTGCAGATCATGCATAATTTGTTGCAAACACAGGGGAAGAAATATTGCCTAGTGGTAATAGATTAACCTAGTTACACATTTCTTCCCCACATATGGTATCCCACAGATTATAAGGTCAGATAATGGAACTCATTTTGTAAATAAACTAATATAACTAAGTTCTAATGCATTAGGGGTTCAAGATTAAGGAAAACAATGGAAGAAACAGGGAGGCCATGGCCCGAATGCCTATCCCTGGTTAATTATGGATGAGAATAACTCCAAATCAAACTGGTCTTACTCCATTTGCCACCTACTGTACATCATTGTATAACTCCACCCACTATATTCTGAGTCTGAGATCACGTGACACCAAGTCGCTGATGTAAATTCGTATTCTCAAAGAAATAGTACATGGCAGACCGTTTTCTCTGCCCTCTGACATGAATGAAATAGAGAAAGCACAACAGGAATGGGACAGCTGTTTTAAAAGCCATATCAAAAGGAGTTCCTGTTGACATGTGTCAAAAGATGAAAAATAATCCTGATTTGCAGGGAACAGACTTCACAAAGTGGGAAAAACATTTAATTCACCTTTTACATACAGCTCAGGAGGCAGAGAAAAAGAAAAGAGGAGAAAGAGCAGCTACAGAATCAGCTCCTTAAATTACAGCTGCAAGAGGCCAAAGAGAAAATTAAATAAGAGAAAAATTATATAACTGAAAATGTAATGTTAGCTGCAGCTCAACCTGTTCCTCCAGCAGCACACACCCCTATGTCTATGACTGATCAGTGGCAAGGAGGGGGTTACTCCCTCCTGCACCCTATACATTTTAATAATTACAGGTACAGTGTCCCCGGTCGTGGAGGCGGATGGCATGTTGGTGGTCGGCTGGTCGTGGTGTATGGTGTGGAGCACCCAGAGGAAAGGGTGGAGCCAGTAGGGCACTGGGAGATGTGTGCTACAACTGTGTGGCGTGGGCACAGCAGATCCCATGTTGCCTGCAAAGGTGGGAGAGAACTGTCTGAATTTTTTCTAGTGGACACTGGAGCTACTTATTCCACCATAACACAGCAACCTCCTAAACCACTGCTCTCTACCAAGACTGTTGCTGTGATGGGCTTCTCAGGGGCTGCATAAATTCTTCCTGTTCAGATTGGGACTCAGAGAGTAACTCACCCTTTTGTGTGTTCACCCAGCACACCTGCTAATTTACTGGGCAGAGACTTATTAGTGAAGCTGGGAGCATCAGTGCTGTGTGGTACTGATGGGTTAACGATAACTTTTCCAGATAGTTCCTCTTTGGCATGTGGACAAATGCTTCAGCATGGATAATATTTTTTACAGCCAGTTGCAGAGGAATATGTTGACATCTACTGGGAACTGTTGACCGAACCTCCAAGCAGCATCTTCTCGGTGTGTCAGCTGTGGAAACCCTGGATTCAAAGTCTCTGCCCCTGCACCTCTCCGCCTGACCCGCCCCATGTCACTCTGTTCTACGACCGTTGTCACACAGAATGGTACCAGGATTTGTTTAATGAAACAGTAGAAGGTAAGACATGGTTTATTTCATCCAAAAATGTTTATGTGGCTCTTGAGGGTGTGGCTGCAACAGTTGATTTAACACCTGACCAAGCAGAATGATATTTACTGTCAGATGAAGCTGTTCCTCATGATTCTCTTTCTTTGCATCCTGCGCATCAAGCTAAGGAATTGAGAGAAGTGGTAAAGCGCTCTCTGGCAGCTGGGGACTGGCAGGACCCCTCAGACACCAACTTAATTTTGGTTACAGAGTTCTCAAAACAGGTTCCAGAGAAACCAACCGAGGGACCTCAGCCAACCACGTCCGAAGCTGAGTGGATCCTTCTGAAAGTCATCAAACGGAAATGGTCAGAGCCCAGGTGGACGGGTCCATTCCAGGTCACAGAGAGAACCTCACATGCGGTGAGGGTCAAGGGCAAAGGAGACACGTGTTATCATTGGAGCCAGTGTGCAGCAGCAGAGGCACCACAGAGATCGCTGCCAGAGGTCCAACAGAATCTGAAGGACAACACCAGCACACCAAAAGACCTTTCTCACCCAATTCAAGGGGCAGAATAATCCCCTAGGGTGAGAAAGCGTTCATTTACACCTAAAGGTTAGTCTACACCTTAGGTGCACTGTCAGATCAGTGGTCCCACCAATAGGGGCAGAATAATCCTCTGGTGAGACCATTTAGCTCCAGGTCAGTCTATACCTGTGAGTGAAGACCAGGACATCGCACAGAAGATGCGGATGTGATTGAGCTTTCCTCTCTTTCACTGGTGGTCGTAGCTGCTCTCCCACCGAAGAACTGAACTGAACACTCTGAACTTTAAAAGAAAAAAAAGGTCTTTTGTGTTTCACCATATTGTTAATCCTCATCTTCCTTTACAGGTACCTTTGAAAAAGATGGGAGGTCAAAATCTAGGACCCAGGCCCCTTAAGGGTTGGGTCATGGTAGGTATAGGTGTTTTATCATTCTTCATTGTTACATTGATTTTTGGATTGTTTTGTGAACTTCCAGTACACTGGAAAAGGTTGATTACCATTGAAGGGAAAACTGCACCTCCTCCTTCCCATATGATGCCTTTGCTTGCGGTGGATGCTAACGAGGAGGAGGACGAAGATTAACCCGTAAGAGTAAGTTACAGGGTGTCTGATATGTATTACTGTCTAGGGAGCAGAAGGATGGTAGAATATTATATTGGCATATTTGGACAGACTATGGAATAAAGCACGGATAGACACCCTTCAGTTAGAGGGGTCAATACTCCCTGTCAAGACTTAGAAGGTTGTAAGCATCCTTGGGACTACAAAGGCCGGACAGGCAATAGTCCCTGGGCACATGGCGTGGCAATGGAGGCAGGGTCAAAAAGCATTATGACAAACATTTCCTTCTGCTCCACAGGTTGTAAAGACTGTTAAACTCTTTTATTTAGCATCTCCAAGTAGTGGTGAAGTCACCTATGTGACTTCAAAAGGGGGAAATTGTGGAGATATATTATGTGTGTGCATTAATTATTATTATGTTCATAACCAGTGTGGGAAATAAAATGTATAACCTGTGTTAGTGGCCTGCAGAATTGTTATTGCACAAACTTGGCCTTGAGTGTGGTGAAGCAGAAAAATACTGAAGAACTGTAAGCGTGGGAAAAGGATGTGAAAAGATTAACGGGCCAAGTACTCCCTTCTTATATCAGTAGATACGAGTGCAGGTGCTGGGAGACAGGAACATGTCCTAATATGGTAGGCAGGAAAAGTTTGTACATGACTATATGTGAGAAAAAACTGTAAACAGGGCGCTGCCCATTTCCATGTGTGTTTTAATGAAAGCAATGAGCCCAGTGAGAAGTTCCGAAGTCGTCCCAGTGTGTGGTCAGATCACATGAGAGCTTCCCTGGTCCAGGTACTTTTAATTTAATACAACGGTGTCTGAGTGTGTTATTTCAATGGCTGTGAATTCTTTCAGCTTATGGTGAATAAACGAACACGCAGAAGACCTCTCGGAGGGGGTGCTTCAACACCCCAGACGCCTCTAAAAACTCTCCCACTGCGTTTGAGTTTTTTCTAAGTTTGTCATTGGTAATACAGTCCCTTATTTGAAAGTACTTCCAAATATTTGCCCTTATTAGCAATCCATTCCTTCCCAAGAAGCCAAGGACCACAGGGCTTAATGACTTCAGACCCGTCGCCCTGACCTCTGTGGTGATGAAGTCCTTTGAGCGCCTTGTGCTCTCACACCTAAAAGACATCACCGACCCCCTCCTGGACCCCCTGCAGTTTGCCTACAGAGCCAACAGGTCTGTAGATGATGCAGTCAACCTAGCCCTTCACTTCATCCTCCGGCACTTGGACTCCACAGGAACCTACGCCAGGATCCTGTTTGTGGATTTCAGCTCTGCCTTCAACACCATCGACCCAGTTCTGCTACAGGAGAAGCTCTCCCAGCTGAGTGTGCCCGACTCCACCTGCAGGTGGATCACTGACTTCCTGTCTGACAGGAAGCAGCGCGTGAGGCTGGGGAAGCACGTCTCTGACTCCCTGACCATCAGCACCGGTTCCCCCCAAGGCTGTGTTCTCTCTCCTCTGCTCTTCTCCCTGTACACCAACAGCTGCACCTCCAGTCACCAGTCTGTCAAGCTTCTGAAGTTTGCGGACGACACCACCCTGATCGGACTCATCTCTGATGGTGATGAGTCTGCGTACAGATGGGAGGTGGACCATCTGTTGGACTGTTGCAGCCAGAACAACCTTGAGCTCAACGCTCTAAAGACAGTGGAGATGGTTGTGAACTTCAGGCAGAACCCAGCCCCACCTGCCCCCATCACCCTCTGTGACTCCACAATTGACACTGTGGAATCTTTCCGCTTCCTGGGAACCATCATCTCCCAGGATCTCAAGTGGGAGCCAAACATCAGCTCCCTCATCAAGAAAGCCCAGCAGAGGATGTTCTTCCTGCGGCAGCTGAATAAATTCAACCTGCCAAAGACTATGATGGTGCACTTCTACACAGCCATCATTGAGTCCATCCTCACCTCCTCCATCACCATCTGGTACGCCGCTGCTACAGCCAAGGATAAGGGCAGGCTGCAGCGTGTCATTCGGTCTGCTGAGAAGGTGATTGGCTGCAGTCTACTGTCGCTCCAGGAACTGTACACCTCCAGGACCCTGAAGCGGGCAGGGAAGATTCTGGCTGATCCCTCCCACCCTGGTCACAGACTCTTTGAGACTCTCCCCTCTGGCAGGAGGCTGCGGTCCATCCGGACCAAAACCTCACGCCACAAGAACAGTTTTTTCCCATCTGCCACCAGCCTGGTTAACAAAGCCCGGAAACCACCCTGACATTCTCCCTTTCCCCCACACCCCCCCTTTTTTTTTGCTGACAGGACACTTGTAACTTGTAACTCTATGTGTTACATTAACGCTCAGCTTGGACTCCTGCTTTACTTGCACTGCTTTACTTGCACAATGATCACCTGCACTGTTGTATTGCTCTTGCATCTTATACTGCTCTATATTTACTCTCACTCACTTAAAACTGTGCACATATATTTATATTATATTGTAGATATGTTTATACTGTTTAATTTGTACTGTATTGCACCGACTACGCCAAAACAAATTCCTTGTATGTCCAAAAACGTACTTGGCAATAAAGCTTTTCTGATTCTGATTCTGATTCTGATTCTGATTCCAGAAAAGGGTGGTGTTTGTGCTATGTTTGGGTCACTGTTCCAGATTCTGAAGGATCAGCAACCAGAGGTCTGGATGGATTATTACCCTAGCACATTGGATAGCAAAGTATTCTGGAGTATACAATTTGTCCAATTGGTTTACAGCTACTTTTGGTAAAAGGAGGTCCTTCATTGTTGCCATGACTTCCTTTGAAAGTCTTACTTGTGGATGTTGCACAGCGCTCTAATTGCCAGGTTGATAGCCACAGCTTTGTCCAGCAATGATCCTCTAAACCTTATCAGAAACAATGCCCTAACTACTGCCCTGACAGATGATTCTTGTCCATCCAGCAGCTCTTCTGACTCTGACAACTTTGTTAACTTTGATGATGATTTTGATGAATATTCCAATGTTTAGTCTCCATTTAATCACTTGATGACTTTCTTTTTCTTTTATTTTGCCTCAATACTATATTAATAATTTATTCACATGATTTTCATTCCATTCTTACTGTTTTCTCTGAAAATCCTTCTGCCATGTGGTAGCTACCTGCCTAATTGTTTGATGGGTGTTTTATACACTGAAGTTTGTACGTTTCGTCTGACAGGATTATTGTTCACACAGAGGATAACGACTATGTCATTTCTTTTATTATTCAATCTCATTATACTTTTTATATTCATTGTCATTCAATTACTTGTTTATTATTTTTTATGACATAATAACCATTTACAAGATTCGAGCCAAATTCATATTATATTATAATCTAAACCCTCTTGCTAATAAAAAAGCCTTAGCTAGAAGCAACTGGCCTCAAACAAAAAGACTATATAGAAATAAAATCTTTAATATCTGGTATTTTGCATTTATAATGACATCTCAAATGTGATAAAAAGTCTCTGACTTGTCTCTAACATAACACATCATTTTTTTCAGATGGACAGCTCCTTCCACCAGTGTTGTTGTGTCAGGGGTTCTGGGTTTTTTCATTGCAAGAAAACATATGTTTTGCAGCTGTCATTGCAATAAGAACTAACTTCTGTTGATACCTGTTTAAATTATGTAATATTTCTGTATCGTCCAACAAAGCAACACTCCATTTGTGTATGGAATAATTTATCCAATTATATGGATATGTATAAATCAACAATGTGGGACATTGTTAATTCATTTTTGGAAGGGGATACAAATCTTGGCAGGCTCAGCCCTCCTTGACGAGCATGTAGCGACAGTGAGAAGTCGTTGAGTCATTATCTTTGCAGCAATCTCATGATGAAACCTGTTTTTTTACATGGTTTCTGGCCTCACTGAGTCTAGTGCAGTGATTACTATCTTTGCATTTTTGAGACAAAATCAGTTCCTTCTGTCTTTTCTACATTAAATTGGAAAATATTCGGACTCATCCATTTATTGATATTTTGTTGCTCAAACGGAACAAAAATAAACATTGTTTTATTCATGAAACACAAGATATCAATAAAATGTGTATTCTAGTTGAGGGACTTTTTTTATGATTCTTATATAATTATTGTTTCATTTTATGTAACTGATTATTAACTATGACCCTTTATTGATATTAAAATCTTCATTCCACACCCACCCCTTTTTGTGATCAATGACCTTTTCATGCCTTAAATTGCCCCAATAAAGGGGGCGCTATTCAGACTTTAATCTTTTTAGGTGCAATAAATCTGAGCTTTGTTACAACCCCTGTCAATTCCCAATAGAGCCTTGAGTCATGTAGCTCTTGATGTCACAGAACTACCCAGGTCACCGGGTAAGTCTACCTGTTTCGACAGGTTCTCTTCAGGTTCTTATTTTGTCTCTTTGCCTAATATGCAATCTTTCTCACTGGCTGCAACACAATCTCATTCAGTCCATATCATACAATATGAATGTCTGATTATGCTGCATATGCAGTAGTGGAATTTTTTACCATGTATGAAGGGAGCAGTTTGTATGGGTGGGACAGATTTAGTGGCGGTCTCCTCTGGATCCCTTCTAAGACTGGCCTCCCCTTGTTCACTTCAAGGGCCAGATTTTCTGCTGGGGTGAATTCAGGAGATGGTGGCCCACCCCCTGTGCCAGACACATGACCTCTTTTTTGACGGTTAAAATCAGTAAGAGAATGAAATGTGTGAGCAGGCACTTTCTAAGTGTTGAAGTACCCCTTTACCGGGGCCTTCTGCGCGTTCGTTTATTCACTGTAACCTGGAGAAATTCACAACACATTAGAATAAATCACACGGAGACAGCTGTATGTCGTTCTGGGCCCAGGGGAAGAGCTCATGTAGGTAGGATACACCGAGACTTCTTCTGCCTCTCCTGACTGGGCTCATTTCTTTTATTAAAACACACACGAAAAATGGGCAGTGCCCTTGTTTACAATATTTTCTACACATAGTCACGTACACATTTTTCTGGCTGACCATATTTAGAAAGGCATTGTCCACCAGCTGCATCCCGTATCTACTGATATAAGCAGGGAGTAACTCAGTCAGTTGTATTATCTCTAATTTTCACACACTCCTGCAGTTCTCAGTAATTTTCCACTTCACCTCTCCTGTGAGAAATACTTCTGCAGGCCACACAATGTCTTATACTAACACATGTTACACATTTTATTTCCCACACTGGTTATGAACATAGTAATAATGTACACACATAATATATCTCCACATAAGTCATTAGTACATTTATAGTCAACATAACTTTACCAGTCTGCAAAATATTCTTATATTTAATTTTGACCTGCTGGCATGTCCTTTTTGGTCCAGTCACATTTATGCTGTATTAATATTGAAGAGATGCACAACAGAAAAAGAGTAACAGAAATTAATGAACATACAAACTCGATCATATTAATGAACTGGAGGCCTTTGTTCATGAGGATTGAGCTAAAATTCTTCAGGAACGCTACCAGAAGCTGGGGGCTGGCTAAGAATCACATTTGCAGCCAGTTTTAACAGCAACAGGATTCTCTACTACGTACTAAAGATGCTTGTCATGAAGGGGCTGAGTCACTTTTAGATTGCTTTAGTCATTAAAAAAAGCATTTTGTGTTTAATTTGGAGACACCACTTATAATATTGGTCATCCTGAAGTATTTATTTGTATTATTATTTTAGCAGTTTATTGCTAACAGCCGCTAGTTTATACATGTAAACCTTACCTTACTGCTGCATATTTATCAACATTTACTTAATTTATTTTTCTATTTTAATACATTTTTATCATTATTGACAGGTGAGCAAAAATAATGAGGTAAAAGTAAGAGCTGAGATAGGAGGAGTTTTTGTTCTATAGATCTATTTGTGAACAGAAACAGATAGGAAAATGTAGAATTAAGATTCAAAATGAATGGAATTGAATTTCATATCTATCTATATAATAATAATACATTTTATCTGGTTAGTGCTTTTCAAAGATCTTGAAGACACTTTACAGGAATCAAACAAAATTATAAGATCGAAACACTTAAGTGTCATCGTTTTTAATGGCCGAATTAACCCACATGCGGAAAAACACTCAGAGAACAGTAGAAACGGTTTGGAAGTTTATTGCTAGAAATCAGGAACAATAATAAACCCTTATGAACAAATTTAAAGTGCAGAACATATTAGTAAGGTCCTTTACAGGTAACATTCCAATAAAAGTACATGAATGGTTTTTAATAAGAAAAACCGGAGCACCCGGCGAAAACCCAAAGTGAAAGACTCCAAATATCAAAGGTAGGCTGGGATTTTTACCCTTGTTGTCCTGACCTAGAAAATATTATGCTAATAGGAGTTATTCCTAAAATTTGTTTGGTCTATGTTATCAAATGCCAGATCATTTCTACACATATAAAAAGTTATTTTAGCTATTACTAAAATGTTAATGGTTTGTTTTGCAGAAGGATGCCAGAGATTGTGCGTGTTTGTGGTCTGTAATCTACAGGGAGGAAGAAGATCCTCTCTGCTTTCGGAAAAGATTCCTAAAAGATTTTGTGATTCCTGAAAAGAACCTTTGAACTGCAGATTTTGGGGGTTTTATGTTAAAGAAATTTTTAAACATCTCAATACAGCACTCTTAAAAGGACGGCCATCTTCTGATACCACAGCCTTCAACACCGCTTCAGTGGAGCCAAACTCGTTTTTTAGATCTTTGGTGATGTCTCTAACAAGTTGTTTAGCGTTTTCATTGTATATATTGACAGTAAAGTCTTTTTCTACATCATCCACTCCTGACAGATAACACAGGATCTTTCCCATCTCTTTGGACCTAAGGGGCCCGCCATTTTTCTTTGAACAGTCTAAAACTGCACCCATTACAAAAAATGCCAGACCTTCCTCTAGTTCTGTGTTCTCAGACACGTCACTTTCAATCAGCTCCTGATTTGACATGTTAGTTTGAACTTCATCATTACAACTGGAATAAATATTCCCTGATTCTGTAAACCCATCGCTGGTTGACATCTTTTTGAGAAATCTTTTAAGTGTCACAATGAAGGGATCAGTGTGAGACGTTAAAGAGTCTTGGTCTGCTTCATCAGATTTAGACTGGTCTGCGAATTCACTTGAAATATTTGGTTTACTGTCCTTTTCATTTTGTGGCTCACAGGGCTCTGGAGACATTATTTGGGTCAATGTGACACATATTTGTTTAACCAGATCGTCGATCTCTGACAGCATGCTGGAAACTTTATCATCTTCACCTATTTGATAGGTTTCCTGATTTTTTATCCACAGAAAGATGCTTTGGAGAAATGTCCTTACCTCGTCTTCTGCTCTGGCATAGAAGACTTCAGGGCAAACTTGTATCTGGCCAGAAGCATCCCTTACTTTCTTGCTAGAGAGGACAGAATCTGAAAGATATTTTCCTTCTGGAGGAACAGGAATTTGATTATAATGGCTCCTCATGATTTGAACGTATAATGTATCTATCAGTTCCTTTACAAACTGTTTGAACTTGTCATTTAGAAATTGGTTCCCTGTAGATTCTGCACACAGGCTGTCAATCTGAGGTTTGATAGACTGAAAATCCAGTTTAGGAATGTGGTCTGTCTCTGTGTAGTCTCGATGTTTTGGGCTTTCCTCATCTGATGAATACTCAGGAACGCATCCAGGAAACATGAAGCACATGAGTCTGTTTGATCTACCTGGGTCATGTTTCAGTTTGACCACCTTTGTGTCACTTGAATCCAATGATTTCTCCAACGAAGACACCATACTGCTGAACCGCTGCTTGGCAAAGCTGGAAAATTCTGGTTTGCTGGTTATTTGTTGTCTTCCAGCTGGAGCGGTTTTGAGCATGGATAAAAATAGGCTTCTGATATCACCAACAATTTCTTTCAAGTTAAAATGTGGCGTGGATGAACTTTTCTCATCTTTCTGTCTAACTGAACCTTCGGATTTGCAGAAATGAAGGTCCTCAATGATAGTTTGGCTAATTGCTTCTGCCACTTGAATTGTTTTGAAAGGATCTACTGACGGGCAAAATTCTGTAACATCGTCTGCTGTTTTGGCATCGTATAAATCATCTGAATGTTTCTCTATTATTTCTGTAATTCCCTCACCAACTGAGGCCAGAAAAAAGGGAGATGTTACAACTGCAGAAACACTTTCCTCTGGAAGTTCAAATGCAATCTTTGGTTTTGGTGGAGGCAGATTTAAGGCCTCCTTTTTCTTTATGAATCTGCTCCAGTATCTGTCAGCACAACTTGAGCTGGCTCTGTTAAGATGTTTTCGGAAAAATGTAACTGTGTTGGAAACCATTTTGTTGAGATTTCTTAGGTTGGAAAAGCGGCCACTCACATACACGGCAGGTTCCACGGGATAAACGGGGGTCCTTCTGATCACATTTGCAATAGAAGTTACTTTTCGAGAGACCTCCTCTTCCATCAATGAGTTTAACTCCTTCCCACTGTGACACATTTCTGGTGAAACCTGGAGAAACTTGGCCATTTCTGCTGTAATCAAACTCTTTAAATGCACACCGATTATTTCATCAGTCATTGCATAGGCCTCGATATTCTCTTCAATCATTGGAATCAGGATTTTCAGTGAATTTTCCACACATTGCTGAAAAATGTCACTAAGTATGTCAGCCAGAACCCCTGTAATATGTGAATCCTTCAGACCTTGTGAAAGCAAGGCCCACTGTGCCGGTGATAAAGTCTTCATACGAGGCAATATTATGTCCTCCACGTTGTCAATTGAGATGGAGATATTTCTCTTCTTTAGTCCACTTGACTGAAACATTTAAAAAAGCTTTTTTGGATCCAAAACTCAAAAAAGGACGATCTGCTTTGCTACTCTTCTTGAAGTGACGTGTTTTCAGAATGACAAGAGATTTAACATAGAGTGCCTCTGATGCGTTACAATCCGTTACGTCACAAGACGCGTGCGTATTAGACACGAGAGAACAGACAACAGAAGATCAAAGCGTCGGCTGTCACGTGCTCCACATAGCTCTGTAACCTTAGAAACCTCCCGGAAGTAGTTGACCGTCAACTAGGGTGAATCTTAACAAACGTTGTAATTTGGGGTTATTTGTGATTAGCTAGTTACTTATGTAGCTCATTAGTCTTCATAAGTAATCTATAAACAATTCTCCATGTTGTATAATGAAACTGACAGGTTAAAGTTAACCTACCTGCTAAAGTTCTCCGTATAGAGCTCCAGCTGTCATCTCCTCTCAGTTAGTTAATTGGTCTGATTCGCTCCGGAGTCGTTCGGAGAGGCGTCCCGATCTTCGTCCGTTCTGCCGGGATGTAAGAGTTGAATTCACCACCACATGTAGCATCTGGAAGTCATAGTTTAAAAAGACTCTTGTAAGCTGTTTGCGGGTTGGTGGCTGCTGTGTCCAGATGCGTTTCTCCATCAGCAGCTGTTCATCAGGGGCTTCAGTGGTCTGCAGGCTCACCATCCGTGATTTAAAAGATTGGATTGTATTTCTACAAAGCGTTTTGTAGTTACAGGTATGATAGCTGCATGCATGCTTCATTAAAATTCATCTGCTGGTACATTATTGACATTGAAGTCTAAAGTGATTAAATAAATTTGTTATATCAGCAAACTTCAGCAGAGCCTTTTAGCAGCTCCTGGACATCATATGCAACAGTTTCCAGGTGGTTTTACTGATCTATATGGTGTTTACTTCAGTGATAAACCTCAGTCAGTTCTATACAAAACACTTTTTACGTTAAGCAGCTACTGAAACACTCATGTTTGAATAATAACTATGTTCTGCTGTAGCATCTTTTAATAATGGATTTTTCTTCTAATTAAAAATGGTGGCAGACTGACTGGCTACAGGACCATGGACAGTGACACCAGCACCACAGTGGACTGGAAAGCTGCTTACAGTGGCAAGAACAAGTAATCAACTTTTTCATGTTCACTTTTCCACCATGAAAACACCATCTCTATGGAGATGCAACATCATGCTCTATTTCAGCTTGGAAAAGGTAGATGGAGCATCCTAGATGAAACCTGTTAGAGGCTGCAGGCGGAGGTTCACCTTCCAGCAGGACAACGACCCTAAACATACATCTAGAGATACGATGGAATGATTTAGGTCATAGCATATTCATGTGTTAGCATGGCCCAGTCAAAGTCCAGGCCTAAATACAAGTCGAAATATGTGGCAAGACTTGAGAACTGATCTTCAGAGACAATCTCAATCCAGTCTGACTGAGCTTGAGCTATTTTGCAAAGAAGAATGAGCGGAAATGTACAACAAATATATATAGATGGTTAAAGCTGCTGGAACTGCAGAGAAAGGTGGCTCTACATAGTATTGATTAGGGAGTAGGGTTGAATATAAATGCATGCAACACTTTTCAGATTGTTTTGTTAAAAAATGTTATGAGTTTCCTTCTACTTCATAATTTTAAATGATTTTGTGTTTTATGTTTGTGGTTGAAACTGACACAATATAAAGGGGTGTGAATAGATTTGCAAGACACAGTTTTTCCTGTAACTTACACTATGTTTTGTAGGTATAGTCCTATGTTCACTCAGGAATCTATACACTAACTAGCTACTTTATTGTGTCCGCTTTTAAAGCTCCAGGCGGGACTCCTTTCTGCCATCAGAACTACCTTAATTCTTCATGGTATAGATTGAACAGAGATGTTGCTTCATATTGCCACAATAGGATTACACATTTGCTGCAGATTTACATCCATACTGAAAATGTCCTGCTCCACCACGTGAAAAGCAGGTGCTCAGTTAGATTGAGATCTGGTGACTGTGGAGGCCATTGGAGCAAAGTGAACTCATTGCCATGTTCAAGAAACCAGCTTGAGATGACTTGTGACACGTTTTATTATCCTGCTGGAAGTAGGCCCAAAGTGTGCCAGGAACCCCCCCATACACACACCATTATATCACCACCACCAGCCTGACTTGTTGATGCCATGCAGGATGAATCCATACCTTCATGTTATTCATTCCAAATTCTGA
Organism: Girardinichthys multiradiatus; assembly: GCF_021462225.1. NCBI lineage: Eukaryota > Metazoa > Chordata > Actinopteri > Cyprinodontiformes > Goodeidae > Girardinichthys > Girardinichthys multiradiatus. The sequence goes on from NC_061818.1 coordinate 18,570,744, forward strand.
CCCAACCATCTGAATGTTGAGGCTTAAACAGACTCTCATCTGTCTAGGCAACCTTTTAACCCCTAATTATCCAGTTTTGGTGAGCCTGTGGATTCTTGGCTCAGTTTATGGTTCTTAGCTGACAAATGTGGCAACTGGTGGAGCCTTTTGCTGCCATTGTTTTTTTTAAATTACCATTGCCTTTCCATTATCTCAAACCAGTCTGTCCTTTCTCCTCTGACATCAACAAGACATTTTTATTGCCTCAAGCTCCTCAATACTCATACAACTCATCAGCAGAACATTGCTCCTACAAAACCGACACCTCTCTGCAACCACAGCAATCGTATTTTCCTCAAAATGAGCCTACCACCGTGCTGGTAGAAGGTGTATTGTCATTAAAATCATTTTATGTGTATGTAATCTCACATTTTTCATACTATATTTCTTGGATTGGAAAATAATACTTAAAAAAAAATATTGTTATTTCCCAAAGACTGTAGTCTAAGTAGCCAAATATTCAGTAAAACCTATTTTGCTAGATGTAGGATAGAAGAAAAATGTCATGAATACCAGTTTGCTCTATCAATCAAATAGCTTTGGATAATGGGCTTTCATTTTAATGATGTTTAAATAGCTTTTTTGTATTTTTCTACCATTAAAATATGTTTAAAATGGTCAATAACTTTACTATGGCATGTTGTAGTGCCATCAAACTCATAGCACACATAGAGCACATTATCTTGATCATACTACAACTCTTACTTTGGGACAATATGCCACAGATATTGCACATATTCTCCATGTAACATTATGTTGTTTTTGTTGAGGTATTATTATCCACAAAGACAATGTTAGAAGTTGTAGGGCGACATAAACATCATCACATCTACTCCATATCACGTTGTTTACACTGCAACAACTTTTAAACAACTCACAAAGTTGTGACAAAAAATTTATTTAAGCACCTTTTCCCAAAATAAGAGTTGTAGTATGATCAAGTATGATCAGACGGTGATACCGTGACGAAAGTCACTTTATATGACAAGTTTACCCACAAAATTGTTGTAGGTAAAAGTTACATTTTGAGGGGCTATGACTTCAGGTGGCAAGCTCCTCAAAATCAAATAAACATCATTAAAAGAACCCAGGTCTTCAGAGCATCTCCACATCTCACTGCCCCCCTGATCCCAAGACACCACTCTGGGAAACCCTTGATAAAATGCATTTGGTGTCTGTGGAGGGGAAGATGTGGAGGTATGTATTTTTAATTAATTGATTTAATTTTAAAATTGACTGCTTTAATATGACAAATATGTCCTATGAACAAATACAAAGTAGCAGAAAAGCATTTGTTACGTTGTACTAATAACCCTAGATGTTTTTCTCAGATCTCTGCAGTAAGGCGAGTCCAGTCTGGAAGGGACTCACCTTCCTGCTCCGAAAAAGGAATTAAGCAGGTATTTTAAATACTTTTTTTTAATTATTCTCAAATAATTACATGTTAAATTATATGTTTCTTTGTGGCTAGAAGGGGAGAAGGACAGTTTTAATGTCTGTCTGTCAGCCGCTAAGAGCAATGCACTTCTGTCAGCAGAAAATGGGCTCTCAGATCAGCTTGAACAATAAATACTCAGAGGCTGTTAATCCCAGCAACAGCAGATAGTCAGTCTCCTTCAACACCAGAATTTGATTCAAACAGTGAAAGCTGATTTTAAATTGAGCAGATTCACAGTAAAGGTCACTGTACAAAAACATTCAAATTAATTATAAATGCAAATTAAAGTTATGTATCTGAGGAAGCCAGCTGACTGTGTTGAATCTTCACTTTTGTTACAATCTCCCATAGACTTCAACATTGTTTTTTCATGAAGTCCATTACCTGCTTAAAAAAGTTCTGTTATTGCAACAGGACCACTTCTTTATGGCAGTGTCCCTTTAAAGGGAGGTGGCAGTGATGCAAGAACTGCATGTAGAAGACGTTCTCCATCTCCCACATGAAAATGTCAAAGACGCCATTTGGGCCGCAGCTGCAGTCGTGCAGTTTTACAAAGATGGAGGTATGTTATTGACAAGTAGTTCATGGTTTGAACTTTTACACATGCAAATATGCAGATATACATACTTACAACCAGGCCACACCTTTCATTTTTTCAATCAAAAAAATAAAATTGGAAACCCTGAAGTATCATCCACCTCACAATAGTGTGGCACAACATGTTGGTCTGTCACATTAAATCCAAATAAAATGCATTCACATTTTTGTTTATAACATGACAAAATGTGGAAATGTTCAAGGGGTATGAATACCTTTGCAAGTCACTGTATGCAGTTCTTTTTAATTTAGATGATTATTCACACAGTGATTGCTGGTTCTGGTACACGATACAATATATTTAGCCATATATGGCGATAATGTAGACATATTTATAGACATAAAGACAGGTGGACATAAAATAGACTATATGTCTTGGACCCAAATTCATAAAGCCTTTTGACACAATTCTGTCAGTCAGTCAGTCATTTTCTACCGCTTATTCCATAGTGGGTCATGGGGTAGCTGGTGCCTATCTCCAGCAGTCTATGGGCGAGAGGCGGGGTACACCCTGGACAGGTCGCCAGTCCATCACAGGGCAACACACAAACAACCATGCACACACTCATTCATACACCTAAGGGCAATTTAGAGCTACCAATTAACCTAACAGGCATGTCTTTGGACTGTGGGAGGAAGCCGGAGTACCCAGTGAGAACCCACGCATGCACAGGGAGAACATGCAAACTCCATGCAGAAAGACCCCTGGTCGGGAATTGAACCCAGGACCTTCTTGCTGCAAGGCAACAGTGCTACCAACTGCGCCACCATGCACAATTCTAAAACGTTCAATTAAAATTTTTAGTGTCAGATTAGTATGCTTTACTGCATTTTCTGATTATGTTAACATAGTGTATGTTGTGGGTATTGTAAAAACGTGTTATACTAATTTTAACAGGAGAAAGAAGAAGAATGGACTTCAGTCACCATTATTGGCGTGTTAGAGTCTGAAGAATGCAGCTCAGACTCCTTTTATGAGCTGCGCCTTGAAGATGGAAGGACCCTCTTCATTGACCACAAGAATGGCAGCCTTTGGACACAGAGCAAAAGAAAGGGAAAGACCCTTTCTTCATTAAAGGCAAAAGAATTGTAGAGATTAATCTGAAAATATGAATTCTTGATATGATGTATTTTTTGGTGTTCAGGAGGAAAGGTATTTATCTGTACTGTTTTTAATATTGTGTTCTTTTTTCATGTATTTTAATGTTAAAATATTAAATTGATATTTGTTTTTAATTATTCATTCATTCATTTTCTATACCACTTATTCCATAGTGGGACCTTCTTGCTGCAAGGCAACAGTGCTACCAACTGCACTAAAAAAAACAAGCAATTTAAGGAGAGTCATTATGAAAGCAAATGAAAAATTATTGGAGGATCTTCTGTGACATGATTGGGAAAGAAACCAAAACTAATAAAGTTTGGAAAGTAATTAAAATTGAATTAAAAACAATATGCATATCAATCTTAAACGTAGGTAACACAAATATATTTAAAGATGAAGAGAAAACTGAAATACTAGCCGAAACATTTAGCTAAATTCCTAATATCAACATCATTAGTAACGAGGGAAGTAAACACAACTTAATATATACTTTCAGAGAGCTTCCCTGAAGTTCATCCCTTACTTTATAATTGTAAGAAGCAGGGTTGCTGCTATGTTTGATATTTAAACTGGGTTTCTGTTGCAGGACCGTACATCACAGGAGGATGAGTTGATGCTTTGCTTTTACTTTCTTTTCTCCATTTTCATCAAGTGATGCTCTACAACCAAGACAGCTAGATGGGTGTGAATATGGTGTTCACCAAATGAAAGAAATTATTTCAAGAAAGCAGGGAACTGCTATAATAAATAGCAACCTAAGCACAGGTAGTGACATTTTAATTTTATTGTATTCAGTGTTGGTACGGAGGACTGAAAGATGCAATGGTGTGGCCCCTCCTGACATCTAGGCCTCTTCTTTTTCCCCAAGATGTCAGAAATTCTGTTTACAGCACAGGGAATTAGGTTATTTCCACATAACATTAACCTTAGATTAATTTTTGATTGTGCTATACATAAAATATACAGTATTTATGCCTCTGCATCTACAGTGCCATTGAATATATTCAGTCTCTTGGTTTTGTTTTCATTGCTGTAGTAACAATCATGGTCTACATAAATTGGCTTTTTTTTTTTTTTTACAAAGAAATATAAAAAAACATTGTGTCAATGTTATATTAAATTTTTAAAGGGTGATGCCATTTAAATAAAAATATATAATGAAAAATAAGTGGTTGCGTGCTCTGTATACATTTGAGTTAACCTTGACATTGAGGAGGTTTAGAAGAAAAGGCCAATTTATAACGACCATGATTGATTTATTACAGCAATAAAAACATAATCCTTCCAAGGGTGCGAATTATTTTTTTATAGAAATAGATGTGATTTTTTTTCTTATTAACCAAGTTTGTAATCTTTAAAAAAAGACCTTCACAGAAACTTGTTCTTTCAGATGCTTCTTGACAAAGTCATGTAGCCAGTTAGGGACACTGATGATGAGGATTGTGATGCTGAGTCACAGGTTTTCTCAGAACATTCATTGAAACAGGTGTGGCGTGTTCATATTTAATAATGCATCGTCTACACTATGAAGTTCATATTGAAATAAAGCACAAAAAAAAAGATAGTCAACACCTTTTTCCAGCAAAAAGAACAGATTTATTATTAAAACAACAGAGGAAGAGGAAAATTTTAAGGCAGAAGACAAAATCTTAGAAAATATTTTACTCTTTTTAGCAGCAGATTAATGAAAACAGTCATGTTAGGCACAGTTAATCAGCCTGGACCATGCTATTTCAAAAGTCTTTTTCCAGATCGTTCTGTCATGTCCTAGATGTTCAACCAAAAAGTAGAGTTAGAACCTGAAGATGAATGAAATTTGAGAAAAGTGAAATAATGCAGATTGTATTGAAATATGAAGAAAACAGATAAAAATTAGATAATATATGAATTAATGCATGATGGTACACTAAGAGAATGAAAAAAGTTGGGTTCATATAATTTGCTTTGTCTTAGCAACAAAATAAAAAATATACAAAAAAAAATAACATTTAGTTTATGTCTCAAAATTAATTTGATAAGTTTTAAAGGTAGTTTACAGGAGTTAGTGCCTTCTAGTGGCAAATCTCCAGACTGAACCCAGGTTTAAATCAAGAATTTGCAAAAGGTTGGAAATTATAACAGCGTAAAATTATCAGTGAAAGATACTTGGTGTCTGTTGATAATATATTGCTCATTCTAATATATAAAACCACATATATTCTAATTTCAAAGTCACGTTGAACTTATGAAAACTGACTAATAATGTTGATCTGTATGTAATATTTCGTTTCTGCCTGAAATTAAATTGAATTAGTATGACATAAAAATGTTTACATTTTATTTATAAACATAATGATACCATGATTTCACTGAGGTATAATACATATACCTCAATAATGTCTCATAGCAATGTACTGTAAAATTATTGCTAATTTACTGTTAGGAAAGTACTATAATTTGTTTCATGGGTATGTTCAGTCTACTATCTGGCACGTTACTACAGTGATTGTGAAAAGTATTGATACCTCATGGCATTTTTTGCATTTCCTCATATTGTAACCCCAAACTTTAATGTATTTTATTTAGGTTTTCTGTGATTAAAAACTCCATCCATCCATTGTTTTTCGCTTATCCAAGATCAGGTCACGGGGATAACAGGTCTAGGGAGAAACCACCAAGGTCAGTCAGAATGGGTGGAGAGTGTCTGTGAACATCAAATTTAAAGTCTTCTTATGAATTGGATTTAGGTTTGCTCTTTGACTGGGCCGTTTCAACACCCGAATGTTTTTTTATCTAAACCCCTCCATTGCAGCTCTGGCTGTGTGTTTAGGGTCGTTGTTCTGCAGGAAGGTGAACCTTCATCCAAGTCTCAAATCTTTGCAGCCTCTAACTTATTTTCTTTCAGGATTACCTTGTATTTAGCTCCATTCATCTTTGCATCATTCCTACCAGCTTCTCTGTCCCTGTTGAAGAAGAGTTTCCCCACACTATGATGATGCCACCACCATTTTTTCTCCTTGGGTATGATGTGTCTAGGGTGCAGTGACCTCCACGCACAGTGTTTTGCATGTAGGCCAGAAAATTCAATGTCGGTGTCATCTAACCAGAGCAGCCTCTTCCACGCTTTCCATATTCCTTACATTGCCACCAAAAATTTCAAAGGGGACAACTTATTTCAACATTAACTTTCTTTTTTGCCCCTTTTCCAGACAGGGGTATGGCCACAGGGGTGGCTGGGGGTGGTACCTGGTGCCTTCAATGATTAATGCTCTCTTTGCCTGGTCTGTCAGTTAAGGTGGATGTATGTGTCTTGGTACTTTATGGATGTGCCACACTCTTTACATATTATGAATGACAACGAACAGTGCGAAGTGAGATGTTTAAAGCTTGGTATATTTGTTTTATACCCCAATTCTGCTTAAAAACCAACTGACCGATCCAGCATGTTCCTTGGTCTTCACAATGCACTAATGTTTTCTACAACACCCTCTGAGATTTGAACAGAATAGCTGTTTGTACTGAGATTTTATTAATAAATGATGGCCAAGTGTACTAATTATGTGGCTTCTAAAGGCTGGATTTTATGTAAGGTATCAGAGTAAATGGGGCTCAAAAAATGCACAAACATGCATGCAAAGCAGTACAAACAACACACTACTTTGTGTAACTTGGTCACACACAAATCTACTGTATATAAAGCTAGTTCACCACCACCCTCGTTACATGAGAGACCGTCCTGAAAATGACCTTGCTGTGATCGAGCTTCGCGACCGCATAGTCTTTAAGCCACACATCGATGTGCAGCTATACAATATATAAGTATATAAAATTTGGATCCGGTATTTTGTGAGTGTAATAAAAAAAGTCTGGAAAAACTTACAAAGTTTACCTTTGCTCCTTTCTCTGCAAATATCTTTATGTCAAAATCATGTCTTTTTAAAACCATTCACTTCTATTTACTCTTGCTGCTTTTTTATTTGTTTTCTTTTAGTAAAGTAGTTATCCTACTTAAAACTTAATGTGTTAGTTACATAGAAGGTCTTTGATAGATTTAAAGGAAGGTTAATCAAGAAACACATTCTTTCCCTCATGTCTTTTTTTAATCACTCCAAACACTGGTTCTATTCTTGGGCTTTTCCATCTTAAGATTGTCTAATTGTTCTGTTAGTAAATGCAGTCTTGGGAAATATCTTGTGAATATCAGACCTGAACATCATCTAATTTGCTGAAATGATTAGGATTTCTTAAACGTAGCGCTTAAGCAAATCCAAAGATAGATTTTAGACTTTAGTTTACATATAATAGCAATCACATTTGGTCCAAAAAAACAAACAAAAAAACAGCTTACACCAAGAACAGTTTGCTTTTATTAAAGCACATGAATTAAGTCTGCTAACACGCATCACCATACACCGTTTCAAAAATAAATGAATTATTTCTTAATCATCATGCTGAGACAAGCCATTGTGATATTGTTTTCCTCAACTGGTAATGATAATGAGAAAATATTTATAAGAGTCTCAGAAACACAGGAGGCTCTGAAGCAAATGATCATCGACTGACAAAAAAAGAGACAGAGATTAACAAGGCGTGACTCACTGACTACAAGAAGTCGCATGTGTTTGGAGCATGTCTTGCTTAGTGAGGTGGACAAGAAGAAAACAAATAGTAAAGAAAGAAGGCAAAAATAAGCAGTAAGGAATACACATTCCAGCCTAAAATGCTGCAAAGCATTGAAAAGAAAATGCATAGTTATATTTCTTTTTTTTTACAAGCAGTTTAAAATAATGCGTGGGTTTATTTTAAATTGGGAGGAAACAGTCTTCAAACGTGGTCAGATCAGGGTAACCAAAGTAAATTTTTTAAGTGGGCTTCAGCAAATTTTATCAGTAGTCAGTATCTCACCTGCGGCAGCAAACTGTCTTCAATTTCAATTTAGGGAGCTGATGGTGTGTTCTAACCAGGGAGTTAAGCTGAGAGAAAGGATAGATTCAAAGGGGCCTGTCATACATTGTATTCAATATTTACCCTTATTTCAGAGATACTGGTCCATGTCAAGAAATACATTGCAGAAAATGAAAACAAATAAGGCATACAGATTATTATCCATGTGTTACCAGAAGCATGAACAATATCTGGAGCAACTTTGAGTTGAAACAGTCAAAGCCCTTAAAAATGCATGTTTTGATTCACAATAATGGAACTTCATATTGTGCATAGAGTTGCATAGAGTTCCTCAATGATGTGTGAAATTTGAGCACTTTACCTGAGACAAATAGTTAGCTTGAACTGGTAGTTTCTGAACTTTATTTTGGATTTGGGTATTATACCAGGCTGCATGGTGGTGCAGTTGGTCGCACTGTTGATTTGCAGTAAGAAGGTTTCTAGGTTTGAATCCCAGTTTGAGACTTTCTGCATAAAGTCTGTATGTGCTCCTCGCACATGCATTGGTTCTCTGACTTCTGTTGGCTTCTGATTCCTCTAATAGTCCAAAGACATGCTCCCTACCTTACGTGGTCTCTCCAGATAGCCCTAAGGAGTGAGTGCATGTGTGTGTGGTTGTTATTCTTTTTTTGTGTCTTTTTGTTGTGCTGTGTTGGACTGGCAATAGCATATATCTGTATTTTATCATGTGACGACTAGAGATAGGCATCTTGCTTTGCTGCAGTCCTGTCAAAGAAAAATCTGATATAGAAAATGGATGTAATCACACTAAAAGCGAGCTCTATAACAATAAGTACAGTGAGCTTTAAAAACAGGTACTTGAACATCTTCTGTGGAAATTTTAGTGCCAACATATTAGCTTGCTTGGAACACTGTCCATGCACAGTGTCACCATCAAATAATTCAGTGGTTAGACACTGCCCAGAGACAACAACTCCACAGAGCTGCACGACAAAATATCATCCTGTGACAAAAAAGAATATAAAAATATGATTAAAGATGTTCTTTAGTCTTTATTTTATTGTGTTACCATCATCTCAGTGCAAAAAAACTAATATTAAGTAAATCAAACAATTTAGTTTACAAACTAGCTGGATGTGGTTTTAAGTTACCAGCTCTGAAAACTGACTTTTGAGAATTGTTATAGCATTTCTAAATCCAAACTTTTGCAGTTTATGCTACTTCCAGAGGTTTTGAGAACAGCATTGTATAAAGCTTCATAAATATAGTCTAACATCTAAAAGTGTCATTAGAAAAAAAAACCTGCCTCTACACTTTTGTGGCATATACAGTAACTATTAACATTAAATTCTCTCATTGTGGCAACTGCAGATTTGAGTTTCTATTGTAGAGCTGTGCTGCAGGTGCATCTTGTACAATTACTTTCTTAGTCTTTTAAAGCAACAATATGAACGTTTGTCTTCATACTGCGCTTACTGCACTTTACAAAATTCAAAACAAAAATGAACTTCCACAGCTATTATTTCTGTATTTTCACTCAATGAGTGGGGTTGAGATGAACATTAAAGAGGACAGGATGGCTTTCTGTAGAAGTGCAGACAAGAAACTTAATGCAAGAAAAACTTTGTTATTGTTCTGTTTTTGTATGGCAACAAAATGTTTACTATTTAGAAAAATCTTTAAATTTCTATTTTGTTACTTTGGAATTCCCATAACAAAGTAACTCGTAAGCTCTATCAGGTACCAGATTCCTTTTGCCTTATGGTGAATTTATTGTTTTTTTTACTCTCTATTATTCAAGGCACTGGAATTATCGAAGAAAATTAGTGATCCAGCCCGGGCTCTCTGTAAATATATGTGTTTGTTTTCACACTCTGACACACACCCAAAACCTCCAAATGCTAAAGGAATTATTTCTTTATTTCTTTCCATATTCTTTTTCAAAATCATGAATCAACTCCCAGCTTCTGTCATGACAAAGCATGAACACAAACACACATTTCACACATTTCAATATTGCACCAAGAACCTTTGTGCTCCTGCTATCCTGGAAATCCTCACATTCTGCAGTGTGTGTAACAATGCAACATCATGCGCACACAGAGAGGTCGTTTTCAAACAATGTTAGGTCGGAGAATCTCCACAGTTGGCCTTTCATAAACAATTCAGATAACTGCAGCTTGCACTTCTGAGATCCACTATCAACACAGGAAATCCTCTAAAAGGACAGTTGGATGAAGCACGCAGGATGCAGATCATAATGCAACAAGACAGCTGCAGAGATTGTTTCATTTGAAGTCCATCAATTGTGATGGGGACATTTTGGCCATCATGAATATGTAGCTTGAGATCAGCGTCAGTGAAAAACTGGAAATCCGCATTAAGCAGAGCAAAAAGGGAACAGAGTTCTATAAACAATTATTTTTTTCAAGAGACCCATAATTTTATCCCGACATATAGGCTTTGTATAAGGAGGCTTCCACGATAAACTTTAAACAAAGTCTCATCTAAATAATTTGAGCATAAATATTATCTTACATTTACCCTCTTTAGGTACCCTTAAGCCTGGCTTTTATGTAACCACAGTCAGGCTCCTATGTATTGTCTGCTCCCATGTATACCTTCACTCTTCACCCTCTGCACTTGCTCATCTGTGATTACTGCTCCCTTGAACTAACTCCAATTATGATGCAGTGGCTGCTCTCCTCCACACAACCTTTGACGCCTTCCAACTGTGAATATCTGTCAAACCAGGCCTTTAAAGCAACTACATCCTACCCTGCACCTGGTCCCATCAGGTGCTGGGTAGAAGATCTAAAAAAAAGGATAGCTGTAAATTTACACTAATTTAGAAAGTCTTCTAGAGCAATTTTGAAACAACTGCAGAATCTTTCCCTATTTAGGAAAGGTCTGGAAGAAGACCCAAACTTTTGCATGAAAGGAAAATTTGTAAAAGGCCTTAAGAAACAACATAGAAACTAGAAGGGCTCAAGCCTGCCATGCAGTAAAAACTGATGCAACACCAGTGTCACTGTCCACTATAGACTAGTGCAACTGAGAAAGACACATCTGCTCTAAAATGTATATCTTCAAGCTTGACTGAAATTTGCAGCTTCCCCTTTGGACAAGCTAAATGCCTTCAGGAAAAATGTTTTATGGTCAGAAAACAGGAATTTTGAGATTTTTTGTCACAAAGGCAAAAGCATGTTGTTAGATTAATGTTAGGCTTCCAAACCGAAGAACACTTACAACTATCAAGCATGGTGATGGCAGGATCATGCTGTGGTGCTGATCAGCAGAAGAAACTCAGAATTCCACGGATCTGCCACTCTGCTTCACCAAAAACTGGCTTAGTGAACACACCCCAGACAGCACACTTCTGATGCGCTGTCTGAGATGTGTTTTAGAAACTGTAAACCCCTTGATTCAATGAGGGAGTTCTCTTTGTGTGTTCTAGTCCATGCTTACATCCCACCACAAGTGTACACATCAGAGCCTGAAAAACCCCATGACTGGATTACAATCCCAACAGCTTCTTCCACAGGTTTGGAAAACAGCCATTCACACCTCCAACCTATTAACCCACACCCCATTCCCACTCAAAGCTTAACCCACTCAAGACTATGGAAATGACACCGGACTAGAACAGCCCCACACTCCCTCCCATCACCATCCTTAACAACACTGCGTCTACTGTGGATCCCTTCTGGTTCGTAGGAACCACTATTTCTCTGGATCTGAGGTGATGCTCACAAATAAACACTGTTTGGAAGAAGGGACAGGAGAGACTGTACTTCTTACAACAACTGAAGAAGTTGTTGTGGAATTTTCTTATCAAAGTGGGTAGAAGTTGACTCATAACAAGAGAAAATCCGGACTTTGTCTTATAAGTTTTATTCAAAGGCATTCAGCGTTTGAAGACCCTGACACTGAGGTTAGTCAGTGAAACAGAGCCCCAATCAACATTTACACACAGTATTTATACCAGAACATGACAGTGTTATCTCAACTTCAAAGAGTCTGTGTTTTATGACCCCAGACCCTTCTCGGGTTCAGAGGTGACAAAGTTATCTAGGAACCCATCTGTCCTTCCCAAGATATCACCCTTAAAGCATGGGTTTTAACTATTAAACTTCTGATAATGGCTTTTATAGCTTCCTCCTCTAGCACAGATGTTCTGAGGAGTGAGGTAACCTAAAGGTCATACACTATGGAATGCTTACTGCAAGAATTTCCATTACACTCCCTTCTTCTGATTACAAGATAATCACAACTAAAGGAAAATTCTGCAAAACCAACACCCCTCTCAGCTAACAGACAATCCAAAGCCATTCTATTTGCAAACTCATCGTTCTAATAGCTTAGGCTGATTGAATCATAAGTTGTGACCGTAGGTAGTAAATGAGCTAGATAAAATACTCCAGACCAATTAGCAGGCAGATACAGATATAATCTATTTTCAAACAGCCAAACCATGTTCTTAGGACATGAGTACCCATCTCATAAAGGAAAAGGAACAAAAACCCTGGTTAATTCACCTGCCTGGCCATACAACTAACCTCCATCCGGTAAGGCTGTAAGATTAAGAGTTAACACAAAGGGATCTGGGACCAAAGATCCTGAAATAGTAGAAGGATCAGTTCTGATAGGACATGACTCAAATTTATGTCTGTTGATTAAAGCACATAAAACAGATATAATAGCTTTGCAACCTACTGTCTTCCCAAGGAAATAAGGTCTACTTTCCTCCTGTGTAATACAAATATCTGGACCTTTAATCGGATTTCTAATACCCCAAATTCTATAAAGAGTTCCCGTAGACGCACATGTTAAATTAATCTCACTAGAAAATCTACTAACATTTCTGCTTTACCTAACAGTATAATTCCTCACCCAAGGAAAAATGACCTCCACCAGCTGGTTATATTGCCTATCTGGAAAGAAAGTAGAATCAATAGGAACAGGTACTAAAAATGGTTGATCATTAATAACACGTGGAATCAAACAACAAACATAGCAACTGTCATTTCTAATCTTCCTCACAGTTTGATGCATCCGTTGCCACCAGACATTATCAGTATGATCATAGTAGTCAGGAAAGTGATGAATCTCTCTTCGAATCCGCTGATGAGTATTATTAGCATAATTCCTCAGATTAGCCTTACATTGTCTTTGCTGTACCTTTTCCCAAATGAACACAAGAGTTATAAAAAGACTTGCAATACCAATCATTAGCATCAGAACAGACCATCTTCCATATAGCTGCATTGTGACCTTGAAGTGGAATGTCCTTTCTTCTGGTACTGAAAGCAAACAGTTTTTTCCAAAGAAAATAAATTATAAACACAACTTAAAAAACAAAAAAAACAAAAATCCTGTTGTCTCTCCTGAGTGGCTTCAAGCTGCCCTGTTACCAGTCTGCTACAGGTGGGCGGTCGTAGGAAGTTCCTCGAGAAATATATTTAGAAACAGGAATTCTAACCTGCTGGAAGTTAGGCTTCCATAGTCCAACTAAACAACGGTGGAAATGAACACATTCAAATTTGTAATAATACCATAATGATAGATATCAAGCAATAACCATGAAAGTTAGATAAAAGCATCCGAGATTTCCTCCTCAGAGTCAGTCTCGCTGTCAAAGTGGGAGAAAATAATTTGGCTGACCCTCGCTGTCCAGGCAAAGGAGCCCCTAGTAGCCACCAAATATTAAGAAATTAAGGAGAATAAGCATCATGGCGCATGTTTGACTGTCTCTCTGTTGCAGACCTCACCAGTCCATCATCCAGAGAAAGGTTATGTGCAAATGTGTAGAGGTCTTCCCTGTATGTTTCCTATGTGTCTCTCACTGTGGTGTGTGTGCAGTGAGGCAAATGACCTTATGATTTCTAACTTTCAGGCAATGCGATGGCCTTAAGTAGATTCTGAAATAACGTTGCACTGCCCAAGGGATTATTGTGCCCTTGTAAGAACAGTGTTCTTCAACCACCTCTTCAATCACTCGCCAGTGATCAGCTTACAGTTCTTTGTCTTGTGGTGGTCCGCTGTCCTCACACCTTTCAGGCCGTGGATGATCCAGTTGGAAGATGACTTGTGTCCTGGAAGCCAGATGAAGCTGGAGGAGCTGGACTGCAGCTTTCCTGGGTGTCTAGTAGGATCTGATATGGGCCATTCCAGCCCTGGACTTCCTGTGTTTTCTCCTAAATTCTCTGAGCAGAATCCAGTCGCCAGGAATAAAGGACTGGAGGGTGGAAGTGGCTGTTTCTGGTAATGCAGTCTTCACCGTCTGTGAAACTTGAGAAAACACAGTGGACAGGTTTTGACAGTAAAACAACATCCTACCTTCACACAAAGATGTGGAAGAAAATGATCTTGGCAATATCCCCATGTCCAAATTAGGAGACCTGCCACACAGCACTTCAAAAGGACTGAGATTTGCCTGTGTCTTTTGTCTCAATCTCATATAAGTGAGAACAATAAGTAGAGCCTTCACAACACTTGGCTAATTTTCAATTCAAAGTCCCATTCTCAAACCTAAGTGCTTAACTACATGAACTTCATCAAAACATCCAACAAAATCCAAAGAATTGATCTTCTGACTTCACCTGATATACTAGCAGTGACCATCAGCTAAATATTCTGAATATCAAAAATATGACATGATGTTTGAGGAAGGCCTGATTACAGGTCAATATTTCATAGTTTCAGAATACCCAAAAATAATTTCAAAAATGGTCTAATCTTTGGAGATGTAAAATTTCACAAAAGAATCAACAGCATACTTTCAGAGAGGTTTTCAGAATGTGGTCTTAGGGAGCTATGCACCATTTATATAAACAAAGTACAACGTCTCTCTCGCATTGTCACTAAGTCCTCACTGGAGGTATGAGCTACCCTTTTTCCCATGAGTGCTACAACTTTTGGAACCCCATGTTGCTTTATTCTGACATTCCCCTCTTCTGGCGCAGGGTCCAACCCATGCGACAATCCAGCAAAAAGTTTGTACAAAAATGTTCTAGTAACCAAGATCACATTACCTAGAACCAAAGAAATGAATTCTGACATAACTATGTGTCACTATGAATTTAATGAAAGCAACATAAAGAAAATCCAGATGTTTTTAACTGCAATTCAGTTCCATTAACAACAAAACACAAACTTTAATTAGTCAGTTCATCAATGTCTCACTTAGAAATTAGTCACATATCATCCTGA
Organism: Girardinichthys multiradiatus; assembly: GCF_021462225.1. NCBI lineage: Eukaryota > Metazoa > Chordata > Actinopteri > Cyprinodontiformes > Goodeidae > Girardinichthys > Girardinichthys multiradiatus. The sequence goes on from NC_061818.1 coordinate 18,586,019, forward strand.
TTTGTCTTGTACAAAGATGAGTATTAGATTAATGGACATCTAATGTAATTCAGATGCATAAACCCTACAAATTTGAATCTAATAAATAATTCCCACCAAGTATAAAGTCATGACTCTGATTCTTTATCAAAAATATATTCCTTACTTTTGCATATCTTGAACTGTCAGCTAGCTTAAGGGTACCAGGGAAACTTCCAATCTAATAAATCACCAATTATTCTGCATGCAAAACTAATTCTTCAAACTAGTTTAAACTATTTCATTAACCTTTTAATAGTAAAACACATAAATCTAAAAGTCATGCTACATCCAAAAAAAAAACATGTTTTTAAGGCAACAATCACTACAAGCATTTTGATTCTATTGTCTCTTAAACAGTGTTAAAACTCAGGAAGGGAGGTGCTGAGCGTTACCATGGAAGCAAAGGCATGAACCAACCTGGTAGGTGGGCGGAGTCAGGCAGAACTAACCTCTGATTGGCAGCCTATGGGCGGACCCACGGTTTCTTCATTCAAACCCATCTTAGTGAACCTTAAACTGCAAAACTGTTAACATGCACCTACCTCAGAAACAAGCTGCTTCTTAACTCTCCTGAAAACTCAAAGTTTTAATCAATCTGGGATTTAGAAACATTATTCTAAACATGGATTATTGTTTCATGCAACATATAAACATACATTCATTCCAACAAACACAAAGACAAAACATCAAAGACAGACAAATGGCCAAATTTGAAGCTTCAAGAATTCAAAGAAATTTTTAACAATCTCTTTTCAGTATATGTTTTCTCAAAAATATCTTTTAATGCTATAATTGATCAATTTTGTTATGACAATCTTCAGGATCCTTTTTTAAAAATGAGTGCACATGGTCCAAAAAGATCTCAAACTATTTAGAAGCACAGCAACAGTTTTCTCTTAAATAAATCCAAAATCACTGATGCTGAAACCTTTTGCTAATTGTTTGTACTGTAACTCTATAATAACTACAATCCTGAGAGTTATTGTTATAGTTCTCTTTTTGTTTGGCTCAATTTGATCGCAGCTGTATTGCAGAATTTCAGGTTAAATGCAAAGAAGTATTTTAATTCAATTCAATTCAAATTCAAAGATACTTTATTGATCCCTGAGGGGAAATTAGAAAAGTCGGCGTTGACATTTTTATGGTATACCCAAACTAAACAAAACTGCAGTGTTTAACTTAATCAGAAATTAAGATAAGAAGCTAGACTCCAAACTGGACTTTTTCCCACATAGTGTTTCAAAAAGAACAAACATCATTTTCTTTAATTTGGCCTATTTAAATTTTGAGAGTTGGGGAGAAACATTAGAAAAATCACTAGAACCCCTCTTTAATAATCCAAATGCTGATAAATGTTCCAATATTTTATCTCTTAGTAATCTGAAATCACCTTGTGTACCTTTCTACTCATATGTATTCTTTTAATCTTTAAACCCTAAGAAATCAAACAAGGAGACTGGAGTTTGAGCCGACCATCCTCTTACTGTTAAGAGGGCCTTTATTTCTTTTCTTTTCCTAAAATAAAGGATTTTACTTGTCTTGATTCCATTATAAAAATCCTAACCTTGGTTCCAAAACAAAACTCTTCAACCCCAATCTGTGTTCCCCAGAGTAGACATTTTGAGTATTATTGCATTTCAAAGCCACCAAATGACTGGAACTCATCATTGGCTTAGATCTATTTTAATAGGTAATCGGTCTACCTTTAATTAAATATTATAATTTTATGGACCCAAAATCTATGGCTCACGGGCTTCAGGAGTCCAGGAACCACAAGTTGAGTACTACTGCATTGAACAATGGTGTTAACTTTCTGCAGAGATTGAAGGATTGGCTAAATATATTATTTCTGCTTGGACAATAATCAGATTTAAAATTATTAGTTCACAGCTCCTAATTTACCTCAGATCATATTTGCTTCTAACCCAGTTCATAATAAGCTTCAGACAAACATTATGCTAAAAAGCCAAAAACAAAACAAAACAAAAACCAGATCTGTTTTAAAATAAAGAAAAAGCATGCTTAAAAAACTTGGTACTGTGGTGGAAAATAACTCCACGGTTCTGAAGGCCTTTTCATGCAGAGTCTTTAAGGAAACATGAGATTAGTTTAATTTTTGTGTGGTACCACTGTTCAATCAGATTCTTTCTTACCTTCAAAAATAACCCAATTTTTTCATTCTCATTTTAAAGGTTTGTTTTACCAAGGAAAATGTGTTTAACAAAACCAATTACTCTCAAAGGTTTTAAAAGTTTTAGCTGGATGTATCTTAGAAAACAACAAGTGTTTCAATACTTCTGTGCAGCACAGAACTGATTAGGTTTCTCTTTCCTTCCCCAAAGGGAGAAAAAAGAAACTGCAGAACCAAGCCTTTCATAGTTTTTGTCAGGACCTGATATAAGGTACAGTGTAAATCAACACGCTGCATGAATCAGAAGAGGGAAGAAAAAACTAATTTAACCTCTTCCCAGCAGCTGCTGTGAAAAACAATGAATTTGCATCTTCCATAAGCGTAAGTTAGCACTTGCGGACAAAAACTGCACCAAACTGTAAGTATTGTGTCAGAGACTGTATGAAGACCATCTGCAGTAGAACTAAGCCTGTTTTAATGAGGTCTCTACCCATTAGATTTATGGAATACAAACTCTGACAACAGAAAATAATACCTGAAGGAGAAACCCATCAGGTTTTACGCATGCAATGGGTTTTAAAAATATTCCTTCATGATCTGTCCTGAGAATAACATAGAAACACTTGGTTACTGCTGAGTTTTGGAGATGTTGTAACTTCCTCTGCTTTTAATAACTTTTAATAACTAGAATAATTGACCCTGAATATTCCACGACAAAAGAGAACTTGCTTCTCTGAAAGAATTAACCAGGAAGTATCAAATGAGCTAAGTTATCACCCTTTTAAAGATACTTTTCTAACCCTAAAATAATATTTTAACCCGCTATATCTGTCAACGTCAAGCAAGCGTCACATGAGCAGCAGTTAATAAGCGTTCTTCATTGCAGAAAATAGGAAAAGATTTATGCAAATGTGTGTTTTTGTACGTTACCCCCATCAGTTTCTTAATCGCTCCAGAGTCAGACTGTCATGGCACACAGCTCTCTATCAGTCCAAAAAAAACCAGGCCCTTCCCAGGTCTGTTGGTGAGGCATTCAATTATTCTTTGTCCAGTTTAACTTCTTTCAGGAGGGAGAAAGAAGAAACTTTGCTCCGGCCTGTTTCAATATAAATCCAGTGCATTCACTCTTCTGGCTCTTGCAAACAGCATGGATCGTTGTCCATCTCAGTGGGGCCAGACTTCTTCTGAGTTTCGTTTTTGGTGGAAACTCACACTGCGATTTGCAACAAGCAGGCAGACAGGAAGGCAGATCTCTCTCTTTCAGGCCGTGCTGGAGAAGCGTCTATGGCGGAGTAGCCATGGAGAAGGGCAGGTTTCTAAAATCCAGACTCAAAAACGCAGATGTTAAACTCAAATCCCGTATATGTGTGTATTTGTGTGTGAGAGAGGCAGAAGCAAAAGCTTAGTATAGGTTCAGATTTTGCACAAAGAAATATTATCAGTCAGTCAGTCAGTTGTCCACCTGCCTGTCACTTCCTTCCACAACATGCATTATACAGGTCCTTCTCAAAAAATTAGCATATTGTGATAAAGTTCATTATTTTCCATAATGTCATGATGAAAATTTAACATTCATATATGTTAGATTCATTGCACACTAACGGAAATATTTCAGGTCTTTTATTGTCTTAATACAGATGATTTTGGCATACAGCTCATGAAAACCCAAAATTCCTATCTCACAAAATTAGCATATTATTAAAAGGGTCTCTAAACGAGCTATGAACCTAATCATCTGAATCAACGAGTTAACTCTAAACACCTGCAAAAGATTCCTGAGGCCTTTAAAACTCCCAGCCTGGTTTATCACTCAAAACCCCAATCATGGGTAAGACTGCCGACCTGACTGCTGTCCAGAAGGCCACTATTGACACCCTCAAGCAAGAGGGTAAGACACAGAAAGAAATTTCTGAACAAATAGGCTGTTCCCAGAGTGCTGTATCAAGGCACCTCAGTGGGAAGTCTGTGGGAAAGAAAAAGTGTGGCAGAAAACGCTGCACAACGAGAAGAGGTGACCGGACCCTGAGGAAGATTGTGGAGAAGGGCCTATTCCAGACCTTGGGGGACCTGCGGAAGCAGTGGACTGAGTCTGGAGTAGAAACATCCAGAGCCACGGTGCACAGGCGTGTGTAAGAAATGGGCTACAGGTGCCGCATTCCCCAGACCTGGGCTACAGAGAAGCAGCACTGGACTGTTGCTCAGTGGTCCAAAGTACTTTTTTCGGATGAAAGCAAATTCTGCATGTCATTCAGAAATCAAGGTGCCAGAGTCTGGAGGAAGACTGGGGAGAAGGAAATGCCAAAATGCCAGAAGTCCAGTGTCAAGTACCCACAGTCAATGATGGTCTGGGGTGCCGTGTCAGCTGCTGGTGTTGGTCCACTGTGTTTTATCAAGGGCAGGGTCAATGCAGCTAGCTATCAGGAGATTTTGGAGCACTTCTTGCTTCCATCTGCTGACAAGCTTTATGGAGATGAAGATTTCGTTTTTCAGCACGACCTGGCACCTGCTCACAGTGCCAAAACCACTGGTAAATGGTTTACTGACCATGGTATCACTGTGCTCAATTGGCCTGCCAACTCTCCTGACCTGAACCCCATAGAGAATCTGTGGGATATTGTGAAGAGAACGTTGAGAGACTCAAGACCCAACACTCTGGATGAGCTAAAGGCCGCTATCGAAGCATCCTGGGCCTCCATAAGACCTCAGCAGTGCCACAGGTTGATTGCCTCCATGCCACGCCGCATTGAAGCAGTCATTTCTGCAAAAGGATTCCCGACCAAGTATTGAGTGCATAACTGTACATGATTATTTGAAGGTTGACGTTGTTTGTATTAAAAACACTTTTCTTTTATTGGTCGGATGAAATATGCTAATTTTGTGAGATAGGAATTTTGGGTTTTCATGAGCTGTATGCCAAAATCATCCGTATTAAGACAATGAAAGACCTGAAATATTTCAGTTAGTGTGCAATGAATCTAAAATATATGAATGTTAAATTTTCATCATTACATTATAGAAAATAATGAACTTTATCACAATATGCTAATTTTTTGAGAAGGACCTGTACTCCTTTCTAAAACAACTTTCTTTTCGACTCTCTAATGTCCCTTTTCACTTTTTCCTTCTTTTCCGACTGATCGCAATATTTAAGACAAATGAAAGTTCCTTCAGGAAAGTTTTAACTTTTTTTTTTTTTACTTATTTACACTTAAACTTCCACACTGTGAAAAACCAATGTTATCTTCCAAATTAAAGCACATTTAACACAATCATCCCCACTTTTTCCTTTCATTATTTTATAAATCAGAGTATGAAGAAGGAGACACCCCTGATGCCTCAAGGTTCCGGAACCATTTTTTTTTCCTTTTTACCCGTTCAGCGGCACGTCTGCCGTCTGGCTTTTCTCCTTTATGAGGTGTAGAAAATTGCTAAAAACCACCCGCAAAACCCTGTGTTCTGCTTTATCCCATTGTTACCAATGAGAACCTCCCTGCAATTCCTTTACAGGGTGACCGGGCCCTCAGCTGATGTCCTCCCTCTCGCAACTCTGGAACCTAATTAATTAGTTAGGAGATGATGGTTAATGTGTAATAAAAATAATAATATACATTATATCATACAGAGCAACTTCTCACCCAGATATATTTGAAGACAAATAGTTCGGATCCAATCGGCCAGAAGCCGCAGGCGGGCACCCGGACTCCCCTCCCGTAATATGGAGGTGGACTGAGGACAACGTCTCCAAGCTGGCCAGGCGTCCGTGTCCCCTCCTGTGGTCTCCTCTGGCACATTAGATCCTGTTCGTGACGCCAAAATTGTTGTGGAATTTTCTTATCAAAGTGGGTAGAAGTTGACTCATAACAAGAGAAAATCCGGACTTTGTCTTATAAGTTTTATTCAAAGGCATTCAGCGTTTGAATGACTCTGTCACTGAGGTTAGTCAGTGAAACAGAGCCCCAATCAACATTTACACACAGTATTTATACCAGAACATGACAGTGTTATCTCAACTTCAAAGAGTCTGTGTTTTATGACCCCAGACCCTTCTCGGGTTCAGAGGTGACAAAGTTATCTAGGAACCCATCTGTCCTTCCCGAGATATCACCCTTAAAGCATGAGTTTTAACTATTAAACTTCTGATAATGGCTTTTATAGCTTCCTCCTCTAACACAGATGTTCTGAGGAGTGAGGTAACCTAAAGGTCATACACTATGGAATGCTTAATAAAAGAATTTCCATTACAAAGTACAACCTGCCACAGAAGCTGCTGGTCATCTTATACACTGACATTATCCATTTTGTCATGTGCCCTTCCATAACTGTGACAAAACAGGACAAGTCCAGACTGCAATGGACAATTACATCCGCAGAGAGGATAGTCAGGGCTGACCTTCCCTCCATCCAGGACTTGTACTGGTCTAGAGTCAAGAAAGGGGCAGTTAAAATCTCCGCAGACCACACACATCCTAAACACACATGTTTAGACTCAAGTAAGAGCTACAGAGCCCTATTTACAAAGCCCCCACAGGTTCTTCCCTCAAGCTGTCTCTAGTAGTAGTAGTCAGCTCCCTGCTGTGAAACAAAAGAAGTATATTACACTACCAGAACCAGCCTTTCTTCTTTTGCTTTCTTTATATAAAAATATTGTTCTTTTTGTCATTTTTTTTCCTCTAAGGTTTACATATTTATACTCAATATCCGTGTGCAGTAAGTGCTTGAAGCCGATGTCAGATTCTTTGTTTGTGCACACAATCTTGGCCAATAAAGCTGATTCTGATAAAATGTCAAAGTAAAGTAACATGACAATACATGTTGACTGCACATAATCTTCTGACCACAAATGTATGCCACAATGCTAGTTATAGATATCTGCTCAGATTTTAACACTCGCAAGCCATAACAAATGATTGGAAAGCTGTATTCTAATTCTAGATCTTTACCTTTTACAGAACACTAAAGTTTTTTGCATCAAGCACTATTCTATAGTTGTACATGTCAGAAGAGTGTCAGGTTTCTATTGCCCTGCACTTTGCCAAACTAAGTAAGATTTCAGAAAACACTGGTACTCAGATAACAAACAGGCATATGAGAGAGACAGGGGACCACATAGAGGTTGAATTGTGGAGAAGTTTTTTTGTTTTCAAGAAGATTGTGATTGACTTTATATGACGTAGTGGTGGGCACACTGTTTTGACTACTGACAACACTTCTGTTGAGCATGTGAACGCTGTTAGGTTTCCAGAAGTACATTGCACAGACAAGCTATCCTGGTCCATCCCCCCTTTTACAGCAAACAAGAATACCCAGCAATGCTTCTGTTGTCAGCAAAGGCTAAACAAAGAACCCCAACGTTCCTGCCCATTATAAAAATATCACTGTTGTACTACAGGGACCATTCCAACAAACTGAAGTGCCGAACCTTGGTATGAACGCTGCGCAAGGTCAGATTGTTTACTTTTACAGAAAATAGAAAACATCAATCTTTGTCTCCCTTCGGTAGATGAAATACACAAGGGGACATGTGCCAAAAAGGTCACCACCGTAGCTCCCCTCTTCTATTTATCTGATATTAAGTAAAGATTCTCAAAACCAACAATACGTAAAATTTTTTGGACATTTACATCTGCCTTCTGAATAAGTAACATCATGCCAGAACTCAGACTGTATTTGCTTTTAGTTTACTTTATATATTTACAGATGTTTATTATCACTAGATGCTTACCTTTGAAGAAAGTAAGACACTGAGTTTACTTTGTAACAGAGCAACTGCAATTTAATACGACAATGCAAATTACACAGACAACGATACATATTGTGTTGACTTGTGCTGCACCAACTGTGCATACTAATGCTTTGACTACTACTGTAGGTACAACAATGCTCTCAACTTCAGTAGCTTCATTAATAACCCCACAGCCAAATAATGTTATTCTTTGAACTGCTGATGGGGTTTGTTCACAAGCTGGTAATAATGATTTTAATGACAGCCATAACTTTGGGTTTTCTAACGTTCTTGTCATGGAGTGACATTTTGGACTTTGTGGGTTCTTGTGAGGGTTTATTCTGTAATTTAGATTTTCCTTATGGCTCTTTGTTTATTTCTTACGTTATTGTTTCTATGTTCTCCTCTAGTTTCTTTGTTTACTTTAGTTCATAGTTATTCTAGTTCTTTATTTCCTCCTCTGATTTATTCTCTTGCTTAGTTTGTGTTTTCTGTTTGTTTAGTCCTTTCACCCATCCTCAGCCTTTGTATTTGTTTCACCTGTTCCTTGTCACACCTGTTTCCTGTTTCTTTGATTACCTGCCTTTTGTTCCCCTCTCTGTGCTTTGTGTATATTAGTTGTTCTGTTTGCTTAGTTCCTCGCTGGTTCCTTTTCTATGTCTGTGATGTCTGTGTCCCTACCACGTCTATGCTTTGTTTTTACTTCGCTTTGATTTATGCTACGTTTTTGCCATGAGTACCTGCAGGTTTGCGCAAGTTTTGATCTTGTCCTTGTTTCATCCCTGCAGTGTGTTTTGTTACGTTTTGGACTTTTGTGAATAAACAAGGAAGTAACTATGATTCAATTCAATTCAATTCAAATTCAAAGATACTTTATTGATCCCCGAGGGGAAATTAGAATTCCAGTACAACCCATCCAAACATACATCATGACACAAGACAAGGGGGGACGGGTCACCGAGGCTTTGCTGCCCACTCACAGGTGCTGCCCTTGTTAGATGAGAAAAGAGGCCACATTAGGTAAGTAGAGGAAAAAAATCATATTTCACACTTTATCCTTAGCAGGATACAGTTTGAGATTGCAAAAAACCTCAGCACAAAGAAGCAACAAGTTGACAAAACAACATCATGCTGGGAACGGTGAAGGTGGTGTGAGGGGTGCATATGTTTATCTTGAGCATGTGTGTGTGTGCAAGTCCATGAAGCACTGTCACAGAGGCCATTGTCCATGATGGTTCGTTGGAATGTTCATCAACCGGCCACAAAGTTCTGAGCAGGTCCACAGGTGTCCTCAGGGAAGGGAGGGAGCAGAGGGAGCAGAGCATCATGTTTACATAACTTCCAGGAGAAGTTGAAGATAGCCAGCCATCAAGGCCATGCAGGGGAGCTAGATTCAGAAAAACAATAATTATTTGGGTTAGGCTGACTCTTAATTTTCCGTCAGCCTTGAGAGTCTTGCTGGTGCTTCACAAAGGCAAATCCAAATAGACAAATTCCTGGTCTTTCTGCCAGATCCGAGCGAACAACTTTCTCCAAGATTTATCCCATTTCACCCCTGAGTCCAGGAACCGCAACCTGCCTGCGATCCTAAGGATCACATCCAGTCTGCGATTCAGCTCACGTAACATCTCAGTCTGAGTGTTGATCGCCCTGAAGATCCCATCACACGTGCCAGGCAGCCTTACAATGGCCAGAACAGCTGCTGACACTCTGAATTTCTCGATATGCCAGATAACCGCTGACTCCAAAAAGCAGAAATCCTGATATCAAACATCCAATTATATACACATCTTCCACATCCTCGACTGACATTATTGACAAACACACAATCCTCCACTTCTGCCAGGAGTCCATTGTGTATCCAGAGAAAAACGTGCAGTCCGGACAAGTTGGGCTCTCCTTCACCCTGTCTTCTCCTCGAGAAAATTTTATCAATTGCATTGAGAGACCAGCTGACCAAATCCATAACTCAGAATTTGGAAGATATGATGCGGCTACCGAGCTCTTGTGTGCAATTTGGTCCGACCCGAGATCCTCCCCCGACGGTTCTTCATGGAGGATTAGATACAGGTAATATAAGAAAATATCAAAATCCTGTAAAACCCTAATTTAGACCAGTAAGTTTTAAAATGCAAAATAAGTACTGTAAATCCTCGGGTGGTAAAGCATGTGGAAGACGCACTTTGGGGAAATCAGAACGGTTTGTACTAATGAGCATGATGAACAACATAATAAATAGTTCCAAAGAATGTATTATATACTCTAAAACTCAAGTAGAATTGTTGATTCTGACCCCAGAAACGTATAATAAGATGTGTAAAATGTATAGAAGGAGACTTCATAAATAGAACAGGAGTACCCAATTTCCTCTGTGTGGACTTTAATGTAGAATATTGTATGGAGCAAATATAATCCACAATTATGCTAAGATTCGATGTAACTGTTATCAGAAGACTGAAAGACCATAAAAAACACTTGGAAACTTTACAGGTTTCCCATATTTTATTCGGACAAAAACAGTGTTGAACACAAAAACACAAAAAATAAAATCTATGGACTGAGACACAAAACGTTATTCCGTTTCTTCATGTCAGTTCTTGGTATTGTGTACATGAGATCACACACAGAGAGCATGGAGGGAGAATTAGGACTTTTATTATGTTGCCAGATGGGAATAATTTCCTAATGACATGATTTCAACTCAACCTGACATTTTGTTCAGGATAAAAATTAGCAGAGAAAAGGGGCAAATTAACTTGCTTTTACAGGAAATTCTTCTGATTTGTGAAGTAAAACAGCCATTAATGGTAAATGGTCTGCATTTGTATATCACTGTATCAAGTCTGACGACTCCAAAGCATTTTACACTACAATAGATCATCCACCCATTCATACACACATTTACATACTGACAGCAGTAGGCTGCATTGTAGCCACAGCTGCCCTGGTGCAGGCTGACAGAAGTAGGGCTTCCATACAATCAGCACCACCAGGCGCTCTGACCACCATCAGTAAAAAACATTTTCCTTTGAAAACCATTTCTGCTGTTATTGCCCCACAACAGGACTATGATGTTAGAAATGTCTGTGATTATTTTCTGTATGTATTACACATGTATGTATAAACACATTGAGTTGCACTGTATCATTTTATTGTGTTTATTTGTTGGTGTTAATCATCATGAGAACATATTGTTTTAAATTTTTCATTTGCTTAATAAAACTTGCTGTCAATTTTGGAGCAGTCAATATTTTCTCAAATGTGAAATGGAAACTTTAGAACAAGTTTTATAGTGAGTTATCAGCCCGTGTTGTTCATTATATGTTTTCTGAGGTATAACAGTTTCTTTAGCCTAACTATAAACTAGATATACTTTCAACTTTTTTTCATAAAAAACAGAATAAACAGAAAAAGCACATAGGCTAAAATATTTACAAATTAAAACAATTTAAAAAACAGCATAGTTTTGCATGTGAAATGCAACAAAAGGGATTTAAAGATGATTTTATAAAGTTATCTATTTACATGTGTTACTCTAATTAATACCGCTTGTATCCTGTAGCACAAAGATATGGGTTTTCTGGAATTATATGAGCACAGAGAACTATGATATTCAAACACTGCAAGTGCTGTAAATTTGGCTATTTGTGGCCCCCTGATTGCCGGGGGACCCAGCAGTACCTGAAGTTTTTATTAGTCATATTAGAAAATGTGCTAATTTTGAAAATACATTTTTGAGACAACATTTGTTTGGTTAGAAGCCCATTTTACTCAAAGCTTAGCTGTAATTTGCAGCTAACGTCAGCCTCCATAAAAAATCACATTGGTTGAAACAAAATAAAACCATCAAGAGACTACAGATAAGATATTAACTGATCATGACATTTTCACAGAACCTAATTTTAACAGTTGTTGGGATTATCAATCTGAGAATATTATTTTATATTTAATATTAATATTTTAATATTTTATCAAATAATATTTCAGTCTGTTAAGGGTTGTCCTGTGAATACCAGCCCAGTAAGGCAATGGTATTAGGACAAAATAGAAAAGTGTGAGATGAGCTCTGACATTATTGAACAGCAAAACTCTGCACATATATGGAATGAATTCACACAATTTCTTAAAATACAAGAATTTATTAACAAAAATATGTCAACTCAAAGTCAAACATATTTCAATCAAAAAACTCTTTACTATGCTAAAACAATCCAACTAAACTACCAAGCAGAATTAAAGAATAACGAAGACTAATAGGCCATGTACAATATAAACAAGTTGATTAAAGATGATTGAAAATCATGACCGAAGGAGTGATGCATCATTACAATGCAATGTTTATGTTTGAGAACCAAGGATTATCTTGAAGAATCTGGAAATGAAGTTAAGTTAGTCTTGGAACCAACTTAGGCAATAATCAGCAACATTTAGACAAACATTCACAATGCAAGATCAGATAAAATATTATTTTAAAAAAATAATGTTTTAAATAATGATCTGCTGAATACAACCAACCTTCTGGATGACCATTTCTCAACGGTGTCTCATTAGCTGCCTTTATTTATTAAAATAATATTTGAAGAAATATTACTAAGGAAATATTTTGGAAAGAGCCAAATCTTTCTGGAGAAATGGGGCTTATGGTGTTTACTTAGTTATCAAATCTAGTAAAATTATGTTAGGGACACATTATTTACTGGATTGAAAACTAAACCTTTCTGGGTAAATATTATTTGGCAGCAAGCACATGTCCTTAGCTGTTAGCAGTTAAGCTAACAAAGAAGCTGCTAGCTTAGCACCAGATTCAAACACACACCTTTAAAAATACCGTTAATAAAAGGGTTAAAATACATAAGTGCAGACGGCCCGTTACGATCAATCTTCTGTTTAAAATCACCCTTTAATAAAGTTTGTCTTAACTTTAAAAACACGCAAAGAACACAACCTGAGCACGTGTGCTGCAGATAGTCTGCTAGCACCAAGATAGCTGAGTTCAACACAAACAAAACCAAACTTCATAAAATGAAAAACGTTTAGATTATTTCAACCTAAATCACTTCTATGGTTTTCTGCCCAAACACTTAATCTCATGAACTGTGGTGAAGAACATTGACCAAGCGACAATGAAGTTTGAAGAGAGCTCTGTGGACAAAGGGTTAGCTTCCAGCTAACCTCCTTAGCTGTGGGAGTGGCGGCTGTTATGTCGGCCGGTCTGCGAACAAACGGTTATCTTTTAGCTAACCTCCATGGCTGTGGATGAAAGACGGCCATTCTGTTCGATAACCACACTGCATGTTACCGTTACCACGGTGATGGGGTCTCTGCTGTCTTCCTTCCAGACTGGGAGACCGCTCCGCTCGACTTCATAGAGACCGCGTCTCTGTAGGGAACTTCTCTGGGATAGTTTGCTTCTGCAGGCCTCAGAGAGAGAAAGTCAAGCCAGGCGTGTACCTTAATTCCCATTTTTATGAATGAATACTGGGTACACAAACAGTTATTCACTCATACTTAACTTGTGCATATGATCACGTGATCTTATGACACTCTTGGATCCAGTTGAAGAGTTTATGTCTTTTTGCCAGCAAAGAGACATCAGGGCGCTTGTCTCCCCTATCCGGTCCCTTTCAAAGGTCGTGTGGAAGAGGGCGGATATAGCAACAGCTGTGCTTTTATTTGGACAGTGACGTCACAGGAAGTCCGCAGTTATCCTGTTACCTGGCTGTGCCGAAAGAAGGTTAATGCACTTTATTTTGAAAAGTTCCAGAAGAGTTCATACCGGAGTTTTAATGTTGAAATCCATGGCTGGGTCCCAACACAGTAATCTGCAAATATCCCTTTAGGAAATCATTGTTGACTTACATATTATCTTTAAGACAAGCTGTTATGAACATAATATGCAAAAACGATCCAGCGTAGGTAATATGCAAGAGATGTTAGAGGTACTGCAGGTGAACACCAAGCTTAAATGGAAGTGAGCACACTCATAAAATTCTGCCCAGGGCCCTGGAACATTTTGGACTGGCTCTACCTCAGTGTAATGGAGAACATGTTGCAAACTCTGCAGAGAGCTTTTTCTTTAGCATACATGTTGAAATGTTGAATAGTTTACATCTGTCAAAAACTAAATTACAACACTTTTGTTCAATGCACCCAAAATTCAGTTTCTCAGAAAAGTAAAATTCCGCATAGGACCAATAAAATGATTTATGTTACGGCCATGCTTTAGCCTACAAAATCATGGCGAAGACTGCTGACTTGACAGTTGTCCAGCAGACAGTCAATGACTGCTGGCTGTTCACAGAGTGCGGAGAGAGGAGAACTGGTTTTCAAACATTTTATCTAATAAAATAAAGACTTTATAAATGCAAAAGGGATAACCACAGCATTCAGGAACCACCATACAGAGATATAAAAGACACAATCTACAACTGCTACATTCCTTGTGTTAGGAAAGCATGGGCTGTCTTATTTTACTGAACCAGAGACAATGTGAGAAGCGTTTGACCCCTGCTAAGAAGAAAAAGAACAAGACTGTTAGTCAGTAGTCTACAGCTAGTGAGAATTTGAGGAGCCACGTCGAGCTGGTGATGGTCCACTGCTGTTTACTCAATCCAAAATCAGCAGCTGCATAGAAGGAAATTTTATAAGCTTTTGGAGAAGCTGAATTCATTTTCAGGCAAAACTGGCTGCCTGCACACACTGCCAAAACCACCATTACATGGTTTAATAATCATGGTATCACTGTGCTGGACTGGCGAACAAACTGCTCAGACCAAAACCCCATAGAATATTGTCAATAGGTAAATGAGAGACACCAGAGCCAAGCATGCAGATAAACTGAAGGCCGCTATGAAGGCATCCAGGGTATACTTAATATCTCAGGAGAGACACAGGCTGGACCTTTCCGTGCTGCACCACACTGAGGCAGTAATCCATGTTAAAAGAGGCTTGATTACATATTAGGTGCATTTATTGAACAATACACGGACATACTTTAAAGCAGGTGGAAACTGCTGTATTAGAAAACCATTTTTAAATTGGTCTTAGGCAACATTCAGATTTTCAGACTAATTGATTTCTTAATTAGCTGGAGCCCATAAAGTAAGAAATGCTTGAAATGCACAACTTTAGGTCTTTATAATATATTAGTTCAACTTTCGAATTTAAGTAATTAAATATGTTTCTGATTCTAATTCATTAAGATGCACCTACTCTCCTTCGAGTTTGTAAGTTTGCAATGGTGTCGCTCAAATGTCAATCAAGCTTAACATAGAAATAATTGTGTGTGAGTGCTTTTGTTGTTTTTTAAATAGTACAATCTTTAGTCTTGAGTTGAAATAATGATTGATGTGCATGATGCAACTACAGCCACCTCATGCTGTATCCTGGGCATATGTTTGTATTTAATTCACCTTACCATTCATTGGGCATAACACCAAAAGAGACCAATGTACTGTAAATTTCCTGCTGCTGAAACAAAGAGCACAGCTCACCGCATTAAACTGTATAACACTACGCAGAGGTCTATGCATCCTCTCTCTCTCTATCTCTCTCTCTCTCTCAGCCTCCCTTACTCTGTTGCTCTCCCTCTCTCAGTCATCCTCTCCCGCCTTGGTGCTGAACCTGCGACGTTGCTTAGAGAGAAACAGAAAAACAAAAAAAAATCTTCCTTTCTGTTCCAGTCAGTGGACCCACCATCTGAAGGGGAAATAAGTAAAGGTACCGTACAAAATACGTTTGCTTTCATTTTGCAACACATAGTTAATTTACAGTTTTTTTTTTTTTTTTTTTAAATACAGTCATGTTCCGATAAATCATATGCAGCGGATGTAAAAGCGACGGCGGGGCGAGAACGCACCTGCCCTAACAGACTCCGACGCTGGTGCAACAGAACCTCACCGAGGTAATATTCCGGTAGTTTAAATCACCGATTAAAAAGCATGTTTTTTACTGTTGGTTCTTTTTTGGAGACTTATTAGAATAGTGGGTTTGGATTTTTCTTGTTTTACAAGACGCGTTTTTTTCTGGGGTTAAATCGCTCACCAGAAGTGATTAAATGTCTCATAGATTTAAAGTGTCACATGAAGCCAGGCTTGATTTTGCAGAGATAGGACAGCCGAGCAGAATACGCGCCCTGGACAGATGTGCGAGAGAGAGGGGATTTAGTATCGAGGGAGGAATCGCGCAGGGGATAAAGCTGGTGATGCATGCGCGCCCCAGTGTGTGCGTGAGTGTGTAAGTGTGTGTGTGCTCCTGCTTTTTTCTGGGTTAAATGGTCGGTTTTCCAGCGGTGTTGACTACTCAATCGCACGACAGAAAACCAGCTCACTTCACCTGCAGAGGGGGCTTAGGTGGAAGCCACCTTTAGTTGTCCAGCATGCGTTAGAATTGAATGTGTGGCTATGATAATGTATGTTAGTGAGGGAGATCTCATGCCAGCAGGAGCAACACTGTGCAACTACTGACCGATGGACCACACTGATTCCAACGCCCACACACTGTGGACAGCAAGAATATGCGTAGCAACAGAGACAAAACACTTGGAAATCAACTACGTTAAACTATGTGCAGTGAAATCCCTGTGCATCATTCATCTCATCACAAGTTTGGGACCTAAATTGAAGAGGGTAGGGTACAGAGCTGTGCTGATCAGATGGGGTTTCAATGGGCTTTAGATGTGAAGAATTAAATGTACCAAGCAGGCATGGGCTACACAAATTGAGTGAAATTATCATGATATCACAGTATTCACACAAAAATGTAAAACAAAAATGTCAAACATGATCTCACTGCTTTTATTTAAAACAGAAGCAGTTACTCTGCTGCAGAAAACAATATAAAATTTGATTGTAACAGTTATTATAATGGTACCCATGCCATTTACACTATTCAAGCATAACATTTTCACAAAAATCAGGTGAACTGAATAAAATTTGATAATTACTTGAGTGGGATATTTAAGTTACTGCAGTTCAAGTTAAAATACTCTGTTAACCTCAATGGGAAATTAAATGTCGCAACTCATTATACAAGTTTCTTAAGAAAGCTGTTGTAGATGGTGATATCTTTGGATAGGAAGGATCTCCTGTAGCAGTCAGTATTACAGCGAATCGAAAGAAGCTTCTGACTGAAAACACTCTGCTGTTGTATAGAGTCTCATGAAGAGGATGCTCAGGGTTGTCCGTAAGGTTCTCCATGTTATGAATAATCGTTCTTTGGACAATCATCTATAGAGGTTTCCAGCAGTCCCCAGAACAGAGCAAGCCTTTTTTATACACTAAGGTGTATTTTAGGCAGCAATTGATTTTGTTCTCAAATTTGAAGCAGCAAATATAGGTAAGAGTGATGGCTAGACAAGTGTGTTATGGCATCTCCAAATCTGCAGCTCTTGTGAGTTTTCTGTGTATTCAGTTGTCAGTTTCTATCAAAATTTGTCCAAGGAACGAACAGAGGTGAATGGGCAACAGATCATGGTCATGGTTGGTTGTGGGTCATTGATGCATGTGGGAAGATAAGGCTGGTCTATGTTGTCCAATCCAATAGACAAGCTACTTTAGTTCAAATTGCTGAAGAGGTTATGTAGGTTCTGATTAAAAGGTGTCAAAACACACCATCACAGTTTGTTTCCTGCAGGGACTGCTTAGCCAAAGTCCACCACTGAAAGAACCAACAAGTTCCAGAGAACGATTTATTTATTTTACATTACATATATACTTTGCGTGATGTTCTGCTGGGAAAGTTTGGTTTTCTGCGGGAATGTTACTTTGCTAAGTACACCTTACCTAAGGATTGCTGCTGACCATGTACACCCGTTCATGGAAAGAGTCTCATGATCATTGTGTTCTCTTTCAGCCGGAAAGAGCGTTTATCAAAACGCAAAAAAACGGTTCAGGAAAAGTTTGAGAAACAAAACGGCAAACTTTAGATGTTGACTTAGCCTCCAGATTTCCCAGATGTCAATCAAATTGAGTATCTATGGCATGTGCTGAACGAATAAGTCAAATCCATGGAGGTCTCACCTCATGTCTTAAAGGTCTTAATGGATCTGCAACAAAAATGGCTTTCCATTAACATTGGAAACCGGATCTGGAAAGTATGTCATCTCTGAGTTATAGTGTTCCAGTTTTCCTCTTGCTTTTGTTCTTACAATTACAATGACAATAAACGGTGTTTTACGCATTTTTTCTTGCACAAAAACACTTGAAATATTACATCTTGTAAACGCTAAAAAGTAATACATGTTACATAAAAATACAGAAAACAGTCACAGTAAGAAGGCTTCACACTGTTGATGCGAGCAGCAGCCATCTTGAATGCAGAAGTTGGGTAAGGTCCTGTTGCTCTGACTTTCCGACTCATAATTCCAACTTTAGGGGGCTTTCCAGTTGACTTCCTACTCAGACATCGGACATTCCGACTTCAGAGTTTAATGAAACACACCATAACATCTTGGTATCAGATACAAACAGCACACCTTTGAGGGTCTTTTGGAGTTCACCCCTCAATAGGTCGTGGCTATTTTGGCAGCAAAAAGGGGAACAATACATTATATGGCAGTTTGATCATAATGTTTCATTGTTTCATTTTGATGCAAGTTTTTTTAGCAAATTCCTGTCATTAGCTAGGTATTTTATGAGTCTCTTTACTTCAGTAACTAGCATGTAGTTGGCTGCTTAACAGCATTGTCACTCATGCTGTTAGTTCTGTAGCAAAAATATCCTTTTTTAAACTGACTTTTTTCTAAAGTGAAACCACAAACAGTTCAGAGCGCTGCAGCTCATCTCGTAACACGAACAAAAAAGCATGACATATCTCCCCAGTGCTCGCTTCCCTTCACTGGCTCCCTGTTCATTTTATAATCGATTTTAAAGTTTTATTGATTACCTGTAGGGCCCTGAATGGACAGGCTCCTGTATACCTGACTTACCTCCTGCAGCCTTATGTGTCTTCCAGGTCTCTTAGATCTGATGATTATTTGCTCTTAGTTGTCCCAAGGTCCAGGCTGTTCCTCAGAGGTGATTGGGTCTTTTCAGTTGTAGCTCCTAAACTGTGGAACATGCTCCCCCTAAAATTAGACAGGCTTCAACTCTTGAGGTTTTCAAGTCTATCATAAAAACTCTCAGGTTTTTAATACAACACGAGACGTGAAATATGGTTCTGTTTGAACAATTGTTGTAATTTATCTATTTGGTGTGCAGCAACTGTTATTACAAAGCTCAGAAACCATACAGATGCGTGACAACTTTTCAGCCTCATGGGGTTTTACTGTTTTTGTCAGTTAATGTCAACATCTAATCAGAAAAAAAATCAAATCCATGGATTGAAACAGAAATTTATATCCTTCATCGACATCAGTGCTCGGTATTGTGTATGTGAGATCACACACAGATACACAGACAACCATGACTATTACAATGTTGCCTGATGGAAAACATTTACTTATGACCTGCTCTGAATTCAGTTTAACATTTTGTTCAGGATCCTGAAGTTAGTTGAGATAATGAGAATATTTTGGCAAACCAACAAGCGCTTACAGGAAATTCTTATGCTTTGTGATGGAAACAAAACTAATAATCACAACGCTGCTTTAGAAAATATCTCTGCTATTTTTCTCAACAGCAATCGCATGTCAAATGCAGTTTTGAAATACCTTACCTTAAGAGGAGTGAAAGGTGGTGCTCCATGCCATGACTCTCTGAACAGCAAGCGAAAGTGTAGTACGATTTATACAGCCACCTGAATGGCTGTACACAGCATTAGGTGGGGGAAAAAAAACTGGTTGCTCCGGCACTTTTTCTGGCTTTTTCATTCAACAGACAAAACCGTCAGAATAGCAATATGGTAACGTTTTAAAGCATTTGTGTACCTTTATGCTTTCTTCCAATGTGCATAGATTTGAACATTATTTTCCTGGAAAATACTGACTAAATTAGAGAACCCTTAAAGCAAAACATTACAATGAGAACAATTCTAGTTTCTGGTTGTTTCATGTGATTTTTGGGCACAAGGTTCATAAGTTCACACAGACACCTATTTAGTCCGTGTGATCAATAGTTAATAAGCACTCCATCTGATTCTCTTAAAAATTACAACGAGGGCTACCAGTTTGCTAAGTAAGTGGATTCCCTTTTATAAGATGTTGTAAATTAGCTTTTATTTCAATCAATAACGAAGCCCTGTCGTATTTTCACCCATGACATCTAAGTCATGTCTCGGCCAGAGTGATCCCTGGAGACGCCTACTTAAAATGCATAAGGGATACCCATCAAACTTTATTTAGCTATTTTATTGCATCCGTTTGGCTTCCACACATAGTCTCATTCTCCACCCACCTGCTTCTTTAATGTTTCCATGTCACCTGGTGTCCTCCCTGGAGGAATGATGAGCAGTCTCCAATCAATTGCAATCATGTATCAGGGCCATACCAGAAGAAAAAAGAGGGAGAGGTAATCAGTATTAAGGAACAGGCTTGGGTAAAGGTAAAGTAACCACCACCTACCTAACCACACCACTATGTAATCTTCACTTTATCAGAATACTATTTAACGGCATGAGCCATAATTTAGGAAATCCATAGTTTTGTCTGTTGGTGATGATCTGAAGAAGTGATGAATGTTACACTAGTCGGAACCTGAATTTGTTTTTTACTTCTTTGTGTTTGTGTGAAAATAATACACTGATACAGCAAGTTTCATGTGTGTTTCATGAGTTTCAAGACATAGGCTGTAAGCAATATAATTACTGCTTGATCTCCTTGCTCTGAAACCAGCACAGGTCAGGCAGGATTGACCTAATTAATTCTGCTTACAGTTGAATCCAAAAAAGTTCTGAAATAGCATGGACATTGTGCTAAAATGCAGCAAATGACTGCCAGGTCAGATTATATAGATGCAGGAAAAATAGTGCATGGAATTTGGACTTTTTTGTATGCTTCAGATAGTTTTCTCATGGCCATAGCTGCTATGTAGCAGAACAAATATGAAGGTGAAACAATACATAGAAAATTGACAAAGAAGACACATGTTTCTGATTAATGCTAGAATGAACAATAAATAGCAGGGAAGGTTAGAGACTGCTAAGTTTATTGTTCCTTAAATTGCAGGCTAGTGTATCTCACATATAACAACATACATAGACTGTTTCTACAAATGTACAGTTTCATAAGGTGAACTGCTAAAACTACTACTGAAGGACTACACTGGACATTGACAAGTTGATTAACATAAAATGCAATGAAACATCTTTGTTGCAAATAAAAATGCCTTAAATTGTTGCGGGCACATCAATTTAGCCCACTTTGCTCTGATACCCCTAAATAAAATCCAGTGCAACCAGTTGCTTTCAGCGGTCACATACAGTATATAATATAAATTAGGTATGGACAATTTTCCACACCGGTATTGTCTTTTAGATCCCTAGTACATTAAATAACGTTGTGCATTATTTTTACATATTATATTTTCAGTAAGAGTGTGCTTACATCTCTTCATGAGGAACTTCTTATAGGCTAACTGCATAAATTAGGTAGTCAGGAGTGCCTGCTTGCTGGTGCACAATTGACACTCTTAAATCTTTTGGCCTCCCCGCCTGCTACTTCCCTCCTGGCTTCCGTTGCCCTGCCACACCCTCTAAATCAATCTCAGAATCCATCAAGAGAGATTATGCAAATATCCTAAAAGGGATAACCCTTGGGAGAGATCCACACTCGCTCACTTCCCGGTATCGCTTTCTTGGCCACTGCATGCTGTGCTCTCTTTCAGCCGACCAGCTGTTGCAGTCTTCAGTGCAATCGATATGACCGTCGTGTTTCACAACATCCGTCACCCCCTTACTGCCAGGTATTTGCCCCTGGGCAAGAAAACGAAAGACATGGTAGACACCTTTATAGTTGACAGGTTTCAGAATTGCTGCACGTTTGAAAGATTTGAGGAAACTGGATGCAGTCTCTTTAGCGTTAACACATTCACGCCTCTGCAAGGTGTGAAGAGTTACCAGGGGGAACAACAGTGTAGACAAGTAGAAGTTGTCTGAGAACAGGGAGAAGAAACAGATCCAATGGGTAAAGACTTGGAACTAGAACATTACACCATGATCTATGTGATATTTACTGTATGTGAAAAGGAAAGGAATAGAGAATAATGAGAGGTAGTGAAACAGTTCTCATGAATGACATGGGCTTCTATAGGCTGCTTTAGGCATGTCTTACACCTGGCAAGTGAACTCTAATAATTGGGGAGAAAGGTGTTGGAAGGTCTGGAGAAATATTTTACCTCTAAAAAAGTATTTTTAGAGTACTGCTGAGTTTAAAGTTTTATAACTCTTTGACTCCAGCTTCGGGTTAACTTTTCATTTTAATCTCCATGTCACAAGTACTGTCTAGAGTCAGTGTGAAGACTGATAAATGTGTTCTGTGCATATCTTTCTATTGAAGTGAGGTTTTGAGAGGTACCTATGTGAAGTCAGTGTCTTACTTGCTGAAGAAAGTGACTTGAGTGCCATCAGTTTGGAGAAACAGGGTTGAGTTGGGACTGCAAGCTAAAAGCTACTTAGAAGACATGGCACATCAAAAAACAAATCAAACTTCAAAAATGTACTAGGGCTCTGAATACTGTTTTGTAGTGTGCATTGTATAGTTTGTGTGTGACTCAACTAAAGAAAGTTTTTTTGCATAGAAAAAATCTTAATGTATATAATCAACCTGTTTTGCAGAGAGGCATACTGAATTTATACTATTAATACATTGGAGCCTTTTGTTATTAAGGATTTTGTCGTACATCTAAATGTTTTTTACGTATTCTGTTATTTTATATTTTGTATATTTTCATCTGTTAATGGTTTGTGATATGTTATGCTCTTTTTACTGCATATAATCTGTTGGGGGTTTGGACAGTGAACACATGACTAAACACCACCCTAATCTGGTCTGATCAATAGGCTTGTAACATGACTTGGCCATATTCCATTGGTTTCTGTGCACCTGTTTTAGGTTGTCTACAAATACTTGCTATGTTTTCCATGCACAGATGATGTTGAAACATTAGCCTCCATGAAGTTTGCACACGAAAAACTGAAAACCAATCAATGAGCACAAGCCCTTTCTCCATTGGCATTGTTTCTGTCTTTTCTTGTGCTTGAAGCTGCTGTTGCACAGTTTCTCATCTTGCCATGTATGTAGGCATATTTAAAAACATGTGCTAGATAAAGTATATGCTAGAAGAAATAGAATAGATTTTGTGAAACATCACTGTCATGTCTTTAAAGTATGTGTCGCTTTTGATGTACTCTTCTTCTGAATATTGTGTGTACACTTAGATTAAGGGTGTGGAATTTACAATGTTCTGTCCATCAGGTAGGAATGCATTACTATTCCCATGACAGCTTTTCTGTTGCCTTCATTGAATGATCAAGTGATCATCTGTGAATTAAATTTCAATGATCTGCTAGTTATGCATCACTTATGCAGCAGTGGTGCACATGTTCGGTATACACGCACTTTCACTCACACTGGCGTATATTTTGACTAACCCAAAAAATTATTAGCCTAATCTAACTATGCAACAGTGTATGCAACAGTGTCACATGAGTAGTAAGGCAATTTTGATGATATTTCCTATGGCAATAAGTGTTTTTTACAGCTGTCTAGAAAATATTTTCATAATATTCTTTTAAGAAGTTCTTTTACTTCATTTATGGTCAAAAACACACTGCATTTCCAAATTGTAAACTGACTGCTGCCTGTTGCAGGGAAGATGCTGACAACTAAAATATACTTTGCACAACCTCGTTTCTGAACCAGAATAAACAAGTAAGATGAGTAAAAGTAAAAATAGTCAGTCAGTCATTTTCTATATCACTTCTTCCATAGTGGGTCGTGGGGAAGCTGGTGCCTATCTCCAGCAGTCTATGGGCGGGAGGTAGGGTTCACCCTGGACAGGTCGCCAGTCCATTGCAGGGAAACACACAAACAACCATGCACACACACACTCATTCACACACCTAAGGGCAATTTAAAGAGACCAATTAACCTAACAGGCATGTCTTTGGAGTGTGGGAGGAAGCCAGAGTACCCAGTGAGAACCCATGCATGCACGGGGGAGAACATGCAAACTCCATGCAGAAAGACCGCTGGGTGGGAGTCGAACCCAGGACCTTCTGCTACAAAGCAACAGTGCCACCAACTACAATTTAAATTTCACTTAATGTGTTTTAATGGAATAAACCCTCAGCACTTTAAGGCTCAGCATTCCTTTGACATTACTACATTCAGAACTTTGAGCCTTTTGACAGATGGCAGTGACAAAGTGGGGCAATGTGGGGCAACCACTTTATAGTGTCTTTAGATCTTTGAAAGAACGATAATGTTGTAACTCATGTCTGATGCTGGACTTTAGTTTCTCTATGGTGATAAATTCTGAGTCCTTTAATCGATAAAAGGATATAAACATCTATTCTTTATAAAGAAAAGGCATTACAGCTTATCGAGCTCTGCTGATAAATACAAATACAGCCGAAACCAGATATCTATGACTATAAAAAGACACATTTTGTCTCACTGTGGTAAATTAAATCAGACTAAACTTTTCCAGTTTTGCGTTAGTAAAACCAAAAATATTTATATTACCTAAAGGCCAGAAAAATGTGAGGATTGTTATTACAACTATATGTCTTGGGTCAAACATTCTGTGTATCCTTTTACAAACTTTTTATAATAGTTTGGTGGAACATATCTCCTGATAGAACTGGTGTAACTGAGTCAATTTTGTTAGCCATCTTGCTCACAAACACATTTTTAGCCCTGCCTAGAACATTTCTGAAATCAATATTTGGTGATGGCCTCTTCAAAACATTAACCTTGTTGTCCTTAAGCAACTGTGTAACTAATTTAGTGGTGTGATTATGGTTATTGTCTAGTTGAAGGACCCATTTATGTCCAAAATTTAACTCCCTTGATGATGTCTTAAAATATTGCTTCAAAATTTCCACATAATGTTCTTTTCTCATGATGGCATCTATTTTGTGAAGTGCAGCAAAAAAGCCACACAATACGATACCCACTTGATGGGGTTCTGATGGGGTTCTGATTGCATACACCCCCCTTTTTCCTCCAAATGTAACACAGGTCATAATGACCAAACACCTCAGTTATAGTTTTGTCAGACCATAGGACATTTCTCCAAAACTGTCCCTAAGCGCATTTGTCAACTGTGATCTGGCTTTTTATGTTGCTTTTTATTTGCTTCTTGATTCCTGAGTGGCCATTCAGCAGGATTTGTTTCACTGTACACTTTCTTGGACTTGCCCATAACTATGTGCTTGAAACACTTCTACATGCTCCCCAGGCTGTCAAGGGTTTCGTCATCCATTTTTGTGGTTTAGGAAAGATAAGACACATTTTGGCTTTGTTAGTGCAGCTCTTGTGAGATCTCACCACATCTCAGAAAGGTAAAAGAGAGCTATACAAACATTCTATCTTGCATTATTCTGGTATATACCAAAGATGAATAATTTTATGAATCCCAACTGACATAAAATAGAAAAATATTAGTCTGATTTAAAGACAGACAGTGAGAAAAATGTTTTTTGTATCTTTTTAAACATTGCATGTACATATACTGTTTTAACTGCTTATCTATAAACTGTAGATTCCCTGGTACATGTTGCACTGTTTTTCAATTGCTTCACCCAGATTTTCTGAAATCGTTCAGGCATCCAGCTACAGATGCACTGACACAAATACACCAGGCATTACTTACCTATAAAACTGCTGTATTGCTTGCTTCTCCAGCCTTCCACCATCTCATAATCCACCTGCAGGCTCTGACTGAGGGTATGACATAATAAGTCCCCAATGTCTCTTTGCGAACGTTTTCTGTCAGGAATGGTGAGGTCAGAGCCTATGTGCTCACTTCTCCGGCTTGCTATAGATATATTTGTGTGTCTTTGTGTGTGTGTTTACCGCCAAACACAGAGAATAAAAAAATAATCAAGCTGTTGTTTGATCTTTGGCGAAGCAAAGCTTTTTGATGGATTTTACTCAAGCTTAAAAATCTCCTGAGCAAGAAAAGGCTGAAATCAGCTCATGCAATATGTATATATTACTTGTAGGATTGCTATTTTAAGGCTCTTACTTGCACCAATACGCAACAGACTTACTCATATTTATGCTCAGTGTAAGCTGAAAGTCTTTCAAGTTATTCTTCTTAATGAAAAGCATCATCTGAAAGAGAGGAATAAAAAAAAAGGCAAAAATACATGTGTGGGAGTTTGCCACTATTTTTTTCTTACATCTTTCTTTGGTTGAGTTAAGTAACTGCAGTCAGTAAAGATATCATTGGCAGCAAAAATACATCACTAATTGACTGTAATGAATGTAAACAACAGAATACAATAGGATCCAATAAGATTAGTCACAAATTCATACAAAGACAAACTGTAAACCATGATTATATGAAAGGCTTAGCCGTGCTCTGTGGAGACTGTGATGCTTTTGCAGAAGTCTCCAGGTGTGTGTGTGTGTGTGTCTGTGTGTGTTCCTGTCTTGGCATCACAGTGAGAACCATTTTCCCGATTTCACCATCAAATTGAGGACCGTTTGTACCAAAGTGAGGACATTTTGCTGGTCCTCACAACCTATTTTGCTAACGGTTAGGTTTAGGACTAAGGTGTGAATTGACTTTAGGTTAAGGTTAGGGTTAGGCATGCACTGGTAATGGTTAGGTTTAGGGTTAT
The DNA here is from genome assembly GCF_021462225.1 of Girardinichthys multiradiatus. Classification (NCBI taxonomy): domain Eukaryota; kingdom Metazoa; phylum Chordata; class Actinopteri; order Cyprinodontiformes; family Goodeidae; genus Girardinichthys; species Girardinichthys multiradiatus. The sequence goes on from NC_061818.1 coordinate 18,612,622, forward strand.
TGTCAGGGTTAGGGCATAGAAAGGGTTGAAAATGACTGAAAATCAATGGAAGTCAATGGGAGTCAACACATGGTCCTCACTACATATAGCAAAACAAGAGTGTGTGTGTGTGTGTGTGTGTTTGTGTGTGTATGTGTGTTATGAGCCATGCGTAATATATACTATATGTGCTCATCCATTTCCGTGTGAGAGTATGTGTGTGTGTGTGTGCTGTATATGTGTTAAGTAAGGACACCATCTGCCATGATCTTTGGTTGGTGCCAACCCCCCACCCCTGTTAACCCACGCCCACAAAACGCTACACAAAATCACTCAGTGTTCGAGTCTGATGAAGAGAAATAAAGTCTCTCTCAGAGGATTGTGAGAGTGAGGCAGGGGATGAAGGCTGTAAGAAGAGTGGGAGTAATGCGGAGAGCGCTGTGAGGGTTAAATGACGATGAATAGAAAAAAAGTTGTGGTGTTCCAGCCTGGTTTTCAACCTCTGGTATGTTACTTTGTCAGTAAGTGAATGCTTAACGTGCTGTATGTCCAAGAAAAATAAACACAAGCATTTAGAAATAAACACACACAGAAACACACACATAGCTGCACATGCGTACTAAGTGGATTTTGGTATAATGCTTTGTTTTGTTTTTTCTGAACTGCCCTAGATTCATTTGGCATCTGTGCTGCACACTCATCTCTCTCTCGCTCTCTCTCTCTGTTATCATTCTGATTTGCCTTTTACACACACTGAGACTTTCCATCGTCGTCTTTCTTGCAGCCTGACTTTCCTCTTGAATATCTCCTTTATTCTCTTCACCCATATTTCTTTTTCTCTCTTTTTTTAACAAGCAACTGCGAAGATATTGGTATAAATATTTTAGCCCTTTCACTCATTCTGCACTTTTGCACTGAGAAAGAGATTACTGTGCATCTGGTTAACTACTATGGATACAAGCTGGTAGGTTCTACCAAAGCATCACAACTAGCACTGGTGCCACAAATAAAAACAAAACAAACCAAAACAAAAAGTAACATAAATTTAAATAAAAGTGTCTTGGTTGTTCCATAGCTTTCAAATTATTTATTTTATTCATTATTTCTATTGTATTAGGATTTTTCTCTAATTTAATGTTCTGACAATTCTGTCTTAACCTGTGTTGTACACCTAATTGAATAAAAAAAAGGATAACCAAAGCTTTTCAGAGAAAGAAATCAACAAACACAATTACTATTTTCTATACTTTAACATTTCAAAACTTCAGGCTGATTCCCCGTATCCCTTATCTCTACGCTACGAGAAAGTCACATTTGAAGCAAAAACAGATAGAAAGATAATTTTTTAGAAATTATCTGACCACACCCATATCCTTCCCTTTTCCCAGATACACAAAAATACACAATGTGCATGTGTTCAAACAAAAAGGCAGAGACTATTCCTTTCATATCTTTGAAACAGCCTAATTAGAGCATTTTGCTTATTTTAAAATAAACTATTTCGTATATCAATAAAACAAAAACTTGCTAATCTGAATTGGGCCATAATTTTGCAAAAAGCAATGCTAGCAATTTGCTTTATTTTTTGGAACTATCACCTTTTTTAACATTGTTTTTAGAAAAGTGGGAGTGTCCATATAGTTTAGATAAGGAGTTGCAGTAGATACAGTCAACATATTTTTTTATGGAATCAAAGCTTGGGTATGCATTGCATGATCTTGCATATTCTCTTTGTTGGGGATATTTGTGATGCGTAATTTTTCACCAGTTTCATGATCAGTTTATGGGTGTGGGATCTGACTGTAATGAAAAAAAAAAAAAAAAAACCTATTGTCATAACTCTTATCCCCTACACAGTGCTTACCCATTTGCACCTTCATTTCAAGTAATGAGTTGCAGTGGTTAAAACACTTTACTGCTAAACCCTACATCATCATTTATCGCAGTTCCATAAACCGACTTAATGTCTGTGTAGGCTTCATGGAGTTACTGTGCTAACAATAGGTATTGGCATACTAGATGAAAGATTCCAGCCATTTGGTCAAACATGCTACAGGGCAGGAAACCACAAACCCCCAATTACAGATCACTTCAACATTTCATGTCATAAAAGTCAATCCACTTAGACCACGGGCCATGTGAGCTTTCAGGTGACGCATCTGGAATTATGGAATCAAAGGGCCATTGTTTACATCTCACAGCATTCAGCTGTAGGTGCGATATGTCATGGGGAAACTTCCCTAGATCTGTGTTAGGTATTATTTAGTCAACTCAGAGGTAAGAACGATACAGTCATAGTTACTTGTGACAAGGGTAGCCCACTTTGCAGTGAAACTACAAAGTTTTGACACCCTATCTCTTTATTTATATACACAGTTCAACAGACAGTTCAGACAGGGTGTATGTGTGTGAGACGGAAAGGAGGCTGGTTCACACAGAGATAACAATGATCTCACACACACAGGGAGGAAGGCATAGTGCAGGTGCCTTCCAACCCAAGGTTTTTACATGAGTGATAACAAGTTTGTGCACCCATCCAACAGTCCCTCCTTTTATCACAAGTAAAAACATTTAATATAAAACGAGTAAGAAAAATACTTTGTATGAGCGAAAACCCACGGACGGTAAACAGATTATATTTTGTGGGAAATACTCATACGGCCCCGCCGCCCTCGGCGACCATTAAAAGTTAAATGTTGATTAATACTTGAAATCATAAAAATAAAATAATGATACTTGAAATCATAAAAATAAAATAATGATACTTGAAATCATAAAAATAAAAGAATAATACTTGAAATCATAAAAATAAAAGAATAATACTTGAAATCATAAAAATAAAAGAATGATACTTGAAATCATAAAAATAAAAGAATAATACTTGAAATCATAAAAATAAAAGAATAATACTTGAAATCATAAAAATAAAAGAATAATACTTGAAATCATAAAAATAAAAGAATAATACTTGAAATCATAAAAATAAAAGAATTAAAAAATCTGCCCTGTTTATGTCATCATTGTACTTTTTCTCATTTCACTTAAGCAACAACTTCTTCCGATTTTCTGCTGTAAGGTTATTTTATGAAATACAATGTATGAGTACACTCAGGCTTTTGATGTGATTTATTTACAACATGTCATCATAATCGTCCCCTTCATTTTCGTGCATTTCTACCTGGTTCAGTGTTGCATATGCCACCATGAACAATACCAGAAATTCTGTAGGAATGGATGTGCGTCATGTTCTTCCGTCAGTGTTCTGAGATGGGTCCCGTCTGATGTCCATCTCTTCTGGTTCGGTATCACCTCCTGTGGATCCTGCTTTAGATAGAGAAAGAGTCCTGCTACCAGAATTAAGCTCAGGCTTATCAGTCCTGTCCACATGTTACAGAGAGCCATTTTATAATTGGGCGCAGATCAGCTGTTTTCTTCACCGGTTTGAGACGCTGGGCCATCTTTGAACCCGGACTTCCTCTGCTACCCCGTCGGTTGGTTTGGCTCCTGTAACGGCAAAACTGGCTTACAGTGGCTTTTATGGATCCAGGAAGGCCTCTCTGCTATTTTCAGAGCTGTGGGCGTTGTCAGGAGTATTTGAAACGGCCCTTTCCACCAAGGAGTGCTCCAATCCTTCCGGTGGAGTGTCTTAATCAGGACCATGTCTCCAGGCCTCATTCTGTGGGATAGGAGCAGAGATTATCGGCAGACCACTGGACATTTGTTCTTCTTTTGTCTGCAACATTTTATTCATCCACTCAGCTAATGAAGGTTCCTGTTGTGCTTTCTCTATTTCATTCATGTCAGAGGGCAGAGAAAACGGTCTGCCATGTACTATTTCTTTGAGAATACAAATTCACATCAGCAACTTGGTGCCACGTGATCTCAGACTCAGAACACAGTGGGTGGAGTTATACAATGATGTACAGTAGGTGGCAAATGGAGTAAGACCAGTTTGATTTGGAGTTATTCTCATCCATAATTAACCAGGGATAGGCATTCGGGCCATGGCCTCCCTGTTTCTTCCATTGTTTTCCTTAATCTTTAACTGAAACCCTAATGCATTAGAACTTAGTTCTATTAATTTATTTACAAAATGAGTTCCATTATCTGACCTTATAATCTGTGGGATACCATATGTGGGGAAGAAATGTGTCACTAGGTTCATCTATTACAACTAGGCAATATTTCTTCCCCCGTGTTTGCAACAACTTATGCATGATCTGCAAAAATGATTTGCATAGTCAGAAAAATTTATAGTGTAGCATTAATGCTTTACCAGATGTGACATATTCCCCCCTTGACACGTGGGTCTTCCCAATGTGTCACTGTAGCCGCTGTGTTGTATAACTTTTTTGGGAGGATTGGTTTATCTTCTATCTGATAGATGTCATCTCCTCTCTTTAGCCAGGCCTTTATTTCTGTCTTGGGTGCTGACTGTTGGGCGTCTTTCAGCACGTCTGTGTCTATAAATAGCAGATCTGACATTTTCTCTTTAATAGGTTGAAATGAGTTAGTTCTGTCCCTGATGATGTTTTAAAACCTCTATTTTGCCAAATCTTAGCATGGTGATGTATTGATCCGAAAACGTATTGGCTGTCTGTGTATATAGTAAGTATTTGTCCCTCATGTAATTCACATGCTCTTACTACAGCATATAATTCTGCTGTTTGGGCTGAGCATGTATTGGGTAGAGATTTAGCTTCTATTATCCTATCGGTGGTTGTTACTGCATAACCAACTCTATTCTTTCCATATTCATCTTTAGATGATGAGCCATCTACAAACACAACACATGAATCTGGTATAAGGATTTGAGAAATGTCTTGTCTGGGTTTGGTGTCTTCTTCAACTTTTGCTTTATAAGAATGTGGTTTTCCATCTTCTGCAGTAGGTATTAGAGTACTTGGATTTAAAGGGCACATCTTTTTAGAGTTATGTTTGGCTGTGATAATAATAGTGATGTCAGTGTGATATGTCTTGCATGTAGCGTCAGGTGCTTCTCTTAATATTCCTGACTTCAACATATCTTGTATTACTGGCTTAGTATCTTCTTCAGCTTCTGGCTTGAAGGGGTATTGACGGACTAATGGCCTTTTTTCAGATATTAGTTTAACCTTGTATGGTGGGAACCCCTTTATAAGCCCTACATCAGTTGATGATTGGGACCACAGTTCAGGTGGGACAGCAGCTAGGGCAGGATGCATGTTGCTCTCTTTGCTCTCAGCTAAGCCCTGTATTTGTCCCTCTGCCTCATCTAAATGTATCCTTGGATGGACTTTGACTGTCCACGCCAGAATGAGCTTCCAGATTCCTGTATTAGGATCTACCTTTGACAGTGTCAGTGCTGTTCCTGCAGAGGTTTAAAGCCTCTGTTTTTCCAAATTCTTATTATTCTTTTTTATTATATTTTATAAAGTAAGTCCTTATTACATTTAAAAATGAGATCAATATTTTTGGTAGTTGCTATTATTATAAATAATGCTTGGTTTAGTTCTTATTAAAAATAAAAAATAAAAACTCACTCACTGATGAACACAAAAAAATGAAGGGCATATTATATCTTATAATCTTAGTTTATCTTACCCAGTTTTATAGATACAACATACAGTTTCAGTCAGCTTTGTATTTAGTTCAAGTAACTAAAGTTTGTTTCAATTAACTCAAGTTTTCTCTATTTCAGTCCAGTTCAGTAATTCTGTTAAGGTTAATTTCATCTTATGTTAAGTTTGAGTCTAATTCAATCATTTTGAACCTGACTGGAAAAAGTCTAAACGTCTGTTAAAATCTTTTTGTTTTACCATAGAGAACTGACCTAATATTATTATGGTATGTTGAGGACTCTAATTTTTACATAACATGAAACAGACATTTATTTCACAAAAACAGAAAGTCAAACACAGACATTTGGCCACATGAAAGTTTAAATACCCCGTTTGTAAAAGAATTAGGAAAAATTCAAGACGGGTCTATGAACTTTCTTATGGTTATCAGTATTTTCAGTAGAGGTAGAACCTTTGCCATCTTTATATGATTTTTTGAAAAAGATTCTGGAAACCTTATTAAGATATAAATTTGGCAAAGATCATCAGAACATCAGACCTTTATTAGCGCTTTTAAGGTCCCTCAAAGATGCATTACAATGAAATCAGTCATTCCCATTCACACACATTCACACACTACTTACTTATTTTTCTGTCAGAGTAATTTTTATTTGCAAAAATTTGAACATAATTTGACTTCTATTATTCTTAAAATGCACATTGTTTCCTCATAACCCCTTTTGTTTCCACTAGGTCTGTTTTGAACGCTTCAATTTTTTTTTTTTTATTCACCAAGAATCAATAAGGTGGTCTTAGTGGGTCCACCTTAAAGGTGTTATCTGTTGGGTGTCATGTTATCATTGTCAGGTCAGTGAGGTTCATAAGTCAGTCAGAACCTTGGTCATTTGTTCTGTGCACATAATGTTTCATAGATCCAGCCTATGATTAATCAGCAAAACGTCCACCTATAGGAGAAAAAATGATTGTTAATGAATGAGCTGCATTTCCTAGGAACACTGTCTTCCTCCTGGATGAGCATCACCTGTTGAAAAACTTTCATCATTGTTTGTTTCACATATTCAATCACATCTTTATATTATACCAGTAGGTGAAGTTGTTAGTATCTCATGTAGACTGACATATACTGTTGCATTTGGAGAAGATCTCAGATTAAATAAACTTAGTTAGAGCTTCAATCCAAGTTCATTTTGTGTCTGCAGACTTTAGCCAATTTTTCTTTTCTTTTTTTTTTTTTTTTATACATAAAGAGCAAGATTCAAAACATTTTCAAAAGGCAGATTGTGGCAGAATGTAAACAAAACTGCTTATTGATTGACAAAATAACATTCAAGCACACAATCACCATATTAAAGGCTCTACTTCTAGAGAATCACTAAACTTTTGGGGTCCGGTTTTGGCCCGCGGACCTTGAGTTTGACACATGCAGAGGTAGAGTTACAATTTTTTTCAGACCTTTCAGCAGAGACAGGCTTCTGCTGTTTGCAGAAGTTTTATCTTTGTTTTCAGGCAGCTGCATCTCTTTGTCAAGGTCGTTTCACAGAGCTGAAATTTAACTTCTCTCAAAGAGGAAAAATCAAGAATGCACAAAATCTGAGCCAAATATGGAATTATTTCCCTGTAAAATGAATCTTTTGCATTTTATCATGATATTGTTGGTAGTATAACACCATAGAATGATTTTTAAAGCACCTGTTTCTCACTAATGCTTGCCTACAAAATCTTTTACTCTCAGATTACTTCTTTAACAACTCTAGTCATTGTTCACTGGGTTGTCCAGTTGGACAGTTTCCATGTTGTCCACATTGTCACCTCCTCTTTTAACTTCTTTTACCACGTCCTCTAAAACCACCTCTTAGTCTTTATAATCTAACCTGGGATGGGTGGCGGTCCGCCCCCCCCCTTTATTTGTTTTCAGTTAAGCTGAAAGTTTTTTCCTGTGCTTTTCTTAAGGCCTCAGTATTATGGCTATGTCAGTTAAAAGCTGCTCTTATTGTTGTTTTTTTAATTCATCTTTTTGTTTTAATCTGTTTATCAACTGTGAGCACTCAGGGACTGAAAAGTCCCCTTTGAAATTATAACCTGGCAAGGTTTTTTATTGTCTCTTGAATCTTTTGAATGCATAATCTCCAGTTTAAGATCCCCGTGTAGTTTTAGGATTTCAGTGATAATTAAGTTACCTGAAAATCCGTATTTTTATGCCATCGTGCACATATTTCTGTTAAATCAGAGCTTTTTCTCTGTTCTTCCCCATTGTTCTTTGTTATTTTTCTCTTTTTAGTTTTCATTATTGCTAATTTTAGATCCCCTTGTAATTTTAAGACATCCTTTGTATCTAATTTGCCCAAAAACCCATGTTTTTTATTTTTTATTCCATCTATGACAGATCATACCTGCTCCTTTTACATAGTTCTCCATAAACTTTACCTCCCATTCTAAGTCAATTAGTTTACTTTGTTTCTTCCCCATTATGTTTTATGTTAGTTTAATTATAGTATAAATGTCCCAGATAAAAGGTCACTGGCATGAGACTTATGGAGAGGACATTAACACGGCCTTCTACTGCGACTAATTCGCAGCGGTGTTAATTTTCTGGAATGAAATCCGACCTGAATCTCCAAAGTCACCAGTACGTAGTTTTAATCTGGGCAAAAGAAAACACAGGACTAGCAGAATCCTGCTATGATTCTATTAAAATGCTTAGTCCTCCATACACACACAACACAGTCACACAGTTAGTTTCAGGTACCTTGTAATTTTTCTAAGTTAACTTGGTGTTATTTTATGAGCTCAATTTACTCCGTTCTTTTTACTTTTATAGCGCTTATTCTATTCCCTCGCAGGGGAATAACCCTTAGTCGTTTTATTTGGCCCCCTTCTTGGCGGGGCCCTACCTTAATTTGTCACTATTCCTTTCACGGTGGAATAAAACCATCCCAATGCAGCGTCCTTACCGGCGACGCACTACCAACGACTTTTAAGTACTTTTCTTCTTTTATTTATATAGCGCTTACTCTATTCCCTCACAGGGGAATAATCCTCAGTCGTTTTCTTTAATCCCCTTCACGGCGGGATTGTACCAAATTTGTCACTATTCCTTTCACGGTGGAATAAAACCATCCTAATGCAGCGTCCTTACCGGCGACGCACTACCAACGACTGTTAAGTACTTTTCCTATGAACTGTATTTTAAAACTGTCTCACCTCGGAGTTGACTTCTTGGTGACTCTTTGGACCCTGTGAGAGTCACCCCGCGCAGAGGAAGGCAATAACCCACTGGCCAGGTGTGAATTCACACACACCAGGACTTTCAGCCACTCCGGCTAAAGGAGGCTGTGCAGCGGTGCTTCGCTCGACGTCAGGCTTCCCCCACGGATCCCAGAGTCACTGTTAAAGCAAAGAGAAATAAGGTTATTGAATTAATCCGGCTCGAAGGACCAATAAATGTTAGGTATTATTTAGTCAACTCAGAGGTAAGAACGATACAGTCATAGTTACTTGTGACAAGGGTAGCCCACTTTGCAGTGAAACTACAAAGTTTTGACACCCTATCTCTTTATTTATATACACAGTTCAACAGACAGTTCAGACAGGGTGTATGTGTGTGAGACGGAAAGGAGGCTGGTTCACACAGAGATAACAATGATCTCACACACACAGGGAGGAAGGCATAGTGCAGGTGCCTTCCAACCCAAGGTTTTTACATGAGTGATAACAAGTTTGTGCACCCATCCAACAATCTGGCTGAGCTCTGTGTCAAAGTCCTCATGCATGCCATCCAAATTTATTCAGCGATTTAAATACAGCAAAGTTGTTGTGTGGCAACTTCAGAAAGTTATTATCTACATTAGATTCTGCTGGTCAATGTATTTCTCAGACACTCAAGGATCATCTGATGGCTCAACTCTGTGTGGTGTGCAGTTACTGTAGCAATGGCTTTCTTTGCTATGATCCAAATCATTAAGTCACACTTATACTGCAACTGAGTATTAGCCCTTACAGCTCATTGTGTTATGGGTTTTTCAATACTCCCTGAAACAAACTACAAAGGCTGAAGGTAACCACGCAGTAGTCTTTTTTTATTGCATAAAGTGATCCTTGTTTTACTGCAAGCAACGATTTCACAACCCTTTACCTAACCAGTGCATATCAGTTTATTTAATGACTAAAAAATGACTAAAAACCTCTTGATGTTAGATATTATAAATCATATTCACACAACCGCAGTATAGGAACATAATGAAGAAAATTAATTTAAATCATCAGTTTTTAAATTAGATTGAGACATCCCTAAGGCTGATACAAACTTATGCATGTTCACTATAAAATGTCCCGTGATATACCAGAAAAAGGTTGGGTTTGAAATGACCAAATCTACTATTATACTAAATAACAAAATCACCATCAGATGCCGAGACCAATAGAAGTGCAAAAATTCAAAGAGTCATGAATAAAGCTAATTTCATCAACATTAAAAAAATAAAAATAAAAAAACCTTTCCCAAACATAGACCATGAGTAATCTGATAAAAGTGTTAAAAATCTATAGTCCTAAACTAACTTAGACACAATTATTAATTGCACTAACACAAATAGGTTATAATGCTACTGTTTTATTACACTTATAAGTCAGCAGTATTTCCAGGCTGTATTTGGATAAATTATTAGTGTTTTAGTCTGGGCAGAATTACTATAATTCATGCCAAATCATTTCAAATTAGATTACTTTTGACAGCTTTCAGTACTTCCACTTACTTACTAAAGTGACAAAATCAATACAGTATGTATATCTTTAAGTTTTGTTCTTTCCTTCTGAATGGGAAATAAATAAAAAAAAGTTTATGCTGCAAAGGCCTCTGGATGCTTAGTCAGGTTTCTTGGCTGAAAATCTGGGGATGTGAAAACAAAAATGTTGAAATAGGCTGCTGGCTTGTAATAATCAATATACAAACAAATAATACCTCTCCCCTCTGTCAATAATATTGACTGCGGTACATCCTCAGTTATAACAAACCAAAGGGAGTTTATTGTTCTTCTTTTTCATCTTGTACCACTTTGCTCTGCCATCACTTGATCTAACAGCAGAGCTGAATCACACATACAGACACAAGCTAACAGGAATAAAGTGTGCAAACTTAAGTTGAACCCACAAAATCTCACACAGACACTCACACAGTCATGCATGTATACATGGAAAATTAAAGTGTATGAGACTGTGTGCATATGTTGCTCTACAGTTTGCATGTGAAGATTTCGAAATAAAAAAAAGATATTTGATCAGATTTTTAAAATATGTTTATACAATACAATTAGTTAAATAAAATAAGAACAAGTAGCAAATATTTTTCTATATAATTTATTCTTTACAGTACAGCCACTGAACCCTAACAGAGTTTTTATCAGCAAACAGCCCACACTGGTAATTCCCATTTGTCTTAATTTAAGTTTATGTTGCTGGGGGCTATATTACTTCAGTTAAACACTGATTTAGCACTGATATGTTTGCAATAATCACTGATTATTAAAAGATATTTGTTATACTAAGATGTTTAGCTTACATGTGGTGCTCACCCTAGTGCAGGGGTGTCCAAAGTGCGGCCCGGGGCCCATTTGCGGTTTCTGGACTGATTTTGTACGGCCCCTGACTACAATTCAAACATAATACAAATTTAGCTAGCCAGCACAGGTAATTGATACAGATAGGGATTTTATTTTTTATTAGGGTAAAATTATTGTAAACAAATAAAAATCTTCATATTATGGAGAATTTTAGGTACAACACAAAGTGTTCGTCTTTTAAAGACCATGCTTTGTGCATTCTCATTAATTTTATAGTAAACTAGACCACTTCTAAGGAGTGACCTTCACTTAAAACCCTCCTTAAGTTTTACATCTACAATGATTTCATACATCCATTTCCTGCCACCAAAAAACGGACTATTTTAGTGTTTAATTAAAATATTACATACTTAATTTATTGTTGAAGATGTACAAAACTCAAAATTGTTGCACGATTAGTTTTTAATAAAATTATACATTTTTCTGACTGCAAATACTTTTGACTTAAGAATCTTGGCTCACCTAGCAAAAGGTTTGGATGACGTATGTGCCAATTTGGCCAACACTGTAATTCCATTTGCCTGCAAGATAGTTCAAAATGTCTAGTAGTGCTAGGCAGCAGATAGAAAGTGTATGCACTGCTCACACTACAAATCCCAGAATGCTGTACTAGTTCAATTTGCTTTTAATCAAGACAGTCAAGGCTCCTGTCAGTTCTTATTTATTAATGACCTCATGCTTCCAGTCATATCAGTAGAAAAAGAGATGCCAGGTATCTGGCCTGTGGCACTGTTATGGGGCTGTGGCCTTCTCTGGAATAACACCCAGACATATTAATAATGTGAAGTGCCAAAACATTTGGTTTGTGAACCCTTTCAGATCCTGCTGTTAGTTTTCAAAGTCAATCATTGGGTTTAATTTTGGTGTTCCACCCTGAGATGCACCAGTGTGTATCAGAGTAGATCCGAGTTTACCATACTAAGCTTCAATGAACTTTATGCACTTCTTCTTGCTATTCAAATACATGGATTGAAGCAATTTGTTTGTTTTTTGTTAACTCTGAAGGTTACAAGTAGTTTTAAACTTTGTTTCCATATGAAAAGGTTTTTCATATGGAAAGAGAAGGAAAAACCCTGTCAACTGTAGACATTTTATCAATAAGTATTAAGGCCCCCAATTTCTTTATTTTAGGCACCCTGTGTGTTTGACACACCTGCTGTAGACTTGCCAAAAGTTTTATACATTATTTTTGCAAAATGTGTGAGAAAAAGCCTATTAATTACTCGTGATTCACATGTATTTTGTGAACCAGCTGAAAATACAAGTTTTTTTTTTTAAAGTAATACCTACTGTTCTGCAGAAACAGCTGACTGAATAAAGTACCACTCCTCACAGACACATTACCTCTCTACTGTGAGTCCAACAAGATCAAGCTGAAACATGAATACGGTATCATGCAGTGAAAACACGCTCTTTATTCTCACAATAATTCACACATCTGGGGAGTTATCAAATGCTGGAGCTACAACAATTTTCGTTGGAGATTAAGTAATCCAGTGGCACAGTGGGGGAGTGTTCTGCAACAGATCTATTTTGTACCAAATTGTGAATAATTATTCTTCTTGAGCATGAGCATGCTTTCAGAGGTCATTAACTCACCCACAGTACACTGGAAAGCACTTATCTGTATTAAAATTAATCATGACTGTTGAAAATTATTTAGAATTTTCTGGGACTCACAATAATATGACTCATTAAAAATTAAAACAATACTTTACAATAAGGTTCTGTTCATCCTGCCACAGTGCTACATGTAGAATATCACTGCCTATGTATTGTGTGTATATATCTAAACAAAATCCTGAAACTGTGGAGAATATTAAAACTATTTATATTTCTTGCAGATGGATCACAACTAGGTTTTAAGTTCGGCCTCAAAATGCAAAAAGACTAAAAAACAGCAGCAATTCAAATGGAGTAGGAAAATTATTGAAAATTGCATTTAAATTTAAATAAAATTTATTAGCTAGTCAAAACTGTATGTAAATATCACAAAAATCTGGTCATCAACTGTAATGACCCCTTGAAGGAAAACACAGAAAATACACAATGTACCACTGTGTGATGAGTAGATGGACCTGAGGGGCTGTTGATGAAGATACAGGCTGACCCAGATTAAAGCCCTTACTGACACTGACTGCAACAGCATAAGAGGTCATCAGTGACAGAACAAATTAAAGAACAAAAAATACCTTCAAAGGCCACCTCTCGTCCCACACACAAATGTGCCTGTTTGGACTTTGCAAGACAGCATCAAAGATCAGATATTGAAATAAGCAAGAATCAAAGTATTTTCTGGGGAGAACATTTTAATCTGGGCAGTCTTGATTACTTCCAGTATTACTGGCATGACTAGAAGGTCCCAAAGCACATGTTGTCTGCGCAACTCAGTGGAGGAGGCTTCACCACAATCTGGGGAGCACTTTCCATCCAGCACTATAGCTTCAGGTTGTTTTGGTTTGTCAACCCTGCTAGCCTATGTGGAGATTTTACAGCAGGTAACTGCCTTGATTGAGAGAGCTCACGTGCTGGCAATGATGCAGTTTACAATGCCTGTTTGACAAGACTTCATGAAGGAGAAAAGGGTCCCTGATTTGGACAATGCATGTTCCCCTGATCTTGAAAACATTTTCTAAAGGATGGCAAGGGAGTTTTACAAAAAAAATATGTCAGCAGTTTTAGACCACGAGTTCACTGCATGGAGCACTATTACCCCCTAATGCAAGCAAGAACCATGAAAGCATAGCTATTGGTGAGTCCCCCATAGTCAGGGGAACTCACTATGACAGTGTAACATTTTGGACTGATTTAATGCTCCAGGCAGCTAGATTTGGACATTAGCTGATTTTTCTCCAGAATCAGTGATGTTTGCATTCAGCTCGACAGTAAGTGCGTAATTAATTTAGGTGCAGAGCGAGCTGCATCCCTTATTGCTGTTGAAAAAAATATACGCTGACACAAAGTTTTAGTTCAGTCCACTTTTCTTTCTTCACTGTAGCTACATAAGAAACCTTAATGTTCCCAAATAACAGAGCCGAGCTTAATATACACACACTACTGGTCAAAAGTTTTAGAAACACTTTCTCATTTAATGGTTTACATGTTTATGACTATTTAGATTCTCACTGAAGGCATCAAAACTGTGAATGAACATATATGGAATTATGTAGCAAACGAAAAATTGTAAAATAACTTTAATTATATATTTTTTTATTTTAGATTACTTCAAGTAGCCGCCCTTTGCTGTGATGACTGAAATATTAACCTTTGGCTGTCTCTCAATGAGCCAAACGTTCTTTCAAGCCTCTTTGAAAAACCATATCAGGTGACCACCTTGTGAAGGTTATCGAGAGAATGCCAAAAGAGCAAAGCAGTCATCAAAGCAAAGGGTGGCTATTTTGTAGAATCTAAAATATTAAAATGTTTAGTTTTTTCACACGTTTTGTTCACTGCCTAATTCCATGTGTGTTCATTCACAGGTCTGATGCCTTTGGTGAGAATCTACAATGTAAATACTCATAAAAATAAAGAAACCCATTAGGTCAGAAAGTGTATCTAAAAGTTTTGGCGTGGGTTTTCCTTTACTCTTTACTCTGTTTTCACTAGTGGGTCTCCGTCTCTGACAATCTACCTAAAAGTACCATGGACTATTAACATGTCAAAAGACTCCTGTGGGCTTGGCAGAGTCTATTCATGCTCTGGCTAATAATTAACATTACATTCAGAGCGGTAGTTAGAGCATTTTCCACAGTTGTAAAAGTAATTCTCAATACTTTATAAATAACCAGAGGTCTGTAAGATTAAAATTGTTTTTTGTTTTATAAAAAAAAAACAAAAAAATTAACTGTCTGTTCCTGTATGGTATTTTAATACTGAGGTGGGGGCAAAATCTTTGGTCATTACAGCCGTGAGATCTTCTGATGTTAAACATGCCCTTTGGCTTATGGCTTCTTATGGTATATACACAGACAGCTCATTGCTAAGGACCAATGAGCTAAAGGCCAAAGGTTAAATATCCTATTTTTTCATAACTCATAAATAAATAAATAAATATTCTTCTAGTTTTTTAAAGTTTATTTTGTGACACACTGCTCTGCCAGATTTTGGAACATTTTCTATGTGACTAAAATACTCCATTCACCAATAGCTATTTGTTTATTTGCTGCTACTTTCCCTTGGATTTAGGACATTTCTATATTGACATAGGATTACATTATCTTGTATTTAAGTGTAAAAATAATGTTAGAAACAGTTGATGGTGGAAATATCACTTCAGTATCTCAAGCTTGAGTTTTTCTTTCTATCTTTTCTTACTGAAACTGTAATAACCAATACAAAATAGGTCAACACCAGTTTTTGATGTCAAGGTTTTTGTTATCTGTCTCTTGCCACCTTCACTTCTTGTCCTACTTCTTGCTCTTTCTCCAAGGTTTTTTATCTTATATGTCAGAACAACACAATCTGTGTGGCAGGTTTTTCCTTCCAGCTTTAAGATCACTTACACCTTATAGGAAAGGCACATTGACAAACGGTTGGGAGATGTAAGGAGTAAGAATATTGGTGGCATGTCGTCTGTTTAGTGTAGATAAATTGAAAAAGTAATTCTACTTACTTTTAAGATGCGTTTTTGAAAAGTTTACATTTCCACCACAGTCCTGATATTTTCGAGACAGTTCCTGCCGGACTTGTATTTGATATAGGAAATGTCTAATTATCTGAGTTGACATTTTGATGGCTACGCAAACAAACATTTCGCTATATGAGTGTGTAATATTAGATATAGTGAGTAATAATCTAAAGCTGATATGACTTTTATGCCATTGATAAGTATATGTAAGTATCTCGATGGCAGTGTATATATTTTTTAAATTTCACTTAACCTAAGATTAAGAGCTGTGACTTCAAAAGAAAAGAAAAATAAAGATGGTTCATGAAATTCTTCATTCTTAACTTAATGCCATTTTGTGTGTGTGTGTAGTCTCTGAGTGACAAATTGTCAACTGGTATGTACATATTCTATAGATTTATGGGATAAAGCAGAAATAGCCTTATTAACAAATGAATAAATCACAGCCTTGCATTTTAACTAACTAGTGCATTTACAATAAAGAACTGACTACAAAATGTATGAACATGCATAGATGAATATTTTACTAAAGGTAGAAACAGTAAAGTACCAAAAACTCCTGACAGTTCACATGAAATGATACAATTGTTTATAAAAACATTCAATATGTAGCACTTAATGTTGAAACATAAAAACAAATCTTTTCTATAATTAGACAAAAAAAGTTGATTAAAGAACCAAATAAAACAAATACCATAACTGCACAATTTTAAATTATTACTATGCATATTTTATCAAGTCTTTCATTATACTTTCATAATTTAACAACACAACTAAGCAAGTTTATTTATGCTTCATAATCATATTAAATGTTGAAGAATTTCTGCCTGATCAGTCTCAAAGAGCATGCATGCCTTCTCAGAGTTGTAAGTTTAACAGTTTTCCCCAAAAATCTGACCTTAAGAAAGAAAACAACAGCCTGCATGCTGCGATAACACCTCAACAGATATTCTACTTGAACTTGATGGATATGTAGCTTGGAGTTGCAACACTAATTTGTCAGACAGAGTGGCTAAAATATTAGATTATGGGATACATAGATGGCAGTAGGGGGTCAAAGATGTTCTATTATTCATAAAAAGGGACTAAAAGTCACTTTCATAATTAGAAAAATATTTACTTTAGCCAAATTGAGTGCAGCTCAATTTAATCAGTGATAAGAAAAAATAGAAGAATCTAAATCTAAAGCACAATTTCAGTCAGTGTTTCTCAATTAAGAAAGTGGGATAATCCCTACATTAATTTTTCTTGAATTTGAACGTGTGTGTCTTACTTTCTTTTGTTTTTGTCTGGTGAGCATCCAAAATTCAACCAATATTTACTTAGTATTAAGCTGATGTAGGATAAATTTTGAATTTTAATTTAATGGGTGTGCTTTGACATAGTGTGCCTGATGGATGGAGTTTCCCTGCAGCTGACACATATTTTAGTGCCCAAATGCTACAGGTCACACACAGTGAAGCAAAGATGAAGAAGAGGGGATTAAGCAAAATATATTCACCTAAATGCATTGCCATCACATGATATTCTAGTGTTGTGCAGCCCTACTCTGCACTGTATTTATAAACAGTGCTGCCACTTTAAAAATCCGCTATCAGCATGGCATTTTACTTTTCTTTGTAAGGCAGTTTTCACAAAACCAGATATTACACTGACATGATATAAATAAATGTGCCCCAGAGAACATTTCATGTTCAAACTCATTGTCCCTGTCCTTGTTTCTTCTCATACATATAATTTACTTAAGATTATACTTCATCTCCCTTCTATCATTTTCTGCCATACTAGGAGGTCTATGGCCTTCCTGTATCTACCTACACCATAATTCTAGATAATGTAACCCATTTGTGTTAAGCAACCATTGGAACAGAGCCTTGAAACTGCTGACTGCATCTTACTGTGAGTAAGGCTGTTTGTTTCTGTGTGCATTCATGACTGATTCATTTCAAACCTTGTTATGTCAGCAGCTGTTTTCCCTTGATGTGATTATAGGTGGGAGAAAAAGAACAAGACTAGTAGGGAGATAGACAAGAAGATATGTATTTGTCGACTCAGGAAATTTAAACAACAAAAAGCAGTCCTGGGTCTGCTCACCTCCATCCATCACCGCCTGACAAAAATAAATCATAAAATCCAGCTCCAAAGCTGGATAGGAATTAAAGATTTTACACTTCTTAGTGTTTCAATTTTGACAAAAAAGAAAAAAACATCCTGGAAGTCTGTCCATAGCTACAAGACATAATCTTCTTGGCAGATATAATAATCGTGGACAATGCCCCAGTCTCTTGGAAATGCAGCATGTGTCTGACTAAAGTTGTATAAGCAGTGACATCATGTTTAAAGTATTGAAATACTCATGTTCCTGATATACACAGCATTTGGCTATTTAAAGCAGTCATTGAGAGCTCAGGAAGAAGTCCAAAACGTGTCCATCTATTATTGACCATACCATTAGGAAAAGATAGAAAACCTAAAAATGTATTGCTGTATATAAGAAAAATAAATACCTGTTCTTTTTTATTGCTGGATCGTGAAATTCAAACATACTACATTCAATGCAGCTCATGGAAAAATTTTATTTGTCCTTCTTGCATCTGTGGTAACTTGTCATTTTTGAACATTGCAAATTGATGCCTCCTGCACAAAGGTGCAACCCCTGTGAGGTTTAGAAAAGACATAACATGCACTTAATTATGCCGAAAAAAAATTTATTTATTATTTTCTTTTCATTTTCTTGGACGCTAGCGAAATTTTGCTTGCTAGCAAGGAATGATTATAAACAGCAATGTGACCTTAGTTTATGTTTTACTTTTTAGTTTATCAATATAGTTTATCACAATAGCTACAGATAAATCTAAAGCAATTTTTGCTTTATTGGTTTTGTGTCTTTTGTTTGTTTTTGCAGTAGCTGCTGATTGTGTTCAAGTTTGTAGATTCAGTTTAGCATTTTCTTATATTATTAATTAAATCCATATTATTTATTGCAGACAGTAGTAGACAACAGTGGTAGGCTAAATAGTCTATTTTGTTACAAGAACAAATTTATTGTAACAAAAATGATAAATCCATCTTCATTTCAATACAGTTATGCTGAATGCAGTTGAGATTACTCATTTTCAATGTTATAAAGCAACTGATTGTGCCAAAAATAGAAATCCACTTGAAATCCTTGTCTTATTGAGTTAGCAATGGTTACCTCCATAGCAACACCCACAGCAATATTTTCATTGCATCATAATAGTTCTTCATGCAAGTGCAAAAGAAACAGCAGGCTTTCAGATCTTTTCAGATCTTGAGAAACTTGAAACTAACATGAGCAAAGCTTGCTTAACAGCAGGTGGGTGTGATTGTGTGTTATGAAATGATTATGTCAGTCAATACAAGGAATTTATGGATGAATGGAAAAATATATGGAGTTTTGGATCAAATGAGAATAGGAGAAGCAACAATAAAAATTTATGAATATTTCTGTGTGGAGGTCTTTCCCTGGCATCACTCAGCTAGTAAACACCAGGCTAACTCAGCAGGCCAGTTATCTACAGCTTGGCTAGGCATTGGCTTGGTTAACTAGCTGTTTGCATTGTGGTTCGGACAACAGAATGTAACCGCACGCGAGACAAGTGTAGGGAAGAAGAAGGGAAAAAAGAAGCAGCATTCTGTAGAATAGACAGTGCTCAGAACGCGAGACTGTTGTAATATCACAAAATACCTTCAAACACTAAAAATTTTACTTGATTGCTATCTTAAAAGCTGGTCAGTGGAACCCAGGTTAAGTTTTAGAACATAGTGAAAACACTGTTATTTAGCCAAAAGTGCAGAGGAAACAGTTCAAAAACGCAAAAAATAGCTTAGGTTTTATCTCTGCCCAGACAAATAAGTCTTGCTTGAAGAATGTCTTCTTGTGTATGGAACGGTAGCTTTGAGGCTCAACAACAACGCATCCAGAGAGTTGCAAACTGGTATTACAAACTGCTAAAAACCAGTTGTAGGCTGGCATAGTTAAGATCTGCCGGGTGTGCATACAGCTAGACCTTAAAGTTTATTACGCTTCTTTTTCGAAGGTAAAAAGAAAGAAAAGCAACTTAATAAGTCCACTTGTGAGGCAATCATGCAGCAAGACAGATGTCAGTACGTGCCTGACCTTCTGTGGAATCCCAGAACTGCAATGAATACTGCGTGGTGTAGTCTGATCAGCCTTCTTTCAGGTAGATTATGGCCAAATAAGAATAACAGCCTTGTAACAACAAGGGTAGCAAAAATCGGTAGCAAAGAAGCCACCCCTGTCAACAAGAAACATCAAGGAGAGACTTTAAATTTTTGGAAAAAGTACAAGGATAGACAGCAGGAGACTGTCCATGCTTCCAAGCAGGATGGACAGTGTATGACGATGTTGGGAATGTCACGCGCTCCTAAAACCCCTGTGTATATCAACCCAATTTATGTGTAGGGTTACTTCTTATTCATGGAAGATTACCTGATCAAAATGTCAAGTAAGAGTAACTTTTCCAGCAATCCATGCACAATTTCCTGAAAGTGTTTCTAATAATGGAGCACTTTGTTGCATTGCAAAAGTAATGACAAAGTGGCTAAGAAATAATGCCATTTAAACTTTGGACATGTGAATAGGAAACTCTCCAGATGTTACCAACATTGAGAAGCAGTGGAGAACTCTCATAAGAAACAGACTGATAAGGAGGAGCCAACAAATTGTGACAACACAAGAAGGTGACGTTCAGTCAGGATGAGGCCAAGACGTTTATACCCAGCATGTTGGAGAAAGTTTTAGAAATGATGTGAAACATGGGTGGACAGTTTAAAATTGGAATTACTTTAAATATTTGTATTACTTTAGTACATTTTTCATTTTCAACATGTAAAACAATAATGGTATGTCCACATAACAACATTTGTGTAATTACTAATAAATAAGCAAACTTGGCCATGACGTTGCATTTACCACATGTTTGAATCAGTGTGGGGGAGCTGGCCAGGCTCCTCCTGATTTAGACTGTGTATATGTGTGCACCATAGAATGGGTAAAGACACTGAATATATATGAGGATAAAGACAGAAAGAGACAGATCCACAGAGGAAGAACTGAAAGAAAGAGCCCCACAGAGACTGATAAAGGAGTGGACTGTGGCACCTTCTCTGATTATTATTTGCAGGAAATGTTCATAGATAGCAAATGTGTTGTGTGCTGGTGGCTGGAGGTGTTTTGAGACAGGTCTTCTCCTCTGTGATTGAAACAGAAGATAGGTAGCGCCTCATTTTATACAGTACCACTGGCAGTGGAGCAATCTACCACCCTGTACCTTTCTAATGCATCATCAACTGTAATTGTCATTATTCTTATCCTGCTTTCTCTCCCTCTTGGTGGTAATTTAAATAAACACACTGGCAGAAGTGCTGAACAATGGCTAGGGAAAACAAAGAGTAAGGGCTAATAGAGAAAGAAGGGGCAATAAATAGACTTTATATGAAGGTACAATCACTGTCTGTTGCACATTTCAATACAGTCTTGAAGAACAAAGAAATCAGGATCCTTTAAAATTGATCAGTGGTGTTGAGCTGTCTTTTTTGTATCAGATTTTAATGTCCACTTTTCTCTAATTATTTACATATACATTCCTGTGCAATAGGATATATCTCGAATGGGTAAATAATAAACACATTGAAAATAATCATGTAGAACCCAGCTATGATAAATGGACAACTATTTACAGTGGACTGAAAATTTTGAAGTTCTGTTGCATCATTACTCTTAGTAAAACAGAATGTATTATATGATTTTACACAGGCACAATTTATTTCAGTTCAGTTATTAACAAAAATGAAAACAAGGCTAAGGTTAAACCTCAGTGAACTGCAAGATATAACAGAAGGTCTGAAGAATCTATGGGTTGTGCAGTCTCTCGTTGTGTTCCAATATCCAAAGAAATTAAACACTTATTACTTTAACTTCTCTTTTTTATCTGCATTATATTTTGTTTCCAGACATAGATGTGTCTCATGTGAACCCGCGGCACAACCCCAGCGGAACTGTAGAAAGTCCAAGAACAACAAAACAACTCATAAAAACTTTTCAGTGCAAGCTTACGTGCTTCCCCAAACTTTGGAAAATAAGTCTCCCTGGGTTTCACCAGAAAGGATACACACAAACAAAAGCAGGGACACAGAAGACATAAAACAACTAGAATATATATATATGAAACTGAAACACCTGGTTTTAGACCACAATAATTTATTAGTATGGTGTAGGGCCTCATTTTGCGGCCAATACAGCGTCAATTCGTCTTGGGAAAGACATATACAAGTCCTGCACAGTGGTCAGAGGGATTTTAAGCCATTCTTCTTGCAGGATAGTGGCCAGGTCACTACGTGATACTGGTGGAGGAAAACGTTTCCTGACTCGCTCCTCCAAAACACCCCAAAGTGGCTCAATAATATTTAGATCTGGTGACTGTGCAGGCTATGGGAGATGTTCAACTTCACTTTAATGTTCATCAAACCAATCTTTCACCAGTCTTGCTGTGTGTATTGGTGCATTGTCATCCTGATACAAGGCACCGCCTTCAGGATACAATGGTTGAACCATTGGATGCACATGGTCCTCAAGAATGGTTCAGTAGTCCTTGGCAGTGACGCACCCATCTGGCACAAGTATTGGGCCAAGGGAATGCCATGATATGGCAGCCCAAACCATCACTGATCCACCCCCATGCTTCACTCTGGGCATGCAACAGTCTGGGTGGTACGCTTCTTTGGGGCATCTCCACACCGTAACTCTCCTGGATGTGGGGAAAACAGTAAAGGTGGACTCATCAGAGAACAATACATGTTTCACATTGTCCACAGCCCAAGATTTGCGCTCCTTGCACCATTGAAACCGACGTTTGGCATTGGCATGAGTGACCAAAGGTTTGGCTACAAGCCTGCTTTGAATGCACTGGACTGGACTGTTTTTTAAACCTCAGCCACTGACCTAAACCAACTAACTGATGTAGTGACATCATACATCAGTTTCTGTGAGGACATGTGTGTGCAGACCAGGACCTTCTGCACCTTTGGGAATAACAAGCCATGGTTTACCCCACACCTCAGGAATCTGCGCAGGGAAAAGGAAGAAGCTCACAGCAGTGGAGATTGGGCGTGGTACAGGCAGGCCAGGAACAGACTAACAAAGGAGATCAAAGCAGCCAAGAGAAGCTACAGTGAGAAGCTTAAGAACAGCCTTTCTACTGGTGACACTTCAGCTGTATGGACTGGTCTGAGAAACTTGACTGCCTATAGGAGCCCCCCCCACCCTTCCTGAACAGAATCCTCGCCTGGCGAACTGTCTGAATGGCTTCTACTGCAGACATGACAAGAAGCCATTCACACCTCAAACCATCTCCTCCACATCCCATTCAGGAACAAATTCCTCCCATAAAGCAACCAACCCCCCCACCATCAGATCTTCAGCCTGCACTAAAGATCTCCGAGGAAGATGTAAATAGGCTCTTTCAGCGCCTGAAAACAAAGAAAGCTGGAGGACCTGATAACGTCTCCCCATCATGCATGAAAGCCTGTGCAAATCAACTCGCTCTGATCTTCACAAGGATCTTCAACAAATCACTGGAGAAATGTGAGGTCCCCTCCTGCCTCAAACGATCCACAATCATCCCGGTGCCCAAGAAACCCACCATCGTAGGATTAAATGACTACAGGCCTGTAGCCCTGACGTCTGTGGTCTTGAAATCCGTTGAGCGGCTGGTGTTGAAGCACCTGAAAGACATCACAGGCCCCCTGCTGGACCCCCTGCAGTTTGCTTACCGAGCAAACAGGTCGGCAGAGGATGTTGTCAACTTAGGTCTACACTTCATCCTGCAACATCTCGACCGTCCAGGGACGTATGCCAGGATCCTGTTTGTAGACTTCAGCTCGGCCGTCAACACCATCATACCAGACATCTTCCACCAGAAGCTCACCCAGCTCAACGTCCCAGCCTCCACCTGTCAGTGGATCAACAGCTTCCTGACGGATCGACAGCAGCAGGGGTGTGTTCTATCCCCACTCCTCCCTGTACACAAATGACTGCACCTCAGCGGACCCGTCCGTGAAACTCCTTAAGTTTGCAGATGACACCACTGTCATTGGACTGATCCAGGACGGTGATGAGTCGGCATACAGACAGCAGGTGGATCGGCTGGTACACTGGTGCGGTCAGAACTACCTTGAACTCAAACCACTCAAGACTGTGGAAATGGTGGTGGACCTTCGGAGAACACCACCCCTATACACCCCTCTCACCATCCTCAACAACACTGTATCGGCCGTAGACCACTTCAGGTTCTTAGGAACCACCATCTCTGAGGACCTGAGATGGTCTTCAGACATAGACACTGTTCGAAAGAAGGCCCTGCAGAGACTGTACTTCCTGAGGCAACTCAAGAAGTTCAACCTTCCACAGGAGCTGCTGGTCATCTTCTACACTGCCATCATTCAATCTGTCCTGTCTTCATCCATCTCAGTGTGGTTTGGCTCATCCACAAAACAGGACAGGTGCAGACTGTAACGAATAATCAGGACTGCAGAGAGAATAATCAGGGCTGACCTTCCCTCCATCCAGGACTTAAACAGGTCTAGGATCAGGAAAAGAGCTGCTAAAATCTCTGCGTACCCCACACACCCTGCACATAAACTGTTCAGAGCTTTAAATTCAGGCCGCCGCTACAAAGCACTGTTCGCTAAAACCACCCGCCACAGAGACAATTTCTTCCCCCAGGCTGTTTTTCTGTTGAACATTCAATAGAGTACAAAAGAACAGCATACAGATGTTGCAAATGCACCTTTTTATTTATAAATGTGTATCTTGTACATTGTAAATATGTACAGGTCCTTCTCAAAATATTAGCATATTGTGATAAAGTTCATTATTTTCCATAATGTCAGTCAGTCAGTCATTTTCTACCGCTTATTCCATAGTGGGTCGCAGGGGAGCTGGTGCCTATCTCCAGCAGTCTATGGGCAAGAGGCAGGGTACACCCTGGACAGATCGCCATTCCATTGCAGGGCAACACACAAACAACCATGCACACACTCATTCATACACCTAAGGTCAATTTAGAGTGACCAATTAACCTAACAGGCATGTCTTTGGACTGTGGGAGGAAGCCGGAGTACCCGGTGAGAACCCACGCATGCATGGGGAGAACATGCAAACTCCATGCAGAAAGACCCCAGGCCAGGAATTGAACCCAGGACCTTCTTGCTGCAAGGCAACAGTGCTACCAACTGCGCCACCATGCAGCCCTGTGTTATGATGAAAATGTAACATTCATATATTTTAGATTCATTGCACACTAACTGAAATATTTCAGGTCTTTTATTGTCTTAATACGGATGATTTTGGCATACAGCTCATGAAAACCCAAAATTCCTATCTCACAAAATTAGCATATTTCATCCGACCAATAAAAGAAAAGTGTTTTTAATACAAAAAACGTCAACCTTCAAATAATTATGTACAGTTATGCACTCAATACTTGGTCGGGAATCCTTTTGCAGAAATGACTGCTTCAATGCGGCGTGGCATGGAGGCAATCAGCCTGTGGCACTGCTGAGGTCTTATGGAGGCCCAGGATGCTTCGATAGCGGCCTTTAGCTCATCCAGAGTGTTGGGTCTTGAGTCTCTCAACGTTCTCTTCACAATATCCCACAGATTCTCTATGGGGTTCAGGTCAGGAGAGTTGGCAGGCCAATTGAGCACAGTGATACCATGGTCAGTAAACCATTTACCAGTGGTTTTGGCACTGTGAGCAGGTGCCAGGTCGTGCTGAAAAATGAAATCTTCATCTCCAAAAAGCTTTTCAGCAGATGGAAGCATGAAGCGCTCCAAAATCTCCTGATAGCTAGCTGCATTGACCCTGCCCTTGATAAAACACAGTGGACCAACACCAGCAGCTGACACGGCACCCCAGACCATCACTGACTGTGGGTACTTGACACTGGACTTCTGGCATTTTGGCATTTCCTTCTCCCCAGTCTTCCTCCAGACTCTGGCACCTTGATTTCCGAATGACATGCAGAATTTGCTTTCATCCGAAAAAAGTACTTTGGACCACTGAGCAACAGTCCAGTGCTGCTTCTCTGTAGCCCAGGTCTGGGGAATGCGGCACCTGTAGCCCATTTCCTGCACACGCCTGTGCACGGTGGCTCTGGATGTTTCTACTCCAGACTCAGTCCACTGCTTCCGCAGGTCCCCCAAGGTCTGGAATCGGCCCTTCTCCACAATCTTCCTCAGGGTCCGGTCACCTCTTCTCGTTGTGCAGCGTTTTCTGCCACACTTTTCCCTTCCCACAGATTTCCCACTGAGGTGCCTTGATACAGCACTCTGGGAACAGCCTATTCGTTCAGAAATTTCTTTCTGTGTCTTACCCTCTTGCTTGAGGGTGTCAATAGTGGCCTTCTGGACAGCAGTCAGGTCGGCAGTCTTACCCATGATTGGGGTTTTGAGTGATGAACCAGGCTGGGAGTTTTAAAGGCCTCAGGAATCTTTTGCAGGTGTTTAGAGTTAACTCGTTGATTCAGATGATTAGGTTCATAGCTCGTTTAGAGACCCTTTTAATGATATGCTAAGTTTGTGAGATAGGAATTTTGGGTTTTCATGAGCTGTATGCCAAAATCATCCGTATTAAGACAATAAAAGACCTGAAATATTTCAGTTAGTGTGCAATGAATCTAAAATATATGAATGTTAAATTTTCATCATGACATTATGGAAAATAATGAACTTTATCACAATATGCTAATATTTTGAGAAGGACCTGTATATTCTGTAATGCAAAAACAAAACCAAAGAGCAAAGTGTACCGGAGTCAAATTCCTCGTTTGTATGTACAAACTTGGCAATAAAGCTGATTCTGATTCTGATTCTGATCGCATGACACTCTTGGATCCAGTTGAAGAGTTATGTCTGTTTGCCAGCAAAGAGACATTTGCGCGCTGTGCCTCTCCTGTCCCGGTTGTCATCGTTGTTGAAGAGATCGGTTTTATACGGGCAGTGGCATCATGGGAAGTCCGCTGTTACCCCCCATTGGTTGTGCCGGAAGTAGGTTAAATGCAATTTATTTTGAAAGTTCCAGAAAAGTCCGTACCACATGTTGTAACCATGGCTGTGGTCCCAAAAGGTGGCAGGAAGATTTGTCCTTCTATCCTTTCTCAACTCAGTAAATATATTAATTAATGGTTGTAATTTTTTATTAATTGGTCAGTGTGAATTGGGACTCTACAATAAAAGGTTATTTATTTTAAGGGTTTAAACCAATTTTCCAGGGGTTCCAACCAATGTAAAGGGTGCTGTATAATATATCTAAAGAAAACCTCACCACATTCAACCTCTTATTAGAAACGCTGCAATCGCAACATATGGTATCATCTTATTATAGGATCTAATCAAACATAACTTTTATAAATATGGCCTCTAATTTTTTTCTCAAGTTCCTTGCCAGCATATATACACTCTTTGAACTGTAGAGAGGATTGCACACATATATTCTCATTCTGTGTGTGAGAGTGCGTGTGTGTGTATTTGTATATTTATGACAGTTTTGGCATAAGGTGCAGCATTCGTTAGTGTCTTCTTAAGCATATATTATGCCATGGTTCCTGTGTTTATGGCACCTATTTCACTGGCAGCACTGTGATTAGTGTTGACAGTGATCAACCTACCCCTTGCTATTATATTCTTTGTGCACATATGTGAGTGCTCAGTGTGTGTGCCAGGCGGAGATAGAATAAAAGTAGTAATTGTTGCAATTATTCCTTCTCCAATCTCTAACCGCCTACTGTGCTGGTCGTTCTTGTTCTAAGAAGAAAAACAAAACTGTAGAAAGCAACCCATTCCGATTAATTCACACTTAACAATTTATGGTGCTCCTTTTTGGTCATTATGTTAATTGCCAGTGTCAGGAGAGTCAGGATTCCTCGCAGAAGCAAAAAAATAAAAATAAAAAAAATAATAAAAAATCACAAAGATAATCCCTCTTAATCAAAAATCAATTGATGTTTAAAAATGTTTATTTAATGTGGATTTTTAACCATAATTGATGCAAAGCTACATTCATTTTTAACTTAGGATGTAAATATTTTGCTTAGACAAAAGAAACATTAAAACTGAGATTATCTCTCAGTTGTTTTTTTGTGGCCACCTAATGCAGCTCTTTGCTGACTGTCTTCCCAGATGTTTCGTAAAGTAAAAGCCTGAGATCAGCTGTTTGGTGTATATTAAAACTTGAACTGTGTCCGTAGAAAAGGCTCATGTGCGAACTAATCCTGTGTGAGAGATAGTTTCCCCTGAACTGTTTAGCTCTACATAAAGTCTTCTTCTGTTCAGTGGCAATGACTGCAATGAAAGTATCAGGAGACATATCCAAGACTTTAATACCATATTAAGTGTTATGTTGTTATCTCTGGCTTTGTGGGGGTTATTGGTGTGGCTGTGGTTTTTAGTCCTGAATAGAAAAGGATTTTGAGCCACTACACAACCCTTATGTCTATTTTTACAGTTTTGGCCATAAAATATATAGTTGGAAGCTGTAGTTTTGTTAATTAATGGAGCAGGACCTCATTAAAGTTAGACCAAAGATTAATGTACTGAGATTAAATTAAATTAATAATGTAAGTAAATTTTACTAGTTCCTCCAAAATCATCATTAAATTAAAGGTTCTGACGCAGAAGTGGTGTCTGTGCATTTATTCTTAATTTCTACATAACTAGTCTGTATGAAGAGACACTTTCTCTGGAAACTGAGATTTGACAAAAATATTTCTGGATTTGGCACGGTGAGACTTTTCTCTGGTTCATGAGCCCTTTATCAGACAAGATTTCCCATTTTTAACCATATCTACAATTAGGTTCTAAAACCAAACAGCCCTTCAAATTACATCTGCACCAGTGTTTACAGTTCAGGTCAGAAGTTTACATATCTTCTTAATGGCCTTGAATCTTATGTTAATTTTGGACTTCCAAAGTTTTTAAACAAATATTTTTTTTTTTGTGGCTTATTATACAACATACATATTCAGAGACTTTTAAAATCATGAATTTTATATCGTTTGAATTTATTGTCAAATTTCCTAAATTTGGCAGTACAGAGTGGCATTTCTTAACCTTATAACAATTTCATAGGTCCACATCCTGCTTCTGGTCTTTTTGTAAAAGGTGTGCTCTTCCCATGAATGCATAATTGTTTTCTGGGTATTCTAGCTTCCTCCCACCATCCAAAAGAACGCTCATTAGGTTAGTTAGCTGGTTTAAATTACCGTGAGGCATGTGTGTGTTTGCATGGTTGCTCAGTGATGGATTGGCAACTTGTCTAAAATGTATCCTGCCTGTCTCATACACACTGTGTGAGACAGGCACTACTGCCCTGGAAACAGAGATCAAGCAAACATAGTATATCATTGAGGTCCTGACATAAATCTGACTGGAAATCTGGCCACTGTTTTTGGCAGAATCGGAAAAGTCTTTTAAACTCAGTGATTACCTTCCTCTAAGCACATCATTTAGACATAGTACGTGATTTTTTTGTAGGTTTAAGGCTGAACCTGTCCCAAAAGTCAAATGTTAGCTTGCTTTATATATTTACAAAGGCAGTTTCGATGGATGGTTGAGATAATTCTCCTGTTAAAACATCACAAAGTTTTACCTCACTATCTCTTGATTTTGAAGTGAAGTTGAAGAATTTTATGGTTCTCCTCTTTTATCATTATTACAATATGTGCAAAACACCAGCACCACTGGCAGCAAAACAGACCCCCAGCATGATGCTGCCACTATCATTAGAGTTGGTTGTGTTTTAAGGTTTAAATACCTTCCTTTGACTCCTCTAAACACAGTTTGTGTCAATGTGGCCAAATAGCTCATTGTGGGTCCCCTTCAACCATATTTTTTATAGAAGGTGTCTGTCTTTTACATGATGGTAGCAGGAAAATTCAGTTGACCTTGAAGGTGTCGATTTTAAAGAGATTGCTTTTTTTCTTGGTTGGATGCTTTCATTCCATGTTGATGTCAATCATTCTGCACTTTGTACAGCAACTCTAAAGGAAAAGTATCTTCCATTCTTATAAGCTTGAAGCCATAGCATTTCATGGTTTGTATTTGATCATTCTAACCAATTTCATATCTTTTGAGGGTGACAGGGTCAGATGGTTGAATATGGGTACAAACAGGAGATTAATTTCCAAACACATACCAAAAATGGTTTGTAAATTAATAAAGCAGGCTAACATTAAGATTCCAGAATGGTCTCCAATAATGGTTCTTTGTGGATAACTCTACCATTTCTGACCGAGGATTAAATATCAAACATTAAGTGAGAACTATGCCAGAATGTTATTGAAAGCTTGTTGAAGAGAAAGCATGATTTCTCTTCAACTTGGTAAGGGATCTATCTAAACATCTATGATATTATCTAAATATTAAACAGAGTGCATGTTTATATTTCAGCCTATATGTATGATATTGATCACATGTGGATTTTAGAAAATCCTCGATAAATTTAAACCTATGCAACTAATTCTTGTTTTTAGGTTATTAAAGTTGTAGGGTATAAGATCATACCACCCAGAAAAAAAAACCCAGCTAAAATGCCTCATCAAATGCGCATGATGACTTTATGTCAAACACTGACCTGAACTGTAGCACATTTTATTAATAATTATGTTGTGTCAGAGTTGATTTTCTCAGTTCAAATTTTCTGTTTAAAAAAGTGTTGCAGATTAAGCTCTGTCAACATGTAAAAAAAAAAACAAAAAAACAACAGGAGCATACAATGAATTAAATCCTTCTTTGCTGCAATGGGTTTGACAAGCTTCCATATTCACAAACTAAAGAAAATATACAGATTTCTAGTCATTCATTACCACAAACTTTGTTGGTGGTTATCAGCAATGATAACTCTGGCAGAGTGATGTTTTAAACAGGGGTAATTATGCAGGCAATCCCCTAATACAAGGAAAAATATGACCGTAATAAAAAGATAAATATGCAAAAAGTATAAATATGCTGTTTCACTAATTTGTGTTTTTGGTGAAGCAGAAAAAACAGCATTTGGGGCAACATTTGCTGCAGAGGCATTAACATGAGTTACAACACTTTTTGGTAGTAAATGAGAAAATAATCAAAAAAGGTACAACAAAAGTAAAAGGACAACATATCGGTAATTTGTGTAATAGATATTGCATTAAAACGCCATATTTTTGTAAGTGATGATAACTGTAGCCTTTAAAGGTAACCTATTAAACTAATTTTTTGAGGTCCTTCGAATATAAAAATACAAACAATGCTCGTTTAACCTAATCTGGACTGCATTTTAAATCAAGTCGTTGGATGTTGAGCTTTGGGTCAGAAGGGTTAGTTTTAGCAGTTTAAAGGAAATTTTGCGCTTATATCATGAAATTCACAGGGGAACCTATACAATGCATAGAGCCTTTTCATGGACAGCACCATTGTGGTTCTAAAGTATAGGTTGAACCAGAATCTGTTGCTTACTTATAGCAAACACATAGATAGTAAAATGATGCTGCTGTATTAATATGATTCTGTAGAGATCTTAAGCCTTGTTGTACAAAGGACAAATGTAATACTGTATTATGGACAATGTACAATATAACCCCGATAAAGTTTCATGAAAGGCTGATCAGTCTTTTCTCTGACTTGTTTGGGCTAGTCTTGATCGTGATGGATTCTAAAGTTTAGTTTGAGTCTTAAATCAGATGCTTAGAAGAATGTGCTTCCAGAGAAGAGTAATCATGAGGGATTAATCAACCAATCAGAAGCAGATTAGGGTAACATGAGATCAATGTCATTGGCTAGAGGTAATAATGAATGCATTTCCATATTTTTCTAAACCACCACCTTTATACATCCAAGACACCTGTAAGTTCCAAAATGTCAATGATCTTTTACATTCACATCTGCTGGCAGCTTTCATATAAACTGATTGGACAGGAATAATGAGCATGATTTTGGAAACATTCACTGTTATGAAAAGCTGGCTCTCTAATAGTCTGAATGAGTGTTTGTCTTGAATAAATGTAAAACCCATCGAAGTCATTCAAAGAGATCTGGAAAAGCAGAGTTCTTTTAAGTCAGAGATCATATCTGAGTGGCGTGTGCATGATTGTTGTAAAGGATTTTTTAGATTTAAGGAAAGATAAAATTGTCCCGATATTTCATTTAAAGGACAAAACAAATTATCTTCTTCTAATTTTATCAATTTCCTCCCATAGTATAGAATTATGAACTTTAATAAGTTTATTAATTTGGACTTATTATGTGGACAATAGTCAGACTTCTACAATTACTGCACGGCTCCACTGCACTCATTTAATATATTTTCAGGACAAATGTTTGGAAAAATGGAGGGCTCACGCCTAGAAGAATCCGAATAACAACGCTGGTCAGAATTGGAACATAAATTGCAATGAGTAACCTGAATTTTGTCAATTTTCTAATGTTTTTAGAATAACAGTTTTTCTCACTAGTGGTCATTCTTCAATGTGGTGAATTAAATGCAGATTGGTCTCACTACACAGAACTTTAAATCCCTGCTTAGAGAGTCTCCAAGCTACTGCTCCCAGGTAACAGTTCGCCTGATTATCCTGTCCTCAATGGCAAACCTACACTTTATGAACTCATATTCAAACTGGAGACCTTTCTATCTGCGTTGCCTCAGGTGAACATTGTTTTATGGATAAATTCTTCAATGCATAGTTATCAAACTCAGTGTTGTGGTTCTTCAACAACTTTCAGCTGCTTTCTTAACTGCTTTGTTGTTGCTTTTTGATTTCATACACGGAAACGGTTACAGGATGAAACTGACCCTTTTTTCAATGCAAAAACAAAATCTGGAGAAGTTTGTTAGTCAACAATCATGAGTAAATTCCTTGTTTCAAAGACCAAGCAATGTCGTAGAAACATTGTGTTATTAGTATTTTAAGTGCTATTGTTGGGATACATGCTCAAAACCCATGATAATGACATAATTTATGCTAAAGAGACATCTAGACACAACATGGTTTCAGTTAAAGAGCAAATACATAATTACTGATCCCATTACGGGGTGTTAAGAGAATTAGTTATTGAGTTAGGTGGTTATTTTAAAGAAGACATTCAACCTGTTTGTCAAATGTCTATTAAATGATTGGGATCTCATCAGCATTTTTCAGCCGTTTGTAAATAGTCAAAACCTCGAAGACGAAATAAACTAAACCGGTAGCCCTGGCCATACAAATAAGACAAAGATCAAGAGACAAAACTGTAGGTTTTGTATTTTATTTTCTTCCTTTTCATGCTACAGCTCTTTTATATTAGCTGGTATTGACCATGCTTCTTTTCATGAGGACTTAGGGTTATGCTTTTGCACACTCAAGAGAAAAAGGTTTTTTGAGCTTTTGTAAATGCAGGAGTTATCTTGAATCGTAACCAGATAGTATCATCAACAGGAAATACGCCATCTGTATGGTAAAGAGAGCAGGAAACAATGTTTTTCCAGTGTCTTGCAAAACGTCTTTACACTTCATCACCTCACAACCACAAACTCCAATGTATTTTATTGAGGTTTTATGTAAATAGTGCTTGGTTGGGAAAGAGATACATGGTTTTCATTTATCTATTTTTTTTTTACAAATCTAAGTTCTGCAAAGTCTTTTTTGTGTGTGTATCCTGCTATTTACTCTGATACCCCTAAATACGTGAAAGAAAGATAAAATAGAAATATCCTTCATTGTCCCTCAGTGGGGAAACTCAGATGTACAAACAACAAAGTGACAGGCAAACGAAGGCATGCAGATACACACAGAGGTAAGAATACATAATATAAGAAATAAGGGACTATACAGTATACAGGCAAATGAACAAGAAAATAAATAAATACTGGACAGCTAAAAATAGCATACTCCGATTCAAAGTACTTAATTATTCCCCACATCTGGATAATTTAAAAAAATGAACAAACTATGTCTGTATTTTTGCGTATTAAAAACTACAGACTATTTACAGAAAATGGAAGAACAGTGCAAATAACTGTGCAAGGTGAGACTGAAATGAGCATTTTGTATATGGCCAAATGATATGTGTGACAAAAACAGTACATATCACC
Organism: Girardinichthys multiradiatus; assembly: GCF_021462225.1. Classification (NCBI taxonomy): domain Eukaryota; kingdom Metazoa; phylum Chordata; class Actinopteri; order Cyprinodontiformes; family Goodeidae; genus Girardinichthys; species Girardinichthys multiradiatus. The sequence goes on from NC_061818.1 coordinate 18,646,550, forward strand.
CTGAAACAGCCCTGGTGTAGGGTTGCTTTTCTTCAGAAGGGATAGAAAAATTGGTTAGAGCTGATAGAAAGACGGATGTAGCTAAACACAGGGAAGAAAACCCGCTAGAGGCTGGATCAGTGGAGTATATGAACATAACCTGTAATGGGTATCTGATTTTGCATTTTCAAAGGGAATGATAAAATAATTTAAAAAGTTTTTTGGGATGTACTCTTTTGCTTGCACACATATACAATGTACTTGCTACTTAACTTTATTTTAATTAATTATCGCTTAACTCTGCATGTTTTCTGCACTGCTCTCAAGTATCTCACAAAACTAGAGGGGAGACAAGGAAAGTTTAAAATTCAAAATGCTGGAATACTATATTTGGTGTTTTCAGGAACCGTTATGTCTACAGATGGAACTAGACTTTGCAGAGGAAATGTCTGCTGATGGTGCCTGCCAGCCTAGGCCATGTATGGCGTTCAGCTTGAAATCCGTCTAATGATATCTAGGAAATTGGCAAGTGAAGTGGAATACTCAAGCCTTTATCCACAAAGCTGGAACGTGCTAGCGGAGATATCTCAGCAATGTGAACAAGTCTGACATTTTGTGGCCAGTTGTGTTTTCTCTTACCGTATGCTAATTCGAGCATGAAAGCAGTCCTTGAGATTCTGACTTGCAAAGCATTTGCCAAATGGGACAGAGACCATGCACTGTAGAGAAAAGAAAGTTTAGATGCTGAAAGTGGCGTATTTTCTCAGAATCATATGAATGTTTATTGACGTAAGGCATTTGGTGCTCTTGTCATCTACATGTGCAGCTATACCAAACTGTGATTGCCTGTGATGAGAAAGCCTGACATGACAAGACTGTAACAGTAACAGCCGGGGGGAGCTTTAGTGCAGGGACACAGTGATGCATAAATCTTATACAACACAGTCATTGTTTTAAGGGCTGTCGAGTAAAATGTATTTTTACTTTGCTTTATGTCCGATTTAGAGTGCCAAATTTTTCATTATCTTTGTCACATATGTATATATTTAACAAAATAAAACTGAGCTCTGCATCTTCATAAGATCTTTAAAGATTAATGGTAGGTTCATACTGTGTTGACTTTGCTTGAGTGGCACGGCTTTTTCCCACACACCTACACCTAAACCCTAAACACATCCATAGGCTGTAGAAAGGCAGCATGCACTGCTAAAGTTAAGCAGAATTGACCAAATAAAGTATAACTCACAGCCAGGAAAATGATGGAGGGGAAAAGTTAATGCTGAATGCATGAACTGGACAATTTATCAACCCTTTTCTTTCACACTTGCCAGTCTTGGTGTGCCCCTAATTTTGTATCCAACCCATTTAACCATCAATCTGGTAAATCCTGCTTTAATTATGAGACATGTTTCTTCCTCCCCCAAAAAACTCAATAACAAAAATAAAAGAGCCTTTTCAGCTGTAATGGGATTATTGATTGGGTGGCAGTAGAACTGAGACTTGGTCGTATCTAGCTACGCATGTGTGTGCGCGTGACACATAAAGCATGCATGCATTTCTGTGTGCATGTAATCATAGCACAGAAAGGAACTGACAATGGAAAGATGGGTGTGTTCTAGAATGTGTGTGTGCCTGTGTACAGCAATGTCTTGAGTTTTGCTTTATTTTGTAAATGCTGCCTTTGAAGGACAGGAGGCATGAAGCATTAAATTACCCTACAGACTCTCATAAATGGTTTGTCATCAGTTAATTAGTTTTTGCTTTTGATCTATACCATCAAGATATTTTTTAGGCAGCTTTTCTCAATATTTAAGTGTTTTGGAATATACATTCAGGTAAAATGATTAGATCTAATTTCATGGTTAAACAAATAAAAACACCTGAGGGAGAAGGGAAAGTAGAATGTTTTTTTCTTAATTAATATTAATGATTATTTTTAAAGCTAGTTATTGGAGAGGTCTTGATCAGGATTTTGTGTCCCCATACAAATAAGATATATTTAAGTATAGGCATTTTCCTGATCAACATTTCATTAAAATCAATGTCATGTAAATACAATGAAAACATTCCATTTTCATCAGTATTATCAGAATCAGAATCTGCTTTATTGCCAAGTTTATTCAGACAAACAATGAATTTGACTCCGATACACTTTGCTCTCAATAATAAAGAATATCTTTTTGAATTTACATATATACACAATTGACTTTACAATGTAATATAATGTGAGATCAGTCCCAGTATGCATGGTGTTGTTCTGGAACTCTGTCAAGTGTTTATCAGAGAAACAGCCTGGGGAAAGAAATTGTCTCTGTGGCGGCTGGTCTGTAGCGCCACCTGAAGGTAAAACCCTAAACAGTGTGTGTGTAGGATGTGTAGGATCTGCAGAGATTTTAGCTGCCCTTTTCCTGACCCAATACCTGTATAAGTCCTGGATGGAGGGAAGCTCAGCCCTGATGATTCTCTCTGCAGACCTGATTGTTCATTGCAGTCTGGACCTGTCCTGTTTTGTGGACGAGCGAAACCAAACTGAGATGGATGAAGACAAGACAGACTGAATGATGGCAGTGTAGAAGATAACCAGCAGCTCCTGTGGAAGGTTGAACTTCTTGACATGCCTCAGGAAGTACAGTCTGCTGGGCCTTCTTCCAAACATTGTCTATGTGTGAGGACCATCTCACATAATCTACATTAGTTTTGTGAACCTGTAGCTCCTCTCAAGTTACTTTCCAAATGCTGTCTGTTTTTCTTAACAACAGATATCTTGTCCTAATCAGAGCATGGATCAGCAAAGCTTCTGTAATGTTCTGACCTCATAGCTTAATAATCTGTTCCTAAAATATTTCTGACCCAACACATACAGTCTTCATTAAATCACATCTTTTTCCTGTAGATATTTTCATGCACAGCAGTTTACTAAAGTGATAGGCTAACGTTTGCTTCTTTCTATTGTTTTAAATACAACTCACCGATAACTCAGGGTGTAACATATTTTAATGTAAGTCCAGTTAATTGTGTGCAGACAAAACTGAAACCATTATTTTCTTGTTTCATGAAGTTAGCGCTTTGCTTTAAACATCTTCAAATTTATCGGCTGGTGTTTTAAAAGCTTTTTGCGAAGCTCAGCTGGTACCACAGGGGATATCTGAGTCCACTTCAGAGGAAGTTACGTGACACAGAAAGACTGGCAGCTGTGGCAGTCTCTCTATCACCGATCATCACTGTAAAGAGGGAAAAACACTTAGATTGTTAGAGTGGCAGATCCATTATCTGTTCCCACTTTTTTTTTCCCACAATCAGATTTTTCTTCTGTAAACAGCATGTTTAGCTGTCCTCTACTTCTGGCTTCTAAATCATGTGAACCATATAACTGTGTCTAAGCTCAAACCTGCTCTCATATTTCCTACTATGATGATCATTTAGATATTGATACCCAGCTAAGTTAAATTATGCTTTGATTTGTTAGTGAACCATTTTGTATTGCAAGAAAAGAGTTATATTGCACTAACAATACAGTTACATCTTGTTGATGTTGAATCTTAAGTTAAAGGGTAAACACACATGTACTTTATGAGAAATCAGAGTTAGCTTTTAGATAAATGTGGCATGGTTAATGGAGCGACTTTGGTTCTGTGTTGGACTGACTGCCTTCCAACTGGAAAATCTGATGTTGATTCTCAGCCCCTGATATTTGCCCTAAATATGCTCACTGGAGTGCAGTTGTAGAAAGAAATATACATTGATTGACCTTAACATGATGACCCCCACATCTAACGTTGACAAGCTCCCTATCTCGCTATCCGAACACCTCTAACATAACTCTTCCTGGACAAAGATCATCTGAACTTGTGAAAAGATGGCATCAGCAGAGTCTTAGGGGCTTGTGTATTTGTTGGCTGAAGTCTGTGTGGTTTTCTTGGTTGGTTCTCACAGGGGCCATCACATCCGATCAAACTGACAGAGAGATTGCAAGTTGGCTGAACACACCAGCTGCTTCTGTGGGCAAATTGGTGTCCTGCTGAGAGGGTAAACTACTATAGGTGAATGCTGTTGACAACTGGAGATGGTAATTGGTCTCCAAAAATGAGTAGGTGGGTGGCAGGTGTCAAGGTAACATTTGTGTGGATGCCAGAATGCTGTGGAAAACACTACATTGTAATAGAATCAGAATCAGCTTTATTGCCAAGTTTGTACATACAAACAAGGAATTTGACTCCGGTACACTTTGCTCTTTGGTTTTGTTTTTGCATTACATAATCTACATATTTACAATGTAAATATGTAGATTATGTATGATTCATATGTGCTATGAATCAGAAAAAGGCGGACCCAAGATTCAGCCAGACACAGTACTGAAAGTTTAAAAGGTTTATTCAGCCACAGGAAAACGTCACACAGGTAACACTCCTCACAGCTTCCAGGAATCACTGAGGCAGAAAGAGGGATTAGTGACTTGTAGTCTCTCCAGATTTTGCAGGGATCAGAAAAGTCACTAACCTGCTTTTGTCTTGAGTGGAACTTGAAACCCAGAGGGGAAACCTCAGTGGGCGGCAGGCGGTGATCTCCACAGCACAGGTAAGAAGTGACTCCAGGCTGAATAATCCGAGGGCTAGGCTGGCTCAATAATCCAAGGACAGAAACAGGGTCAACGATCGGAACAAGAGGCGTCAGGCAAGGGGCAGGCAGAGGTATAAATCCAAGTCGGGGCTCCACGAAGGGCTTGACCTGAGAAACGTGGAATGTGGGGTGAATCCTCATGGAGTTGGGTAATCTCAGTCATACAGCAACAGGGTTGATGATCTTAGAGATTGGGAAATGTCCAACAAATCAGGGTGCCAATTTCCAGGATTCTACCTTTAATGGGAGGTCCTTGGCGGAGAGCCAAAGTTTCTGCCCCACCTGGTACTTAGGGGCAGGGATCCGTCTCCGGTTGGCCATTCTTGACTGAACCAGTGACATTCTGATCTTCGATCTCCTGCCCTTTCTCCATATTCTGTGGCACCTTAGGGCAGCCGCTTGGGCAGATGGAACATTAGCTTCTCTCTCCTGAACTGAAAACATGGGTGGCTGGAAACCAAACACAACATGAAAAGGGGACAAATCAGTGGCATTTAATTGCATAGAGTTCATGGCGTATTCAACCCAGGGCAAATTTTGTGACCACTTGGTTGGGTCAGACTTACATAAGATACGAAGTTTGGTTTCAGCTTCTTGGTTGGCTCTCTCGGTTTGGCCATCAGACTGAGGATGAAACCCTGAGGAAAGACTAACAGAAATTCCCAACAAAGAACAAAACTCCTTCCAGAAACGTGACACAAATTGGGGTCCTCTATCGGAAACAATGTCATTTGGGATTCCATGGAGCCTGAAAACTTCTTGGGTCAATATCTCACCCATCTCCTTAGCAGATGGAAGCTTCTCCAACGGCACCAGATGAACCATCTTTGAAAATCTGTCAATTATGGTTAGTAGTACAGAGTGACCATTAGAAACCGGTAGACCTGTCACAAAATCCATCGCAATATGTGACCATGGGCGAGGGGGAATTGGCAAAGGGTGCAACAACCCCGCAGGGGGGCGACGAGAAGGCTTGGCTCGACAACATTGAGTGCATTCAGCAACAAAGTCTTTGACATCCTTGACCAGCGATGGCCACCAAAACTGAGACTGAACTGTCTGAATCGTTCTGCTGATTCCAGGATGACAAGCTAAACGAGAGCAATGACAAGACTCCAGTACCTTAGGCACAAGGCGTTCAGGGACAAAACAGCGGTCAGGTGGACATGATGGTGGGATAGGCAGATCCCTAATGGCTTCCTGGACCTCCCTTTCCACCTCCACTCGGGATACAGACAACCTGACGGTTTCAGGAAGGATAAACTCCTCTTCACCCGCAGACTGAGATTCTTCAGGCTCTTGAATCTGGGATAGGGCATCAGGTTTGCCATTTTTACTCCCTGGCCTGTAAGATAGGGAGAAATTAAAATGACCAAAAAACAAAGCCCACCTAGCCTGTCTGGAGTTTAGCCGTTTTGCTGATTTCAGGTACTCCAAGTTCTTATGGTCTGTCCACACCATAAACGGCTCCTTAGTCCCCTCCAGCCAATGTCTCCACTGTGTCAACGCCAACTTGACAGCCAATAACTCTCTGTCTCCCACGTCGTAATTCCGCTCAGCCTGTGACAGAGTCCTTGAAAAGAAGGCACATGGGTGAACACGATCATCCTCACCTCTTTGGCTTAATACAGCTCCGACCCCAGTGCTTGAGGCATCCACCTCCACAATAAACTGTCTCTCTGGGTCAGGAGACCGTAACACTGGAGCTGACGTGAAGAGTTCCTTTAACCTATTGAAGGCCTTTTCTGCATCCTTATTCCACACAAATTTCACCTTGGAAGAGGTAAGAGCGTTTAGGGGAGTAGCAACCAGGCTGTAATTTCTAATAAACCTCCTATAGAAGTTTGCGAAGCCCAGAAATCTTTGAAGCTGCTTGTGATCAGTTGGAACAGGCCATTCCAATACGGCCTTAACTTTGGAGGGGTCGACAAGCACTTGATCTGGGGAAATGATGAAGCCCAAAAAGGAAGTGGTAGTTATGAGGAACTCACATTTCTCTGCCTTGATGAACAACTGGTTTTGGAGAAGACGTCGGAGAACAGCTCTGACATGCTTTCTGTGGGTTTCCAGATCTTGAGAATATATCAGTATGTCATCAAGATAAACAAATACGAATTGACCCACCATGTCTCTTAGAACGTCATTGACCAATGACTGAAAAACTGCAGGAGCATTAGTAAGTCCAAATGGCATGACCTTGTATTCATAATGGCCCGTAGGCGTGTTGAAAGCCGTTTTCCACTCATCCCCTTCTCTGATTCGGACCAGATGATATGCATTCCTTAGATCCAGCTTAGAAAATATCTTGGCTCCCTGGATCTGATCAAAAGCTGTGTTCATGAGTGGTAAGGGATATCTATTTTTAACTGTTATCTCATTAAGGCCTCTATAATCAATGCATGGTATCACGGGTGCTTGGCATTCCACAGATTGCACTACACTGCAGCAGCCACCAGGTGCATCTAATTTGCTGATTGCAGCAAGGGAGACAGGGTAGAGCAGACGTGCCAGAATCATAACAATATGTGTATATTATACACATATATAATATGTGTATTATATATATGTGTAATGTTAAATTCACATGTTAGTGTAACATGATAATGATGCAGACTTGTATTTAGAATAATTTTTAGATAAATGCATTACATATAATGCTTTGCACCTATTGTTTAGCAATATTTATTTGACAAAAAATATATAAAAACATATGGAGTATGCCTTTTATCTGTTAAGAGGACAAATCCACTAGAAAGTATTTACAACCCTTTCTTTTTCCACATTTTTTACATTAAAGACTTCATCAAAAATCGATTTGAGCATTTTTCTTTCCTCTGAAGATCTACATACAGTACTGCACGATGACAAAGCAAGTACAGCTCTTCTTGAAAGTCGTACTTCCCCTATAACCATAATTTCCTAAAGCGTCATTGCATTCTTGTTGAAGCATATTTGGCAGCAATCACAGCTCAGCTTTCAGTCTTCTTTGTTATGTCTCCGCAAGGTATTCATCCCTGTTTTTACCAATTATTCTTTCCAGATCCTCTTAAACTCAGTCAGGTTAAATTGGTAGACAGCCATTGTTAGGTCTTCCAGTGATGCTCAGTTGTATTCAAATTCAGGCCCTAGCTGGGCCATTCAAGGATTTGTCCTTGATGAGGACTGGTTGCACTGTTCTTGTTGCAGGAAGAGATCCAAACAACATGATGCTGCCACTACCATGCTTCACTGTAAGAATGGTGTTAGCCAGGCAAGACACTGCCTATTTTTTACAGATATTGAGTTCAGCCCAAACGTTTCTATTTTGGTTTAATCAGATAAGAGAACTAAGTTTTTTCTTATCGAAAAATAATAATTTTTGAGGGCTGCTGTGTGCCATTTCATAAAGAATTGTTTCTGGCCCCTCTACCATAAAGGCACACTGGTGCTCCACCTAAGTGACCTCTGGGTTTTTGCTCACCTCCTTTTTTCCCTTAATAATCATTGTGGTTAGGAGGTCAGATCAATGGATTATGCTGGTGGCCCCTAACTTTATCAATTTCCAAATAATGGAGACCACATTGCTTTCCAGGGCATTCAATTAATAGTTTTTTATCCATCCCCAAATTTGTGTTTTGATATGATCTGCTCTATAGAACAGACTAGGACTAGATTTACAAACAACACCTTTGACTTCATTGCTTGGTTAATGTTATGAAATGCAATGTTAACTATTAGACATTATATAGACAAATGTGTCCTATTCCAAATCATGTTCAATCAACTGCATTTACTATAGGTGAACTAAAATGAATTTGCAGAATCATGTTAGGGATGAACGGTGGAAATCAGATCCACCTGAGCTCAATTTTGAGTGACAAAGCAAATGGTGTGACTATTTATGTACTTATTATGTATAAACCTTTCTATTTTGTTATAACATTTTCTTAAAATACATTTTCATTTTGGAATTTGGGGCCCTTTACTAGGAGCCATCCGGTCTCTGTACAAGCGGAGCAGGAGTTTGGTTCGCATTGCCGGCACTAAGTCGGACCTGTTCCCGGTGGATGTTGGACTCCGGCAGGGCTGCCCTTTGTCACCGGTCCTGTTCATAACTATTATAGACAGGATTTCTAGGTGCGGCCGAGGGCCGGAGGGGGTCTGGTTTGGGGAGCAGAGGATTTCGTCTCTTCTTTTTGCAGATGACGTGGTCCTGCTGGCCCCCTCTAGCCAAGACCTACAGCATGCGCTGTGGCGGTTCGCAAATGAGTGTCAAGCGGCTGGGATTAAGATCAGCTCCTCCAAGTCCGAGGCCATGGTTCTCGACCGGAAAAGGGTGGCTTGTCCTCTTCAGGTTGAAGGGCAGTTCCTGCCTCAAGTGGATGAGTTTAAGTATCTCGGGGTCTTGTTCACGAGTGAGGGAAGAATGGAGCGGGAGATCGACAGACGGATCGGTGCAGCTGCCACAGTAATGGGGGCGCTGTGCTGGACCGTTGTGATGAATAGAGAGCTGAGCCGAAAAGCGAAGCTCTCGATTTACCGGTCGGTCTACGTTCCTACCCTCACCTATGGCCATAAACTTTGGGTCATGACCAAAAGAACGAGATCCCGGATACAAGCGGCTGAAATGAGCTTCCTCCGTAGGGTTGCCGGGCACTCCCTTAGAGATAGGTTGAGGAGCTCAGCCATCCGGGAGGGGCTCGGAGTAGAGCCGCTGCTCCTCCACATCCAGAGGAGCCAGTTGAGATGCCTCCCGGACGCCTTCCCTGGGAGGTGTTCCAGGCACGAGGAGGTGTCTGGGGAGAGAGACGTCTGGGTGTCTCTGCTGAGTCTGCTGCCCCCGCGACCCGGTCCCGGATAAAGCGGAAGACGACAAGTACGAGTACATTTTCACTTTGTCATTGTGGGCTTTTTTATGTTAAAAAATTAAGAAACTATTGAAAACTATACTCTAATCGAATTTAGAATAAGACTAACATTTCAATAGGGGTGTAAACACTTTCTTGTGGCATTGTAAATGTTTGGTTAGACCACCACGCACAGTTTTAAACATTGAAAGTCAAAAAGGAAAAGAACAAGCACAGTGTGGACTTTTGTCTTTGTTGCTTGGATCACAAGAAGAGTTTCTTGTTATCAGCCTGCATTCCTTCCTCCCTTTACATCTGTCTCTGACACACATACACATATACAGAGAGAGACAGAGATGCACAATGACAACGAAAAATGACTGAATTCTTCTCAGGTTCTTTGCTTTTTCGTGTCTCTGTCTCACCTAGTTTAACTCCCCTGTTTTTAACCCTGGCCTGTGTTTTTAACATTTCCACTCCTTTGTTTAGAAAAACTGTAGCAGCAAACTGTTGCACTATGCTGTGTCTGGCATTTAATAATCATGCCCAAATTGGATTATGTCTTTATACCATTTTCCCTAGCTACAGCACATGTATGGAGTTTGAAAAAGGGCTAAAAACAAACACAGCTGAACAAAACCAGAGAAAGCAAATGTAACACATATTTGAAAGTATGCACTAGCCAAATTGTTCACAAAGAATTGATTTTATGATCCCTTTGATCATTTATAGAACTCTTAACAAATAAGGTATTTGCCTCACTTGTTTATCTGACATGTTTTATTTAATAAACCATCCAGAAACTTCAGGTATATTTATAGTAGCAATCCAAGTATGGACCAAAGCATATGGTGAAGATTTTTCAGTCCTACTCTCACATTGTAAACAACTTTACATGAGTAAAAATAAAATAAAAAATTGGAGACATTCAGCAGATGAATTGTAACAATTACATAATTTTAAAGTTTGATATCCATTATTCATAAATCACTGGGAAGCACAAGAAAAATCTGAGATCACATATGAAGACAGCTTATTAACCCATTATGTAAATGGATTTGAAGTGAGAAACATTGGATTAAAACATGTCAGTATGCCGTTATGGGTATTGTACTTTAAGCACACAATATATCAGAGCTCAGTGACAGCGAGTAGAATTTTTTTGTTTTAAAAAAACTGCAGAACATTTTTCCTTTTCCAGTTTCTGATGACCTAGTTCATCTAGCTACTCTATTTTTTTATGTAATAATGTTCTGAAAAAAAGGTATATGCAGCCATTTAAGCTGCTAAACATTATCTCTAAATTCGTAGTTAATCAGTGTTTGGAAATTTCTTATTGATAATCAATGACTTTCTGTTTCCGTCTGGTATGAATATTATGTAATGGAGAGCCCCATCTTTTAGATATTGAGATTCTCAAATTTTATGCATCTAAATATTAAAAAAAGAAGGTTGATGCAACCATCCAAAATACATTAAACAATGTCTCAATTATTAGTTAATCACAATGTTTAGGAACTTTGTTTTACTAATCCATCTTTTTCTGTGGTATAAATATGATGTGATACAGAGCTCCATCTGTTTTAGCCACTAGTCAGTAGGCTAGATGTTTATTTTACAACCATGAATGGTGAGAAAGATGTTAAGGGAGTTAAAACAAAACTTCTTGGTGTCACCAGTTCTCCATAACAACTATTAGATGCTATCTACTTTCCAACTAGCAAACAATGTAAAATAATTTATCTGGCCTACCATCACAAATGTGAACTTTTGGGGCTTGCTAAAACACATCATGCCCACTGTTAAGTATAGTGGTGGATCTGTGATGCTGTCGGCCTGTTTCTCTTCAAAGGACCATTGGAACCTTGTTAAAGTGCATGGAGACCTCGTTAAATGTTATAGAGAAGATTACATGTTGGGTTTACTCATTGGCAAAGGGGGTTTTACAAGGCCTTTACACTTGTGGTGGCAATTAGTGCAGACCAGGTGACCAGGAGCTACATGTATGTGAGCACATATAAAAATGGATACACATTAGTGCCATTAGTGTGACTTTAATTGTACGTTTTGATTTTGTTTTGACCCTGTAAAGCCCTTTGAGTTATGCATCTTATATAAAAAGGCTAAAAACATAAATAGAACTAATGAGAAACCAAGGTTTTTGAAATGCTTTGCTGTATTGTATTTTTTCTTAGTTCTGCTGTTTTCTCCTTCTCTGTATTTATGCACAGTTCTGTTATTCCGTTTCCCTCTGCAGCTTGTTTATATATGCATCACTGCCTTCAGAAACACAAAACAGACGGTTCACACAGATGATTCCATACACATATACGCACAGTGTTGGAGTCTAGCACACAGCCATAGCCGTGTGGGCATTAAATTGTTATAATAACAATGTCAAGTGAGGGACAGGGGGAATTGTTCTGCAAACCACAAGATAACGTATACACATGTCGCAGGCAATGTAGTGGCTTGCCTCCATCTAAATCTGCCTTGTGCATAAACTCAGTTTTTCTACTTTACCTCATATTTTTACGGCTCCAAACGTGTTCTTTAATTTGTTCTTTTCCGTCTTTGAAGTGGTAATCTGCCTGCCAGGTCTGCTGGCTAATAAAGCTGCAGCCTTGAGGTAATTATTAGTGCCTTGTGCATGTGAGGCTACCAGCTACAGGGAATGGACTAAAGCAAAAGCGCATTTACTGCTGTAAAGGATTACAACTGCAGTATTTCCTGACATTGTATATGCTTGTCTGACAGTTCATGGTCCTCAAGACTTGGCATATCCTTAATGTGAAGGCATCCATGTAGTGTACTGAGGGAAGCTTTATCAGTGAAACATAGGTATTTAGACAATGGAAGATGGGGCTAGGTAATTAATCTAAACAAAATCTAAAAAAAGGAAAAAAACACAACATAAACAGACAAAATTTCATTAGTCATTAGATTTTAATTAAAAAGTGTATTTTAGAAAGGGTGGTCATGATTGTCTAAGTGGAAAGAAGAGTTTAGCTTGTAACCATCTGTTACACTTCCACCTAAGAATGGTAATGTCAACTTAAACAAAGCCGCTGCCAAAGATGATAGTCTCCCAATAACTGAAAACAAACATCAGGTATGGAAACTGAGGGTGGAATGCTATTCAATAAGTCAAATATATTATTGATATACACAGTGTGAATCTATGGCAATTGAAATTTAGTAACATTGACTATTTTGTCAGAGTTTTAACTGTGATATTGCTTAAACTGATATTGAGATAACAATCTCACGCAGCTCTTTAAAAAATTGTACAATTTATTATAAATTTATAAAAAAATGTTTCACTTACATTTATTTTACAAGAATTAGTTGGGGTACCAATAAGGTGATGCTGTTGATTTTGCAAAAAACAAAACATGAAAAATAAACTATATTCAGTTCTTTAAAGATCAATGTTCGCATATCAATGTCTAAGCATTATTTTATTTATCTCTGGAAAAAGAAAGTGATTTCATTACAAAATATATCAACATAAATTGTGTATTCTAACTTAAAGTTAGGCAGCCCCACCCCCTAATACCCATTAAGTAAGATAATTTCAGTGAGACAATTATTGTCAGCCTATGGAAAGTTTGCCCCTCTCCTCACTTTCATTTGTGAGGTGTTTATGGGGCTTGTCGTATATACAGCCCATTTGAAGTCACACCACAGCATTTCAGTTATCAAGATCTGTGCTTTGTCTTGGCCAAGTACATTTCTTAATTTTCCTCCAGTCTGTGCTATGTTTTGACCCTTTGTCTTGTTGCAAGGTCCAGTTCTGCTTCATATTTCTTGTTTTTTTTAAGATTTTCTCACATTTTACTCAAGCACCCTCAGGCAGAATTCATGGTGGATTCAATGATGGTGTGCCGGCCAGATCCAGCTGCGTCAATGCATCCAAACCGTGTCATTTTTAGCACTATTCTTCACAGATGATATGAGGCTCCTTTCCTGGAATGGAAGTATTTAGTTTAGGCCAATATGTCCTCTGTTCAGTTGTCCAAACAATTACATTTTACACTCACCTGTCTAAAGAAAACTATTTCAGAAGTCACAGTCTTTTACTACATTCTCTCTGGCAAATGTTAGTCAGGCTTTTCAGAGGAAGGGTTTTCTTCTTGGACACCTCCCAAGAAAAGTAAACCTGTGCAGTCTCTCTCTCATTGTACAGGCATGCACTATTATATACACCGTACCAAGACAATGCTGTAAGCCCCATGAAGACATTTTTTGAGACTTTTTTTAGCATGTTGCAGTCTGCTCTAAGGGTGAGACTTGCATGGATTGCCAGACCACTGCTAGATTATTTTCCTTCCAGTGGAATGGCTGATTTCTAATTATTTTGATACCTCTTTAAACTGCCTACTGGACTCATAAGATGGAAAAGCGTGTGCTATTGCAGTAATAAATACTTTATTATTTTATGACATTTTTTTTATAGGTGAGTGGGCAAAGTGTGTGGAGGGCATGGAAATGTTCAATGTTAAAACATTTAAGAACAAAAGCCAAAATCTGCAAATTTTAAAAAAACATTTTCTTAGGTATTTGTTTTTACAAAGCCTATAGTTGCATTTCTTTTCCCCAAACAATGCACAACAATAAAAAAAAAAACATACTAAAAATGTGTTGGTCCAGTATTTTTTGCAAGTTTTTTAGACTGAAAAAAAAAAAATTATTCAAAAGCATCTGCTAAACAGCATTTCAGCAAAGCATTGCACAAAATGATTTAGTTTGAGGCAATGCAGGAAGGAGAAAGATGATCAAAGAAATAACAAGGTATCAGTCAAAACCCATGGAGATTTTGTGCTTCCATGCTCCGCTTGTGGTTCTCTTCTTCTGTGAATATAGTCGTTTCAGCTGTAGATATGTTGCAGCAAGGAATAGTGCACACACACACACACGAGTGTGTTTTTCCTGCTTTCACACTACTATGTATAATTTATGATTGCAATGATTGTTCAAGGTTTATGTATACTTTGATATTCACTACTTTGTGAGAAAGAAAGACGGTAGGTGGGGTGTGTGGGTGTGTGATTGAAGATCTAAGTGTGACCGTGGAGGTCCCCTGACTTATCGCACACACACTGTAGGAGCTGCCCACATAGTGGGAGTTTGCAGGATTTTTGCAGGACTGCACTGACCTTATTTAATAGCAGTTAAACCCACTGTAGGAGCCACAATGGCTTGTTAAAAAGACTGCACCTCCGAGCTTGAACCAGATCTTGACTTCCTGTGGATACTCATTATATCAGTCACGTCTGACTGCACCATCCAAAAGTTTAATGATCTTTACAGTCACAGCACACATTATCACTAATATCTACACAGTCTGTAAACCTTTTGGTCATCCAATTTTTACTCAATTTTACCCTTTTTTCAATGGTGTTCTAAATTTCGAGATTCATTTCATTCTTCTTTGAATGCCCATAAAAAATCATGTATTCCTGTTCGTAAGTGTTAACAAGTGAATGATTTATATAATTTATATAATTTAGTTATATTTGCCCTGGCTTACCATGTAGCTTGTAGGTAAATCATGCCAATTAGATTCTTAAGACTACAATTCATACATTTGAAAATGGTTTAGGTTAGAGATTGAGGACTTTCAATTAAACACTTGAAATTTAAGGTTAATACATTAAAATGTTTATCTTAAATTTAGCACCTAAGTATTTTTTACTCACTTGGATTTGTAATTTCCACCTAGGGATATGGCCAGTTGATCTGTTGTCTGTTAACAGTTTGGTCCATCTGGGGCTATGCATTGACATTTGTCTAAAAACAATTTACCCAAAAAGAAAGTAGTTTAAAAAGATTCATTTGTAATATCAACAGCTATACGTAAACTATAAAAGTGTCCTCATATGTTAAAGAGGGGCAGAGGAAGTGAAGATGGTGACTGTGACGATTCAAATGCATGGCCAACTAGGCCAGTGTTCATGGGCATGATTCCCTTTCAAATCATGTTGCATACCTTGACACAAAGACGCACGCACAGGTATGCAACATCGTGGGAGTGTAAGCTGAAATTATATATAACATTTTTCTAACTAATAACTGTAGTTTGTAAAGAACTTTTGATGCATCTACCTGTTGATCTTATTGTAAATAGTGCAGGGAAGCCTGGTTCTAAAATTGTATATAATAAAAAATATGCAATATACACTGCTCAAAAAAATAAAGGGAACACTCAAATAACACAACCTAGATCTGAATGAATGAAATATTCTCCTTGAATACTTTGTTCTCTACAAAGTTGAATGTGCCAACAACAAAATCATCTATGGAAATCAAATTTATGGAGGCCTGGATTGGGAGTCACACACAAAATTAAAGTGGAAAACCACACTACAGGCTGATCCAACTTTGATGTAATGTCCTTAAAACAAGTCAAAATGAGGCTCAGTATTGTGTGTGGCCTCCACGTGCCTGTACAGGTCCTTCTCAAAATATTAGCATATTGTGATAATGTTGATTATTTTCCATAATGTCATGATGAAAATTTAACATTCATATATTTTAGATTCAATGCACACTAACTGAAATATTTCAGGTCTTTTATTGTCTTAATATGGATGATTTTGGCATACAGCTCATGAAAACCCAAAATTCCTATCTCACAAAATTAGCATATCATTAAAAGGGTCTCTAAACGAGCTATGAACCTAATCATCTGAATCAACGAGTTAACTCTAAACACCTGCAAAAGATTCCTGAGGCCTTTAAAACTCCCAGCTTGGTTCATCACTCAAAACCCCAATCATGGGTAAGACTGCCGACCTGACTGTTGTCCAGAAGGCCACTATTGACACCCTCAAGCAAGAGGGTAAGACACAGAAAGAAATTTCTGGACGAATAGGCTGTTCCCAGAGTGCTGTATCAAGGCACCTCAGTGGGAAGTCCGTGGGAAGGAAAAAGTGTGGCAGAAAACGCTGCACAACGAGAAGAGGTGACCGGACCCTGAGGAAGATTGTGGAGAAGGGCCGATTCCAGACCTTGGGGGACCTGCGGAAGCAGTGGACTGAGTCTGGAGTAGAAACATCCAGAGCCACCGTGCACAGGCGTGTGCAGGAAATGGGCTACAGGTGCCGCATTCCCCAGGTCATGCCACTTTTGAACCAGAAACAGCGGCAGAAGCGCCTGACCTGGGCTACAGAGAAGCAGCACTGGACTGTTGCTCAGTGGTCCAAAGTACTTTTTTCGGATGAAAGCAAATTCTGCATGTCATTCGGAAATCAAGGTGCCAGAGTCTGGAGGAAGACTGGGGAAAAGGAAATGCCAAAATGCCAGAAGTCCGGTGTCAAGTACCCACAGTCAGTGATGGTCTGGGCTGCCGTGTCAGCTGCTGGTGTTGGTCCACTGTGTTTTATCAAGGGCAGGGTCAATGCAGCTAGCTATCAGGAGATTTTGGAGCACTTCATGCTTCCATCTGCTGAAAAGCTTTATGGAGATGAAGATTTCATTTTTCAGCACGACCTGGCACCTGCTCACAATGCCAAAACCACTGGTAAATGGTTTACTGACCATGGTATCACTGTGCTCAATTGGCCTGCCAACTCTCCTGACCTGAACCCCATAGAGAATCTGTGGGATATTGTGAAGAGAACGTTGAGAGACTCAAGACCCAACACTCTGGATGAGCTAAAAGCCGCTATCGAAGCATCCTGGGCCTCCATAAGACCTCAGCAGTGCTACAGGGTGATTGCCTCCATGCCACGCCGCATTGAAGCAGTCATTTCTGCCAAAGGATTCCCGACCAAGTATTGAGTGCATAACTGTACGTAATTATTTGAAGGTTGACGTTTTTTGTATTAAAAACACTTTTCTTTTATTGGTCGGATGAAATATGCTAATTTTGTGAGATAGGAATTTTGGGTTTTCATGAGCTGTATGCCAAAATCATCCGTATTAAGACAATAAAAGACCTGAAATATTTCAGTTAGTGTGCAATGAATCTAAAATATATGAATGTTAAATTTTCACCATGACATTATGGAAAATAATGAACTTTATCACAATATGCTAATATTTTGAGAAGGACCTGTATGACCTCCCTACAATACCTGGGCATGCTCCTGATGAGACGGCGGATGGTCTCCTGAGGGATCTCCTCCCAGGCCTGGACTAAAGCATCCACCAACTCCTGGACAGTCTGTGGTGCAACGTGACGTTGGTGGATGGAGCGAGACATGATGTCCCAGATGTGCTCAATCGGATTCAGGTCTGGAGAACGGGCGGGCCAGTCCATAGCTTCAATGTCTTCATCTTGCAGGAACTGCTGACACACTCCAGCCACATGAGGTCTAGCATTGTCCTGCATTAGGAGGAACCCAGGGCCAACCGCACCAGCATATGGTCTCACAAGGGGTCTGAGGATCTCATCTCAGTACCTAATGGCAGTCAGGCTACCTCTGGCGAGCAAATGGAGGGCCATGCGACCCTCCAAAGAAATGCCACCCCGCACCATTACTGACCCACTGCCAAATTGGTCATGCTGAAGGATGTTGCAGGCAGCAGATTGCTCTCCACGGTGTCTCCAGACTCTGTCACGTCTGTCACATGTGGTCAGTGTGAACCTGCTTTCATCTGTGAAGAGCACAGGACGCCAGTGGTGAATTTGCCAATCCTGGTGTTCTCTGGCAAATGCCAAGCGTCCTGCGTGTTGGGCTGTGAGCACAACCCCCATTTGTGGACGTTGGACCCTCATACCATCCTCATGGAGTCGGTTTCTAACCGTTTGTGCAGACACATGCACATTTGTGGCCTGCTGGAGGTCATTTTGCAGGGCTCTGGCAGTGCTCCTCCTGTTCCTCCTTGCACAAAAGCAGTTTGTTTAATCAGAATCAGAATCAGAATCAGAAAAGCTTTATTGCCAAGTACGTTTTTGGACATACAAGGAATTTGTTTTGGCGTAGTCGGTGCAATACAGTACAAATTAAACAGTATAAACATATCTACAATATAATATAAATATAAGTGCACAGTTTTAAGTGAGTGAGAGTAAATATAGAGCAGTATAAGATGCAAGAGCAATACAACAGTGCAGGTGATCATTGTGCAAGTAAAGCAGTGCAAGTAAGCAGGAGTCCAAGCTGAGCGTTAATGTAACGCATAGAGTTACAGGTTACAGGTGTCCTGTCAGCAAAAAAAGGGGGGGTGTGGGGGAAAGGGGGAATGTCAGGGTGGTTTCCGGGCTTTGTTAACCAGGCTGGTGGCAGATGGGAAAAAACTGTTCTTGTGGCGTGAGGTTTTGGTCCGGATGGACCGCAGCCTCCTGCCAGAGGGGAGAGTCTCAAAGAGTCTGTGACCGGGGTGGGAGGGATCAGCCAGAATCTTCCCTGCCCGCTTCAGGGTCCTGGAGGTGTACAGTTCCTGGAGCGACAGTAGACTGCAGCCAATCACCTTCTCAGCAGACCGAATGACACGCTGCAGCCTGCCCTTATCCTTGGCTGTAGCAGCGGCGTACCAGATGGTGATGGAGGAGGTGAGGATGGACTCAATGATGGCTGTGTAGAAGTGCACCATCATAGTCTTTGGCAGGTTGAATTTCTTCAGCTGCCGCAGGAAGAACATCCTCTGCTGGGCTTTCTTGATGAGGGAGCTGATGTTTGGCTCCCACTTGAGATCCTGGGAGATGATGGTTCCCAGGAAGCGGAAAGATTCCACAGTGTCAATTGTGGAGTCACAGAGGGTGATGGGGGCAGGTGGGGCTGGGTTCTGCCTGAAGTTCACAACCATCTCCACTGTCTTTAGAGCGTTGAGCTCAAGGCTGTTCTGGCTGCACCAGTCCAACAGATGGTCCACTTCCCATCTGTACGCGGACTCGTCACCATCAGAGATGAGTCCGATCAGGGTGGTGTCGTCCGCAAACTTCAGAAGCTTGACAGACTGGTGACTGGAGGTGCAGCTGTTGGTGTACAGGGAGAAGAGCAGAGGAGAGAGAACACAGCCTTGGGGGGAACCGGTGCTGATGGTCAGGGAGTCAGAGACGTGCTTCCCCAGCCTCACGCGCTGCTTCCTGTCAGACAGGAAGTCAGTGATCCACCTGCAGGTGGAGTCGGGCACACTCAGCTGGGAGAGCTTCTCCTGTAGCAGAACTGGGACGATGGTGTTGAAGGCAGAGCTGAAATCCACAAACAGGATCCTGGCATAGGTTCCTGTGGAGTCCAGGTGCCGGAGTGTTCCCTTTATTTTTTTGAGCAGTGTATTTAATGAATAAACACAATTCTAATAGGTAGATATATCTGTATAAAATCATAGATATTATGAAAGTTTGAATTTTGATCATTTTGATCATCTCAGTGTGTTTTTACTTTGCACAAAACATGTTAATGCCTAATTCTACCCTCTGAGATCTTTAGAAACCCTTTGGGGGATGTTAGGCAGCAGGGGTAGTAGGGGGGATTCACACCTCTAACCCATAAAGTAGTCACTTCTGATTTCAAAGATAGCTTTACAACCAATTTTTGACAAGATACATCCCCACCACCATGGAAAAGACTCCTCCAACCCTATCCTATGATGTGCTGTCATTACATAAGCATCCAGTGCATACCAGGATATCCTACACAAGAAAGAAAGTCACTGGTGTTTATGCTACATGTGATTTAGGTGTTCCTTTTCAGCTTTGAAATTTTTATTTTTAAGAGCTTAGAAAAGTCAGAATTTGTTCATGGAAACTTAAGAACCCAACCATTCACTGTCTGCTCAGGTCAGGGCCGCAACACGTCCAGAAGAGAAATTCAGAAATTCCTCTCCCCAGCGGCATTCTCAAGCTTGTTTTGGGAGATCTCAAAGCATTCCCAGGCCAGAAGAGATACATAATCCCTCCAGCAAGCTTGGTGCCTGCCTTAGGGTCTACTCCTAGTAGGGTATGCACAGAATCCTCCCAAGGATGAGTCCAGCCAATTAAAACAAAAGACTAAGATAATTTCAGCTGCTTGTATCCAGGATAGCGTTCTATTGGTTGTCATCCATATTTTGTAACAGTAGGTAAGGGTCAGAACCTAGACAGACTGGTTAATTGAGAGCTTTGCTTTTTGGATCAGCAATTTCTTCCCCATGAAACAGCAAAGCCTGCATTACTGCAGACAAAGACTCCATCTGACTCCTTTTCTATCCAACCATCACTTATGAACAAGGGACAAAGATACTTCAACTCCTCCAGTTGAAGAAGAGACTGGCCCCTACACCCATAGTGAGCTGCCCACCCTATACAGGTGGAGAACTGCTGTTTTCCTAAATACTGTTTATTTGCACTTTTAGTTTAATTCTTAGCTCATTAAATCTGTAACGGAAAAGGTATTATGAGGTGGTCAATACAGTGGTACCCTCTAACAAGTGTTTACCATGTATTCTACTGCCAGCATATAACAGTGTTTTTGCTTCGGCCTCTGTTTATTCATGTGAAACTGCAATGAATGAGTCATTTAAATATTTGCTTTATTATGTGTTTGCTTGCCTCAGAATTGCTCTGGGATTTTACTGTGTTATTGTGGTCTCTATTGATTTGTTTGAATAATAATGAGAAGAAACCTCTAAATCCAATATTTACATTGGGATGACTATATAACATACTTGTCCTATTTGAGCTTAGAATTAATCGTGCAAACTGTGTTCACTTTTCTTTAGGTATGCTTGTTACTTGCAGAATCCTAAATAATACAGAAAACAGGTCTGCTGTGCTCAGTAAACAAACCCGCAATTCAGCTAAGTGTAAAGCATCAGACTAAAAAGATGCTGCCAAGAAAGTGTTAAGCTCTGGGAACAAGTAAACTGAGGCGCTACTTACTGAGTTCAGTTCCTGAGCGACGCTGCATTTCATATATCCTTTTTCCTCTGAGCTGTTTTTCATGTCACTCATGCTGCAGCCTTTTACTCAAGTAAGCAAATTAAAAAAAGTTTGGATGCATGGTATTTTTAGCTGAGCATACGAGGACAATTTTTACTGGGTCATAATTTGTGTGAGGCTAAGTTTCAATTAAGATGTGTCCACACATACCTATCAACATGCACATACACACACACATGCATTGCCAAGAAGATGAAACTGGAGCACCGAATGAGGAATGGTGTGTCGTCTGAGACCTAGCCTTGTGTTATTTTAAACCTAAGAAGCATGTCAGGGTTATACTATGTAGGTAGCCTAGAATGAGATTGACCTGACATGCATCAAGCATATAGTGCACGCTTTACGGGTTATTAAATAGATGCAAAAAGCTACTGTAAAAACTTTATCAAAGGCAGTGGCAAAAGTAACTCCCTATTTGTCAGTGTCTAACTTCTACTATTGCAAAAATTAGCTCTCCTTTATATGTATTCATGATGATTTGTAGCTCCTCAGAGTCAACAAAGTCACTGAGATTGGGTATTTATTTCTAATTAGACCACATTGAAGTTAACATGAGGCGAAAATGCAAAGAAACTTATGTGTGCCAATGAGATCATTAGAGATGCAGCCACCTTCATTACACCGAATGTGTTTCTTGCATTACTGTGGTGCTTTTTTCTTAAGTTGTGAATTTCACTTCTATTTCTGTGTGGAGCTGAGGCACGCTCGGCTTGTGGGACAGTTAGGAACGTGGTGGTGATTATTTCATACACTGCTGCAGCCAGCAATGTATGAAAGCATTGTTCTTCCAACCAAAGCCATTGTTCTTTCAGTCGTCTTCTGTCTCTGCATGATCACAGACCATATGCTGATGATATGCCTACATAACAGGCGCCCACGGATGAAGAAAAAGAAATAGAGAGGTGAGGCAAAAAAAGATTGGATAGATAGATAGATAGATAGATAGATAGATAGATAGATAGATAGATAGATAGATAGATAGATAGATAGATAGATAGATAGATAGATAGATAGATAGATAGATAGATAGATAGATAGATAGATAGATAGATAGATAGATAGATAGATAGATAGATAGATAGATAGATAGATAGATAGATAGATAGATAGATAGATAGATAGATAGATAGATAGATAGATAGATAGATAGATAGATAGATAGATAGATAGATAGATAGATAGATAGATAGATAGATAGATAGATAGATAGATAGATAGAGTGCCTTGTGAAAGTACTCGGCCCCCTTGTACGATTCAACCTCTTGCCACATTTCAGGCGTCAAACATAAATATATAAAATTCTAATTTTTTGTGAAGAATCAACAAGTGGGACAAAATCGTGAAGTGGAATGAAATTTATTGGATGTGTCAAACTTTCTTAACAAATAAAAAACTGAAAAGTGGGGCGTGCAATATTATTCAGCCCCCTTGCGTTAATACTTTGCAGTGCCACCCTTTGCTGCAATTACAGCTGCAAGTCGCTTGGGGTATGTCTATATCAGTTTTGCACATCGAGAGACTGAAATTCTTGCCCATTCTTCCTTGCAAAACAGCTGGAGCTCAGTGAGTTTGGATGGAGAGCGTTCGTGAACAGCAGTCTTCAGCTCCATGTAAATTCCAGTTATGATTTTGTATTTTACATGTAAATTGCAATTTTATGTTTTCTTATAAATAAGTACTGTCATGCCAACAGGCTTACTAATATTATTTAACAATGTGGCTTTTAAGGTGATCACCTTCAGCCAGTTCAGTGATTTCAGCTACTGTGTGACAGGTTTATGAAATTACTTGTTTCTCAGCTTTCGTTTTACCAGTAGATTTGGGAAAATGTGTTTTGTGTTCTAAAATAACACAACACATCCGTTCTTCACTTAAAATTATAAAGTAGTTGATGTTCTTTGGACGTCTGTATTAATCAGAACTTTTAAACATCCCACTTATTGACAGCAAGAGAGAGGAGACGACAGTAAAACGCTCTTGCCCTGCTCAGCCTTCAGCAGCAGCAGTAGCAGCAGCAATGTTTGGGTGTTTTTTGGTCGTTTGTACATCAGGAGGTTGTGTATGCATTCCATCACATTCAGTTATCTATCTGAGAAGCGATCTGTCCTGTAAAAAGAGAAGTCTTCTTTTATTATGAATAATCTCGCAGTAATTACGGGGGAACACAAAGTCTTAAAGGGATTGTTTGGTAATTTTTAAAGGGGATTTAGTGGAGTCGAAATGAGCAGTAGTATCTTATTTGTAGTAGACAGAATACAAAATTGTGCAAGTCTAGAAAAACAAAAAAGAGATTATGACTGGATAGCTGAACTAAAAGGTAGTCTGAGTGGGCCAGTTTAATAACAGATTTATTCCATGTTAAATCAATAGCAATCTCTAAAATGTCATGATGGTTAATAGAAATTCTTTTTTACAGTACCTTTGTATTACATGGCAATCTACAGAGAGGTCTGTGGCAATTTCCATTAAAGATCATGTGAAATGTGTAATCCGACAGATTACAAGGGTAACTACTTGGCATCTTTTCAACATTTGCTTTATAAACTCTAAAGTTTGTTTATACATATTTTATGTAGTTTATAGTTAACTCAAATGTATTCACCAAAGTCTTATGTCAGTTTAAGTCTTTAATGCTGAAGTGAGATCTCTGTTGTGACAACTTAAACAATCTGTGTAGGGGACTGCAGTGGCATAATACCTCTGTGGTAAGCACTTTGTTTACACATTCTGACACTGAAGAAAAGCACTGATGTAAACCCACAAGTGCCTGTTGATTGCCTGTGCAGCAGGCATTGAACACTCTAGGCTTTTGACATGATAGACCAAATGAAGCAGCTCTTGTTGCTCCTTGGGGGACAGCAGGTGTGGAAAGAGCACTGCTGCATTCTGACTCTTAAATGCCTCTAATCTTGACTGCGTTCTGGCCCATGCCTGTAATCTTTGAAAGACTGCAATTGCAGTTGACAAATGTTGTTATTTTAAGTGTCTTAATAGGAGGAACTTACACTTAGTTAAAACTCCAGCAGTGAGGGAGGTAATAAACTTCGCCGTAGGGGGTTTTCCTGTAGGGATTTGTTGAGGGACAGCTGTAGAGAGGGGAAACAGAGAAACTGGGCTAAGGAGAAAAACATGACATTGTTAGTTTCCAACGGACTGCTTGTGGTACAAGGAAATTTTAAGATGAATAGAACTTTGCAGAGAGTGTGAATCTCTCTGTAGGCTTTAGTTCTGTTGCCTCACAGCAAGATTCCAGTTTGAATCCCAGCATGGGGTTTGCATGTTCTCTTTTGCCCCTTTTCTACTGGTCGTTTTAGCTCCGCTCCACTCAGTTTTGCCCCACTCGGTAGAGTAACTGTTTTGTTTCCACAGACCCACTGACCCAGCTATGGTGGCTGAAGCCCCGCCTCCAGTCATCAGAGTAGAGCGCTGTGCTGCTATTAACGTTACTGTGTGACATTGTCACATTAAAGTAATCTGCGTGAAGTGATAAAAAAAAAAAAAAGAAAACAATAACATAAATAAACTAAATACTAATAATTTTGTATTATTGTATGTGCAAGGATGTCTTATTTATGTTTTTTATGTATAATATGATCCACTGAGATAATTATCTGGGCCACAGCCCAGCCAGAACTTATAAAATAAAGCTCCGGGGTTCTGATGTGAGGGGGGTGTGGCAGGAGGAGCAGAGAAGAGAGACACTGCTTTCTGGACTGGTGAAGCTCCAGAGTTTGCCTGAAGAAGTTCCAATTTTGGGCTTTATGAGGAAGTTTTTTTCTCAATCATGGCAATAATGAGGACAAGGACAAGCACAAAACCGCAGACCGCGGTGAAGTTAGTTTTAGGTTGGATTTTGGACATTCATGGATTCAGCTAAGACTTCCTCCCATTTGATCCAATATAGGCAGTCTGATTACAGGGTAGCTGCTCTGTACCTGCATGCCCCTCCTGCACACACTGGTTCGCTTAAGGACTGTTGATACATTTGCCAACCTAACACGCTGTTTCATGGTGGTATTGTTTTGTGTGTTCTAGGGAAAATGTTTGTGCCAATGAACAGCTGAATTGTGTGATCAGCAGAAAGCTGGTGTGTATTTTTCTGTTCTTTCAGCCTTCAGGCATGGTTTATAATTTGTAAATGGCAGTCCAGACTCAGCCCTGGTCGTACCTGCTGTACCGTATTGGTATGAAAAAAACTGTAATACAAACGCTCGCAAAGCGAGCCGAGTGGGGTCCAGTAGGGCCACATCGAGCCAGTGGAAAAGGGGCATTTGTTAATGTCTAAGCTTTTCACAGGAGCCTCAATTTCCTCCAAACTCCAAAACACATATCTTTTTAATTATTTCAGTATGGTTGTTTTATATTGTTGTTAATTTTATGTTAGGTGATTGCTCCATACCATTCTTTACAGAATATATGTTCCTACAAAGGTAAAATAAGTGATAGCTCACTTTCCCAGGATGTTAAAGGATGATCAATGTCAAATGGAGTTTAAACGTAAATTCAACATGGAAGACTCACCACCCCGTCTCGTCCAATCACTCCTCACTGGCTGCTCCAATCAAAGGCAGGTCCGCACTCCTCCTTGGCCAATCATCTCCCAGGGCATCACTTTTAAAGACCCTCTGCATGGAAGACACCACTCTTCTGCTGAGTTTTGACCCTCCACCACCCCTTCTCCACCATAGGCTCCCAACTCCTTCCATACCAAGGCCTACGCCACCACCAGGATCGGATCCCAGGGGGGAAGACGTGCCTAATCATAATCATAAGATGTTTATTCAAACTTATTTCATCCACAGCATTCACGTCTTCCTCAGGGGTCCGAGTGCCAAAGAAATAATATTTCATTAATAAACTCTTTAACAGTCTTCTTGTTGTTTCTCCATTATGTGAGTCTTTCCAAGTTGAATTAGCACATTAAACTTTCCAAACATTAGTAAATCACAGTTTGAGTGCTGTAAGGATTATGATTATTGATTAATTAATATTTATCAAGAATTATAATTTAAAATCATAATTTGAAAAAAAAAATTAAATTTCTTAACCAAAAATCTTTACTTACGAATAGAAATCAGAGATGTCCTCTGGTGTTGTGATTATGGGCTCAAAGCTCTTTAATAATTACAAATTATTAACCAAAACCACAAACTGTCACTATTTATTCAAATACTTCACCGAAGGTGGAGGATCTTCGACCTTGTTTTGACAGAAAAATCAGTTTTGTACGAAATAAACACAAACGCTTCTCTTAATTATATACATGGGTTGGACAATGAAACTGAAACACTTGTCATTTTAGTGTGGGAGGTTTCATGGCTAAATTGGACCAGCCTGGTAGCCAGTCTTCATTGATTGCACATTGCACCAGTAAGAGCAGAGTGTGAAGGTTCAATTATCAGGGTAAGAGCACAGTTTTGATCAAAATATTGGAATGCACACAACATTATGGGTGACATACCAGAGTTCAAAAGAGGACAAATTGTTGGTGCACGTCTTGCTGGCGCATCTGTGACCAAGACAGCAAGTCTTTGTGATGTATCAAGAGCCACGGTATCCAGGGTAATGTCAGCATACCACCAAGAAGGACGAACCACATCCAACAGGATTAAATGTGGACGCAAGAGGAAGCTGTCTGAAAGGGATGTTCAGGTGCTAACCCGGATTGTATCCAAAAAACATAAAACCACGGCTGCCCAAATCACAGCAGAATTAAATGTGCACCTCAACTCTCCTGTTTCCACCAGAACTGTCCGTCGGGAGCTCCACAGGGTCAATATACACGGCCGAACCTTTGGTCACTCATGCCAATGCCAACGTCGGTTTCAATGGTGCAAGGAACGCAAATCTTGGGCTGTGGACAATGTGAAACATGTATTGTTCTCTGATGAGTCCACCTTTACTGTTTTCCCCACATCCGGGAGAGTTACGTTGTGGAGAAGCCCCAAAGAAGCGTACCACCCAGACTGTTGCATGCCCAGAGTGAAGCATGGGGGTGGATCAGTGATGGTTTGGGCTGCCATATCATGGCATTCCCTTGGCTCAATACTTGTGCTAGATGGGCGCGTCACTGCCAAGGACTACCGAACCATTCTTGAGAACCATGTGCATCCAATGGTTCAAACATTGTATCCTGAAGGCGGTGCCGTGTATCAGGATGACAATGCACCAATACACACAGCAAGACTGGTGAAAGATTGGTTTGATGAACATGAAAGTGAAGTTGAACATCTCCCATGGCCTGCACAGTCACCAGATCTAAATATTATTGAGCCACTTTGGGGTGTTTTGGAGGAGCGAGTCAGGAAACGTTTTCCTCCACCAGTATCACGTAGTGACCTGACCACTATCCTGCAAGAAGAATGACTTAAAATCCCTCTGACCACTGTGCAGGGCTTGTATATGTCATTCCCAAGACAAATTGACGCTGTATTGGCCGCAAAATGAGGCCCCTACACCATACTAATAAATTATTGTGGTTTAAAACCAGGTGTTTCAGTTTCATTGTCCAACCCCTGTATATGAAGATTTATTGAAGCCAAATAATCTTGATATACCATTATTCTGGTCCAAAAACCTTCACCTAACTAACAAGCACCATTCTACACAAAGGGAATAAAAATGACTACCTAACAATAATAATAAAAGAAAATATATGTGCATTTAGTGTCTATGAAGATCAAACCAGCAGTTTTATGGCCAAAATGTGTAATTTGGGTTAAATGGAAAGAGAAGTCCTCCTGGGGTGCTAATAAAACAAATAATAAAAAAAAGAACGGAATTACTTTGACGTTGATTTCTTCTCTCCAACGACTGAGGATGTGTCAGGTCTGAAGAAAAATGAGGGCCATGATCATGGACCATGTGTCCGTGATCAAATCAAGAAAAAAAACAATAACCTCTGTGAGCTTTTGTTTCTCCAGATATGCGCCTCCTTTGCGTTGTCCTGTGAGACACGCTGAAAATGGCAACGAAACTTTCCCCCTCGGCTGGTTTATACTCCCGATGACATCAGAGCTGCGACGTCTGTTGAGCTGTGCATGTCAAAATGTGTGACCAAAATGGATAACCCCAACACTGCCATAATAACTGCGGTAACTGACATCCCAAAGCAGGAATTAAATAATGGCAATAAATAACAGGAGACATAAACGATACATTTAATTCCTTGTGTTTTCACCTTTTAGTTAGCATGCAATCTATTTTTTTTTCTTCTTTTTAAATATGGCGCATTTGCAAGACTGAAACTATGCAGTAATATGCATGGAGTTTATACACAGATTTGGATGGATATCATTTACAAGCTACAGCATTTTGGATTAATTTGATCCCTCCCAACAACATTTGTAAGCTACCAATGTATATCTAACCTAAGAGCATGTCCTTCCTTCCTTCCTTCCTTGATGCTTAAAGGTTGTTATTTTTAAAAGCCTAGTTTTAGTAGCCTCTGTATGTGTGTAGAGTTTTTTCATAAATATTTTAGAGTACCTGACGTTCAAGCACCATACCAGCCTATTTTATCAACATGGGAGGGAGAATTCTGTTTACCTGTTTTATAATGATGGAGGTGTTTAATTTTGCATGTCTGTAAACCTGACAATGTGACTTGATTCACTACTCTTATTTGTTGAGCTGTGTAGATGGAAATATAATGCCCGGAAATAAGAACATATATTTTTTTTATGTTATCGCAAATAAATTGTGTGAAATAATGAACTAGCTTCTTTGAGGCTCTTAATCAAGTTTGCTCTCTGTCTGCATTGTTCCCTTTGTTCATGACTTCCAACACATCCAGTCTTTAAAGAAAATATTTTACTATAGAGATAAATTAGAAATTAGTCATTAGAGAGAAAACGAAAGGATTGAGAAACTATCAAAAACAGCACCTCCAATTTGCTCTGTGTTTTAGCATCCTTGCCTCTTTGTTGGATTTTCTTCCTCTTATCTTTCAGCTCTATTTTCAATTGTTTGCACCCGGGGAACCAATTACAATTAGATGGTTTTTCAGTGCATGCAACCTGACAGGAAATAATAATTCCTCCATGTATTTTATCTTTAGTAATAATACATTCTGAGTGAGAAGTGTTGACCCTAATGAAAATTTTAAATAAATTTAATGGAAACTTTTTCAGTTTAAAATATTGTACTTGCAAATAATTCTTGATTCAAACCACGCAACCAAATAAACACACCAAATAAATCTAATGACTCTGACTCCTCAAAAATCACGTTTTGTTTTGTTCCACTGAGGCATTAAGTGTGAGATGTCTCAGTGTTGTACAGATAAAACCCTCATAAAGAGAAAGATACAAGTCTAAACTCAATTGTGTGCTAAAAATTAGATCTTTATGCAAATACACTGCCTTCCATTTCTACCTTATATAGCAGAAATATTTAATTCAATAACACTTCCCCTGTTAGGTTTTAATATGGCGTGAACCATTACACATGCTCCACTATGCTTCACATATGTTGCAACGTCTTTGTCGTACTCATGTTCTGAGCTGAGTGTGTTAAACAGATGTGTTACCAAAATTTTAAATACAAACATACCAAACCAGTCATTTAAACCCAAATCATTACTCTTCCTCCATCATGATTTACATGTGGTGCAATGTTTTATGAAACTCATGTTCTGAGCTAGCATGTTATAAAGATGAGTGTCACAGAAATCTGTAATCCAAATCCAACATACTGTTTAAACTGTCAGTCAAACTTTCTGAACAGGGCAGCCATTTAAAATCTGGAATTTTGTTTGTTTGTTTGTTTACTGTTTCATTATGGCAAGGCTTCCAGATGTTGTCTTCACTTTGTTTTGCTTTAATTCATATTTTTTCCTGCGTTTCTCCCATATTTAATTTAATCGTGTTTGCTGTTTGTTTGCTTATTATCACAATAAGCCACTTGAACCACTTTATGGGTCAATTTCCTTTGATTGCCTGTCATAGCGTCACCTTTTTGTTGAGAATATTAAATAGAAGCACATTAGCTTTATGTCCACCTTTCTGCTTTTTGCTTGTGTTTGCAGCCTTAAGGTCATGCAGTTGTGACAAATATGCTCGAACATAAGTCACTTGTTTGAACGTATTATCTTTTTGACAAGCTCTTTTACAATAGGATAAAGTGTCAACATTTCCTGTACATGTATTTATTTTTTCATATAACCTCATCCCTCACTGTGTCTGTCCTTGACTCAGTCACTGGGTTGTTGATAAGGGTGACTCTTAGTTACAGAGCAGAAGCTCCTTTCTCACTGTCCCTGTTTTTCACACACTATTTCTTTATTTTTCTCATTTTTTAATGTGTCACAGAGATTTAAGAAGCTAAAGGGTTTCATAACATGATCCGGTTTGGTTCATTATATATTTGGTGCCCTTTGTTCTCTCCATCAGCCCCATTGCTGTCTTCTCATCCTTGTATTTCCCTTTTCCCAGGCCCTAATTATTTTTTCTTCTCTTTGTCCTGCTACAGTCACTTGTTATCTAAGGAATAAGTGATGATTCCTTAGCTGACATGATAATTAGAGTTGCCTCATATCTCTTTTTTGATATCATTTAACCTTCCTGAAAAAATGTTTTTGTATCATAGCAGCAGGCAATTTAGAGTATTTAGGGTCATTAAAATGTCCTAATACCTTAACTTCCATACTGAATATTTTTTCTGACATAGAACTCATAAACCACAATTTCTGAGCAGAAATGGAATCAACTAATAATGTTAGCTGAGGTGAACTGGGTAGTGTGTGGATTAAGTTGCAACCAGCGATAAAATTACAAACTGTAAGTAACTAAACTTCCCTTGAATTCCTGTGTCTCCAAGCATGGCCAGTGAAATCTAAAACACAGAAGCTAAATGTACCCAAAAAAGAAAAAGGTTAACACTAAAAAGATCCTCATCTGTCCTGTTTTTGGTTTATCAGTTCTCTACTGGAAACAAACTAGACTTTGTTTCTTGAACAAGATAAAATGCAACCGACTTTCATCCTCAAATATTTAATGTTGCTGAAAGGATCACTTTCCTCATTAATATGTGATACTTTGTGATACAGTGCTGTGATATTAGGTCTTCAGTAGGAGGAAAACATACATAAACATCAGCATTTATATCTTGATGTTTTAATAAAGCCATCACAGTCACTGTTAGGCTTAAGCATCATGGGCTGCAGTTCCAAATATTTACTCAGTACCTGTCAATTTTAAGACTGAAACATTTTAAAAGCAAGTTTATTATCATGTTTATTATTTGCCTGGATCATGAAAACATGTAATGAATTTTTAAATTTTTTATACATGTACATTTTCTTACTACAAAGCTGTAGGTTAAGTCTACCAATGCTTCATGCAGATGGTCCACAATGGGTAACAGAGATGGGTGTCAGGCTGCTTGAAGAAAATGTAGAAAAAAGTGAGATAACTAGGAAATAGATAAATAGGAAAAAACAGCTTAAATAAAATATGTCTGTATACAATCAACATAAAATTATAGCGTAATATTTAAAAAACTTTAAATGCACCACGTGCAAAGATGAACAAAATGAATTTAAGATATTCAAATTGAAATTATATTTATACTGCATTTATGGGGCATACTTCAATAAACAAAATATTTTTAATCATCTCATCTAATCAGATAAAAAGATTTCAATTTATTCAGGCTTCGAGACTGCATTCTTTTTTATAAGGAGGACCAAAGTGCGGAGAAGAGAAGAGGAGGAGAGATGAAGGGTGAAACTGACAGATGGGGCACCATATGATCTGGACATGTGAGGAAGATGAGGTTAGCAGATAGTTAAGACTCAGGCTGTTTTTTTGCAGTGTGTCAAGATTCAAAAGTAAGACCTGCTTCAGAAAATAAGAGACAGTGATAATTTCTAAAAAAAAAAAACAAAAAAACATTGTCTAGCAGGTTTGGGTTTTGTCTGTCATGCATGTAATTACTCCCTCTGACTTATTGATTCTGCTTACCGTTACCAATATAAATTTAATCCATAAACCAACTAAAATGGGATTGCACTCTTTTGTTTCACTCAATGCTGGAACAGCCAGACTATCTTACTGCCAGAACACATAAGACTCATGTTTTAACACCAAACCTCAGTATCCAGATACTTACAGGCGGCGTTGGTGAAGATGTATAAAAAGCACTAAAATAAATGTATCTTTTATTAAAATAGTTTGATTTCAAACCAGAAAATGTAGGAAAACCTAGCCTCTAATTTGAGTACATTTAATCAGTGAAGAAAAAAAAAAACAATTCACGTCAAGAAATCAATGCCACTAGTGAAAATGTTTTTACAGTTAAAACTAGTATTGGTACACATAGCAGTTCTAATAAAATTAAGATAACTGAAGCTTAAGTTTTATTAATAATTATTATTTTATTAATTAAAGTTCAAAGTGTCTAGTGTCTGATTATAGTGAAGTTTAAATTAGTATTCACAACTTCCAAACGAACCACATTTCCCTTAGCCACTCAAATGGGAAGTAAGAAAAAAAAAGACTATCTGTGGAAGATATTTTTAGGTCAAGAAATGTCTGGAAAAATAGCTACCTACACAAACTTGCCTATATCTTCAGTCAAAGCAATAATTAAATATTGTTTTTTTAAAATTTGTTTTATTAAATTAAAAAAACTCCACAGTTTGGAGCTGGACAAAACCTTCCAAGTTTCAAGATCCTTACAACACCTCTAGTAGTATCTCTGGCTCACATTAACATACAGTACATCAGCCACATAGTATTTTACCTTATGTAATATGTTCATTACCTGTTTTTCTTTCCTCAATCTCCTCCTTTCAGTTTCTCTCTCTCTCCATGTCTTATTTGCCTGAGGCAAGGTAGTTGCCTAGTTTAGCAGTGCAGACGGTTTGTTGGCATCATCCTTAACCAAAACAATCGTAATGTGGAAGGAAAAAAACTAAAAGCTACACATGCATACTTGAACAGGCATACAGCTCCAAAGTGTGCTGGATGTAAGTATTGTGCAGGCACAGATGCTTAAATGTTCTTACTGTATGTGCACTCTTACACATATAAGTGTTTTGTTAAAACACAAGGACATGTTCAAAAACAGGCGAACACAGACACCCACACAGAAATGCCCTCTGCCTCCCTTGCATCCTTGCGTTTCTATCAAGTTAATCTGTTAAGGGCATATATCAATTCTTTTCTTGAGGTAAGCACACCTTCCTCGTGACTGAAAGGTTACTTCTTTCTCTGCATGTGTCAGGACATTTCGGAGAACAGTTCATTAACACATATTCACCCAAGGCTGACACATTCTTATCTAATTAGACAGTGGGAAGACAGGAATCTGGCAAAAGGGAATCTATTCTCGATTTGACTGCAAAACTGATAAGGAAAATCTAAAGTAAAAAACCTGATACTGTAAGGTAAAACAAAGCAAGAAAATGAAAAGAAGTGGATTGTCTCTGCTTGAACAATATTATTTTTACATCCATGCATCAATTAAAAGTGGGCACCTTTCTTCTGTCCATATGCCATATGTGTCAGTCAGTTTTCGATAAGAGTCAGAACATGGTGCAGTCTCACAGATGGCTGTATTAAAAGACATCCATCTGGGGCCACAGATAGTTATTGCCATTTTCACGATTATTAACAATGACTCATTAACTCGAGTCGCTGCTGACTTACCGCTAATAAAATAAATTAATAATCGCGGTGTCAGACATACTGCATACCATTATTACCTGAGGTAGGAGATTAGTGAGCTAACATATTTGAACAAATAAGTAAATGAATCACAAAAAAGGCTTTTCTCATTTACTTAGCAGGCAGTGTCGAGCCTGATAATAGAGCCGTCACATAACACTAGTCACCAAATGTGAATGACTAAGGGGAAATTATTTTGGAAAACAATCACTGTTTGTTGCATTGAAATCAAAAGAGCATTATTATATGTGCAGGAATATGGAAAAAAAATTTCATTTTCTAAAAAAAAAAGAAAAACAAATGAATTTACAGCTTTTTTGGATAAGCATAAACATATATTTAATAGGTGTGTACTGGTATAGGTAGGGTTAAGTATGTGACATGCTCAAAATTTATTTTAATGCAATATGTTAAAAGCCAAAAACAAAAATTCAGTAAATAATTTTTTTATATTAATAAATTCATTAGTAAGGAGTGGTCAGGTGTATTCGTCACTTCCTGTTTTTGCTGTTGCACTCGGTGGATTGTTTGTTGTGTGAAGGCTCTCTCATTTGATCTGATTTCTCTCTACTGTGATATGTCTTACTTGTTCTAATTCATAAGCTCGTCAAAACACCCTTTCTGTTGATGCATTTAACGTTTGGGGACTCTCCGTGGTAAGGGGTCACTAGCTTAGCGTTAGCTCCACCATGGCTACCCGTTCTGCTGTTTAACTCTCTGAGTCTCCTCCTCTCTCCTGCTCTTTGTGTCAGATGTTCAGTTACTCCTCTGCCTCCTTTAGTGACAATGGTACGTGTAATAAATGTAGCATTTTTGTAGCTTTGGAGGCAAGGGTGTCGGAATTGGAGGCCCGGCTCCGCGCTGTTGAAAAACCAGCAGATAGCCGAGGCCCCTTAGCCAGCGCGGAGCCACCAAAGGTAGCTCCCCGTACCAGTCCTTCAGCAGAGCCCGCGCAGCTGAGGCATCAGGCTGGCTGGATGACGGTACGTAGAAAGCATAGTCCTAGATCCCAGCCCACAGGTCACCTCCAATCCGTCAGCGTTTCTAACAGATTTTACCTGCTCAGCGACACACCTGCTGAGAAGCCAACTCTGGTAATTGGCAGCTCCATAGTCAGAAACATGGCACTAGAGACACCAGCAACCATAGTCAAATGTCGGCCAGGGGCCACAACGGGCGACATCAAATCCTACCTGAAACTGCTGGCTAAGGATAAGCGTAAATACAGTAAGATTGTTATTCACGCTGGCGGTAATGACACCCGGTTACGTCAATCAGAGGTCACCAAAGTTAGTGCTGTTTCGGTGTGTAAGTTTGCCAAAACAATGTCGGACATGTAATTTTCTCTGGTCCCCTCCCTGATCTGACTAGTGACGACATGTTTAGCTGCATGCTGTCATTCAACCGCTGGCTGTCTAGGTGGTGTCCAGAATACAATGTGGGCTACATTGATAATTGGCAAACATTTTGGGGGAAACCTGGTCTGATCCAGAGAGACGGCATCCTTCCCACTTTGGATGGAGCAGCTCTTCTTTCTAGGAATCTGGCCGAATTTATTAGTTCTCTAAAACTCCAAAACCAGGGTTCAGACCAGGAAGCAAGGTTGTAGTTTAACACTCCTCTCTGCAGCTTCTGTACTGCTACCGACCCATTACCCTATTAAGACAGTGTCTTGCCCACGGCCAGAATTGAATAGATTAAAAAATTTTCAAAAAGGAGGAAATCAGGAAAATCTAATAAAAATAAACACAACTCAGACTAAAAAAAAAATAAAACAATTAAATGTGGCTTACTCAACATAAGATCTCTCTCTTCAAAGACTTTGCTAGTTAGTGACCTGATTTGTGACAATCAGATTTATTTATTTTGCATCACAGAAACCTGGCTGCAGCAAGAGGATTATGTTACCATAAATGAGTCAACTCCTACTAATTATTTAAATGTTCACATTCCTCGAAATACTGGGCGAGGAGGAGGAGTAGCAACCATCATTCAGTCCGATTTATTGACTGGTCCCAGACCAATCAATAGCTACAACTCTTTTGAATATTTAATCCTTAGTTTTCCTCATCCAAATTGTAAAGCACTAAAACCACTTCTGTTTGTTGTTTTGTACCATCCACCAGGCCCTTACCCTCAATTTTTAGATCAGTTTTCAGACCTTTTATCTTATTTAGTGTTAAATACAGAAAAGGTTATTATAGTGGGGGATTTTAACATTCATGTTGACATTGAAATTGATAGCCTAAATATAGCCTTTAATGCTATCTTAGACACAATTGGCTTTGCTCAAAACATTAACAAACCTACCCACCTCTGTCTTCATTCTCTGGACCTTGTGCTGACATATGGCATTGAGTGTAAAGACATAACAATATTTTCTCATAACCCTGTCCTGTCTGACCATTTTTTAATAACCTTTGAGTTTAATTTAAGCGACTACTCCACACCTGAAAGAAAATTTCATTATAATAGATCTTTATCAGACAATGCTGTAACAACCTTTAAAGAATCTGTTCCACTTTTAATTTCCTCATTGTCACAGAAAAAACAGTGGACGACGATAATTTTGTTTCTTCCCCTTCACAAATTGATTCTCTTGTTCATAGTGTTACTTCATCATGGCATGGTGCTTTAGACAATGCAGCCCCCTTGAAAAAGAAGGTAATTATTCATAGGAGGCTAGCTCCCTGGTTTAATTCAGAGCTGCATACTTTAAAGCACAATGTTAGAAAATTGGAGAGAAAATGGCACTCTACACACCTAGAGGATTCCTACTTAATCTGGAAAAATAGCCTACTGTTGTATAAAAAGACACTTCGCCAGAACAGCTTATTTCTCATCATTAATAGAAGAGAACAAGAATAATCCTAGGTTTCTCTTTAGTACAGTTGCTAAACTTACACAGAGTCATAGCTCTGTTGAGCCATCCATTTCCTTAGCTCTCAGCAGTCATGACTTTATGGGATTCTTCTTAAATGAAATTGATTCTATTAAAAATAAAATCTTTGACATACTCCCAAAGATGATTACTTCATCCTCAGCAAGTGAGACAACTTTGGAAGTAACTGGTGAACCTGATATGTGTTTGGACTGTTTTGATCCTGTGGAGCTTCCTGAGTTATCAGAAATATTAGCTTCATCTAAACCTTCAACTTGTATGTTAGACCCAATCCCAACCAAATTATTTAAGGAAGTGTTCCCTCTGATTACCAGCCCCATTTTAGATATGATTAATTTATCCTTAGTAAACGGATATGTACCACAAGCTTTTAAGGTAGCTGTAATTAAACCTTTACTTAAGAAACCTTCGCTTGATCGAGATGACTTGAAAAATTACAGACCTGTATCCAATCTTCTATTCTTATCTACAATTCTTGAGAAAATAGTTGCTAATCAAATGTGTGAGCATTTACACAACAATGACCTGTTTGAAGAGTTTCAGTCAGGTTTCAGAGCTCATCATAGCACTGAAAAAGCTCTGCTGAAAGTCACTAATGATATTCTTATGGCCTCAGACAATGGAATTGTGTCTATACTGGTTCTGTTAGACCTCAGTGCTGCATTTGATACAGTCGATCACAATATTCTCTTAGAATGGCTGGAATATGCTGTAGGAATCAGGGGAACAGCGCTAGGCTGGTTTAAATCTTATTTGTCTGACAGATTCCAGTTTGTTCATGTTAATGATAGGTCAAATTATCAGGCAGCATAGGATAAATTTTCACTGTTACGCTGATGAGGTCGATGATCAACTTTGTTGTCGTATCATCAGACCTTCGGCCGCATGTTTTGGACACTCGGGTGAAGAGAGGGGCTGAGCTGTCCACTGATCATCACCTGGTGGTGAGTTGGATCTGCTGGAGGAGGAGAAAGCCAGACAGACTTGGCAGGCCCAAGCGCATAGTGAGGGTCTGCTGGGAACGCCTGGCGGAGCCCTAGGCCAGGGATGTATTCAACTCCCACCTCCGGGAGAGCTTCGACCAGATCCCGGGGGATGTTGGAGACATAGAGTCCGAGTGGACCATGTTCTCCGCATCTATTGTCGATGCTGCTGCCCATAGCTGCGGCCATAAGGTCTGCGGTGCCTGTTGTGGCGGCAATCCCAGAACCCGGTGGTGGACACTGGCAGTAAGGGATGCTGTTAAGCTGAAGAAGGAGTCCTATCGGCTGTGGTTGGCTTGTGGGACTCCTGAGGCGGCTGACGGGTACCGTGAGGCCAAGCGTGCCGTGGCCCGGGCTGTGGCAGAGGCAAAAACTCGGGCCTGGGAAGAGTTCGGTGAGGCCATGGAGAAGGACTACCGGTTGGCCTCGAAGCGATTCTGGCAAACCGTCCGGCGCCTCAGGAGGGGGAAGCAGTGCTTTGCCAACACTGTTTATAGTGGGGGCGGGAGACTGCTGACCTCGACTGAGGACATTATCGGGCGGTGGAAGGAGTACTTCGAGGATCTCCTCAATCCTGCCATCACGCATTCCGTGGTGGAAACAGAGGCTGGGGACTCGGGGTTGGACTCTTTCATCACCCAGGCTGAAGTCACCGAGGTGGTTAAAAAGCTCCGCGGTGGCAAGGCTTCGGGGGTGGATGAGATCCGCCCTGAGTACCTCAAGTCTCTGGATGTTGTAGGACTGTCATGGTTGACACGCCTCTTCAACATTGCGTGGCGGTCGGGGACAGTGCCTCTGGACTGGCAGACTGGGGTGGTGGTCCCCCTTTATAAGAAGGGGGACCGGAGGGTGTGTTCCAACTACAGGGGGATCACACTCCTCAGCCTCCTTGGTAAGGCCTACGCCAGGGTATTGGAGAGGAGAGTCCGACCGATAGTCGAACCTCGGCTTCAGGAGGAACAGTGTGGTTTTCGTCCCAGCCGTGGAACACTGGACCAGCTCTATACCCTCTACAGGGTGCTCGAGGGTTCATGGGAGTTTGCCCAACCGGTTCACATGTGTTTTGTGGACCTGGAGAAGGCATTCGACTGTGTCCCTCGTGATGCCCTGTGGGGGGTGCTCCAGGAGTATGGAATCGGGGGCCCTTTATTAGGGGCCATCCGGTCCCTGTACGAGCGGAGCAGGAGTTTGGTCCGCATTGCCGGCACTAAGTCGGACCTGTTCCCAGTGCATGTTGGACTCCGGCAGGGCTGCCCTTTGTCGCCGGTCCTGTTCATAACTTTTATGGACAGGATTTCTAGACGCAGCCAAGGGCCGGAGGGGGTCTGGTATGGGGACCAGTGGATTTCGTCTCTTCTTTTTGTGGATGACGTGGTCCTGCTTGCCCCCTCTAGCCAAGACCTACAGCATGCGCTGTGGCGGTTCGCAACCGAGTGTGAAGCGGCTGGGATGAGGATCAGCTCCTCCAAGTCCGAGGCCATGGTACTCGACCGGAAAAGGGTGGCTTGTCCTCTTCAGGTTGTCTTTCACCTCCGGAACATTGCCAAAATTAAAAATATCCTGTCCAGGAGTGACGCTGAAAAACTAGTCCATGCATTTGTTACTTCAAGGCTGGACTATTGTAATTCTTTATTATCAGGATGTCTACAAAATGTAGTTAAAAGTCTTCAGCTGATTAAAAATGCTGCAGCAAGAGTTCTGATGAAAATTAAAGAGAGAGATCATATTTCTCCTATTTTAGCTTCCCTTCATTGGCTCCCTGTTAAATCCAGAATAGAATTTAAAATTCTCCTCCTCACATATAAAGCCCTTAATGATCTAGCTCCATCATACATCAGAGATCTGATTGTTCCATATGTTCCTAACAGAGCACTTCATTCTCAGACTGCAGGTTTACTGGTGGTTCCTAGAGTTTCTAGAAGTAGAATGGGAGGCAGATCCTTTAGTTATCAGGTTCCTCCTGTGGTTTCTTCTCTGGAACCAGCTGCCAGTTTTAGTCCGTGAGGCAGACATCCTGTCTACTTTTAAGGCTAGGCTTAAAACTTTCCTTTTTGATGAGGCTTATAGTTAGAGTGACTTAGGTTATCCTGAGCTATCTCTGTAGTTATGCTGCCATAGGCTTAGGCTGCTGGAGGACATACTGACCACTTTTACCCTCTTCGCTACATTCTCACACTACTCTCCAATATTGCATTATTTGCTGTTATTTCAGCTTTTAACTTTGTTCTCTCTCTTTTTTCTCTTCCTAGAAGCTTTATCTGGGCTGACTCTGTGTCTACCTGTGACACCTTTCTGTAGAGCGGCATCGTCCAACCCTCTGCTTGCAACAACTTAATGCTTACCCTCTACCGATGATCCACATGGCCCTGTCTTTCAGTGTTTAACCATGGCGATTGACTGAGCTTTTACTGTAACTAATTATATGTGCTCTCTTTCAGACTCTAACCTTGAAAACTGGCTCAGAATTTATCTGTTCTTTCTTTCTAGATGAAACGACTAAAGGAGCTACATCCGTTAACATTTACTTTTCCTTCCCATAGAAAGTACTCCTGGATCAGTGCTTCTTAGTTCTCTTTGTGTCTCTGCTCTGTTCTCTCAAATCCCCAGTCGGTCGTGGCAGATGGCCGCTCACCCTGAGCCTGGTTCTGCTGGAGGTTTTTTCCTGTTAAAAGGGAGTTTTTCCTCTCCGCTGTCGCTACATGCATGCTCAGTATGAGAGATTGCTGCAAAGTCAACGCCAGTGACTGTCCACTGTCTCTACATGCTCGTCCAGGAGGAGTGAATGCTGCAAGTCACTGACTGGATGCAATCTGCTGGGTTTTCTTAGATAGAAAAACTGTTTATCCAATTTGAATAAATAACCGAATCTGTCTGCAGTATTCAATGGTTAGAATTAATTGGAATGTATGTACCTGACTTTTGTGAAGTGCCTTGAGACAACATGTGTTGTGAATTGGCGCTATATAAATAAACTGAATTAAATTGAATTAACAAAGTGCAGTACAGAAAAATAAAGACCAATGACAAAGCTGTACATGGACATAGGTAAAAATGCTCAAGTCAAAAGATAAAAGTAATTCAATTGAATTGAGTTTATTTATATAGCACCAATTCACAGCACAAGTTGTATCAAGGCACTTTACAAAGTCAATTCAGTCAAATCATACAGATTTCAAGTCAGGCATATACAGTCAATTTGATCCTAATTAACAAACAGTGCAGTCAGTTTACTATTCAAACTGGTAAAAACATTTTTCTATCTAAGGAAACCCAACAGATTGCATTGAGTCAAATAATAATAAAATAACAATAAAACCACTCAAAGTAAAGATAACAGCAATAAAACTCTAACAAAAAACAAAACAATAAAAACCAATACCAAAAACACTCAAATCGAAAATAAACAGCCATTAAAATTGAATAATGTAATAAAAACACTATTAAAAAGCAGAAAAGAGATAACACTCACAATTTAACAATTCAAGTCCTAAGTATCTAGTTAAACATACGGCACCTTATTTTTGACTTAAAAATGTGAAACGCACATGGCTACCTAATATCTGGAGGCAGAATGTTTAATGATGTCGAGGCACAAAATGAAAAACCTTTTTCAGCAGTCTTTTTGTGAACCTTGGGGACTTTCAGCAGATAATTATACTGGGATTGCAGGGTACATGTAGGTGTAGAGGGAATCACCAGCACTAACAAATGCAGTCCACAAGGCCATTTACTAATGTAAATGTTTAAAGCAGAACCCTAAAATCTGCTCCAAGCTCATTGGTAACCAGTACAGAGGCGGCAGCCTTTTATGCGTATAAATAACAGGGTTTGGTTAGAAAAATCACACCGAATCCAATCGTACTGTACATAGCCTACTTTGTCACAACCCCTTCATGATAATTGCTTGTCTCTGTGTATTAAATGGTTATTTTTAAAAAAAAATAAGAATATAGAAACCTAGCTATTGTCTTTATCTGTCTCTGTTTTACTGAAACCATACTTTACTGTGACTTCAAAACCGAGACATACCACAGCATGACTCATGTGCCATGTGCCTAACAGTTGAAGCATTAAATTAAATTAACTGACTTGGATTCTGTGAGTAATTTATAAGTATGTATAAATAGAGGATGATAGCATCTCGAGGGATAAGATCCTGTGATTTTAAATTGCCATAGTATTTCTCATCAGTTGCTGTTTTAGTCCGTGACTTCATCCAGGCTCTTATTATTATTATTATGGACCCCATACAAAGTGTGGTTGCTTTAAGCTTTACGGCCTTGGTCAATGTTCAGAACTCGTTAAAAGTAAAAAGAGGAAGTTGTTCTCAAGTTGTCCTACTTTGTTGACAGAGTTGACTAATAAGGGCTTCTCGTCAGCCC
This sequence comes from Girardinichthys multiradiatus, assembly GCF_021462225.1. Taxonomy (NCBI): domain Eukaryota; kingdom Metazoa; phylum Chordata; class Actinopteri; order Cyprinodontiformes; family Goodeidae; genus Girardinichthys; species Girardinichthys multiradiatus. Next base: position 18,688,779 of record NC_061818.1, read on the forward strand.
AGTAAGTTACAACAAAACTGAGAAAACCTCCACCAGCTTTAAATCATTTGTGTGGCAGTATTTTGGGTACTCGGTGGCAAAAGAAACAATAACAGTGTTAAAGTTTGCCTCTATTTCTGAGCTTCCTAAAATGAAGGGCAAGTTCAAATATTTATATTATTTTTGATCATATTTAATTTTCTCTAGTTTTAAATGTAAAGAACTTAGATTAACTTGCTCAAACCTGGACTGGATAATATAACCCCCCCATGATACCATAATGTATCATTACGCTCATAATGTGGAATACATTTACAGTATGTAGTTCAATCAACTCTACAGTTTTAATTTTGGTTGTGCAGTTGTAAAGTAATTTTTGAATGGGAGGAGGGAGTTATATCAGAATTGGTGTTTTTTGTGTATTTTTGTTTTGTTTTTGACTTTTTTGTATATATCTAAACATTTTATAGTAAGGCACTGAATTTTTAGGAACATTTAACAACTTATCTGAGTAATATAATGTTAAGGTTCATTCCCACATTGTGTTAGCTAGTATTAGGCTTTGATAACTACTTTCAGAATAACCCAGTTTCCTAGAAAGTAATGCTACAGTGAACGCAGTGTGTTACTAATTTAGACCAATGTGTCTTTGAGTGTAAGGTGAGATTGAGAGTGAGTTTAAGTATCAGCGGGCCAGAAAGCCAGCTGGAAAAGACTGAAAATATGGGGCATTTCTAATTTTCTTTATTTGTGAAAGATGTGTCTGACCCTTTCAGAGAACTATGATGAATAAAGAATCAGAAAAAGTGCTTCTTGCAAATACAGGGGTTGGACAATGAAACTGAAACACCTGGTTTTAGACCACAATAACTTATTAGTATGGTGTAGGGCCTCTTTTTCACTTTCATGTTCATCAAACCAATCTTTCACCAGTCTTGCTGTGTGTATTGGTGCATTGTCATCCTGATACACGGCATCGCCTTCAGGATACAATGTTTGAACCATTGGATGCACATGGTCCTCAAGAATGGTTTGGTAGTCCTTGGCAGTGATGCGCCCATCTAGCACAAGTATTGGGCCAAGGGAATGCTATGATATGGCAGCCCAAACCAGCACTGATCCACCCCCATGCTTCACTCTGGGCATGCAACAGTCTGGGTGGTACGCTTCTTTGGGGCTTCTCCACACCGTAACTCTCCCGGATGTGGGGAAAACAGTAAAGGTGGACTCATCAGAGAACAATACATGTTTCACATTGTCCACAGCCCAAGATTTGCGCTCCTTGCACCATTGAAACCGACGTTTGGCATTGGCATGAGTGACCAAAGGTTTGGCTATAGCAGCCCGGCCGTGTATATTGACCCTGTGGAGCTCCCGACGGACAGTCCTGGTGGAAACAGGAGAGTTGAGGTGCACATTTAATTCTGCCGTGATTTGGGCAGCCGTGGTTTTATGTTTTTTGGATACAATCTGGGTTAGCACCCGAAGATCCCTTTCAGACAGCTTCTTCTTGCGTCCACAGTTAATCCGGTTGGATGTGGTTCGTCCTTCTTGGTGGTATGCTGACATTACCCTGGATACCGTGGCTCTTGATACATCACAAAGACTTGCTGTCTTGGTTACAGATGCGCCAGCAAGACGAGCACCAACAATTTATCCTCTTTTGAACTCTGGTATGTCACCCATAATGTTGTGTGCATTTCAATATTTTGAGCAAAACTGTGCTCTTACCCTGCTAATTGAACCTTCACACTCTGCTCTTACTGTTGCAATGTGCAATCAATGAAGACTGGCTACCAGGCTGGTCCAATTTAGCCATGAAACCTCCCACACTAAAATGACAGGTGTTTCAGTTTCATTGTCCAACCCCTGTAGTTATCTTGTGTTCTTAATGCCCCTAAAGCAACCTATGGATCTGATAGTAAACCTGTTCAGCTAAGAGGCCTTTTACTATGATGCTGCAGTTCAGAGACAAGCAGGTACATTAGATCTGAAAAAACTAAAAGCAAAAAAACAAATGATGTAAAGTGCAAGCTGAGTCATGTAATACATTTGTCAAAGAGAGGATTTTTAACACCACATGAGATATCTTTTAGCAACAATGTGAGATAACACCATGAAGGTTTGTAAAACAGCAATTTTAAGCCAAGTTATTCTGTTAAACATCCTGTAGCCATTTCTTTTTCCATTAACTCTAAACTTACAGAGGTTATGTCTTGGTAATCTTCCCCATCATAACAAAGTTACACCAGTTCTGCTCTGTTCTTGTCTTTCTTACAAAGGGGTAATTATTGATTTGGATCTAAATACATGAAGCACAAAATTGGTCCTTATGCTAGTTTAATTCCTAGAATTTTAGATTATTGCTCCCTTCTTTTCTGTTGGTATCTGTATCTTTTTTTTGTTTTATCTGACATCCTCCTCCTCCTGTAGTGTAGATTTTTTTCAGAATGTAGATCTCCCTTAAATCCTTTTCTGTTTCTGAATTTCTTTCAGAGTTTAAACTTTAGATAGCATCATTATTGCAGTTCGATTACAGCCGTACAGGCTCCTTGACATAGTCATACCTCTGGTACTTTTAAACTTTAATAATGTATTTTATTGGAACTATTGTTGAGTAGATGGAATATTATGCATGATTTTGATTTCATTTTTTTTTACAAATAAAATGTCCCGTTACTCTGATACATCTAAGTTGAATTTACTATCACTAGCAAGAACTTCATTAGTCAATAGAGTCCAACAGAGTGTAATTTAATCTTAGTAGGAATAAAGTTATTCTGTGATGGCCTAGAGAACATTAATAAACAAACATCATCTTTGATGACCAAGGAAGTTACCAGATAGATCAAGGATAAAGCTAAAGAGGCTTAAACAGGGTTAGGCTATAAAACTATATCCCAAGATGAGTTTGATAAGTTTAATAATTCACATCATCCAAAGAAGCAAACATACCAAGACATGGTCTCTAACCTAATTTGATAAGCTAAAAAGGCTCATGGGAGGTTTAGACTAGCAGGTTGGAGAATACGCCAACAGACCAAGTAATATTCATGCACTCCACAAGTTTGGCCTTTATAGAAGAGGCGACTGAAAAAAGCCACTGTTGAAAGTAAGCAATAAAAAGTTTTTTGTTTTTTTTTGTGAAACAGCATGTTTCCTTAGATTGGAAGCAATATTAACATTTTGGAGTGGCCCAACCACATTGCTGACTTAAATCTGATAGAGAATCTGTGGAGGGAGCTGAAGATTAGGGTGATGGCAGGGAGGCCTTCCAACCTCAGCTCACCACAAAATGTGAATTGTAAAGATACCTGAAAAAGTCTGGTCAGCAATTGCAAGAAGCTTTTGATTGCTGTAATGTCAATAAAGATTTTTCCACTTTTTATTGCAAAGGCTGTGAATAATTCTTACATTTCCATTTTTAATAATATGTAAATTAAAAAGCCTTCTTTTAAAATTAATGCCACTCCTTATACGTTGTTTTTTTTATAATTGGAGAGAAGGTTGTGTAACTTTCTAACAATACAAACTTATTTGGGTCATGATTTGTGAGGCTGAAAAGCAACATGGTGAGTAAAGTGATTTAATAATAACAAAATCCAAAAACTTACTGCCAAGACTGTGTGAACAGCTAGGAAAAAGGACATGGTAAAGGAAGGATCTAGTGGAAAACAATGAGAACCAGAGATCTTGAATACAGAGGCAGGGGTGGAGAAATGACAAGGAAACCAGAAGGGTAATCAGAGGAGATTTGGAGCAGCTGTGACAGCAGGCATGCAGAGCAGCTGAAGGAGGGAGTGTAATTAGCCAGAGCAGAAACAGAAAGGAACCCAGGAAAGTATCTAACAGAAATAACTCTAGATGGATAAAGAATACTGAAACCCAAAAGTAGGTACTAATAAAGAAAACACCTAACAAAAAACTAAAGAAAGCAAGATCTTAAGTACAAAATAAGCAGTAAAATACATACACAAAATAAAATCAAAACCCAAAGACCTCAGGATCGTGACACATTGTTTAAAGAAAATATATTTTAAATCCAAATCTGCCATGGTTATAAATAGTAATGGGCTTAATTATATATTTAAACAAAACATGTACAGTTTCTTAATTGGCAACAAGTTCTTGAATGTTTGGTATATAATTCTTAGAATACTTTGGAGGTTTGCATATTTAAGGTCTGTCACTCATCACAGAGAAAAGTTGCTTATTGCCTATTTGCCATACAGGCAGTTTGTGCGGTTTATAGATGGAGTAGTGGCATTTTCTCAAGGATGAAGGAGGAAAACTGCAAGACTCACAGGGTCATAAATTTTTCTTGAAAGTGCACATATACTGTAGCTGTACAAGTCCATCTCAAAATATTAGCATATTGTGATAAAGTTCATTATTTTCTATAATGTAATGATGAAAATTTAACATTAATATATTTTAGATTCATTGCACACTAACTGAAATATTTCAGGTCTTTTATTGTCTTAATACGGATGATTTTGGCATACAGCTCATGAAAACCCAAAATTCCTATCTCACAAAATTAGCATATTTCATCCGACCAATAAAAGAAAAGTGTTTTTAATACAAAAAAACGTCAACCTTCAAATAATCATGTACAGTTATGGACTCAATACTTGGTCGGGAATCCTTTTGCAGAAATGACTGCTTCAATGCGGCGTGGCATGGAGGCAATCAGCCTGTGGCACTGCTGAGGTCTTATGGAGGCCCAGGATGCTTCGATAGCGGCCTTTAGCTCATCCAGAGTGTTGGGTCTTGAGTCTCTCAACGTTCTCTTCACAATATCCCACAGATTCTCTATGGGGTTCAGGTCAGGAGAGTTGGCAGGCCAATTGAGCACAGTGATACCATGGTCAGTAAACCATTTACCAGTGGTTTTGGCACTGTGAGCAGGTGCCAGGTCGTGCTGAAAAATGAAATCTTCATCTCCATAAAGCTTTTCAGCAGATGAAAGCATGAAGTGCTCCAAAATCTCCTGATAGCTAGCTGCATTGACCCTGCCCTTGTTAAAACACAGTGGACCAACACCAGCAGCTGACACGGCACCCCAGACCATCACTGACTGTGGGTACTTGACACTGGACTTCTGGCATTTTGGCATTTCCTTCTTCCCAGTCTTCCTCCAGACTCTGGCACCTTGATTTCTGAATGACATGCAGAATTTGCTTTCATCCGAAAAAAGTACTCTGGACCACTGAGCAACAGTCCAGTGCTGCTTCTCTGTAGCCCAGGTCAGGCACTTCTGCCGCTGTTTCTGGTTCAAAAGTGGCTTGACCTGGGGAATGCGGCACCTGTAGCCCATTTCCTGCACACGCCTGTGCACGGTGGCTCTGGATGTTTCTACTCCAGACTCAGTCCACTGCTTCCGCAGGTCCCCCAAGGTCTGGAATCGGCCCTTCTCCACAATCTTCCTCAGGGTCCGGTCACCTCTTCTCGTTGTGCAGCGTTTTCTGCCACACTTTTTCCTTCCCACAGACTTCCCACTGAGGTGCCTTGATACAGCACTCTGGGAACAGCCTATTCGTACAGAAATTTCTTTCTGTGTCTTACCCTCTTGCCTGAGGGTGTCAATAGTGGCCTTCTGGACAGCAGTCAGGTCGGCAGTCTTACCCATGATTGGGGTTTTGAGTGATGAACCAGGCTGGGAGTTTTAAAGGCCTCAGGAATCTTTTGCAGGTGTTTAGAGTTAACTCGTTGATTCAGATGATTAGGTTCATAGCTCGTTTAGAGACCCTTTTAATGATATGCTAATTTTGTGAGATAGGAATTTTGGGTTTTCATGAGCTGTATGCCAAAATCATCCATATTAAGACAATAAAAGACCTGAAATATTTCAGTTAGTGTGCAATGAATCTAAAATATATGAATGTTAAATTTTCATCACGACATTATGGAAAATAATGAACTTTATCACAATATGCTAATATTTTGAGAAGGACCTGTATAAGCTCCATCTGGATGTGGTCTTGGCTTCATCAGCTTTATTTGCCAAGTCTGTGCACACAAAGAAGGAATTTGGCTTCGGTTCCACTTTGCTCTTCATATTAAAGAAATATAAAACGAAAATACAAATATTTTTTTGCAAATATATGCATGCCTTGTTTTTACAAAAAGAAAGATAAGAATTCAATTGGTATTGAATTCATGGTATTAATCTGGGCACCCTGACTGTTAAGTGTTCATCAGAGAGACAGCCTGGGAAAAGAAATAAAACCTAGATTATTTTTGATGCTGAACAGACAGCAAATGCTGTGTGAATGCAACCCAGCAGGACTGACTGTCATAAGTTGGTGATGTGAAAGTTCCATGGGTTTCCTTGGTGCATCTGAGTCTTCCTAAACACAGCTTGTAAACCTCTTCTGAGCAACAAATAGTTGTTGGAATGCATTACTGGACATGTAGTGTCACAAGTGTGAACGTTATACATGCTGGCCATCAATAATAAACACATATAGTTATCTCGAGGGCCAGATATTAGTGTTGGGCTCGCAAGCCTTGAGCTTGACATGTCTGGTTTAGATCAAAATAAATGCATGTGTTAAAACAGCTTAGTTAAAGTCTAGACCTAAATCCAATTGTAAATCTGTGGCAAAACTTGAAAATTGCTGTTAACAGTCTCTCCCCATCCAATCCGACAGAGCTTGAGCTGTGTTGCAAAGAAGATCAATGTCTAGATGTATAAATCTGGTAGAAAAGTACCCTAAAGGACTCAGATTTTATTGGAGCATGTTGTGGTTTTACAGAGTACAGATTCAGGGATGCTGAATGCAAATTGACAACACCATTTTAAGGATTTGAAAGGTCAAAACCATGTATTATTTATCTTTCTCATCACTGATATGCACTTTGTTTTTCTCTTACAGGAAATCCCAATGAAATGCATGGAAATTTGTGGCTGTAATCTGAAAAAATGTTCAAGGGGTATAAAAATGTTTGCAAGGCAACATGTATGTTCATTTTCCAATCCAGGTTTAGGACTCTGAGAGTATCCAGTTGTTCAAGTTGTTTACTTCAGCCCACAGAGCTCAGTATGTCAACTAAAAAGAATACAATGCAGAAACTCAAAAATATAAAAGAAAAGTTAATTAAAGATCTAAAAAATATTTCCTACTTGCTTCAAAGAATAAAAAAAACATTTTTTGTTCCTCCTACTTTGATATTTTTTTCCACAGTTGTTTGCCTCTAGCTCAGAAGCTGTTAACACTGCAAGATACAATTAGGCATCTAGAATTTTCATGACTCCCCTAGAAATGGTGAGCTATGCACATGGCTTTGCTGAGAGAATGTGGAGGTCCTTATTCATAGAAAAGAAACACAGCACACTTTACACACCCAAGTCTTTTTCAGTTCCTGGAATGTTTAATTCTGTTTTGTTTTGAGCATCACATCCAGTTTTTTAAACACCAAATACACCAGAAGGACATCGATTTCCAAGACAATATCTGTTAAAAGTTTACTATTTTCATAAGTGTGTCTTTTGCTTTCTCATGGTGACCCACTGCTCATCTATATAAATTATACAATCATTTTATGCATCACTGTCTCTCATGCTCCTGATTGATCAAACAGCATACTGCCACACTTCAACCACTGATGAATTGTCGCTATAGCAGCACTTGTGCAAACGGGAGGGCTGCAGGATCAAACATGCATTAATACAGTGGCAAAAGTACAGGGCCTTCCTTATACTCTAATTTATTATAGCATTAAATGCTAAATATTATTTCTTTAGTTATTATTCATTTACAGTCATTTAAATAATACACTAGAAAATATATTCCACTGAGGCTTTTTTTGTGAGATTAAAAGTACCTTTTGAAAATAACAACCTTTAAACAAGTATTAATAATACTTTCCATTAAGCCCACATTTATGTTTTAAAAAATATTTTTATAGGTAAAATGTAATATTTTAATATTAAATGTAATATTTTCTTTAGCTGTAAGCTGAAAATTATAATGAATAGAAATTAAAGCTTGAAAATATCAGTGCGTTTGTAATTAATATATATATTAATTCCCCATTAATATTAATATATTAATATATATATATATGTGTTTCACTTAGTGAACTTAGTGAACTGATTTACTGACATATTTTTCAAATTTACTCAAATTTATTGAATATAACTGTAAATCAAACTTATGTTTTTATTCTTGTTGGTTGATTCTGTTTGTACCAAAGAGCAAGAAACATCCAGTAATTTTCTTCAATTTATTAAAATATGCATTATATTGACAAAAAAATCACTTGTTTACTTTAGTTCATAGTTATTCTAGTTCTTTATTTCCTCCTCTGATTTATTCTCTTGCTTAGTTTGTGTTTTCTGTCCTTTCACTCTTCCTCAGCCTTTGTATTTGTTTCACCTGTTCCTGCTCCTTCCCTGCCCCCTTGTCGCACCTGTTCCCTGTTCCGTTGATTATCTGCTTTTGTTATTTCCCCAGTATATTAGTTGGTTTGGTGTCTCTGTTCTGGGCTGGTTCCTTCTGTTATTCTGTTGATTACCCCTTTCCCTACCATGACTATGCTTTGTTTATGCTTCGCTTATGCTACGTTTTGCCAAAGTACCTGCAGTGTTTTGAAAGTTTTGGATTTTGTCTCTGAATTCATACCTGCAGTGTTTTTGTTACGTTTCGACCTTTTTAAGAATAAACTATAATGCGGCTACCGAGCTCTTGTCTGCGCTTTGGTCCGACCCAAGATCCTTCTTCGACATTAGGAACCAGCCAGATGGACCAAGCAGACAATAGTGTGATTACTCTGTGGAAGTACCTGAGACGGGAAGCGGAGAGGAGCTCTCGTCAGGCTGCAGAGGAGAGAAAGCAGCGGTCACCGTTTTGGGGCTCCAGGCTGGTCATTCCCCTTCCGGGTACCGGTCCGCTGCGCCACAGACCCTCTCCTCATCCCCGGAGTAAGTTACTGGCTCCAGTCTGTTTTTAATCCTCGTTTTCGGAGCCAGAGTTGCTTGCAGTACACTCTCCCAGTTTGAATCCTGCCCCGTCTCGTCGAAGATGTCGCCGGCGCCGCAAGCATTCCACAGCAGCAGCAGCAGCGCCTGAGCTCGTCATGCCCTCTGCTGTTCTTCAGCCGCCAGTACAGCCTCCAGCCCCGAGTAGGATTGAAGCCGGGCTGGAGGAAATAAAGAGGAAACTTATGAGGAATCGTTGCTGTAGATTTGTGCTCCATCTTATGGATCACCCAGAGGATTTCGACCAGGTGCACTCATTACTTCAGGCTGAGTTTCTTGCTGTGGGATGGTTAGACACTCCAGCTCCACTCTCCGCTGGAGGTCCCTTCGACCCTCTTCTCGTGGCCGTCAGGGCAGCCAAGCCGCTGGACTCACAGCATGCAGCCAAGCCTACAGAGCCTACAAAGCCTCAGCCGGCTGTCGTCGGATATACAGAGCCTCAGCCGCCCGCCGCCGGGTCTACAGAGCCTCAGCCGACCGCCGCCGGGTCTACAGAGCCTCAGCCGGCCGCCGCTGGGTCTACAGAGCCTCGTCACGACATGGTCGGGCTGCCTTCACGAGCTGGTCCAGAGCACCTGCTCAGTTTCCTCTGGGCGGTGCTACTGGAAATACCGACTGACTATGTTCCAGGCACCACTGACTCTTTGCCTGACACTTTGCCTGACACACCAGAGCCTGACCCTTTGCCTGACACACCAGAGCCTGACCCTTTGCCTGACACACTGCAGCCTGACTCTTTGCCTGACACACCAGAGCCTGACTCTTTGCCTGACACACCAGAGCCTGACTCTTTACCTGACACACCAGAGCCTGACTCTTTGCCTGACACACCAGAGCCTGACTCTGAGCCTGACACACCACAGCTCGACTATTTGACGACTGACTTTTTGACTGACCGTACTCCTGACCATACACCTTACGACTCTAAGCCTGGGTCCACGCCGCAGGTCTCCGAGGCGCCTACTTCCTCGCCGCAGGTCTCCGAGGCGCCTCCTTCCTTGCCGCTGGCCTCCGAGGCGCCTGCCTCTTCGTTGGCTCCTCCGCTGCAGGCCTCCGGATCATCGGCCTCATCGCTGGTTACGTCGCTACAGGCCTCCGGATCATCGGCCTCATCGCTGGTTACGTCGCTGCAGGCCTCCGGATCATCGGCCTCATCGCTGGTTACGTCGCTGCAGGCCTCCGGATCATCGGCCTCATCGCTGGTTACGTCGCTGCAGGCCTCCGGATCATCGGCCTCATCGCTGGTTACGTCGCTGCAGGCCTCCTGAACACTGGCTTCTTCACCGCTGGCTTCGACGCTGCCGGCCTCCTGACCATCAGCCTTTTCATTGGCTACTTCATTGCCGGCCTCCGGATCATCAGCTACTTCATCGTTGGCTTTGTTGTCGCAGGGCCTCTGATCATCGGCCTCCTGGATTTTTGTTCTCGCCACTGGAGATTACGGACTCTAGTTTTGTTTTTTGGGAGTTACTTTTGTTTGCAACTCTGGCCCTCCTCCCAAGGCTGCCCTCCGCCCACCCTGGGTGGGTTGTTTTGCTTTTAACTTTTGTTAGTTCCCAGAGGTCGTCTGGAATCCGACCTTGAGGGGGGGTTATGTTATGGAGTGACATTTTGGACTTTGTGGGTCCTTTGATGGTTTATTTCGTAATTTAGATTCTCCTTATGGCTCTTTGTTTATTTCTTAGGTTATTGATTCTATGTTCCCCTCTAGTTTCTCTGTTTACTTTAGTTCATAGTTATTCTAGTTCTTTATTTCCTCCTCTGATTTATTCTCTTGCTTAGTTTGTGTTTTCTGTCCTTTCACTCTTCCTCAGCCTTTGTATTTGTTTCACCTGTTCCTGCTCCTTCCCTGCCCCCTTGTCGCACCTGTTCCCTGTTCCGTTGATTATCTGCTTTTGTTATTTCCCCAGTATATTAGTTGGTTTGGTGTCTCTGTTCTGGGCTGGTTATTCTGTTGATTACCCCTTTCCCTACCATGACTATGCTTTGTTTATGCTTCGCTTATGCTACATTTTGCCAAAGTACCGGCAGTGTTTTGAAAGTTTTGGATTTTGTCTCTGGGTTCATACTTGCAGTGTTTTTGTTATGTTTCGACATTTTTAAGAATAAACTATGATGCGGCTACCGAGCTCTTGTCTGCGCTTTGGTCCGACCCAAGATCCTTCTTCGACATTAAGCATAAATGCAGTAGGTGGCATTGATTATTTTGATGCTATCAGATTTGGACTTTGCATCAGCAAATTCCTTTTTTGAGTCAAATTAGTATTTGGAACAAAAAGGGTGATTGTTGCAATCATAAAAATTTACATATGTAATTACTATAACCAAACATATGTAGGCACAAAATATTCATACAGTGAAGTCTGTGTATACATTACCAAAACCATACGTTCTTCTGTTTCTTGACAGTGAACACAATTACTCTTTTTTTTGCCTTTTTAAAATTATTTTTTGTTTTATGATTTTAATCCACACTCTCCTATTAAGTTGCCTAGTTTTCTGTCAGAAGAATGTAAGTCATGCCATCTTAACATCTTTGTTTCTTTAATTATTTAATTGACTCTATTTAGTTGACACCTAAACTTAATCCCTCAGTTGTCCTGCATTGACCTTTAGCAGTTCCTATCACCCTACACCCACGTTTAAGTCGAACATTCCCTGTTTGTCACTGTTTTTCTACCCTAAGTCTTATCCTAGCCTCTAACAAGGAAACATTATTTTTTATTTCCAGATGGCAGGCATATTTGTGCTTCAGTTTGAACATGGGCCCCTTTGGCCCTAACCTGAGTTTTGAGTGGTGTCTGTCCTGCATTTTACTGGAACTGTTCAACTTCCTTCAGCTCACAGTCCTATGTCCCACTATAGGACAATGTCCCCTGGCCAGTCCCCCACTCATTTAGGACATGTAAAGTAAAATGTGTTAGCAGAGGTTACATAGTGGTCAATTGGGGGCCTGATGAGGTGCTCTGCTCCATTTAGCCCTAGACCTATGGGTCGCCCTGCCACACTCCACTGCATCACTTTTTCCTGCAAGGCATTCAAGAAATGGATATGATGTCATGGATGAGCAGCCACAGATGACAGAGGTCTAAACATTATGCACAGGGAAATAAATATAGACACAAACACAGAAGGAGGGTCAGAAGGGACAGACATATTGAAGACAGACCAAAAAATATAGAAGTATAGATCTTGAGGAGTACACAATACTAAAATGTGAGTAGCTTGAAAATCTATCCTCAACTCTACTTTAGATTATTTATTCCTGCTTACTTTCTGACTTTTTCCTGTTTCATCATTTTTAACAATGTTGTACATACAGAGTATTTTATGTTACAGCATATGTGACTTTTCATTTGTTCCACATAGCCGCGAAACTTTGCAGAAAATACACAAATCAAGTGCAGCCTTTCATAATGTCTGGCTTAGCTGTCTTTTCCACTGCCCTCTCTTTGTGCTCTTCTCTCCCTGTCAGATCTTCCTATTTTATTTTTATCTTGCAACACTTTTTCTGACCTACTTGAGCACCAAATAGCTGTCAAGACCTAGAAACATAGCTATCAAGAGGGATTGTGGAATTGCATATTTTTCCATTTTATTGTGGGACTGTATTATATCTGTTAAAAAATAACTACCCATTTTTTAGTATTATGTGTAAAAATGGAACACAATGTGTGTGTACACATCACAATATTACATAGTCTTTAGAAAATAAATTATTCAATATTAAAGAACATTATACTGAAAATTGATCAAACTTAGGGCTGCACGGTGGCGCAGTTGGTAGCACTGTTGCCTTGCAGCAAGAAGGTCCTGGGTTTGATTCCCAGCCTGGGGTCTTTCTGCATGGAGTTTGCATGTTCTCCCTGTGCATGCGTGGGTTCTCACCGGGTACTCCGGCTTCCTCCCACAGTCCAAAGACATGCCTGTTAGGTTAATTGGTCACTCTAAATTGCCCTTAGGTGTATGAATGAGTGTGTGCATGGTTGTTTGTGTGTTGCCCTGCGATGGACTGGCAACCTGTCCAGGGTGTACCCCGCCTCCCGCCCATAGACTGCTGGAGATAGGCACCAGCTCCCCTGCGACCCACTATGGAATAAGTGGTAGAAAATGACTGGCTGATCAAACTTAAGATGCCCTTCTCAAAAACTGATCATACAACCAACAACTTCAAACATTTCCTACAAATGAGGAGAGGGTCAATAGAGCTTTCCTCATATATTGTAAATGCTTTTATAAATTAACTTTAATTTTTTTGAAAACCCCCAGCAGCTACAAAAAACACACGTGACATACTGATAAATGTAAATTAACTTGATCCCTCCATGCCTCCACCCCCACTCCCATTGCTGTCTGACATGCAGTTAAGTGAATCCAGCACCAAGCTACTGTTTATTTGCAGTTCAGTCAGTTTCTCATCAAATTGGCCATGTATATAACTTTTCAAACACTGTATTTGAACTCATTGATTTACAAGGTTTGAATGCTTTAATATTAAATAAGTCATTACTAACCTGCATTGCTAGTATAAGCAAGCATGATCTCAAAGAATAACCAGGAAGAAATCCAACTGGTTTTGCTACTTGCAACAAGAAACTGGTTAGGTTGGATGTCACTTCAGTCCCCACACTTTTTCCTATCCTGATAGTAAGCTGGTGTATCTGACGTGGATGCCAACATGATGAGATTCAACATTTTTTGAAAGACTGTTATCAGTATCACATCATTAACATACTGTCAAAAACATTACCTATTTTAATTGTTTTGTGTGGCACCATACACATTCCATGTGTGTCGGAAATAAGGATGTTACAGTGTGATACTGTGTAGGGATACAGTAAGTTACTTTTGGCCGCCTTTTTAAAAACTTTTCCATAGATAACGATAATGATTGTCTACAAATCTTGAAAGTTCATGCTCTATTGAAAACTTTGGGGTTCCCCCTGCCGGTTCACACATGACTGCACACCAGTGCACAAAGCCGTGCTCATTAAAATATAGAAAGGCAAATTTGGTGTGAACGTATCTGGGCTGTACACAATCTTGACCTCAGCCCTTTTGGGATGAATTAGACCCTAGACATCAAATGAAGCCTTCTTATCCAACATCATGGTCTGACCTCACAAATACTCTACTTGAAGATTAGTCAGAAAGTCCCATAAGCATACTCCTAAATATTGTGAAAGAACTTCATAGAACAATTTAAACTGTAGAAAACTGCAGGAAATGTGGGAAATTGTCAGAAACTACAGGAAATAGTGGTTTAACATTATATTGAACCCTATGGATCGAAAACCTTTGGCAGTTTAGAGTAGCTTAATGTGAATGTTTTTTGTTTCTTTTTTTGTGTGTATCTGCTTGACAGATTTAACGACACTATATAGATGTTTGAATATATAATCAGTTATCTGACAGAACCTGAGAAAGATTAATCTTGATTGAGTTGGCTGCTTGCAAGCATTTTAGAAAATTATCTGCAGGGAAAGAGTTGAAATAACCTTGTTGAAGATAACTTATAATTTATGTACAATCTCTGAGAAAAAGTGAGAAAAAAGGTTAAAATAATTAGAGTATTTGGAATTTAGAACAAATTACAAAGTTTAAAGATGAAATATGCATTGTACCATACTTGAACAGCTTAGTTAAGTACAGTAGCCAAGCACACAGATATAACATCTGAAAATGTAGAGTTAGAACCAGAAACCTATGTATCTTTAAATCCCCACAGTAGTCACACAAGTAACACTTTGCTCAACATTTCTGAACAAAGGAGTAGCATGCTTTTAACAGTTTCTCTTTTGACCACTGTGATATCATCTGTTCCACCCAGACCTACACAAGTTTAAACTCTCAGAGGAGCCTCATACTCCTCTGCTTGTGTTAGTCTCATCCTTATGTCCTGTGTGAAGTGTAGAGGAAAATGTTTTGCTCACAGCCTAAACCTCTCAACACTACATTGACATTTCTCCTGGGAATGGGCTTGGACAAGAGGGAAGTAGAACAACTGTGCAAACCAACGGAAAGACTGTAAGACTGGGAGAGGCGAGAAAGAGACAAACTGAAGGATAGTGGGAGACAGGAACAAATATCAAGGCTTGTGGGGGATTAAATTAACTGAAAGATAAAAAGCAGTGGGAGAGAGTGGACGTTGAGAGAGTAGACAAAGCTTGTGATACTAAAAGATATAGAGCAAAGAGAAAGCACAAAGAGACTAGGGTGCAAAAGGGGATTATTGCCTTTGTGGTTGTTGGAGCAGCCTCTCAGGCAGAATGCGGGTCTATCAGGCCACATAGAAAACACACTTAATAGAAATGTTAGCCTTGTTATTTCTGTTTCACATTTGTATTGCAATGTCAACATACTAATATCACTTGGTATGGATGTATGACTTTGAGTTGTTCTAACTATATCTGCTCCAGGAAATCCTGGAACTTACAAATTAAATTAAATTAAATTTATCTAATCAGATTTTAACATTTGTGACTTCATATAAAGCCGAAGGAAATTGGTAGAAATAGTTTTTAGACGTGATGTTGCAGTTTGCAGAAGAACTTCTGCTTCTTTGTTATAAAAGAGCCACTACAAGTACACCAGCCTTGTTCTGTCTGGTGCATTCTATCGTGATATTTTGTTTCCTTAATCAGCTTGAGGATGACCAAGTCCATCATCCCACCTCAGGCAATGTATGTCCTTGAGAAAGGAGATGTAAAAAAACATCAGATTTCCTCTGCTAAGTAAAGCACAATCTATAGTGTTCCCCTTAAATATAGCTACGTTTTATTTTATGCTGTAAACAAAAAAGTACCAAAGCCAAAAGCAGTTATTCCCATCGATTCAAATATCATCATTTGTCATGTTTTTGTGGTGGCATTTTTCCCAAGTGAAGATGGAGTAGCAGAAGTCTCATATTGAAGGTGAGCATTTATTAAGGAAATGTACAATAAAAGCTATGAACTGGTGCAAACAGAACTTGTGAGCATCTGATGAGAACAAATCAGCACAGCAATGGTAAACTGGATAGGGACTGAAGGTCTTGAATGGGTTAACCTCCAGGTGGTTCAGACCAGACCAGTGGTCTGGTCACCATCCTGGATCAGACCAATGACAGTGGTGTCATCTCCAAAGGGTTTCACAAAGTGGTCTGCAAAGGAGCAGTCAGTTAAAAAGAGATGAGGAGTGGAGAAAGAAGACACCCCTGAGGGGCGGCAGTGCAGATGGTTCTTGTGCAGGAGAAGATGCTTTCCTGCATCTCCTAATGCTGCCTTTCCGTCATGAAGCTGGTGATCCACTGACAGATAGAGGCTGGCACTGTGAGCTGGGTAAGCTTTTGCTAGAGGATGTCTGGCTTATCTGAAGTCCACTAACAGAATCCTGTCATGCATTCCTGGAATTGTCTCGATTGTCTCGTTGCGAGTGAAGTAAGCAACCTGTAAGCAAACGGCAGGGAACACTCAGTTGCTCAAAGGATTTCATGACCACAGACATAAAGGTGACAGACCTATAGTCACATTATCCTGTAACGGTGTGTTTTAGTTTAGTTTTAGGCTTAAATGCATATCTGAGTGGAACAATGTGATTGAACTGTGGGTGTTTTTTCCTGGATGCAGAGATGTATGTGAAGAAGTTTTTTTTTTTTTTTCAAGAAACATTGCATATCCTGAAATTTCATAAATCACTAAAAACCTTGTCCATACTATGACCAATGATATGTGTAAGAAGAATCCTTGTATGACCCTCTTCATCACCCTATACTCTCTTTGGCACCACACTAAAAAGTGTTGTGGACCTTGGTAAAGTAAAAGCAAAGCTTAAAGAACAAATCATAATAAATGCAAATGTGGGATGATATTATATCTGCAATTTGAAATCAGCATAAAAGGAGTATTGATTTAGAATGTAGCATTAAAACAAGACAATTAATAGATATTATAAAAAAAGTAAAGAAATACAGTAAACATACTTAGCTTAGATGTCTTTATCAAGATGTAGTTTACCTTTTAACTTCTTTTTATAGTATTTTTAGACTGAATCTTTTCAGTTGTAGGTCTTTCTGTCTCAATGTGTGATGAACTCTAGCAATCAGTTTCTAACATGATGAAAATGGTAGAAATATGAAAAGCCAAATACTTTGCTCTCAAATGACTTCAAGCAAAACATCGTAAACATGACAGAAAAAGACATTTAGCAGAAAATCTTATTTCATTAGAAATCAGTCACTATTTTGTTTATTTGCTAGACAGCATTCACTGTTTTGTGGTCTCTCCAAAGCTACTCAGAGAATAGCTGTTTTGATAGAATAATCACACTCTGTACCAACACATGCTCCTACAGTCATGTAGGAGGGCTCTAGTAGGAAAATAAGCTGCTGACAGATACATTCCCAACACCTGCCAAAATAATCACTGGAGTGCTGGCATAGATCACCAACAGCTACAACCTGAACAGATATTTAATTGACATTTTATCCTATGAGACTGTCTAACCTTATTTGGTACCTTTTAAAAATGCCCACCAGGACATTTAATTGGCTGTTCAGGTGAAAGGCCAGTGATTTTGTTATTTTTTATTTTTTTTAACAGCAGTAGTTATAGCAGACTGTATATGCTTTACATATTAACATACTTAAGGGCAAAACAGCACATTGGTCTAAGGAGAAAACAATACATGATTTAGAAATATCTTGTATGAAGATTAGATTCATATCACCTTCATACCCACATAGATACCCCATTTTACTTCACCAGATTAGGTCACATGCTGACAGCACTTGAGTAATACTTCAGAGTTCAGCTAAATGAGAAATATTTAGTTTAATTCCTACAAGATTCCATAGCACAAGATCTTGTTTACCCCTAACAATATCCTATTATTTACTCAGTCCTTTAAATGTCCACAAATAATTACTGTTCCTACCTTTCATTGTGATCCCAGTGAAATTCATTGTGCTTTTCTTAATTATCCAAATTCAGAAAGCTGAACAGTTTTTCACAGCCATGGAGTAGCTATTGTTATCAGGTGTATGCTTACATTTTAAAAAGTTACATTTTCAAACCTACTAAAGGTTTCTATCATATTGTTCCTATGGGTTTAAATCACACACCGCTTGTCAGCTGGCTGAAAGAAGGCCCCTGCAGTTTGTCTGTGCTCATGAAAAAGACACATTTGACTATTTGAAAACCTTTCCAGTCAAAAGGCATTGAGAGTCATGCTTTTAAACTAATGGAGTTCCTTTTATCACTGTTATTAAGCTCCTGCTGTTTTAGAATTGTGTTTGGCAATGCACTTCAGGCCAGATACATGTATTTTAGCTTTTCTGTTTAATATAAAAAACAATCAGGTAATGTTATGCATTTTTGTTTTAATATATTTGCCAATGCTCTGACATAGAGAAACTGTGGTACTTTTACTCAAGGCCAATCTTTTGTCCACATGTGGCATCCATTTAGTACCCACATAGAACCTACCTTTGGGACCCAGGTGAGTTTTGTTTTTCTGACCCAGTTTGCTCCCACTACGGACCCAGAGTTGTCCTCTATTACCCCTATAAAAGCAAATGACATGGGTTCATTATGTAACCCACAGACAATGCAATTTTCTGTCCATTTTGTATCCATATGGTCCCCACATATAAACCTTCAATGGAATATTGCCCATGCCTAGTTGTACAAAGGGCTGCTGTTTGATTGATCAACTACTAACCACACAGAGATTGTAAACACTAATCAAATGCCAGGCACAATGTGCAATCACCCTGCATTTCTACATATACAAATGTTCATCTCTTGTTTAAGCACCTCATTTCATTCAGTGTGTTTAACTCACAAATGATGCAATTCAGAATGACAGCATCATATGCAACTGGAGGCGCGAAGGGTACCAGCCAATGAATTTACATTTAGGCTGACAGCGGCCTGGTTCCTGCAGTCATGTTGGTGATAGTGTAGAGGAGATATGGACCCCCTCCAATTCTACCACCTGTCACACCCAATGCTTATTGGAAGCTATTAGAATTCATGGAGGAGAGTTTTATCATTGTGGGTAATGGAGTAGAAGAGACATGCTGATTTGATGCAAATGTCAACAACATTCCATTCTCTTAGCATTAGACTAAATTGGCACTGTCAATCATAAACGTGTTTCCATGACAACTGTAGGGATCAACAGGGGCCTGTATGCTGAGTGACCCAGATGTTTATCTGCATCAGGGCGCACTTGATGTGATGCTGGCTTTTGTAACGTACATGTTCCCAAAACAAAAAGATTTGCAAAGACAGCAATAAAAGACACAAGGTGCTTTAAATTAAGACCTTTGTCCAAATGTAAACACATTTATTCCATCTCCACATAGATTGTTTTATCTTCATAATCAAAGTGACGTATAGCAACACATGGCTGCAAAAGAAATTGAACATCTTAAGTGACACACTGCAGTTTGTTCTTTTGTTCTAATATACATTTACAATTTCAAGTAGCATCTGTATCACAAAAGCCACTCCTGAGGAACAACACATCCCTGGCAAGGGATGGTGTGGCTTGAGAATATGATATCAGGTGGCTAAAGGCAATATTTACAGTAGCAATGGGGTCAACTCCAATGGTTACAAAATTTGAGGTATAGCAAACATTGCTTAACCTATGTGTTATAACTGAAACCCTAACTTTCTACTTAGAACTGTCTCTGTGAGCATGGCCTAAACACTCATTGTATGACACGTGTAACACATTGTACATTATATTGTGTTTACTGCAGCTCAAACTTATGTCATTAAAAACTGCCATCCCTTTCTGCTTCATGGCTTGCAATGTGTACATTATCAGAATTCCTTAGAAGCATGTCTAAAAGAATGCTTTCCACATTTAAGAAAGTGTCACTGCTTGTCCCATATTTCTATTTATGTAATCACATCCCTAAACATGGGCTCTTGCAGACGTACTGTGTCTGCTACATCCCCCATGTGAACCCTTTGGGTTTCGCTATGTAGAGTACCAAATGAGATCATGTCTCATGTGGAGGGGATAAGCCTCAGACAAGAGAGAAACACAATGAATTTCAAGGGAGGGTGCTGAAATGAGTTTGTGATGGGCTAAATAGAGGCTGCATTTCTTCCATTAGAGAGTAGTGAAACAGGTGAAAAGCAAAGTATATTATCTATCCTGAGCACAAATAGTACATTCTAAATCATTTAATCACGCATCTACTTGCAAGGAGTAAACTATCCGTTTATTATGAAAACCCCCATTTTAAAAAATAGAAGGTTTTAAATTCATCGATTCTTTATTTTTTTAGCTAATGTTATCATTTAATTGTAGTCATATAGCCTATGCCTCAGATGGAAGGGATTTGTTTACACCTCCTAACAAACACGTAAAATAATTATCCATAATCCTTTAACAGCAAAATATATACAGGTGCTTCTCAAAATATTAGCATATTGTGATAAAGTTCATTATTTTCCATAATGTCATGATGAAAATTTAACATTCATATATTTTAGATTCATTGCACACTAACTGAAATATTTCAGGTCTTTTATTGTCTTAATACGGATGATTTTGGCATACAGCTCATGAAAACCCAAAATTCCTATCTCACAAAATTAGCAAATCATTAAAAGGGTCTCTAAATGAGCTATGAACCTAATAATCTGAATCAACGAGTTAACTCTAAACACCTGCAAAAGATTCCTGAGGCCTTTAAAACTCCCAGCCTGGTTCATCACTCAAAACCCCAATCATGGGTAAGACTGCCGACCTGACTGCTGTCCAGAAGGCCACTATTGACACCCTCAAGCAAGAGGGTAAGACACAGAAAGAAATTTCTGAACGAATAGGCTGTTCCCAGAGTGCTGTATCAAGGCACCTCAGTGGGAAGTCTGTGGGAAGGAAAAAGTGTGGCAGAAAACGCTGCACAACGCGAAGAGGTGACCGGACCATGAGGAAGATTGTGGAGAAGGGCCGATTCCAGACCTTGGGGGACCTGCGGAAGCAGTGGACCGAGTCTGGAGTAGAAACATCCAGAGCCACCGTGCACAGGCGTGTGCAGGAATTGGGCTACAGGTGCCGCATTCCCCAGGTCAAGCCACTTTTGAACCAGAAACAGCGGCAGAAGCACCTGACCTGGGCTACAGAGAAGCAGCACTGGACTGTTGCTCAGTGGTCCAAAGTACTTTTTTCGGATGAAAGCAAATTCTGCATGTCATTCGGAAATCAAGGTGCCAGAGTCTGGAGGAAGACTGGGGAGAAGGAAATGCCAAAATGCCAGAAGTCCAGTGTCAAGTACCCACAGTCAGTGATGGTCTGGGGTGCCGTGTCAGCTGCTGGTGTTGGTCCACTGTGTTTTATCAAGGGCAGGGTCAATGCAGCTAGCTATCAGGAGATTTTGGAGCACGTCATGCTTCCATCTGCTGAAAAGCTTTATGGAGATGAAGATTTCATTTTTCAGCACGACCTGGCACCTGCTCACAGTGCCAAAACCACTGGTAAATGGTTTACTGACCATGGTATCACTGTGCTCAATTGGCCTGCCAACTCTCCTGACCTGAACCCCATAGAGAATCTGTGGGATATTGTGAAGAGAACGTTGAGAGACTCAAGACCGAACACTCTGGATGAGCTAAAGGCCGCTATCGAAGCATCCTGGGCCTCCATAAGACCTCAGCAGTGCCACAGGCTGATTGCCTCCATGCCACGCCGCATTGAAGCAGTCATTTCTGCAAAAGGATTCCCGACCAAGTATTGAGTGCATAACTGTACATGATTATTTGAAGGTTGACATTTTTTGTTTTAAAAACACTTTTCTTTTATTGGTCGGATGAAATATGCTAATTTTGTGAGATAGGAATTTTGGGTTTTCATGAACTGTATGCCAAAATCATCCGTATTAAGACAATAAAAGACTTGAAATATTTCAGTTAGTGTGCAATGAATCTAAAATATATGAATGTTAAATTTTCATCATGACATTATGGAAAATATTGAACTTTATCACAATATGCTAATATTTTGAGAAGGACTTGTACATACTGGTGCAGTTTATTGGTCCTACTTTAAGGTCCTTCACATTTTGAGGCCAACCTTGAGCTAAGATTTATTTTATAAGTTGTCATAGATGCCAGTGGTTTAAAATTCATAATGTTTTGGCAGCGAAACACTTGTAACCAGACCATAGTCTTCTCCTTAGATATGTAAATTAATAAAAGTGTTATAGATGCATGATATTAGTTTATTTTTTGCACAAGATGTTTTGCAGTTTCCAGCAATAATAAGCAGACTGAAAATGATGATGAACTTGATTTCTTTGCTTGTATCTTCGGGGAGCCTGCACAAGAATAGCTGGTAATGAGTTCAATTATTTGCCCTGGAATTAGAAATAAATCTGAATTTAGAGTAAAAGCAGACTTTTGACCTTTTCCTGGTGAACTTCAGGAGATGTGGGCTTAATAATCCAGTGTTTATCTTTGCCTGTAGATGTGTTTGTGCACATGCCTGCATACTGTTATACAACAACATGCACATAATTGAGTGTGTCTGTATAGTCACACAAACATTTCCCAGAGAACATATGCTCATTTTAATTTGCATCTTTGTGCAATATGTGTTTTGGTACAGAGCAACCAAAGGACAATGTGTCATGATTTAATAGGCAAATAATCTGCCCCATATGTAAATGCTTGACTGCTATTCAAGTAACATGCAGATGGGTTTTAGAGCTTAGGTTTTTGGCAGGATGATGTTATAGGAAGAAATATCTGAGACAATGTTCTGTCAAGTATTCTGGTGAATAATAGTGTGCATTGTCACTGCAATGTGTTCTCTGTGCTGATGTAATATTGGCAGCTGCTTAGATTACAGTGTAGTTATCAGGAAAGATTTGATGAGAACTTGTTGACCAATGAAAGGACTGATAAAAGTGTCAGGAAACAGACTAGAAGAATAATTTGTTTTTGAAATCAATTGTGCATTTACAGTGTTGCTAAATGTTTTCGTGTTACAAAATTTAATGTGGAGGATGGATTATTTTTGCTTAAAGATGCATTCATTCTTTTGTCTGAATATATATATATATATATATATATAAAGTTTGGACACACCTTCTCATTCAAAGAGTTGTCTTTATTTTTATGACTATGAATATTGTAGCTTCACACTGAAGGCATCAAAACTATGAATTAACACATGTGGAATTATATACTGAACAAAAAAGTGTGAAACAACTGAAAATATGTCTTATATTCTAGGTTCTTCAAAGTAGCCACCTTTTGCTTTGATTACTGCTCCGCACACTCTTGGCATTCTGTTGATGAGCTTCAAGAGGTAGTCACCTGAAATGGTTTTCACTTCACAGGTGTTGAAAGTGTCTCCAAGTGCAGTCACAAAAACCATCAAGCGATACAAAGAAACTGGCTCCCATGAGGACCGCCCCAGGAAAGGAAGACGAAGAATCACCTCTGCTGCGGACGATAAGTTCATCCGAGTCACCAGCCTCAGAAATCGCAGGTTAACAGCAGCTCAGATTAGAGAACAGGTCAATGCCACACAGAGTTCTAGCAGCAGAAACATCTCTAGAACAACTGTTAAGAGGAGACTGTGTGAATCAGGCCTTCATGGTAAAATAGCTGCTAGGAAACCACTGCTGAGGACAGGCAACAAGCAGAAGAGACTTATTTGGGCTAAAGAACACAAGGAATGGACATTAGACAAGTGGAAATCTGTGCTTTGGTCTGATGAGTCCAAGTTTGAGATCTTTGGTTCCAACCACCGTGTCTTTGTGCGGCGCAGAACAGGTGAACGGATGGACTCTACATGCCTGGTTCCCACCGTGAAGCATGGAGGAGGAGGTGTGATGGTGTGGGGGTGCTTTGCTGGTGACACTGTTGGGGATTTAGTCAAAATTGAAGGCATACTGAACCAACATGGCTACCACAGCATCTTGCAGCAGCATGCTATTCCATCCAGTTTGCGTTTAGTTGGACCATCATTTATTTTTCAACAGGACAATGACCCCAAACACACCTCCAGGCTGTGTAAGGGCTATTTGACCAAGAAGGTGAGTGATGGGGTGCTGCACCAGATGGCCTGGCCCCCACAGTCACTGGATGGTTCGGGGTGAGCTGGACCGCAGAGTGAAGGCGAAAGGGCCAACAAGTGCTAAGCATCTCTCGGGACTCCTTCAAGACTGTTGGAAAACCATTTCAGGTGACTACCTCTTGAAGCTCATCAACAAAATGCCAAGAGTGTGCAGGGCAATAATCAAAGCAAAAGGTGGCTACTTTGAAGAACCTAGAATATAAGACACATTTTCAGTTGTTTCACACTTTTTTGTTCAGTATATAATTCCACATGTGTTAATTCATAGTTTTGATGCCTTCAGTGTGAAGCTACAATATTCATAGGCATAAAAATAAAGACAACTCTTTGACTGAGAAGGTGTGTCCACACCTTTGGTCTGTACTGTATATATATATATATATATATATATATATATATATATATATATATATATGCTAATATAAATCATCATATTGAGCACATATATTTATACATTTCTTCTGTTGTTTCTGTTCTTTCTCTGTAGATCACTGCAAGTTCCATGCCTTTGAGTCACACGGACAAGACTTCAAAGAGAGCATGAAGACAAGTTGTTTTCCTTCAAATAGTAGTTCAAGAAATTATGATATAACATGGATCTGCTGCTAATCACCATGATGCTGAGACAGGCGTTGTAAATCCTTCACTCCTTTTTCAGCACCCAACCCAGGCCCATTGAGTTTTTTGGAAGTTTTTCCTGGTTTTCTTTTTACTACAAGCAAATCCTCCTACGTCTTTGCCCGGATTATAGCCTTTGGAACTGTCTTGTCTTTGCATTGACATCATGCAGCGTACTTTACCCATCTCTGTTCTCCTCCCTCTTATACTTTCTTCCCTTCTGTTTTTTTCCTGTCTTCCCGACATGGCCAATGGGGACTGCTGGCTTATTGAAGGGGACAAAGGCTATGTTTGGCTAGCTATATGCAGTCAGAATCAGCCTCCCTATGAGACTATCCCCCAGCACATCAACAACACAGTCCATGACTTGAGACTGAATGAAAACAAACTGAAAGCTGTGCTTTTCAGTTCTATGTACCGCTTCACGAACTTGACTGACCTAAACCTAACGAAGAATGAAATCAGCTATATCGAGGATGGCGCCTTTGCAGGACAAGCCAATTTACAGGTGATAAATGAAAATAAATCTCAAAAGTACCCTGAGACTTATTTGGTCTGACAGAATAAGGTATTTGCTGAAATCTTACAAGAGACATCAACTTATGCTGAATTAGGTGGAAAATGTGTAAAAAATTAAAGGTGAAGCATCTTGTTGATTAACTTTATAAATGTTTATTAAATAAAAGAAAATAATAAATACAGAATGACCAATTCTCAGTAGTATGAGCTGAACTTTTATTGTATCATCTAAATGCAAATTATTATTATTCCCATGAGTTTAGGTTTGCAATTTAAAAGAAGTGAGGACCAAAATGCTGTTTTGTTTTTTCTCAGGTCCTTCAACTAGGTTACAACAAGTTGACGAATATCACTGAAGGCATGATGAGAGGGCTTGGCCGCATGCAGTGCCTCTTCTTACAGCACAACCTCATTGAAGTTGTTGCAAGCAATGCATTCTGGGAGTGTCCCAGTCTCAGCAGCATCGACCTGTCATCCAACAAACTTGCCCGCATCGACCCATCCACATTCACAGTTCCCAGTCGCCTGATGGTATGTGAACTGGCTGCAAATCCGTTCCATTGTGGTTGCGATCTTCTTGGCTTCCTGTTCTGGTTAGAGTCCTTCAACAATGTGTCACACACTTATGACCGCCTCCAGTGTGAAACACCCAGGGAAATGTTTGGCTACCCTTTACTGAGTCCTTTTGCTTCAAGCCATGCTGGTCGCAATGCCAAAAACATTTTGTATCATCGCTGCAGAGATGGCGTGATGATTCCAGGAATGACGTCTCTACCACCCGATCTTGATGGTCCATCTGGAATTGGGCCTGAGATGTTTGGTGGTGTTGGGCCATACTACCAGTCCACCCCTTCTTCTTCATCTACAGATGACAGCTTGAGCCCAAGCATTAAGCTCCATCATGTTTCTTCGTCATCAGCCTCTGTCATTATAAAGATTCCAACACCATACAGCAAAATGTATATTCTTACACAATACAATAACACACTGGTGTCTGATGTCACCAATTTGAAATTGACTATACAAAAGATAACACTCGACAAGCTCAGGCCTAACAACAACTACACCTTCTGCGTAGGGTCTATTCGTAACTCTCAACGTTATAACAACACCTGTCTCCAGTTTACTACTCGTGGCCAAAGTCCGGACAATATGCTCCCCACACCCTCAACCACTACTCACTACATAATGACCATTGTAGGCTGCCTGTTTGGCATGCTCATTGTTATAGGAATTGTCTACTACTGTCTTCGTAAAAAACGTATGCATGATGAGAAGAAAAAGTCAATCTCTGTCAAAAAAACTATACTGGAAATGCGTTACGGGCCAGACGTGGCGGCAGCAGTAGCAAATGATCCATCAGCAGTGCAAAAGCTTCAGGAGCAGTCCAGGGAGCATCACCAATATCAGCATCACCATAGTGGAAAACTGTCCACATCCTCAAGCTCTGGACTGCTACACTCTGCAAATACAACCTCCTCTAGACTTTCCTCTATCCCGCAAGTGGAAAAGATGGCCTCTGCTTTCTCCGAAGCCATGGCTATAAGTAAAGGAAACTATATGGATGTGAGAACTGGAGGGGCAGGGATGGAAAGAGTGGGGGATGGTGTTCATGGCAGGAGAAGGGGCGACGACCTGAGGGATGATGACGGAACTGATCTTGGCGATGACTCAGACGATGATGGACATGGCTCTGCCTCAGAGATCTCCACTATTGCCATGGAGGTGGACAAAGTTAACCAGATTATTAACAACTGTATTGATGCCCTTAAACTTGATGCAGCAGCAGTCGCTGCTTCAGGCACTTCGATTAACCTCACAGCTTCCTCCAATCCCACCTCCCCACCACCACCCAGTTCATCCTCCCTTGCTCATGGCCTAATCCCAAGAGGGCCCGAGACATGTCAGGTCATTGCTCCAAACAAAATACCGCCTCCTCCACCCCTACCTGCATTAAACACTCCTCTGTCAGAGCGACAAGGGATAAGTGGTGGGGGCTTTGTTGTCACTCCCCCATACAGGCACCCCCCCCCAGTTACAGCTACATGTCCTATTCAACGGCAAATGAGTGCAGATGCAGCTGTTGTTATGGCCAATGCTGTCAAGAATCAGAGCAGTACCACATCTTGTGGCTCCACAGGTCGAGACAGAGAACGAGGAGGTACTCGAGTGTATAGTCTGGATGTTCCTGAACCAAGAAGCCCAGATGCCTGTAACCAACAACAGCCACAGTACCCAGACCGGGCCAGTCCAGTGGGATGTGGAGAGCCGCTGGAGAGACTGTCCTTAATAGGGAGTGGGAGCTGTGGGGGTGGTGGTGGTTGCGACAGTGGTGGTGATGGTGCCCAACATCAGGACAGCCAGAAGTCACATCATTACCATCAGCAACAACAGATACAGCAGCAGCAGCAGCAGCAGCAGCAGCTGGAAGTGCAGCAGGACTACCACTGCTCGGAGCACCGCCATTCTGTCCCAGCTCTCTACTACCAAGGGTCACACCATGGCTCCCCAGCCCAGCGCGTTTCTTTTCTAAAACCTCTGACGCGATCCCGCAGGGACGCAGCATCCTATTCCCAGCTTTCCCCTGCCCGCCAACACTCCAGTTACTCTGGATACTCTTCTAGCCCAGAGTACTCATCAGAGAGTTCATTACGTATCTGGGAGCGATTTCGTCCATACCGAAAAGGGCCTCGTGATGAGGCCTGTTACGTGACAGCTGGAAATGCTCTTCGAAAGAAGGTACAGTTTGCTAAGGGTGAGGACCTGCATGACATCCTTGATTATTGGAAGGGTGTCTCTGCTCAGCAAAAGTTGTAACTTCGGACGAAAATTTAGCAGAGTAGGAAATGGAGTTTTGGTACTTTTTTATCCTGATAAGCCCATGGGCCTGAGAAAGCATTTGAAGTTTATTAATGGAAAAATGTAGGACAAATTTTACCTGTGGTCTTTACTTTTTCTTTTTTGGCATGCTAGGTATATAGGATATTGTGCTACAAGCAAGTACTGTGAAACTGTGCCTGGGAATTGGACATTCATTACAGTGTTTTTTTACACTTCATTGTAGCATTTTTTTCTTTCTTATTTTATGGTGTGCATTTCATTCTTATACAGCAAACAAATGCCAACTGTGTAATTTAGTTCTCTTTGAAGTGATCAAGTTTTGTGATCCTATGGACTATTTTTTATCAGTGCCATGTGTCATCTCAAGCTTGAGGCTTGTTCGGTCCTAGATGTTCCCTGTTGTCTATTGGATTTTACATCCATTTTAGCTTCTACAAGATAGGTGATTCAGACAGGGTGGGATCAGGGCCCTGTTTAAAGCAGATAAAAACAGTTGATGTAAATTTTGTACAATGTACTATCGTACCCTTTTCTCTTTTGCCAGCAGTTGTTACAATGAAAGAAAGTGATGATTTGCACACATATGCTCACATGACGTAAAATCTGTCAGGTCAAATTTAACTACTAGGTTGTGTAAATTTGCTGAGGGATAAGGAGAAGAAGCAGTGATTTTGTTTGAAGCATCAAACAAGTTTTCAGTCAACATTGTTACATGGTTTATTGAGTACAGTTATCAAAAAACAAGCTCTCCAAAACAATTATTTAGTAGGTATTTTGATTTATTAGATATGATTCTTCAGTTGATACTAGGGGGGTAACAATATATCCAGCTCATAAGGCGATCCAGGATGGTGAGTTCTAGAGAACAAGAGACAAACTATTACTAATATTTTTAATAAAACTAAGATTTTGCAAATCGCATAATGTGTTTTAAGGAAAATGTATTTGGTGCAGAGTAAATCAGTCTAAGTTTGACTAGTCCATTTTATAAATTTTGATGTTTGTTTCATTCCAAGACATGCCATATGTCAAGAAAGAACTGAAAATGCTTCCTTCTTGTGTTGTTACTAATAGAATAAAGGTTTCACTTATTGTTTCACTGTGCATTTCCACTTCACGTTTGAGAAGTCTAACAATTTTAGATTTTGAACCAGAAATGATCAAATTCAGTCCAGAGTCTCTAGAAAAAGGAAAAATTTCCCTTTAGTTTCACACTATTAGAACATTTTGAACCACATGACAACTTTATCATCTTCAGCAGCATTAGCTAACTTTTCTACCAGGTACTCAAAATGCTGCCAGGTAAATGGTGGTGGAGGTTTCTCCAGTGTTTATGTGGACAGATATTATAAGCCATTGCTTCTTTCTGCTCCTTTTCATATATGATAAATGCTGTTGTTGCATTTGATTTTTGAATGAAGGAAATACAAAAAAATAAATGGAAAAAAATGCAATGGAAAATGTGACTGTTAGTCAGTCAGAATGGCAGGAAGCAGACTCTGTAAATAAAACAGGGTTACTCAAAAACTGCTTCTTTTCTTACTTCAAAATAAGACCCTTAAGGATATACAGGTCCTTCTCAACATATTAGCATATTGTGATAAAGTTCATTATTTTCCATAATGTCGTGATGAAAATTTAACATTCATATATTTTAGATTCATTGCACACTAACTGAAATATTTCAGGTCTTTTATTGTCTTAATACGGATGATTGTGGCATACAGCTCATGAAAACCCAAAATTCCTATCTCACAAAATTAGCATATTTCATCCGACCAATAAAAGAAAAGTGTTTTTAATACAAAAAACGTCTACCTTCAAATAATCATGTACAGTTATGCACTCAGTACTTGGTCGGGAATCCTTTTGCAGAAATGACTGCTTCAATGCGGCGTGGCATGGAGGCAATCAGCCTGTGGCACTGCTGAGGTCTTATGGAGGCCCAGGATGCTTCGATAGCGGCCTTTAGCTCATCCAGAGTGTTGGGTCTTGAGTCTCTCAACGTTCTCTTCACAATATCCCACAGATTCTCTATGGGGTTCAGGTCAGGAGAGTTGGCAGGCCAATTGAGCACAGTGATACCATGGTCAGTAAACCATTTACCAGTGGTTTTGGCACTGTGAGCAGGTGCCAGGTCGTGCTGAAAAATGAAATCTTCATCTCCATAAAGCTTTTCAGCAGATGGAAGCATGAAGTGCTCCAAAATCTCCTGATAGCTAGCTGCATTGACCCTGCCCTTGATAAAACACAGTGGACCAACACCAGCAGCTGACACGGCACCCCAGACCATCACTGACTGTGGGTACTTGACACTGGACTTCTGGCATTTTAGCATTTCCTTCTCCCCAGTCTTCCTCCAGACTCTGGCACCTTGATTTCCGAATGACATGCAGAATTTGCTTTCATTCGAAAAAAGTACTTTGGACCACTGAGCAACAGTCCAGTGCTGCTTCTCTGTAGCCCAGGTCTGGGGAATGCGGCACCTGTAGTCCATTTCCTGCACACGCCTGTGCACGGTGGCTCTGGATGTTTCTACTCCAGACTCAGTCCACTGCTTCCGCAGGTCCCCCAAGGTCTGGAATCGGCCCTTCTCCACAATCTTCCTCAGGGTCCGGTCACCTCTTCTCGTTGTGCAGCGTTTTCTGCCACACTTTTTCCTTCCCACAGACTTCCCACTGAGGTGCCTTGATACAGCACTCTGGGAACAGCCTATTCGTTCTGAAATTTCTTTCTGTGTCTTACCCTCTTGCTTGAGGGTGTCAATAGTGGCCTTCTGGACATCAGTCAGGTCGGCAGTCTTACCCATGATTGGGGTTTTGAGTGATGAACCAGGCTGGGAGTTTTAAAGGCCTCAGGAATCTTTTGCAGGTGTTTAGAGTTAACTCGTTGATTCAGATGATTAGGTTCATAGCTCGTTTAGAGACCCTTTTAATGATATGCTAATTTTGTGAGATAGGAATTTGGGTTTTCATGAGCTGTATGCCAAAATCATCCGTATTAAGACAATAAAAGACCTGAAATATTTCAGTTAGTGTGCAATGAATCTAAAATATATGAATGTTAAATTTTCATCATGACATTATGGAAAATAATGAACTTTATCACAATATGCTAATATTTTGAGAAGGACCTGTATAACATATGTGTCATACTTAAACCAGATACCTTCATATCCAGGGGTATAGCAACAGCTTAGACTTACTTCACCAGAAGAAGTCAAAACCTGGAAGCAACTGGATTCAGCTTTGTGAAATAGACCTTGAAGCATGTTTATGTCCTGAGATCTTGTGCCACGGACTTCTTTGTTACACCCCTAGTTGATACCTACCTGAGGTTGTTTAACACTAAATCTGGGGTTATACATTAATTTATAGAGGATTTACATGATATATTACCTCCCCTAAATTCAGTTGTATTATACAGTACACTGACCTAAAAGACTAAAAACATGTGAGAGTGAAAGAAATGCAATCAAAAGATTTTAAACAATATTTGTGAGTATAAAAAAAATGAATGTTTTATTTTATAAACTTGCTATGTGGAGATCCTTGTTTAATATGAGCATGACAGTACATTCCAAATTCTTTCTCAAACATTAAAACTGAATGGGGCACATTTGGGAAGGGTGCTCATGGTTACTGCCAATGTGTCTACTCTGTTTTGGAAACAATTTCTATTGTTGTCTATAAATGAAAACCTAATTAACCAACTTGTGACAGGCATGCCATGCACTTTAAGCCCCATGTTTGTGTATGTGTAGCTGTGTGGTACACAGTGGTCATTGTAAGCAAGTGTCGGCATGCCTCGTCAGATAATATTTTATATGCCCAGACAGACTTAAATTAATACGTTTTATTTTTTTCCCCTGTGGCTGGTTGTCTGAGACTGAACAACAATAGATTAATAATGGCATGTACAAATGTACAGATGTCAAAAAAGTTCATGGTATTTGTTATCACCTTGGATATTGCAATGTTGTGATGATCTGCAAGCATACCTTGCTTTCTTGGTAACACAGCCATCAACGTATCTGAAGACCTTTCCCACATTTTCTGTTGAATTAACACTTGTCATAATCTGCAGTTTGTGTTACTGCCCGCTACCTAGTTCTCCAACCATGAAGGACATACTGCCCTAAAAATGTGAAAATTTTACTAGCTGCCATCGTTTGAGCAGTCTTCTAGGGTTCTCTTTTACCGACTTCCCACCTTACCTGCTTCCTCAAGTCCAGTGGGAGGATAGTATGAGGGGAAGGAATGATCTGTTTTGCAGGCAGACATCAGAAGTATTTTCTAGATTGTATTTTATTTTGCATTTTGCAGTTGACCTTTAGCATTATATTTATTCTAGTGAATAAATGTAAGGTGAACAAGATATGCAAAGATGTGTCAATGTATCTCAATGCTCATCTATGTATCTTGTCACTCTCTTTTATTTTTGTGAAACAGTGATTACTTTATACTTTTTTACCAATTTTAATATCTCGAGGTGGTAAGAAGTCGCATTGTTTTTTAATTCTGTGTTCAAATGTGAGTTGGATCTACCGAAACAAAAATAAGGTTGTAACAGTGGCTTTCTGGCATTCACCACAGCTCTAGTATAGACTGTCATTTAACAACCATTGCAATATTTCAGCTTTTGTTGCTTTCTAATCATCTCAAGGAACAAACTTTTTCAAGGAACACAAAACACTTTCATCAAATCCCAGGATAATTACTCGCTTTTTTGTTGCTGGTATATCTGGAGCGTTTAATCAAACAGAGGGAACTCGGTGCATTCACTCACTGCATTCTCAACTGCCATAACAAGTTTACAGAAATGGACATTCAGGATTATAATGATGGCTTCATGTCAGCAGCTATTCATGTTTATTTGACAAAATATTAAAAAAAAAAACAAAGTGACATTAAATGCTGCTTGTTACTATTTTCATGAATAACAATTAAATTCATACATTTATATTTTATTAACATATGCATATATATATATAAGAGATCAATGTGTTTTCAGGAAATAGACTTTCAGGTGTGATATGTTTCAACTACCTTTCTGCTCAGACTATTCAAGCCTTTGCTTAAACAGACAGTGAAGCATTACAAGTCCAATTTCAATGTTGGGATAAGAGTTTTTTTAGTAAATGAGATGATATTTCATTATTGCCTTTAAAGTCTGCAAGATATATTAAAACAGAAGTACAGTCAACATTTCAAGGTTCTGCTAATCCAGAAAATCAGCACAGTCACTATGTCTCATTACATCTCTTCTAGTAATTGTTTAACCTTCCCTTTGTCGTATTCTGAAATTCTGTATATGATTACAGCTCAAGGAGGATTTAGCTACATAAACTGTATTTCTGCAAACATATGTCCTACTATCACCAGTTTAGTTTATAAGCATTGATTTAGAATGAAACCATTACTGTCCACATATGTTAAATTAGGCTAGCTACCACTTCACTCCTTCTGACCACACTCCTGTTTAACCCCCCAGCGCATCACCACGTTTGCCGCTGCCCACTTTGGTGGCATTTTTCAACATTTGCTTGGGGCACTTTTACATCAGGTTTAGTTACATTTTAAACTCCAGTAGGTAAAATCAAGATAAACAGCTGGAATAAAAGAAGCAAGTGAGCTCCTCTTGTTTGTGTGACATACAAACTTTTTTATTAAACAAAAATCTTTGTCTGTTTACTGTTGTTTTAATTTATAAGATTGATCAAAAGTAAACATGGTGCTCAGAACACCACCAGCTCTTCACCAAAATGATTCTTTAAACTTATCCAACGAGAATTTGGAGCAAAGATATCAGCAGTTTTTCAGTGCTAGAGTAGAGAGCACTGGCAACAGTTTAGCACTGGATCTGGTGTGGTAGAACAAAAACCCTAACTAGTCCTTTGTTTATTCGTCCTCTGCTTGTAAAACACGAATTGGGGTGTTATAATGAAATGCTTAGTTAATTTTCGGTGGAGATTTCTAGAATGGCATCTAAAATTGTAATTTTCGAATTTCATTGTTCACACAGATGTTTGCAGATGGCAGATTTTAATCTCTCAATCTAAAATGTGAGTCATAGCGTCAGCAGAGAGGCTGTGTTGTCCCACATAGCCAGCAACAAAATGAAAGAAAAATCTCAGCCCACATTCTCTATGAACCCCCGGAGGGTGTCTTGCTCAGAGATGGATGGTCCTTTTGTAACGCCATCCCTCTGGTTTGTCTCAGAGCCGCAAGACTGCGAGACGTGAAAAAGTAATCTACTGCACTATTAATGTTTAATCATTTTGTTAGAGACTGGCTTGGGTGGTGATCGAAAAAACAAACAGACTTTTTACAGTTTGAAACGTTTTACTGTAATCTGCTGATGAAGTGTTATATTAGTCAAGCCAAAATTAAAGTGTGGTAAATGTTTTAATTAGACACTCTACATTTTTACCCAGAGTGACTGATGCATGAAACATTTTCAAACTGAACCATCCTCATTTCAGGTCAATAAGAGTGTGTGTCTACACATTTAAAGGCATGTTACAGTATATTGCAAAAATGTTTACGTTTATCCTTTTTTACCTTCCCCCTTACACACAAAAAATGCACAGAGCAAGAGCAGATGATGGAAATGCAATATACAAATGTGAGTCAGAATAAGTCACACACTGACTAAACCAAAATGACTCTTTTCCTGTAAGGCAGGTAATGTGTAGATCTTCAGAGAAAAGGGCCTTGAGTTAGACTTTGTTTAAATGCAGGCAGACATCCGTAATACAAAATGTGAAGGGGTAGCTAAACTAAAACTAAAGCTGTTCTGTTAATAATGTCTGTGAATCCTGTGTAAGATTATTTAGCATTGTGACATGGTGCATTCTCCTGCTAGCAGTAGCCTTCAGTGTATGGTTACACTGTGGCTATAAAGGGATGGACAATGTCAGCAGCAATATTCATGAAGGCTGTGGCGAATAAATAATGATCAATTGGTGCTGGCCCAAAGTGATTCAAGAGAATTTGCTCCACATGACAGCACCACCTTCACCATCTTGAACAACTGTGACAACCAGGGATGGTTTCATTCTTTCATATTCCCTACACCAACTTCCAAACATATAATCTGAATGTGTGAATCGAGTCATCAAACCAGGCAGCATTTTCCAAACTTTTATTGTCCAATTTTGATGAAGCTGTGGAAATTTGTAAACTCACTTTCCCAGTCTTATATGAAAGTAGTGACACCCAATGTGGTCGACTGCTGTTATAACCCATCTTTTCAGATGGGCAGTCAGAGAAGAGAATACCATGTTTTTAACAAATAATTATTTGAGCTTCCGTTGCCTTTCTGTCATCTTGACCCACTATGCCTATTCCCCTCTGACGATTGACATCAACAAGGGATTTTCAAAAACTCAACTGCATGTGAAAATTTTTGTAAACAAATGAATGGATGAATCTAATAAAATATCCAGTGTGTACACTGATCTACGACAGAAAAAATGTGCTGGCATACAATGTCAAGTTTTTATTTATCAGTAATTTTTGTTTTTCACCACTGGCAACATATGCCTTGTAATTATAGATTACAGTCTGCGAAGGACTGGGGACCTGTTCAAGGTGTACCCGCCTCTCACCGGGTGCCTATTGACCGCTGTCAATAGGCACCAGCTCCCCCGTGACACTGTACGGAAGCAGCGGGTATAGAAAATGGATGTATGGATGTTTTACATGGTGGACATTGATTGCAATTGCAATGATTAAAGCCATGTCCTAAGCAACACCTGAAACAAAAACGTACTGAACATACATAGTACAATAAGTATTTCCCTAAATGGTTGTCACAACAAAATTGTTAAAAGAGGTACATTAACAGTCCCAAATGTTCTGAAGCAATGGAAGTTTTAAACTGCTGCTCTTCTACCTTCCCATAACAGGTAGCTCAGCTGCAGGTCTTACATTAGCTTGTACAGCTTGCACAGAAAAGAGATTTGTTTTCAGTTGTTTGTTTTATTTATATCCTCTTTAACAGTGCTCCCACTAACATACATATGGTATTTCTATATTTTAAAAACTGCTATGTTGATTGCTCCAGTTAGGTTAATCTCGCAATAAATTGCTATGCCCTTTAAGAACCAAAATCAGGGATAGCAGCCCCGACATCACCCCACATCAAATTAATTTTAGCATTTTAATATGAACCAAGCATGACCAAAAATACCAGAACAACTCAAACAAAAATATTAAACCTATTTTATCACTTGAACCCAATTTAATATTAAGACCCAATTTATTGCCTACCCTAACATTGTGATCTGAATGTATTAGCTTCATTGTGTTAGCTGCAAATATTGACATTTCTGAGCAGAAGAGTATTTGAAAATCTTTAAAGTGACCTATAAGTTGGGCTATGGTTTGCCACCTCATTGGACCCAATTTCCAAAGGACTTAATCTGGGGCAAATCTGTGAATTTTGTATACAAGATAAAAAATAAGGTTAAAAAGGCTTCTATGGATGTTTTATATTCAGCTGGAATTTCTTGATATGTCTGTGTGCTCGGTTTTTAGTTGAATGTTTGTTTTGGTTTAATTTCTTTTGGAAACTGGGAGACAAATAAAGGGACTGACTTTAAGTAATTCCAATGATATATGTCATAAAGGTTAAGAACAGAGAAAGCTTAACTTAGTGTAATACATAAAAGAAAAAGCTGTTATATTTGCATGATTCCTGTATTTTTTGAGAGACAAAAATGTAATATTGTGTACAATGAGTGAACACACACTGAAAACAAAGCTCTGAGGCTAAGATAGTTTTGTCAAGTACCTTTCATTGAAAATCAAGGGTTTAATTGTTTTCTTTCTCTGTCATTGTGATGTTTTATATGTACATTCTTGCCAACTGGTTTTCATAAGGTGATTGTATAAGATATTGGTGATGCAGATACACTACTCTTTTATTGCCACAGGCTAAAGTTTACACTGCACAGCAGAGAGCATATTCACTACTGGTGATTGCTTTCATCCATCTCCATACTAGTTTACGCAGATTAGTCTCTCCCAGCAGATAGCAGCAGCTGGCTTTTAGGTTTGAGACCATGTCACAGCAGCACAATTTTCTCTTAATTCAGCCATTTTCTTGTGATTAAAAACATATTACAGCTTTAGAAAGTTGTGGTGAAGTGATGTGAGCTCACACACAGCAGATAGTGTAATGGTGTGAACCTAATCTTAATACATCAGTTTGAAGTCCCTAGTAAATTAATGCAGCATCAGCAGCTCCTCCCTGAGCTGCAGCCCTCTTGCTGTTAGCTAAATGACTGATTTTCGTTCAACCTCCTCTGGTCTAACAACCTGCTAGTTCGCTATTCAGTTAGCTATAGAATTCACCTTATGTTCTCCCAATTGTAAACCACCCCTTTATCATACGCCTTTTTATGATACAGCATGTGAATCAAATTCATTGAGTACAAAAAATAGGTAGAGAGCAAAACCGAATGCTTCGTAATTGAGTTAAAGTGAAGAATACAGAAGGTAAAATATGAGCTAGTACATTCCACAGCATAGAGAAAAGAGAGCACTTTTAGATGGGAGGAGAAAATGTTTCTGTATATGAGCCATGTTTACTTTTATAAAAGATGATATCTGGGCCCGAGTCATTGCAAAACTGAAGAACTCCCTTTCATCAAATAATAAGAATATATCAAATAGTGAGAAAGAGTATTGTCTGCACTCAGATTCCATCTACTTTGGTCTTTTTATGTCACACTTAAATGTTTCAGAACTTCAATTTTAATAAAAGTAAACCTGAGTGTGCAGTTTTCTAATTATTATTTCATATATTAAGGAAAAAGCTATTCAAACCCCTTTGGACCCATGAGAAAAAGTAATTTCCCATTGTTCAATAATAAATTAATTGTGGTTAAACACGTTTTTTTTTGGAAGATGAACATGAATAGAAAACATGATGTAGGTTAAAAGGTCTAAAAAAAAACAATTCAAGAACAGATGAAAAATACAGTCAGTGACATATATTAGTCTGGAAAGTGTTAAAACATTGCTTATACTTACAATGTTTTGGGACTTTAGTGAATCACAGTAACAGTCACTACCCTGAATCAGAGAAAACATGCAAAAGTGATGAATCTTTTAGAGAGTGGTGGACCAAACATAATTACTCCATTATTATTTTCTGATTTTTGTTATGATATGTTTTACATACAGGTCCTTCTCAAAATATTAGCATATTGTGATAAAGTTCATTATTTTCCATAATGTCATGATGAAAATTTAACAGTCATATATTTTAGATTCATTGCACACTAACTGAAATATTTCAGGTTTTTATTGTCTTAATACAGATGATTTTGGCATACAGCTCATGAAAACCCAAAATTCCTATCTCACAAAATTAGCATATTTCATCCGACCAATAAAAGAAAAGTGTTTTTAATACAAAAAACGTCAACCTTCAAATAATCATGTACAGTTATGCACTCAATACTTGGTCGGGAATCCTTTTGCAGAAATGACTGCTTCAATGCGGCGTGGCATGGAGGCAATCAGCCTGTGGCACTGCTGAGGTCTTATGGAGGCCCAGGATGCTTCGATAGCGGCCTTTAGCTCATCCAGAGTGTTGGGTCTTGAGTCTCTCAATGTTCTCTTCACAATATCCCACAGATTCTCTATGGGGTTCAGGTCAGGAGAGTTGGCAGGCCAATTGAGCACAGTGATACCATGGTCAGTAAACCATTTACCGGTGGTTTTGGCACTGTGAGCAGGTGCCAGGTCGTGCTAAAAAATGAAATCTTCATCTCCATAAAGCTTTTCAGCAGATGGAAGCATGAAGTGCTCCAAAATCTCCTGATAGCTAGCTGCATTGACCCTGCCCTTGATAAAACACAGTGGACCAACACCAGCAGCTGACACGGCACCCCAGACCATCACTGACTGTGGGTACTTGACACTGGACTTCTGGCATTTTGGCATTTCCTTCTCCCCAGTCTTCCTCCAGACTCTGGCACCTTGATTTCCGAATGACATGCAGAATTTGCTTTCATCCGAAAAAAGTACTTTGGACCACTGAGCAACAGTCCAGTGCTGCTTCTCTGTAGCCCAGGTCAGGCGCTTCTGCCGCTGTTTCTGGTTCAAAAGTGGCTTGACCTGGGGAATGTGGCACCTGTAGCCCATTTCCTGCACACGCCTGTGCACGGTGGCTCTGGATGTTTCTACTCCAGACTCAGTCCACTGCTTCCGCAGGTCCCCCAAGGTCTGAAATCAGCCCTTCTCCACAATCTTCCTCAGGGTCCGGTCACCTCTTCTCGTTGTGCAGCGTTTTCTGCCACACTTTTTCCTTCCCACAGACTTCCCACTGAGGTGCCTTGATACAGCACTCTGGGAACAGCCTATTCGTTCAGAAATTTCTTTCTGTGTCTTACCCTCTTGCTTGAGGGTGTCAATAGTGGCCTTCTGGACAGCAGTCAGGTCGGCAGTCTTACCCATGATTGGGGTTTTGAGTGATGAACCAGGCTGGGAGTTTTAAAGGCCTCAGGAATCTTTTGCAGGTGTTTAGAGTTAACTCGTTGATTCAGATGATTAGGTTCATAGCTCGTTTAGAGACCCTTTTAATGATATGCTAATTTTGTGAGATAGGAATTTAGGGTTTTCATGAGCTGTATGCCAAAATCATCCGTATTAAGACAATAAAAGACCTGAAATATTTCAGTTAGTGTGCAATGAATCTAAAATATATGAATGTTAAATTTTCATCATGACATTATGGAAAATAATGAACTTTATCACAATATGCTAATATTTTGAGAAGGACCTGTATGTAAAACATATCATAACAAAAATCAGAAAATAATAATTTTTCGTAATTAGTGCCAGAGGCTAATCTGTAATTTGGAGGTTGCATTTCTCTAATCCCAGGTTCTGAGGCAGTTGAACTTGCTAAAATGTTCCACTGCAGCAAGAGAAGATGCATTTAAGTGTCAAGGGCCCATCATTTAGATCAATGTTAATGTTTTCTGCCTTCTCAGAAAGCAGCAGTCCAGGCATTCATTGCTATTCCAAACACAGTCGAGTTCTGTGGTGCCCTCAGAGCAGAATGATTGGCCTAGCGTGTGCCAGACATTTAAAACTCTGCAGCTTTGGAAAAAAAAAGGCTGTCGCTTTGTGCATAGACGATGCAGAAGGAGGGGGTTCTTACCAAGGAAATTAGATGTCTAACTGATTTGTATGTAAGCTTATGGTATCTTGGAGCTGCATCAATGAAAAGCATTTGATATTTATGTGTGCCTTGGAGAACACTCCTTGCAAAAGCTTTGCTCGTTAGATATCAGGAGCTATAACTCTGTGGCAAATTCGAAATTAGGATTAGGGATATCAAAACCTGCTCAGTCAGTAATCACTAATTTTATTTCT
Source organism: Girardinichthys multiradiatus (assembly GCF_021462225.1). Lineage (NCBI taxonomy): Eukaryota > Metazoa > Chordata > Actinopteri > Cyprinodontiformes > Goodeidae > Girardinichthys > Girardinichthys multiradiatus. The sequence goes on from NC_061818.1 coordinate 18,729,207, forward strand.
ACTGAGCTCCAGTTTTTTTGATCCAAGAGGTTATCAATTTCCACTTTTTTAATGAACACTGTGACATGAAAAAATACAAGACATGAAGCAATTACTGTGCTGATTCAAAGAACATACAGTGGTTATGCATATGTCATTGTATCATTTTAGGAAATCAGTTTGTTTCCTTTTTTTGAAAACAATCTTACAAGTTCTGCTAGTTAAAAAGTCAAATTGACATTAACAGTATCTTGATCACAGCAAGTGACAATGTAATTGTACAAACTAAATATAGAAATCTGCCTGACTACATCAGAGGGCCATATCTCAAATTATTTACATTTTAAGATTTTAGTCCCTTTCTTGGAGATATTTGTGACATGTAAATTTAGGTTTATCAATAGGGCCATCATTGTACAAAATCAAAAGTCCAATAGTTGTGTTCTATTCAAATCTTTTGGGACTGATCCCTGTTGGTTTCATCCAAGTTATTTTTTTGAGACCAGAAGGGAAACACAAGAAAAAGATTTGAATTAACCGACACAAATCTTCTCATCCTGCTTTCCTTTATCTGTTGCTTATATTGACATTTCTCTTTGCGTTTTCTGTACAAAAGATCTATTTCTATATTTACAATAAATTTGTTATGAAAATAATAAAGAAATGTCAAGTTGAATGTTTATTATTCACCTAAATATATTATGCAGGCACATCAACAAGTGATGTGTGCTATTGTGTGGCAGGCACAAATTGCGTGCTGCTGACTCCATTAAACAGGTCATGCAGTTCAGTTGTTTTTCAATACACCTGGACCACTTGTGCTTTCCATTACCACCCCTTTAGTTCTTTGAGGATGCACAAGCACAGATTGACACTTGAAGAGCAGAAAAAGCAAAGCCTGATGACTCATGTTGTCATGATGTAGGGTTATTTGGTTTTTGGTTTCGGGTTCCTTATGTTTTTCACAGTTAAGGTTTTGACTCGTTCTTTTCAAATTCAATTCAATTCAATTCAAAAATAATTTATTAATCCCAAAGGGAAATTAAATGTTGTTATTATTCTTCTTAGATTTTGAATCATGCCTCTGTTATTTTTCCTGGTCATGCTTTAGTTTTGTCGTCTTGTTCATGTTTTGTCAAGTTTGGTTTTCGGATCTGGTTATGCTTTAGCTTGATGTTTTTCTAGTTTGTTTATTAGAGTCTCTGTTTTTGCCGCAGCCACGTTTTGTTCTGTCTGTCAATTAAGTTTATTCGGCTCACCTGTCCAAGTTAATCTGTCCACTTGCTCCACCTGGTTTTCATTCGATATATTCACACCTGCTCTGTTTGTCTTCGCGGAAACATCTTTCACTCTCATGCTCATGTCAAGTTTTGATGCTCAAGTCTTGTTTTCGGATCATGCCATGCCTGTCTCGCCTGCCCGTCCGTTGTTTTGTTCCTGCCTCCTGCTGTGAGTGAGTTTTTTGTTTTTTCGTAATTAAAACCTTTTCACTTACCATCACGCTGCCTGCTCACCTGCATTCTGGGGTCCGATATCAAGTAAACCGTGACAGAACCGTGACAGTATGTTTCCGCCAAACATGGACCTCGCGAACAGTAGGCAGCAGAGCGCCAGGGATCGCTGGGTTAAGCAGCAAATGAAGGAGGCGATGAGACTTCTGCCGATGGATTTGGAGGTTCTGCCATCTCCTCTGCTGCTGGAACAGATGGAGCATGAGGCGGCCCAGCGCCAGAGAGTTCGGGAGGGCTGTTCTGTCCCTCCGCCTCAGCTCCAACGTTCCCCCACCTGCTTCCGTACCGGCAAGAAAGCCGTCATCTTCCTCCCGCAGCAAGAATCACCGTCATGCAGGGATTCCCAGGCGGTCGCCTGGCGAGGAGGTGGTTTCCCTGCCAGCTGACGTGAGGGCTGCAGCACGTAAGCCCGCATCTTCGTCTGCCACAGCACTGTCTGCCAGGCTCGCTGCACCTCCGCCCATGCCGTCTGCACTCGCTCCAGCCCGGAGTTCTGGGGCAACACCTGCCGAGCTGGAGCTTGAGGTTCACGGCACGCCAAATCAAGATCCTCAGGACGACAGGTCTCCTGTATTCCTCTCCTGAGCTGATGGAAAGTATAAAGCAGATCGAGATGGAGTATGAAGCGGCAGTAAGGCTGTTTTACGGCCATCCTCCATCATCCACATCAAGCCTCCATGGAGCTGCTACAGAGCAGCCCACGTCAAGTCTCCAGGGTGCTGCTGCAGAGCAGCCCACGTCAAGTCTCCAGGGCGCTGCTGCAGAGCAGCCCACGTCAAGTCTCCAGGGCGCTGCTGCAGAGCAGCCCACGTCAAGTCTCCAGGGCGCTGCTGCAGAGCAGCCCACGTCAAGTCTCCAGGGCGCTGCTGCAGAGCAGCCCACGTCAAGTCTCCAGGGCGCTGCTGCAGAGCAGCCCACGTCAAGTCTCCAGGGCGCTGCTGCAGAGCAGCCCACGTCAAGTCTCCATGGAGCTGCTACAGAGCAGCCCACGTCAAGTCTCCATGGAGCTGCTACAGAGCAGCCCACGCCAGGAGTCCAGGGAGCTGCTGCTGCTGCAGAGCAGCCCACGCCAGGACTCCAGGGAGCTGCTGCTGCAGAGCAGCCCACGCCAGGACTCCAGGGAGCTGCTGCTGCTGCAGAGCAGCCCACGCCAAGACTCCAGGGAGCTGCTGCTGCTGCAGAGCAGCCCATGCCAGGACTCCAGGGAGCTGCTGTTGATGCAGAGCAGCCCACGCCAAGTCTCCAGGGCGCTGCTGCAGAGCAGCCCACGTCAGGACTCCAGGGAGCTGTTGCAGAGCAGCCCACGCCAGGACTCCAGGGAGCTGCTGCAGAGCAGCCCACGCCAGGACAACAGGGAGCTGCTGCAGAGCAGCCCACGCCAGGACTCCAGGGAGCTGCTGCAGAGCAGCCCACGCCAGGACTCCAGGGAGTTATTGCAGAGCAGCCCACGCCAGGACTCCAGGGAGCTGCTGCAGAGCAGCCTACGCCAGGACCACAGCCTGACCTTAAGTCAGCCTCGACCCCCTCCAAACGGCGCAGAAGACGTCGTAAGAGGGACGCCCCGGCTCAAGTCATCGGGGGCCCCGGCGACGCGCCTCTGCTCACGCCACTGAGGGTCTGGCCGACGCCTCAGCTCCTGCTCACGTCACTGAGGATCCAGCCGACGCCTCAGCCTCTGCTCACGCCACCGAGGGTCCGGCCAACGCCTCAGCCTCTGCTCAAGCCACTGAGGGCCCGGCCGACGCCTCAGCCTCTGCTCACGCCACTGAGGGTCCGGCCGACGCCTCAGCTCCTGCTCACGTCACTAAGGGTCTGGCCGACGCCTCAGCTCCTGCTCACGTCACTGAGGATCCAGCCGACGCCTCAGCCTCTGCTCACGCCAACGAGGGTCCGGCCAACGCCTCAGCCTCTGCTCACGCCACTGAGGGCCCGGCCGACGCCTCAGCCTCTGCTCACGCCACTGAGGGTCCAGCCGATGCCTCAGCTCCTGCTCACGTCACTGAGGGTCCGGCCAACGCCTCAGCTCCTGCTCACGTCTGTGAGGATCCCGCCTCAGCTCCTGTTCCTAGTCTGCAGGCGATTAAGGAACGTTTTGTCCTCGTTCTGGCTTTTGAACCCAGAGCTGAGGGTTCGCCAGGCTCTGCTTCAGCCTCTGAAGGTTCGCCAGGCTCTGCTTCATCCTTTGAAGGTTCGCCAGGCTCTGCTTCAGCCTCTGAAGGTTTGCCAGGCTCTGCTTCAGCCTCTGAGGGTTCGCCAGGCTGTGCTTCAGCCTCTGAGGGTTCGCCAGGCTGTGCTTCAGCCTCTGAGGGTTCGCAAGGCTGTGCTTCAGCCTCTGAGGGTTCGCCAGGCTGTGCTTTAGCCTCTGAGGGTTCGCCAGGCTCCACGCCTCTGGAGTTCCACAGAGTGTCTGGGAAGTCCTCTACTCTGCTCAGTCGGCCTCCACGTCTTTGGTGCAGTCCTGGTCGCCCGCCTGAACTCTGTGCCTGCTCGGGACGACCTCCTGGTCGGGTCGCCCACCCGAACTCTGTGCCTGCTCGGGTCGACCTCCTAGTCGCCCGCCTTAACTCTGTGCCTGCTCGGGACGACCTCCTGGTCGCCCACCTGAACTCTGTTTTTGTTTTTGGCCCTCCTACCTAGATCCCCACCGCCCGCCCTGGTCGAGCTGTTTTCTTTTTGTTTGGACTGTTGTGGGCGTCTGGCTTGGGGGGGGGGGGGGGTTCTGTCATGATGTAGGGTTGTTTGGTTTCGGGTTTCTTATGTTTTTCACAGTTAAGGTTTTGACTCGTTATTTTGTTATTATTCTTCTTAGATTTTGAATCATGCTTCTGTTATTTTTCCTGGTCATGTTTTAGTTTTGTCGTCTTGTTCATGTTTTCTCAAGTTTGGTTTTCGGATCTGGTTATGCTTTAGCTTGATGTTTTTCTAGTTTGTTTATTAGAGTCTCTGTTTTTGCCGCAGCCACGTTTTGTTCTGTCTGTCAATTAAGTTTATTCGGTTCACCTGTCCAAGTTAATCTGTCCCCTTGCTCCACCTGGTTTTCACTCGATATATTCACACCTGCTCTGTTTGTCTTCGCGGAAACATCTTTCACTCTCATGCTCATGTCTAGCTTTGATTCTCATGTCTTGTTCTCCTGCTCATGTCAAGGTTTGATGCTCAAGTCTTGTTTTCGGATCATGCCATGCCTGTCTCGCCTGCCCGTCCGTTGTTTTGTTCCTGCCTCCTGCTGTTAGTGAGTTTTTGTTTTTTCGTCATTAAAACCTTTTCACTTACCATCACGCTGCCTGCTCGTCTGCATTCTGGGGTCCGATATCAAGTAAATCATGACACATGTATATAACAGCAAGATCCACCTCAGTCAGCGACCCAGTGAGACTGAGCGGTCAAGGTCTAATAATGATCAAACATACACATTTTTGTAAAACCCTGTTTGATAGGTTGGTGTGGAAGGATGCAGAGGACTGCTGAAGGCATTCTACTTTTTTGGTTAATAGGGGCAATTGGTTGTGGGTAATGTTTTATCCATATTGCAAACTGAATCAAGCATGGACAACTACTGCGTGACAAGCAGAATAATTAAATACACACATAAACAATGATCAGGGATCAAGGAGCATGGTGGTGCAGCTGTTAAAAGTATTGATTTACAGCTAGAATGAAATAAAGTACTTGATACTCATTGTTATCCTCAGAAACTACAGCATCATTATGGAGCTTTTTTCACTTTATCCAGAAGAACAGCAATTCTTTTCTGGGGAATCCCTTTCCTTGGCATTGATTGATTGCAGAGATTCACGTAGGAACACACATTTACTAAAGCACTAATGAATCTTGTTCATCTACTTTGGAATCCTGCCTGCAGCTGTATGAGTGCCAGTTTAAAAAAAAGTAGAGGAATACAAGCAGCTAAAGTGATGCTAAAAGGAATCTGACATCTGGATAAGTGACATTTGTTGGCAGATGTCCACCAGAGTGATTAATACAAACAAAGCCTAAAATATATGCACTTATCTCTTTGCAAAAAATCTGCCAGTGAATAGATGTTTAAGACAATTTTACATTCTGAGCCCCACCCACTGCTTAGCACAAAAAAGTGTGGTGAATAGTGAATTGCCTCCCTCTGATCTGTCACAGAACGCCCGTGCACTGAGCATGTTGTAGATTTTGGCATCGGTTCTACAAACAGTAAAACATGAGATAGATATATAAATTGAACAGTGAAAGCTAATGTAATTCCATATGATTAAAGACAGAGATTCTAGTTACTTTGTGATTCTGCTGCAGTTAATGAGAGTATAATTTAACTGGGTGGCTAAACTCAGATTGCAGCGATAGTTTTGCCCAATTACTCTATTCTAGTACTGCACCTTGTTAGGAAAACATGCAGTTTTAATGTTATTTTGATGACAGTATTGGTTTCAATTTACTCGTCTGCTCATCTTCCCATGAATTCACACCACTGTCAATGAGTTTTGGCATCTCTGCACTAAATTCTATACTAAGTAAGAGCATAAAGGGCACCCACAGTCTGTCCAACTGACTTGGTGTGAAGTTTGTTGCTCAGGCATCACACTTTAAATATAGTAACCTACAAAATATTGTTTAAAGGCAGCCCTTTTAAAATTGTGATAACACACATTGATATTAATATGAGAGCTATTCAATTGATACAAATTTTATACTGAAAATATGAGCTATCATTAGAGCGCTAATTTTCTTTTTACAATTGTCTAAAGCCTACAGCAGTATGGTGACATCATAGATGCATGACAGAGGGACACTAAATCTGGCAGGGGTCATATTGTTTAGCCTGATTAGTGTCTCAACTTATAAGTGCATCAGCACAAATATTAATATCAGGTATTGCAAAATCTAAAACATTCCAAATAAAGGATTCTAAAGGATCATACTAATTTTAAATGTATGCCATCATTTATTGTTTTTTCACCTCATTTTCTGCCCTCCTTCCATGTCCGCTCTCTGTCTTCTATTCTTTGTCCATCTAAAGAAAACTCTTTCCCCTTCACGGCTGCCAGCTTTGCTCTTTCACACAGTCTCTTCTCCTTTATTTTGCCATTCACTCTATGCCTGTTTCTTCATGACAACATTCTCTCCCTATACTCTATACCTTTCATTGTCGCTACATAACCCTCTGACAATTGTTTAAGCCTTGGCATCTACAGAAAAATTCCATATTGCTAAAGAGCCAAAAGTGAGAACTACACATGCTGAGCTTGTTATCACCTCTGGATTAGCAGAGTGGATTAACCTTTCATCCCCATTTTCGTACAGTTAAGTCATATTCCAGCATGTTTCTCTATATTATTGTCCATTATGCAATTTTTCTTTGGCTATAGCTTTCAGGTATGGAGGTAAAAAAGTGAGAGATGCGCACACACAGCACACACAAAAAATAAATAGAATTCAGAGAAAGTAAAGGCTTGCTGTAATGTCACTTTGACCTCACTCCTCTTTTTCTCTCTCACACACAAACACACACACACCCATGTAGTGTTCTCCTATCCTTACAGGGACTTTGCACAGAGTTCCATTCATTGCTATAGCCTAACCCTGACCCTTTTCCCTAAACGTTACCCTTACCAGTATATACCTTACCCAAAACCTAACCTGAACTCATTGTATACCTTAGAAGTAAACCTAATGATTAACCCACATAACCCATGTCCCCATGTCTTGATCAGGCAAAATGTCCACACAATGGTGAATGTCCGTCAGGGATTGATCCACACAATGTTATATTTAATTCAATTCAATTCAGTTTTATTTATATAGCGCCAATTCACAACACATGTTGGATCAAGGCACTTAACAACAGTCAGGTACATACATTCCAATTAATCCTAACCATTGAACAGTGTAATCAAAGTTAGTTATTTATTCAAATTGGATAAAACGTTTTTCTGTCTAAGGAAACCCAGCAGATTGCATCCAGTCAGTGACTTGCAGCATTCACTCCTCCTGGATGAGCATGTAGAGACAGTGGACAGTCACTGGTGTTGACTTTGCAGCAATCCCTCATACTGAGCATGCATGTAGCGACAGCGGAGAGGAAAAACTCCCTTTTAACAGGAAGAAACCTCCAGCAGAACCAGGCTCAGTGTGAGCGGCCATCTGCCACAACCGACTGGGGGTTTGAGAGAACAGAGCAGAGACACAAAGAGAACAAAGAAGCACTGATCCAGGAGTACGTTCCATAGGAAGGAAAAGTGAATATTAATGGATAGCTCCTTTAGTCGTTTCACCTAGAAAGAAAGAACAGATAAACTCTGAGCTGGTTTTCAAGGTTAGAGTCTGAAAGAGAGCACATATAATTAGTTACAGTTAAGCTCAGTCAATCGCCACGTCTAGGAGAGAGAAAGGGTTAAACACTAAAAGAAAGGGCCATGTGGATCATCGGTGAGCATTAAGTTGTTGCCAGCAGAAGCTCGGACAATTCTCCTCTCCAGAAAGGTGTCATAGGCAGACACAGAGCCAGGCCAGGTGTAGCTTCTAGGAAGAGAAAAGAGAGAACAAGGTTAAAAGCTGGAATAACAGCAAATAATGCAAAATTGGAGAGTAGTGTGAGAATGTAGCAAAGAGGGTGAAAGTGGTCATTATGTCCTCCAGCAGCCTAAGCCTATAGCAGCATAACTACACAGATAGTTTAAATTCAGATTGTTTAGTTAAACGGCGCTTATTTACAACAATGTCGTCTCAAGGCACCCCACAAAGGGTCCCACTGATGGTCATTGTTATACTAAAAACCACAAGGATTGGGATACCTCTCTCTGTCAGACTGATTATAACCATTGGAAAAGAGGGAGTCATACAGGTAACAGAAATGGAGGGTGTGTTTGCACCTCTGCCATAACTGAGCCGGTTTAGGCTAAACCTGACTGCCCCTTACTCCAACTAACAGGGAGGGAGGAAGGCTCCCTCCCTGATAAACTCAGCCACTCTAACTATAAGCTTTATCAAAAAGGAAAGTTTTAAGCCTAGCCTTAAAAGTGGACAGGGTCTCTGCCTCACGGACTAAAACTGGGAGCTGGTTCCACAGGAGAGGAGCCTGATAACTAAAGGATCTGCCTCCCATTCTACTTCTAGAGACTCTAGGAACCACCAGTAAACCTGCAATCTGAGAACGAAGTGCTCTGTTAGGAACATATGGAACAATCAGATCTCTGATATATGATGGAGCTAGATCATTAAGGGCTTTATATGTGAGGAGGAGAATTTTAAATTCTATTCTGGATTTAACAGGGAGCCAATGAAGGGAAGCTAAAATAGGAGAAATATGATCTCTCTTTTTAATTTTCATCAGAACTCTTGCTGCAGCATTTTGAATCAGCTGAAGGCTTTTAACTGCATTTTGTGGACATCCTGATATTAACGAATTACAATAGTCCAGCCTTGAAGTAACAAATGCATGGACTAGTTTTTCAGCGTCACTCCTGGATAGAATATTTCTAATTTTGGCAATGTTCCGGAGGTGAAAGAAGGAAATCCTAGAAACCTGTTTAATATGGGATTTAAATGACATGTCCTGGTCAAAAGTAACACCAAGGTTTTTTTACTTTATTACCGGAGGTCAAGTTAATGCCATCCAGGTTAAGTGATTGACTAAGCAGTTTCTTTTTTAAAGACTCCGGTCCAAAGACGACAACTTCTGTCTTGTCTGAATTTAGAAGCAAAAAATTTAAAGTCATCCAAGTTTTTATATCTTCAAGACATGCTTGTAGTCTATCTAACTGGTTGGGTTCATCAAGATTTATGGATAAGTAAAGCTGAGTATCATCAGCGTAACAGTGAAAATTTATCCTATGCTGCCTGATAATTTGACCTATTGGAAGCATATATATAGTAAAGAGAATTGGCCCAAGTACTGAACCCTGTGGTACTCCACAATTAACCCTGGAGTTTAAAGATGATTTATCATTTACATGAACAAACTGGAATCTGTCAGACAGATAAGATTTAAACCAGCCTAGCGCTGTTCCCCTGATCCCTACAGAATATTCCAGCCTTTCTAAGAGAATATTATGGTCGACTGTATCAAATGCAGCACTGAGATCTAACAGAACCAGTACAGACACAAGTCCATTATCTGAGGCCATAAGAATATCATTAGTGACTTTCAGCAGAGCTGTTTCAGTGCTATGATGAGCTCTGAAGCCTGACTGAAACTCTTCAAACAGGTCATTGCTGTGCAAATGCTCACACATTTGATTAGCAACTATTTTTTCAATAATTTTAGATAAGAATGGAAGATTGGATATAGGTCTGTAATTTATTAAGTCATCTCGATCAGGCGAAGGTTTCTTAAGTAAAGGTTTAATTACAGCTACCTTAAAAGCCTGTGGTACATATCCATTTACTAAAGATAGATTAATCATATCTAAAATGGGGCTGGTAATCAGAGGGAACACTTCCTTAAATAATTTGGTTGGGATTGGGTCTAACATACAAGTTGAAGGTTTAGATGAAGCTAATATTTCTGATAACTCAGGAAGCTCCACAGGATCAAAACAGTCCAAACACAAATCAGGTTCTGCAGTTATTTCCAATGTTGTCTCACTTGCTGAGGATGAAGTAATCATCTTCGGGAGTATGTCAAAGATTTTAATAGAATCAATTTTATTTAAGAAGAATCCCATAAAGTCATGACTGCTAAGAGCTAAGGGAATGGATGGCTCAACAGAGCTATGACTCTGTGTAAGTTTAGCAACTGTACTAAAGAGAAACCTAGGATTATTCTTGTTCTCTTCTATTAATGATGAGAAATAAGCTGTTCTGGCTTGGCGAAGCGTCTTTTTATATTACAGTAAGCTATTTTTCCAGATTAAGTAGGAATCCTCTAGGTGTGTAGAGCACATGTGCACGTGCATGCACACGCACACACACACACACTCTTGTTTTAGTATATGTTGTAAGGATCTTGCATTAACTGTCATTGACCTTTATTGATTTCCATTCATTTTCAACCCCTTCTATGACCTGACCCTACCCCTAAACCTAACCCTCAGCCTCACCTTAACTTAATTCACACCAAGCAAAATAGAGTACAATGAAAATTTCAACACTTTGATGGTGAAACAGGAAAACATGGTCCTCACTCAGCCAAAAAAACAGGAGCACACACATGCACACACATATGAACGCACACCCCAAAACATCCCAACTTTGAAAAAATAAAAGCATCATAACACTAAAAGTTAGACCAAATTTGGAAAGCTAAACACAAACTTGCAGAGTGAACATGTCATGTTGAAAGGTTTGAATTCAGTTCAATTCAGTTTATTTATATAGTGCCAATTCACAACACATGTTGTCTCAAGGCACTTCACAAAAATCAGGTACATACATTCCAATTAATCCTAACCTTTGAACAGTGCAGTCAGATTCATTTATTTATTTGAATTGGATAAAAAGTTTTTCTATCTAAGGAAACCCAGCAGATTGCATTGAGTGAGAGATTTGTAGCATTCACTCCTCCTGGAGGAGCATGTAGCGACCGTGGACAGTCACTGGCGTTGACTTTGCAGCAATCCCTCATACTGAGCATGCATGTAGCGACAGTGGAGAGGAAAAACTCCCTTTTAACAGGAAGAAACCTCCAGCAGAACCAGGCTCAGTGTGAGCGGCCATCTGCCACGACTGACTGGGGCTTTGAGAGAACAGAGCAGAGACACAAAGAGAACAAAGAAGCACTGATCCAGGAGTACTTTCTATGGGAAGGAAAAGTAAATGTTAATGGATGTAGCTCCTTTAGTCATTTCACCTAGAAAGAAAGAACAGATAAACTCTGAGCCAGTTTTCAAGGTTAGAGTCTGAAAGAGAGCACATATAATTAGTTACAGTAAAAGCTCAGTCAATCGCCATGTCTAGGAGAGAGAAATGGTTAAATACTGAAAGACAGGGCTATGTGGATCATCTGTAGAGGCTGAGCATTAAGTTGTTGCAAGCAGAGGGTGTCACAGGTAGACACAGAGCCAGGCCAGGTGTAGCTTCTAGGAAGAGAAAAGAGAGAACAAAGTTAAAAGCTGTAATAACAGCAAATAATGCAAAATTGGAGTGTAGTGTGAGAATGTAGCGAAGAGGGTGAAAGTGGTCATTATGTCCTCCAGCAGCCTAAGCCTATGGCAGCATAACTACAGAGATAGTTTCAGTCTCAGTTTATTTATTTATATAGTGCTTATTTACAACAATGTCATCTCAAGGCACCCCACAAAGGGTATGGAACAGCGCGGAGCCGCCAGAGAGGCCAGACCAAACCACTGAGTGTCAGATCCCGGCCACCCCAGAACGGGCCACGTGTAGTGGAACTAAGTAAAATAATAAACTGATAAAGTTTATCCATCTAGAGCTCACTGATGGCCATTGTTATACTAAAAAAAAAAAAGATCAAAATACCGCTCTCTGTCAGACTGATTATAAACATTGGAAAAGAGAAGGGGTCATACAGGTAGCAGAAATGGAGGGTGTGTTTGCACCTCAACCATAACTGAGCCAGTTTAGGCTTAACCTGACTCCCCCTTACTCCATCCAACAGGGAGGGAGGAAGGCGGAGGTAAAAAATAAGGAAGATAGCTCAGGATAACCTAAGCCACTCTAACTCTAAGCTTTATCAAAAAGGAACGTTTTAAGCCTAGCCTTAAGAGTAGACAGGCTGTCTGCATCATGGACCAAAACCGGGAGCTGGTTACACGGGAGAGGAGCTTGATAACTACAGGATCTGCCTCCCATTCTACTTCTAGAGACTCTAGGAACCATCAGTATTCATTACCTATTTTCAAGCTGACAGGCAAGCTTAAGAAATAAGTTATTTAAAATATATATTTTAACAAGGTTTGTAAACAGTTTTGATGCCTCAGAGAGGCTACTGATCTCGTTCAGCAATTTGAGTTATACTCTAAAGAGAAGGAGATTGGAATTAGTGATGCTATCAAGAACTGATTGGAGTTAAATTGTATCATTATTGGTCTTTATTGCTGGGTTACCTACAAAGAAGGTATTGTTGATTCTGGCTGGGGACAGTATTGGATGGGGGACAGGTAAGTGGTGGTGTATGAACAGTCTGTATTTCACCTGAAAGCTTGACTGATCTTCAGTTGGTATTTTTGCTGAGGGCAGACAGGTAGGTGAGTAATAATTGAATAATAATAATATGTAGAGACAGTGGTCACTAAAAAATGGCTGCCGACTAAATGGCACTTAAAGGCCCTTCAGCCTAAATCCCCTTCTGGTTCACATGTGAAGTATTTATTTAGATTGCGCATGTGTAAAGGAAAAGCTGCCCAAGTTTTATTCTGGTTTAAGAATGGAGATGGGATAAAACAATGGATAATAACTAAAATGTAAGTTTATGAATGTAGTTAGTGGTTAAGGAATGTGGTCACAGTTAGGGTTAGTTGTCAAGGTCACAATTAGGTTTAGAGGTTTGAGTATCAAAGCAATGAATTTGTTAACCAGAAAGACAGGTCACGTGAAATCTGACAGTGAGGGGGTAAGCTTCTCAAGAGAGTTTTAAAGTCATGGACCAGAACCAAAAAGTGACAAGATGATCAGCAGGTTACCTGATAGGTATTACTTGGATACAAGAAGAAAAGAAGTAAGTAATGATCTTTAATTGGAGCAAACCATAGAGGGAGGGCCGTATTACCACATCCTAGACTGACAATATGGCACCACAAACGTGGTCCTCATATACAGAAAAGTTGATGGAGGGGGTGAACAGTACAGCAGTAGATAAGGGAAGAAAATAGAAGAAGACAATACACAATTCAACAATTACCCCAGATGGTAATCTGGTAATAATTGTGAATCCCTTCATGTTATGCTTAAATTCACCTACAACTACAAAAAAACAAAAAAAAAACAAATGTGGAAATAAAATTACCCTCAGCACAGCAATTCCCCTGCCCCTTTAAGCCAAATTGGAGATATTTTTGCTCTTTCATTAAAATGTTAAAGTTAGTTTAAGGAAACTTTTAATTTTGTTTTCAATTTAATCTTCTAAATTGAATTTAAAATATTAATTTAGATTTATTCAACAATAGTCAAGGGGCTAAATAGTATAAAGTATAACAATGTGCATTACCTAATCTTAGCTATGAATATTTCTAAAATTATTGTTGCTGTAGAAAGCAGAATTACTTGTGCTGTTGCCACTGCTCATGCACCCTCCTTACAACATGCACTTGATGTAGTTGCAAATTTGTGCAGCAACTTGACAGTATTTTTAATGAAAGAGGGGCATAATGCAATAGACTGAACATCAGCATCAAAGTGTGCAGTCTGATCACGTCTAGTAACAAAATAATTTAAACACAGAAATAACCAGAGGACATTTTCCAATCAAATCTGTCCCAAGAGATATTGACAGTGTTGGTTTGGGTTTCACACAGTAAAAAATGCCACAAACATTAATGAAGTGCAGAACACAGCTCCTTTTCACTTAACTGTGTGAAGTGGGTGCGAACATCAGATTGTCAGTTTCAGAGAGTCATGGATAATGAGTGAAACAGACACCTTCTGTCCAACACGGAGAAAGATGTCAGAGGATGGGGATTTTGAAACAAGCTGACCATCTGATGTGTTTGAATTGTATATATGCAGACAAAGTAATAATTCTGGTCATTCATGCTAACACATGCACCATTCTTCATAGAATATTGAGAAAACATGACTGAACACACTAATGGAAATGAGAAAGCTCAGAACTGATTGTCCAAATAAAAACTACAAGCATGTTGTTACGCTCTTGTTTCACTGTTTTTATGAAAAAGCAAGTTAGTACAGGACAACAGATCTGATAATGATAAAAGGTCAGTCCTAATTTTCAGTTTGGAAATAATTGATCTTTTTACAGATTTTATTTTGTTCTACAACCACAAAATTCAATGTATTTAATTGGTATTTTATGTGACAGACCAACACAAATTAGCACAGTATTCTGAAGTGGGAGGAAAAGGATGTGTGATTTTCAATAACTTTTAAAAATAAATGTCCAAAATGTTAACTCAAATCAAATCCATTGCAACCAATTGCCCCCAGAAGCAGGCTTATAAGATAATATTAGGGAAAAAACCAGCATCATAAAGATTGAACAACACACCAGACAGGTAAGGGAAGTTGAGAAGTTCAAAAACAAAAACAAAACAAAAATACACCAAGAGACCTTCACACAGAAAAGTTGTAGCTGTGATTTGAAAAAAGTACATTCTTGCTGTTAGGCGACAGAACTAACAACGGGTCCAGTCTGCAGTTCTTAATGGACAGACCTATCAATCCATTGTCCATATTGCTTATCCTTGCACAGTGCCTATCTCCAGTTTTCATTGATGGAGGTCAGGTACACCCTGGACAGATGGCTAGTCTATCCCTTGGCAACCCAGAAACACAAAGGGTAGACAACCATACACAGATACACTGATACTTAAAGAATTTTTTGAGAGATCACTTAACATGCATGTTTTTGGACTGTAGGAGGAAACCGGAGTACCCGGGGAGAACCCACCCATGCCCAGGGAGAACATGCAAACACCATGCAGAAAGACCCCAGGATTCAAACCCAGAACCTTCTTGCTGTCAGGCAACAGAACTATCAACTGCTCTACTGTTGAGCTGTTCCTAAAGCTACAGAAATATTATAAATCTTGGAAGTAAATTTAGAAAGTGCATCCCTCTGAGGTTCTTTAAGACAATTATAAGTCTGTCAGTCTCTACTTTCTGGTAGAAAATATTAAAAGCTTTCCTTGGCACCCATGTAATTACCCAGTATATTCCGTGTCATCTAAGCTCTGTATGAAAAGCACATCAGGAATCACCTTGCGATTACAAAACTATTAATGCTCATTAGAATGTTTCTTCATTCTGCTTTTTCACCCTCTCTCACATTTTTAAATCTTTCTATCCTTTAATCCTTTCCCATCACTTTTAGGTTCATCACTCCTTGCTCTGTCTTTTTCCCTCACTTAGTGTGCTGCTAATTTAAATAGGAGGCAGTCTGGGGCCATGTCTATTTCTTTGATTTGCTGTCACACATTTTTAGTAGCCTGAGCTGTGGATCTTATGCCAAACATATAATCATAAATATTATAATGGCACGTCTGGTTTCCGATGTCACTGTGAAGAGCTGACAATATCCTGATAAAATATATATATATTTTTAAATCTTTGATCATTCATTCTATGTTTGATCTGTGCCTGTTAACCTAAATTGCCAATAACTATTGCTGATCTGGGAAATCAGCAATTAAAACGGAAAGAGAACCAGAGCAGATCTGATAAAACAGAACCAAGCAAGGATTTGCAGAAATAGGTGGAGCGATTGGGTAAAACTGGTCTGGCTCATTTAAACGATAGTTAGAGCCTGCCTCCATGTCTCTGCTGACAACTGAGAAACTGAGAAATTTGGCAGATGTGATGGCGCACAGCTACTAATTCAGCCATATGGCTTAGCAGTGATTAAACATTTTGTGCTAATACCAAGTGATGTGTGCCATCCTGCTTCATGTTTAATTCTTAATGCAGTAGTTTTGCATTAAAATATCCCCACCTAGAGTATTTTGTATATACATCCCAGGTAATGTTTTATAATATGATAAAAAAAAATGCTCTCAAGAAGGTAATTGCCATGTGATTTTACTGTAATATCCAATGTATGATCACGTTCTGGTGCTACTGCTAGCGCAAGATATGTTTATTGGTGAGGAAGAGAGCTTTTGAAAACAAATGCATCAGGAAATTGATCTACAGTATCCTAATAAGAGGACAGTAATGCATGTTCACTCACACGGCGCCTCGAACCAATCAGACTCATTAAAAACCTGTTGGAAGAATCCTCTGCATTTTTAATGCAGAGTGATGCATTCAATATTCTGCCAGATGTTTTATTCACTGTACTTAAATATAAATGGCATAGATGTATTTTTGGATGTATTTGTTAATATTGTTCTAAATCAAGCAAGTAGTGGGGCTCATTGCATTATTGACTTGTGTGTGTGTGTGTGTGTGTTCCTGTCTTGGCATCACAGTGAGGACCATTTTCCCGATTTCACCATCTAATTAAGGACCATTTGTACCAAAGTGAGGACATTTTGCTGGTCCTCACGACCTATTTTGCTAACGGTTAGGTTTAGGACTAAGGTATGAATTGACTTTAGATTAAGGTTAGGGTTAGGCATGCACTGGTAATGGTTAGGTTTAGGGTTATTGTCAGGGTTAGGGCATAGAAAGGGTTGAAAATGACTGAAAATCAATGGAAGTCAATGGGAGTCAACACATGGTCCTCACTACATATAGCAAAACAAGAGTGTGTGTGTGTGTGTGTGTGTGTGTGTGTGGTAAGTACTGTTTGGGTAAGGGAGTGTTGGAGATGGCATGGAATCAATAGCATGCAGCAAGGCGAGGAGAAAAATTAACGTAGCCTGTCGTGTAATACCGTGCTTTGATTTGTTTCTGTGTCAGATTTCCAGAGGATTTGACTGTTCACGTTGTGAGTCACAGCAGTAGTCTCAGCACTAGCAAGAACTTAATTCATTTGGAAGTAAGATTTTCTAATATCTCATATAATCCTGAGTCTCTCTTTTGGTCCCACCAGTCCTATGAGGTAGGAGTTGTCTAAATGCTTCACAATAAGATATCTTTAATTGTCCTGATGATTAAAATATATATCTATAGCTGAAAGCAACAGTGTAACTACCAGCAGCAGCTGAAATCCCCAGATGGGAAAATAAACTAACAATCAATGATGGTTTTATGCTGAGAATGTTTCTGGAAATAATGACCTTACAGGCACACTTGTATTTTCCCTTATGGTTCTTAAAAGGGTACATATCTTAACAGAAATATCCTTCATTGCCTACATGCATAAATTTGGATCTGTAATCATTCTCCTATAACTAACCTTTTAAAAAATTTATGTATTTATTTATTCATTTATGCAGGTCATGCTAATTATAGATGAGCATAATTCTCTACAGAGACTTACAAGAAAACAAACATGATAAAAAATTAATGGCAATGTTATTGACAATGTTGCCAAAGCATTATTGTTTATCATGATCAGAGAAAATATAATTCTGTATGATAACAATAAACTGTACCTGATTATGTTTGAAAACCCAAGTAACTAAAATAAACAGCAACTAATAGTACGCTTGGGATAGATACTTGTACACTTTTCCAAGAGTACATCATGTAAGTGGCATACTGGTGGAATGAAGAAGCCTATTGTATTACGGACATGCTTTTTTAAGACTTTATAGGGCTCTGTCTGTATGCTGTGGGTAAAACTCAAAAGGACATTACATAAAGAATCTGGTTGTTCACAGTGCTATGTCCAAGCTTATTCACACAATGTTGAGTGGAAGAAAAAAGTGTTGTAGGACAAGGTACACCAGAGACTGAAAAGATTGTCAAGCAAAATATATTCAAGAACTTGAGGGAGCTTCACAAGGAGTGGACAGAGGCTGGAATCAGTACATCAAGAGCCACTACCCACGGACAAATTATCTTATGAACCAGAGACAATGTCAAAACGTCTTACCTGGGCTAAGGAGAAAAAGAACTGGATTGTCGCTCAGTAGACTCAAGTCCTCGTCTCACATGAAAGTAAAGTTAGCATTTTTATAGGAAATCAATTAAATGAGTGACCAAAGTGTTACTGTGCTTGATTGGCCAGCAAACTGGCCTGACCTGAACCCCACAGAGAATCTATGAGGTATTGTCAATGTAAAAATGACAGACACCAGACCCAACAATGTCGATGACCTGAAGACCATTATTAAATCAACCTGGGCTTCCATTACACTTCAGCCGTGCCACAAGCAGATCACTTCTATGCCACAATGCAATGCTGTAGTAATTCATTTAAAAGGAGGCCCTGACATTTCTGCTTAAAATATTAATTTTGTTATTGATCTTTTGTAATAATCTATCTTTCGGAGATGCTGAAGTTTGGTTTTTCGTTATCTATAAGCCGTAAAGGCTTGAAATATTTTACTCTATGAGTAATACATTTATATATCTGCCTCAGAAGTAGAATGAGAGGCAAGCTCCTCTCCTGTGGAACCAGCTCCCAGTTTTGGTCCGTGAGGCAGACCCCTTTTGGTCTACTTTTAAGGCTAGGATTAAAACTTTCCCTTTTGATAAACTATAGTTAGAGTGGCTTAGGTTATCCTGAGCTATCTCTGTAGTTATGCTGCTATAGGCTTAGACTGCTGGAGGACATAACGACCACTTTCACTCTCTCTGCTACATTCTCATACTACTCTCCAATTTTGCATTATTTGAAGTTAATTCAGTTTTTAACTTTATGTTCTCGCTCTTTTCTCTTCCTAGAAGCTACACCGGGCTTGACTCTGTGTCTACCTATGGCATCTTTCTGGAGAGGGGCATCGTCCAACCTTCTGCTGGCAACAACTTAATGCTCACCTTCTACAGATGATCCACTTGGCCTTGTCTTTCAGTGTTTAACCCTATTTTTCTCCTAGACATAGCTACTGACTGGGATTTTACTGTGACTAACTGTATGTGCTCTCTCTCATACTCTAAACTTGAAAACTGGCTCAGAGTTTATCTGTTTTTTCTTCCTAGATGAAACCACTAAAGGAGATACATCTATTAACATTTACTTTTCCTTCCCATAGAAAGTACTCCTGGATCAGTGCTTCTGTGTTCTTTTTCTGTCTCTGCTCTGTTCTCTCAAACCCCCAGTCAGTCGTAGCAGATGGCTGCTCACACTGAGCCTGGTTCTGCCGGAGGCTTCTCCATGCTCAGTATGAGGGATTGCTGCAAAGTCAACGCCAGTGACTGTCCACTGTCTCTACATGCTCATCCAGGAGGAGTGACTGCTGCAAGTCACTGACTCGATGCAATCTGCTGGGTTTCCTTAGATAGAAAAACCTTTTAACCAATTTGAATAAAAAACTGAATCTGACTGCACTGTTCGATAGTTAGGATTAATTGGAATGTATGTACCCGACTTGAAATCTGTATGATTCGACCGAAGTGACTTAGTCCGTTTTAAACCTTTCACACATTGCAACAGGAAACAACACTCCCCAATTATTTGTACCTCTGCCTTCCTCCCTCCCCATAGGATGGAGTAAGGGGGAGTCAGGTTTAGCCTAAACTGGTTCAGTTATGGTTGAGGTGCAAAGACACCCTTTTCTGCTACCTGTGCGACCCCTTCTCTTTTCCAATGGTTATAATCAGTCTGACACAGAGAGGTACCCCCAATCCTTGTGGTTTTTAGTATAACAATGTCCACCAGTGGGCTCTAGATGGACAAACTTTATCAGTTTATTATTTTACTTAGAACCCCTACACATAGCCCATTGTAAAATGCCCAAACGCTAACACTCAGTAGTTTAATCTAACCTCCCCAAAAACCCCGCACCATGCCTAAACCCTTTATGAAGTGCCTTGAGATGACATGTGTTGTAAATTGGCGCTATACAAATAAAACTGAATTGAATGGAATTGAATTGAATTGAATTGAATTGAACTGAACTGAACTGAACTGAATTGAACTGAATTGAATTGAATTGAAATATTCTTTTAGCTACACACTCTGGAAATTCTGTGATCCTAGTTTTAGGATGCTCTAGAAGCTGCATTGAATATTTTAATATCTCATTTGGAGTATTTTTATAGGCATTTGGGGGACTGCCCTTGACTGGTTCAGGTCTTACTTGAGAGAAAGGTTTTGTGTCAGCATCCGCAATTTTAAATCTTCTTCTGTTTCCTTTTCCTGTGGGGTCCCTCAAGGTTTAGTTCTTGGGCCTCTGTTGTTTTCATTGTATCTGCTTCCCTTGGGCTTAGTTTTGTATAGGAAGCACAAATGTGCATTTTATTTATTTATTTATTTTTTGGTGATGACTGCCAGATTTATTTTCTTTTTAAATAAGAGGAATCCCACTCCATGCAGCCATTATTAGAGTATTGCTAGTCTGTCATCCTCTGTATACATTGATTATTATAACTCTCTATACCAGTGTTTATCAACCATGCTCCTCAAGACACCCTGCCCTGCATGTTTTGGATGTTCCTGTCCTTTAACACACCTGGTTCAGATGATTGCTGTTTAGCAATAGCCTGTTAATCCGCCATCAATTGAAATCATGTGTGCTTAACCAGAAAAACACCTAAAACATGCAGGACAATGTGCCTTGAAGACCAGGATTGAAAAACACTGCTCTACACTATGGTGTCTTACAGACATCCCTCTTTCATCTCCAGCTGGTGCAGAATTCAGCTGCATGTCTTCTAACTGGTAGACAAAAAGGAGGAGAGAGCATAACTCCTGTTTTAGCTTCGCTTCACTGGCTGCCTGTTCACAGGTTCCTCGTAAGATTGCTTTATTTTATTTTAAATCTTTAAATGGTCATACCCTGCCCTACCTCTCTGAGCTTTTACAATTACATTGCCTCTCCTGTTCACTCAGGTAAGCAGACCAGCTTCTTCTGAATGTGCTGAGGATGTGGCAGAAGCTCAGAGGGGACAGAGCCTTTTCTGTGGCAGCTCCAAGGCTTTGGATTTCACTGCCAGTAATCATTACAAAGGCCTCTTCATAGTGTATTCTTAAATCTGCTCTGAAAACTCATCTTTTTTCAATGCCTTTTGACAGCATTAGAGAGTTCTTTTTTTTTTAGTTGCTTTATAACATATTTAATGTGCCTTCTTGTATTTGTGTTTTTATGCTTACATATGAAGTTTGTTTAGCACTGTGGTCAGTGATGTAGGCTTTAAAGGGCTTATAAATGAAGTTGGCTCTGCTTGGCCATGACATGGGAACCCTCACAGACTGGTATGTATTGGGCCTAAAAAAAACTTGTACCATATTAAAACACTTGAAATTCAAAACCATTTTGTATATAAATACTCAATTTAGAAACCTTAAGCATATTCTACAAGAATTATTTTAAGATCTGTGATGGGCTGGCGACTTGTCCAGGGTGCACACTGCCTCTCGCCCAATGTTCACCGCCTCCCACAACACGACCCCGCAGGGACAAGCTGGTATACAGAATAGATGGAATTACTAAAAGGTTACAGTGGTTCAACTGAACAGCATTTTGTTGATTAGCACACTGCCTTACTTCTCCAATAAATATTCTCTCTAACAGATGTGCAATCTAACATAAAGATGGCAGCAGTTTAAAGGTTTTTAAAACAGTTTTTTCAATAACCACCATCACATTATTAGGATGAAGGTAATTTAGCATCTCAACCTTTTGTATTTGCTCTTAGCTGTGCATTGACCAACTCCATCGAATTGAGGACGCCAAGAGTCATATCCTCTTTACAGACCTCTACTTTAAACAAATCTTGCCATTTTAACAACTTCTTAAAAAGACAAAATGTATGACTGTTAAAAATAGATTTTAAACTTTGCTTTAAGGTAATGAACTACAAGCACAATTTATCAGAGTTTCAGTCTCACTGACCGGACTTCCACTACACTGTATTGGTATGGTTGGAAAGTAACAAATATGCAAAATAAAATATATTAATAATATGAAGATTGCAAAGGTCCCATCAATTATCAAAGTTGAGATTCATATGCTTGAAAACATTAACAGTGGTACTCACATTATCTGTCAATGCTTATAATGGTTTGGCCACTCAGCATGAAGCTGTGTCTAAACCAAATAAAGGATCTACCCTTTGGAGATCCTGGTTCTTTTTATATGTTTATTCAGTAGCAGCTGCTCTTGTCGCAGCAAATAACATTTGGTCACACAATCCCTGAAGTGTGTATGTGTGTGTTTATGTGTCTGTGTGTGGCATGAATGAGAGAGAAAAGAGCATTGTGTGATTCAGACTTGTTTTGCAGTAATACATCAAACTCTGAAGCCAAGCAACTTTATCGTAACTTATCAATGCCAACATATTCATCTTGCTGCAGTGATATGGACTGCAGAGAGAATAATCAGGGCTGACCTTCACTCCATCCAGGACTTATACAGGTCTAGGGTAAGAAAAAGAGCTGCTAAAATTGCTGCAGACCCCACACACCCTGCACATAAACTGTTTAGAGTTTTACCTTCAGGCCGCCGCTACAGAGCACTGTTCACTAAAACCAGCCGCCACAGAGACAGTTTCTTCCCCCAGGCTGTTTCTCTGTTGAACATTTAATAGAGTACCAAATAACAGCATACAGATGTTGCAAATGCACCTTTTTATTTATATATGTGTATATTTGTATATTGTATATATGTATATTCTTTAATGCAAAAAACAAAAATAGAGAGCAAAGTGTACCGTCAAATTCCTTGTTTGTATGTACAAACTTGGCAATAAAGTTGATTCTGTTTCTGATTCTGATAATGTCAGTACATACAACAAAAAGAAACATGTGTCAGGAGCTGTTATCTCAAGCATGACGATGTTACGCCTCAGTTGAGTACTGACAGAAACCAAAGCATAAGAACATTATGCCCCAAGTGATCATCAACAGGTATTCAAATCAAACTTTCATTTCAACCCTTGTACATGTTTAGCCAGCAGCAGTTTATCAGAGCTGTGTATGGACAGGAGAAGTAGTCAAAAAGGCAGGGACACAGCTGTGCCAGTTAAAGACTTCATTGTAGTTATAAATTCTCTTTTGCTGAAGAAAACACTTTATTTACTTCACTCTCATAATTTAAACATTCAAAGATGGCATTTATTGACTTAATGTTTTGGATATATGATTTATATATTTATCACAATTGCAGGTCTAAAAAAGAAATTCACAAAGACTAAGATTATATGAAAATTATAATATAAAGTGACCTTCAATTTGTTTAACCACTGAGATCTGGGCTAAGTTGTTCTCTCAGAGACTGAAGTGTGTCATGTCTTCATGCCAAGATCTAAAGAGCTCTTCAGGCTCTGTTGGAAAGAAAGGTTGAGGGATTCTTTGAGGCTGGCAAGGGATTTTTAAAGATTTAAAGATTATTTGAAGTAAACCGCAGACAAGTAGGATAGAGATCAAATGAGTGACTCTGTATTTCAAAACCAGTTACAGCAATCAATCAAAAAGCAGGATGATGATGTAGAAATAAGGTTAAAAACTGTGGCAAAGGAGTTAGAGATAACTTTTGCTGCTGCTGGTTTGTGTCTTTTCAGTAAAAACCAAACAAAAAATGGATCTGGATTTGTAAATTAGGTTATCTTAACACAGTAACAGGCACTGATGAGATTCTGAAGAATGCAGATTTTCCCTTAGGGCATTTTTACCCATGAATATGTTTTGAAATAAACCATTCAATCAAAGGGTAGTTCCTTGTTGGAAGGTGAACCTCTGCCTCAAGCCTCAAATATTTTCCTGCCTCTTACAGGTTTCTGCCAGGATTGTCCTATATTTAGCTGCATCCATCTTCCAATCCAAGCTTACCAGCATCCCTCACCCAGAAAAGATCCTCACACCATGATGCTGTCACAATGTTTCACCATGGGGACGTTGTGTTCATGGTGCAGTGTTAGTTTTATACCCCATAGTGTTTTGCATGTAGGCCAAACAGTCAGATTTTGATCTCATCTGACCAGAGCATGGTATGGCTTGTGGCAAACTGCGGGAGGGAGTTTTTATGGATTTTTAATATATTTTCCTCAGCTGGTTCATGTGTTCTTAATTTGTATCTTGGGTGCTCTCTAGGTTTAAAAACATGTACTATGCCAGCTCAAGGAGGAACAGCTACTACATTGCACTTAGGTGTGAGCATGTGCAAGATTGATTGTTTCTGCAGTGTGCTCTTGTGATAGACCTGTGGTAGGTTGGTGACCTGTACGAGTTGCACCCCACTTCTCTCATTTTGTTTCTGCTGAAGAACGCATCACCACAACACAATGCTGAAACCACCATGTGTGACCCTGAGTATGGTGAGTTCAATGCAACGTGGAATGTACGTTTTCTGCTATTAATCCACGTTTTTTCATGTGGGCCAGAAAGTTCAACTTTGGTCTCATCTGACCAGAGCACTTTTTCCACATATTGTTTTTATTCCTACGTGTCTTATGGCAAACTGCAGAAGGGATTTTTTATGGCTTTCTTTAAACAAAATGTTTCTTCCTACCACTCCAAAGACCAGATTTGTAGCATGCATAACTGATAGTTGCCACATCAGCAAATTCTCCCACCTGAGCTGTGCATCCCTACAGCTCCTCCAGATTTACCTGATGTTCTCCAGCAAACCTCAGGGGCCTTCACAGAACATATTTAATAATACTGGTATAAAACAACACTTTTACAATAAAGTGTAATTTACTTACTAATTGAATTGAGTCTGAAGGCAATTGGTTGCTCTCTGTTTTATTTAGGGCTATTAGAGTAAAGAAGGCAGAATCCAAATCAATGACTTTTCATAATAACTGTGAAGATATTTGTAACCATGTATAAGTTCCTTTCCATGTCACAATTTTGTGCTACTATAGTCATTTTCAATAAATAAGAACTCAATGTGAAACACATTAAACAGATTAATAATTAATTATACAGATTGATTATTAATTATACAGATTAATTACATATGTTGACTGATGTTTTCAAGCCTTATTTCTGTTAATGATCATTTTCCGCTCATAGTTCCAGGAAGCATGACATTTAAGATTAAAATATCACATTCGGCAAATCAAAACAAATAATACAAAAATGTAGTCTCATAAAATATATTTAGTATTTTAATACCGGGTTAAAGGCTGTCATTTAAAAGGTACGTTAAATCTGACAAATGTGGCTGATCAGAATACATATTCTAATTTATGGAATATGACTGTATGTGTTGGTCTATCACTTAAAATCCCAATAAAAGACATCAAATTTAGGCACTGTAGTTCTGGTAAAATGACACGTTTTATCTTGATAGGACCTTTCTCTGCAATCATTAAGTCAATAAGAAGCAAATATTTCTGTAACCAGAGAAAAATGAAAATAGGAAGTGTTCATTTCCTCACTGGCTATATTTCAGTTTCTTTGACGCTCATATTAACCATAGCTACATGCATGGCTGCTGGCATCGAGAAAATGTCCTATTTCTTCTCTTGAAAGTTTTTGGTACACCCTAGGGCAGATTCCGATGCCATAATAACTTAATAAATATTAAAAGTAATTTGAAACATCAGCAGGAAGTGATTATTTGGGTTTTATCTCTTTGCCCCAGGGGGGCTACAAGTTAAACATATGAAAGGCTTAAAATCACAGGTACATTAATGTAATTTGCTGTTTAACCATGGAGTATATTGTTACACCTTTTATTTAACCATTTTTTTCAATTTAGCCTCCAAGCTGAAAAATGGTGCAGTTACACTATCCAAGATATACGTACCTGCATCTCATCATCATTTAACGGCACATGAATTCCTCCTTTGTTACTTAATTATTTTAGAATAAAACATCAGATATTCAGATATTTATTCTGGTGTTCAAGGATCTTAGGATAATGGTTGATTCTCTTTAGATTATGTGTCAAAATCATATTAATTGTTTTGAAAAAAGTTATATTGAAAGAAAAAAAATGGGGTGGCTATAAAGTGCTTTTTACCCTCTTTCACTGCAATGGACACCTACTGCCATTGATTGAGTATTTCACACCCAGAATAACCAGAAGTCGTGTGTGCTTTTAAAACGTCTTTGTTCAATGAAATTTATAAAAACACCATTCAGGAAAGAAGGTGACTGCATCCTGCCTTGTGTCTGTAGAAACAACAATTCAGATATACAGTTTAGCAACTCCCACACTTATTGGTAACTATGGTAGAAGGAAAAAAATGCGTAAAAAGTCTCAAAATTAATGTAATTCAGCAGTATAATCCCACGTGGGATCTTTGACTATTCTTCTTTGGGCAGTCTCTCTAGATCATTTAGAGTCCTGAACTCTGCACTCTTCACCTCACTCCACAGGGTCTTTCATTAAAAATCAGCTGGAAACTGTAATCAACTCAAAAGTAAAGAATAAATAAGTTACAAAGATTCTTCGGTTACATTTATTGCACAGGAATTATTGGGGTGTTAACCAGAGGTAGGCAGAGTAGCAAAAAGTGTTAGTAGAAGAAGAAGTAAAAAGTAGTTATCTGAAAATATTACTTAATTAAGAAGGAATTTGGTTAAAAGGCCACTGAGTAACTATTTGATCATATCATCTGAAAATGGTACATATTCTGGTATTTTAAAAAATAAAATAAAAATTTGAAAAAATTTATAACATCATTACATAACAATCAATTTAGACAGAGGAAACACATTTCCAAATCAAACTTTTTTTTAATTATAGTGCTTTTAAACAAACAAATAAATTAAATAATTTACAGAATCTCAAAACATTATACCACATTTTTAACACTGAACTTGCCTTGGATAATATCAGTTTTCGTGTTTCAAAAATATATAAAAACAGAATTAGAAAATGGTATCAATGAGAAAGGCGAAAACCAGTGTTGATCAGAAGAACACAAACGTCTGTCTTACATTTGTCAAAGACCATCTTGATGACCCCCAAGATTTTGGGGAAAGTATTGTATGGACTGATGAGACAAAATTCACACATTTTGGAAGATGTTCCTTTACATCTGGTGTAACACAGATTTGCTGTTTGAGGTTATTGATAACTTGGTACAATTGATGGAACCATTAATTTTTATCTCTAGCAGAAAGTACAGAAGAAGAATGTCCAGCCATCATTTCCTTAAATTCAGGCACACTTGGGTTATGTAGCAGGGCAATAATCTGCCTCACAAAAACAAAATGAAGATTTTGGAGTGGCATAGGAAAAGTCTGGCCTTAAATCTGATTGAGATGCTTTAGCAGGACCTTAAACAGGTCGGTGATGCTTGAGAACGCTTCAATGTAAACTAATTAAAAGAATTCAGCAAATAAAATGTGCCAAAATTCCTCAACAGCAGCAATTGTCAGTTATTACTAATGTTTGATGGCAGTTGTTGCTAATAAGTGAGACACAATCAGTTATTAGGCTTTGAATAACTTCCTTCTTATTATTTCATTTTCCATTATTTTGGTATATTCTTTGAAAGGAAAAACTGATCCACCACAATAACTAATAAAATTGTCTTCAGCGATTTATTTAACATCTGTGTAAAAGAGTGTGACTATCCTGAGTGCAAATATCAGAGATATCAAATGAACTGCCTTTAACAGATTGCACTTTAACTTTACTAAGTATATCCCCATGTGCTGATTATATCTCTGTGTCCTAACCCTCACGCTCCCTTTAGCATCAAAACTAACCTTTACCTCTCTCCTGCTGCCTGGAGATCTAACCTTCCCAGAAGGCTGTGCACCATGAGCCCATACTGACATTCCTGTTATGCTGCAGTTTGAGGTCATTAAAGCATGGACACATACTGACAGGCCTCATGGCTGCAGACATGTTTGTCCTTTGAGAGGAGTCCAAAGCTGTTTGGTAAAGAGCCATTTGTGCAGTTATGTTGCATAAGAATTACAAATGAGGAATGATTTGCCAGTACTTTCAAATTTAATCTTTTTACAGTTTTACAATACAACAATTCTGAATCTCTTTGTGTGCTATGGATATCTTTTCTCAAGCTCCCATAGGCACTATGATATAATAACATATTTAGACACACATCTGAATTTTAGATGGTCAGGAGAAGATTAGGCGACAACATGTTCCACATTTTTCAAGCACCTTTATCCCAAAACCTTACCCAAGGCAAAATACGTATGCATGTGTGTTCCAAATACAACCAGAGAAGAGGTATTACTATTTTAGGGAGGAATAACCTCTCTGAGTGCCCCTATAAATATTGAATGTGCTCTATTTCCTTATGCAAGACCTTCACTTTGCTTGTATGGGTGTGACTGTGTGCAGCCTGCAATTACCCTGCTGTTGCTGCAAGAAACTGAGAGGAAGAGAAGCAATGGGAGTGAGTAAGGCAATAATACAAGTGAGCACAGATTACTCAGAAAAAAAACATGATTATGATAATTTGCAGTTGCAGGGGCATTGTAAAGGTTTCAACTTTCTTACACTGTAATTAGAAACACGTGTGCCTAGATGGATGCAAATGCATTTGAAATGACTCACAGGCAAATTTAAGGGTTCATCATGCTTCCCTTCATATACACAAGAGGACTTATGAAAAATGCAGATTATGAAAGGTTAAATGAGAAAACACAATATAAAAAGAATTATAATGCATGCTGCCATGTTCAGTGCAAATTATAGTTATAATATTCATTCACTTAATGTAATAATGGGTTTAGAAATGTTTAAAGTGGCTACAACTTGTCCACTGAATACTGAACAAGTAACAAAACAAAGTAACAAAATGACACAAGTTTGACTCACACAAGGGTGTATAATTCTCAGAACTGCTGATTACAGCTGTTTGGATACATTTAATGCAGAACAGTTTTTATAATAATGCATTGTCTTATTGCTTAAAAGTGTTGTTGGTTGCATTACAATTACAGTCTTCATTGTAATTTATTTGTATTTAATGTGATACACTAACACAAACTAATGCATAATTGTGATGTGAAAGGTAGATTATAAATAGTTAAATAGTTAAGTTTGCACATTAAAATTTTGGTTGAGACATTGTCTTGTCTGTTCTTTTTAGCAAAATATCTCAAACAACTCTTTACACCATTTTCAAATGATTTTCAAATCTTGCTGGAGATTCTCAATTGCATTTTGTCATGGTTTTGTTTATTTGCCAGACCCACATCCACAACACTCTCAGGAGACTGGAAAGAGTTTAAAAGATTTATCAAAATTAATTAATAAATGGTTAGAGAGATTTTGGTTCTCTGCTGGCGTAAATGGACTGCATCGACACTGGGGGGAAGAGAGGAGATGTGAGCGGTACAAAAATAATCAGAGAAATGAGGAAGGAAATAGATGCAGGCTTACTGGTAGCTGCAGAAGATGATGCCAAGGGAATTAGCAGGATCCGGGGGTTAGGTCCGAATGTGTGCGAGATGGAGGGCGGAGAAACAGGGAGCATCGAATGATCTTGGCTTGGGTGTCAACTTGCACAAAGGAGGGGGAAATGAGGAGCCTTGAGGTTTCCAGCCATGAATGAGATTATCCAGAAGATCTTGTGAGGAGGTAGGTGGCTTAAAGCTTGAGGTCCAGGGATTCTCCAGTATGAGCCCTGAGACTAAGATGATACATAAGGAACATGAGAAATACAAAAGGAAACATAAGGAGACTCAGGAGGCTTGGGTTACCACTGTGGGTTAACAGTCAAGCGTCGAAAGACTGGCAGCCAGCTCCTCATGTAGTCCTCCAAACGAGCTTGAATCATAACAGATGTGCAGTAGGACACCCGCAGCACTCGGGCCTCCAGTAGACAACCTAGGGACACCAACAGACAGACACACACGCAGAACACAAACCCCCGGATTCCTGACATCACCCCCCTTAACTATAGGCCAGTGGCGGTCAAGACGAGCAGGATGGCAACAATCTCATAGTCAATGATCAGAGAATCATCTAGGATGAACGATCGGGGAACCCAGGAGCGATCTTCAGGACCATAGCCCTCCCCATCAACAAGGTACTGAAAGCCTCGACCTCGCCAATGGGAGTCCACTATCCGACAGACCAAGTAGGCAGGATGCCCCTCAATATCGGGTGGAGGGGTTCGGTAGGAGGGTACAAGGTGCTGGAATGAACCGGCAGACACATAGAGCGTGGGATGGATGCGCATGTTTCTGGGAAGGCGCAGATGGACTGTGGAAGGACCGATGGAGATAATTCCATATGGGCCAATAAATCTAGGGGATAGGTTCTTGGAGATAAATTTCACAAGGAATGTAACAAGGGAATAGCCAAACCTTTAGGCCGAGAAATCAATGGCTATGTGGGACCAAGGGTCCGCGGGTATGGCGAGGGGTTGAAGGTGGCCAGCAGGAAGTTTGTTTTCAGTTTTGTTTCTAGTGCAGGTGGGACAGGTTGTTGTCTGTGACCTCTTTGTGCATGCTGGGCCACCAAAATTTGGGTTGGAGAAGGATGATAGTGCAGCTGTTACCAGGTTGACAGGAGAATCTTGAGGTGTGGATCCAGTGAGTTTAGAGCGGACAGATGATGAGATGTACTGTAACTGCGGCTAGGTGGTCAGGTACCAGGGTCGGTTCAGTCAGTTGGGCTTGTTTAACAACATCCTCAATCTCCCATGAAAGGGATCCAAAGATGCATTCAGGTGGGAGAATGGATGCTGGAGTCTTGTTTTCATCAACAGGGGAGAACTGGCAAGATAGGGCAGTGGGTTTTACATTCTTGGAACCAGGGCAGTAAGAGATTGAGAAGTTAAAGTGAGAGAAAAATAGGGACCATCGGGACTGGCGGGAATTGATGTATTTAGCAGCCTGATTTTTGTGATTGGTCCACACCAGCATGGGACGTTCTGCACCCTCCAACCAATGCTGGCATTACTTTAAGGCCAGAACTTGAGAACTTAAAATTAAGGCCAGTTTTAAGTTCTCAAGTTCTCGATCCCCCACATCGTAGTTCCGTTCTGTGGGGGACAAGCGGCAAGAAAAGAATGCACAGGGATGAAGTTTAGAATTCATATCCGAACGCTGTGAGACCACAGCCCCCACCGCAGAATCAGATGCATCCACTTCTAAGATGAACTGTTTCTTGGGGTCAGATTGGATCAGAATGGATGTGTGAGCAAACTTTTCTATGAAGTCAGTGAAGGCTGCTTCAGGAGTCCAGGAGAAGGCAACCTTGGTAGAAGTGAGGGCGGTTAGAGGAGCTGCTGTTTGGCTGTATTTGTGTATAATAATAATAATAATAATATAATATAATAATAATCATCATCTTTATTGGTCATTGCACATGTACATTACAATGAAATTTGTCCTCTGCATTTAACCCATCCCTTATAGGGAGCAGTGGGCTGCCATTGTGCGGCGCCCGGGTAGCATTCTGGGGCTAAGGGTCTTGGCTCAGGGAGCCAGAGTGGCAATCTGTGGGATTGGAGCCTGGCCCCTTGTGTCCCCTTCGGAACGTAAACTTCCTGTTCTAACCACTAGGCCACCACAAGTGATTCTTTAATGTACTGTTCCATGGAGTTGCGTTCTGGTCCGGTTATACAGGTCCTTCTCAAAATATTAGCATATTGTGATAAAGTTCATTATTTTCCATAATGTCATGATGAAAATTTAACATTCATATATTTTAGATTCATTGCACACTAACTGACATATTTCAGGTCTTTTTGTGTCTTAATACGGATGATTGTGGCATACAGCTCATGAAAACCCAAAATTCCTATCTCACAAAATTAGCATATTTCATCCGACCAATAAAAGAAAAGTGTTTTTAATACAAAAAACGTCAACCTTCAAATAATCATGTACAGTTATGCACTCAATACTTGGTCAGGAATCCTTTTGCAGAAATGACTGCTTCAATGCGGCGTGGCATGGAGGCAATCAGCCTGTGGCACTGCTGAGGTCTTATGGAGGCCCAGGATGCTTCGATAGCGGCCTTTAGCTCATCCAGAGTGTTGGGTCTTGAGTCTCTCAACGTTCTCTTCACAATATCCCACAGATTCTCTATGGGGTTCAGGTCAGGAGAGTTGGCAGGCCAATTGAGCACAGTGATACCATGGTCAGTAAACCATTTACCAGTGGTTTTGGCACTGTGAGCAGGTGTCAGGTCGTGCTGAAAAATGAAATCTTCATCTCCATAAAGCTTTTCAGCAGATGGAAGCATGAAGTGCTCCAAAATCTCTTGATAGCTAGCTGCATTGACCCTGCCCTTGATAAAACACAGTGGACCAACACCAGCAGCTGACACGGCACCCCAGACCATCACTGACTGTGGGTACTTGACACTGGACTTCTGGCATTTTGGCATTTCCTTCTCCCCAGTCTTCCTCCAGACTCTGGCACTTGATTTCCAAATGACATGCAGAATTTGCTTTCATCCGAAAAAAGTACTTTGGACCACTGAGC
The DNA here is from genome assembly GCF_021462225.1 of Girardinichthys multiradiatus. Taxonomy (NCBI): domain Eukaryota; kingdom Metazoa; phylum Chordata; class Actinopteri; order Cyprinodontiformes; family Goodeidae; genus Girardinichthys; species Girardinichthys multiradiatus. The sequence continues at coordinate 18,761,637 of NC_061818.1, forward strand.
AACAGTCCAGTGCTGCTTCTCTGTAGCCCAGGTCAGGCGCTTCTGCCACTGTTTCTGGTTCAAAAGTGGCTTGACCTGGGGAATGCGACACCTGTAGCCCATTTCCTGCACACGCCTGTGCACGGTGGCTCTGGATGTTTCTAGTCCAGACTCAGTCCACTGCTTCCGCAGGTCCCCCAAGGTCTGGAATCGGCCCTTCTCCACGATCTTCCTCAGGGTCCAGTCACCTCTTCTCGTTGTGCAGCGTTTTCTGCCACACTTTTTCCTTCCCACAGACTTCCCACTGAGGTGCCTTGAGACAGCACTCTGGGAACAGCCTATTCGTTCAGAAATTTCTTTCTGTGTCTTACCCTCTTGCTTGAGGGTGTCAATAGTGGCCTTCTGGACAGCAGTCAGGTCGGCAGTCTTACCCATGATTGGGGTTTTGAGTGATGAACCAGGCTGGGAGTTTTAAAGGCCTCAGGAATCTTTTGCAGGTGTTTAGAGTTAACTCGTTGATTCAGATGATTAGGTTCATAGCTCGTTTAGAGACCCTTTTAATGATATGCTAATTTTGTGAGATAGGAATTTGGGGTTTTCATGAGCTGTATGCCAAAATCATCCGTATTAAGACAATAAAAGACCTGAAATATTTCAGTTAGTGTGCAATGAATCTAAAATATATGAATGCTAAATTTTCATCATGACATTATGGAAAATAATGAACTTTATCACAATATGCTAATATTTTGAGAAGGACCTGTATTGTATAATAGCTAGATGGTAGAGGGGCTCGAGGAAGGAGATCAATGGCGCAGTCATATGGTCTGTGTGGTGGTAGTGAGAGGGCCTTGTGTGTACTACTTACCTGGATGAGATGTAGGTATTCCTCAGGGACCTCAGAGAGGTCGGGTGGTTCCCCTTCCTTTACGCTCACCGAAGATGATTGATGTGGGACAGCAGGCAGTAGTCAGGAGAGCAAGGGAGTGTTGAGACCAGAAACTTTTTTTGCTGTGGGTCTAATCGTGCACTATCAAAATGTTCTATAAATACACTGCTATGAATTTATTTGAAAATCGGGTTTAGATAAATTTACATGAATTAAATTTATGAACAAATTATTTGTTCTGATATCTCAGAAGAAAGCATACCAATCTGTGTTCCCCTACCGTGTGTTTTCCACTGCTGCTGCTGTGGCGGTGGTCATGTGTGCCTCTCCCCCGTCACTTTCCGAGTCTGATACGCTAGGCACTATGTCTGCTCTGTACGGTTCAAACCTGTAAGGTGTGATGCCTCCACATTCTTCAGCATCGCTTCACTTTTCTGAACTGTAATTTCCTGATGGTTCCACCACACAAACTAATTCCAGACTAGATGTGCTGGAACAATCATCGATGTTTTCAACCGCTTCCATTATGATTGTGAAATGGTAAGCTATCTGCAAAGTGTTCTTTTGCTGACGTCACAACATGGCGGGGGGGTCATTCGAGCTACTGACCGTGGAGCAATTTAAAACATTGGATAGTCGCCTGAAAACAAGCTGTTTGACTTATTACCACACACAGCAAGCTTGTTTGGTCATGCTGTATTCTTGTTTTGTAAAATTACATGAAATCCAATCGTGTCATCAATTCTTTAATATGATGATGTGAAACAGTAACATTAATAGCGGCACAGTACACTACACTGACGGCTGGAGATCAAGCCAACATACCAATGAGAAGACTCATGGACATGTTGGCTTGATCAGGAGTCAGAATCTATCACATTTCATAAGCAAACTGATCAAAGCCAAGATCAGAACCACAATCATGGAAAAAATAAAATAAAATCTACAGAGGGCAATGTGCAGTTAAATTTAATTACATAATATATACAATTTATCGTGAATTGTATAAGATATTTTAATGTTGATGTTTTTTAACACTACCAAAAAAATTTAATTGATACATTTGCCACAAAGGTCTGCTGCTCAGTAGATAGAATTTTACAAACCATCATTGGTGTGACAGTGTTTGGTGCTGGTCAATTTGTCACCTCACCATTTTACACTTCTTGCAGCTTAGGTCATTTTGTATCAAGGCTTTTTCCGGTATGAATTGGTGCCATCTACTGTTGGTTGTTTCATACAATGCGTCAATTCATTCCACCATAGACAAGTTTTTCACACAAAATATTTCACAACAGTCAACTGTCCCTAATAGGGATCTCAACCAAAATACAATGAAACTAATGACGTGCAGTCAAAGGAGGCAGGTGATCATGACAAGTAAAATACAAACAATGATAAGAGTAAATGAGTTCTTCCACTTAACTGCTCTATAAATTTATTTTATGTATGATCAAGTATCAAATTGAAACAGAATCTAGGTTTTCAGATGACAATAATACAATATTTTTAGGTTAAACATGAGATTTGAGCATTCATGAAAATGCTGAACTACAAAAAAAAACAATAAACGGATTTGCAATGATTCAAGTACACGGGCCCCAATATGGTGTGCTTACAAGTATGAAAAGACCATGAAGGCCAGGAAGAGATGAAATAGCAACACATGGTTATTAAAAACAGAGTTTACAGTGTGGTGTCCTTTGCAAACACAGGATAGTATTACCAGTTCAAGCTGGCTTTAATTTCTTAAAAGATACAGAAAGGAATAAGAAGAATAGATACAAGCAAACACCATCATGCTAGTTGTAATAGGTATGACATTACTGTTTATAGCAACCACACAAGTGCATAAAAACATGCTTAGCTTTTAGCACATCTGCAAGCAAGCCACTGGGACTGCCTGAAAAAGTTGCATTTAAATGTCTCTTCACTAATAGTTGATGTGTCAAAGTAGTTGACATTAACAGGAAGTATTTTTGTGCGTGTGTGTGGTTTTTTTTCAGGGATGCTAATACATACACTCTTTTTGCTAAGACATGCACTCACACACAAACATGCAAACAATAATAAAACACTACAAGGCAAGAAGGATCAGTCATAGACTCCTCAGAGCATGTCTGTGTTGTGGCAAATGGATTGCGACAGGGAACTTGACTCACCACAACACCCGTGGCATTAGCTGCAATCCAATGTAGCAAGGCGCTTGCAGCACCAAACATCCTTTTGAAAGGGAAACAACACCCAATGCACCGTCATCGCACAACTGTCAGCGTCAATTACCGTGAATTTTTTTAATCACTGTCATGCTTCAGAACATCTTGCTGAACTGGAGGTGAAGTGTCCCACTTGGTTATGGTCACTGAGGTCTTAACGAAGAGCCCACCTAAATGAGACATAAAAGGATTTTCAGTATTTTAATTTAATAAAAAAGATTAATATAAGTTTATATACTGAAACTTTGTTATGGTTTGATATGAGGCCAAATAAGACAAAAAATTAATTGAGAGCATTAGTTGTTGAGTTTAACATGTGTAAAATAATTGGATTAGTGCTGCTGGAGCATAAAAAAATCTGCTTTGCTTCATGGTCCTGTGGGAGCCAGCAAATCCTAAGAGAGGTTTAAAAAAAAAAGACAAGTCACTTTGAAATCTATACTATTTTGCATTCAACATGTTGTATTTTCCCATGTACGTAATCTACTAATTGAGACTTCAGTCAATCCATTTGCAGCCTACAGGTCACTCTCATTTCAAGTAAAAACTATCTTACCTGTTAAAGGTGTGTGTGACCCTCCAGAGGCAATCTGACTTTCATCTGCTTGTCATCATTTTTTAATGAGCTATGGCAATGAAATAAAAAAAATGAAAAAAAAAAATACTTCAAAGCAAAAGATGAAACATTTGATGAGTATTTAGAACAGGGAAAAAGCTTAAATTATGAAAAGTTAGAATCCCGGAAGATCAAGATCAAGACCACTTGCTGTGCCTGATGAGCTCACTGGGCACAGCTCTGTACCTGATGAAATATATAAAAATGTTATACACACTCTGTGGTGCACAGGACCCTGTACAGAAAACTCCCCTCCCTAGAATCCTCTCATGCTGTTGATTAACTGATGAAAATATAATGACGTTTCCTCACCACAAGATGGAAAATGATGGTGGAGGTGGAGACACCTCTCATTATTGTAAAAAAATCCACTTGCTGACAGGAAACATGGAAGTGCAGAGGTATGGTGGAAGATTAAAAACCTTATTTGGTGAGTACTAAGAAGGCAGTAACGTCATTGTTGCTTTTAGAGAAATATGGGCTTTTCCGTCATCCACTGGCATTTGAACAGTCAGTGAATTGTTGGAGAGGATCTAGGTAAACTAAAAGAACCAGCAGTCATTTTACAGGGTGATCAGCATCTTTGGCCAAAACGTGTTTTTGACCATGTTTGTTCTCAAGATCCTTACAGTCACTGAGTTATAGTTTGCATTATTCTTTTTATATGTGTTAACTTTTACTTTGTATATTATAATTGGGTTGGTTTGCTTGGCAGATAAATGTTGGTAAATGCACAAAAAATGTAAAACAAAAAAACAAGTCCTGACAACAATTTTCATTCAGTTTTATCTTTGACTTTTGCTGCTTGTTTCTTTTTCTTCATTTTACAACAGTTTTTTTTTTCAAACAGCACTGAAAAGCACGTTTTATTTTCTTTTTATCATATTAGCTCAGTTAATAGTCTTTCCGTTTATTCTCTTCTTTCATATGTTCTTTAATACAGTACTACATTTGTAAATGTAACAGAGTTTTCTTTCTTATGTGTCCCTCTCATGTTATTCCATCTCCACTTAAGCATTGCTCCTTTATATCTCTCAAGCTCTAGTGGTCAATTAAAAACACGATTTAGAGCCTTAATTACACCCCAAAGGAGCCTCCTTCTCCTTTTTCATCATCCACTCATCACTTCTGCTCTCTCTTTGCTTTGTTCTTTCTTACTCTCTTCTTCCTTCACTTGCTCTTGTTAGCCCTTTCACTGTTTTTTCTTGTCTTTTAGTGTCTTTTTTTTTCTCTTCTCAAAGTATTTATACCTGTCTGTCCTTCATTTGCTTGCAGTGAAAAATACATATTGTCCAGTTTACTTTCCCACCTCCTCTAGCACTGCATTAGCACAGACAAATATAGATAAGCTGTCACGCCCTCATGTCTTGCATGAACGTAACAAGATTAAGGCACTAAAGCCTTTCAAGGGGGCTCTATGAGTGTCTACTTAGCTACAGTTGTGTTATGAGCAAAATGCTGACATTAGCAAACAACTGTAACAAGACAAGCTCTAAAATGACACATGAAGTTGGTGGACTTCTCATATTTTGTATGCTAATATTCGGCTGATATTTGTCCCAAAAATACATAAGTAATGCATCATTCCGAATCACTATCCTTGCTGTAAGAGCTTCTGAGCCACAGTTGTCTCTTTGAGGGTGTTTGTCAATCTGGATAGATCTCAGCCTTTTTTAGTGTCACTACCACCACACAGACCATATGACTGCGCCATTGATCTCCTTCCTCGAGCCCCTCTACCATCTAGCTATTATACAATACAGGTCCTTCTCAAAATATTAGCATATTGTGATAAAGTTCATTATTTTCCATAATGTCATGATGAAAATTTAACATTCATATATTTTAGATTCATTGCACACTAACTGAAATATTTCAGGTCTTTTATTGTCTTAATACGGAGGATTTTGGCATACAGCTCATGAAAACCCAAAATTCCTATCTCACAAAATTAGCATATCATTAAAAGGGTCTCTAAACGAGCTATGAACCTAATCATCTGAATCAACGAGTTAACTCTAAACACCTGCAAAAGATTCCTGAGGCCTTTAAAACTCCCAGCCTGGTTCATCACTCAAAACCCCAATCATGGGTAAGACTGCCGACCTGACTGCTGTCCAGAAGGCCACTATTGACACCCTCAAGCAAGAGGGTAAGACACAGAAAGAAATTTCTGAACGAATAGGCTGTTCCCAGAGTGCTGTATCAAGGCACCTCAGTGGGAAGTCTGTGGGAAGGAAAAAGTGTGGCAGAAAACGCTGCACAACGAGAAGAGGTGACCGGACCCTGAGGAAGATTGTGGAGAAGGGCCGATTCCAGACCTTGGGGGACCTGCGGAAGCAGTGGACTGAGTCTGGAGTAGAAACATCCAGAGCCACCGTGCACAGGCGTGTGCAGGAAATGGGCTACAGGTGCCGCATTCCCCAGACCTGGGCTACAGAGAAGCAGCACTGGACTGTTGCTCAGTGGTCCAAAGTACTTTTTTCGGATGAAAGCAAATTCTGCATGTCATTCGGAAATCAAGGTGCCAGAGTCTGGAGGAAGACTGGTGAGAAGGAAATGCCAAAATGCCAGAAGTCCAGTGTCAAGTACCCACAGTCAGTGATGGTCTGGGGTGCCGTGTCAGCTGCTGGTGTTGGTCCACTGTGTTTTATCAAGGGCAGGGTCAATGCAGCTAGCTATCAGGAGATTTTGGAGCACTTCATGCTTCCATCTGCTGAAAAGCTTTATGGAGATGAAGATTTCATTTTTCAGCACGACCTGGCACCTGCTCACAGTGCCAAAACCACTGGTAAATGGTTTACTGACCATGGTATCACTGTGCTCAATTGGCCTGCCAACTCTCCTGACCTGAACCCCATAGAGAATCTGTGGGATATTGTGAAGAGAACGTTGAGAGACTCAAGACCCAACACTCTGGATGAGCTAAAGGCCGCTATTGAAGCATCCTGGGCCTCCATAAGACCTCAGCAGTGCCACAGGCCGATTGCCTCCATGCCACGCCGCATTGAAGCAGTCATTTCTGCCAAAGGATTCCCAACCAAGTATTGAGTGCATAACTGTACATGATTATTTGAAGGTTGACGTTTTTTGTATTAAAAACACTTTTCTTTTATTGGTCGGATGAAATATGCTAATTTTGTGAGATAGGAATTTTGGGTTTTCATGAGCTGTATGCCACAATCATCCGTATTAAGACAATAAAAGACCTGAAATATTTCAGTTAGTGTGCAATGAATCTAAAATATATGAATGTTAAATTTTCATCATGACATTATGGAAAATAATGAACTTTATCACAATATGCTAATATTTTGAGAAGGACCTGTATTTTGTGCACTGCAGTTCAAGATACTGTTGGGACCCAGCCATGGATTTCAACATTAAACTCCGGTACAAACTCTTCTGGAACTTTTCAAAATAAAGTGCATTAACCTTCTTCCGGCAAAGCCTGGAAACGAGATAACTGTGGACTTCCTGTGACACCACTGCCCAAATAAAAGCACAGCTGTTGCTACATCCACCCTCTTCCACACGCCCTTCGAAAGGGACCGGATAGGGGAGACAAGCGCGCTGATGTCTCTTTGCTGGCAAACAGACATAAACTCTTCAACTGGATCCAAGGATGTCATACGATCATCGATCATACGCAAAGTTAAGTACGAATGAAATACTGTCTGCGTATCCGTTATTTTCATTCATGAACGGGGAAATTAAGGTGTAAGAATTGCTTACTTTCTCTCTGAGGCCTGCAGAAGCAAACTGTCCCAGAGAAGTTCCCTACAGAGAAGCGGTCTCTACGAAGCCGAGCGGAGCGGTCTCCCAGTCTGGAAGGAAGACAGCAGAGACCCCATCACCGTGGTAACGGTAACGTACAGCGTGGTTAGCAGACAGAACGGGCGGTCTTTCATCCATAGCTACGGAGGTTAGCTAGAAGCTAACCGTTTGTTCACAGACCGGCCGACAGAACAGCCGCAACTCCCCACAGCTAAGGGGGTTAGCTGTAGCTAACCATTGTTTACTGTGGATACCTTCTTCAAACTTTGTTGTCACCCGGACAACTCCTCTGCGTGGTCAGAGGTTAGGTTTGGTCAGAGCAGAATAATATAGAAGTGATTTAGATTGAAATGATCTAAATGTTTTTCATTTTATGAAGTTTGGTTTTGTTTGTGTTGAACTCAGCTATCTTGGTGCTAGTAGACTATCTGCAGCACACGTGCTCAGGTTGTGTTCTTTGCGTGTTTTTAAAGTTAAGACAAACTTTATTAAAGGGTGATTTTAAACAGAAGATTGATCATAACTGGCCGTCTGCGCTTATGTATTTTAGCCCTTTTATTAACGGTATTTTTAAAGGTGTGTGTTTGAATCTGGTGCTAAGCTAGCAGCTTCTTTGTTTGCTTAACTGCTAACAGCTAAGGACTTGTGCTTGCTTCTAAATAATATTTACCCAGAAAGGTTTAGTTTTCAGTCTAGTAAATAATGTGTCCCTAACATAATTTTACTAGATTTGATAACTAAGTAAACACCATTAAGCCCCATTTCTCCAGAAAGATTTGGCTCTTTCCAAAATATTTCCTTAGTAATATTTCTTCAAGTATTATTTTAATAAATAATGGCAGCTAATTAGACACTGTTGAGAAATGGTCATCCAGAAGGTTGGTTGTATTCAGCAGATCATTATTTAAAACATTATTTTATTAAAATAATATTTGATCTGATCTTGCATTGTGAATGGTTGTCTAAACGTTTGCTAATTATTGCCTAAGTTGGTTCCAAGACTAACTTAACTTCATTTCCAGATTCTTCAAGATAATCATTGGTTCTCAAACATAAATAACATTGCATGGTAATGTTGCATCACTCTTTTAGTCATGGTTTTCAATCATTTTAATCAATTTGTTTATATTGTACATAGCCCATTAGTCTTTGTTATTCTTTAATTCTGATTGGTAGTTTAGTTGGATTGTTTTAGCATAGTAAAGGGTTTGTTGATTGAAATATGTTTGACTTTGAGTTGACTTATTTTTGTTAATAAATTCTTGTATTTTAAGAAATTGTGTGAATTCATTCCATATATGTGCAGAGTTTTGCTGTTCAATAATGTCAGAGCTTGTCTCACACCTTTCTATTTTGTCCTAATACCATCGCCTTACTGGGCTGGTATTCACAGGACAACCCTTAACAGACCGAAATATTATTTGATAAAATATTAATATTAAATATTAAATAATATTCTCAGATTCATAATCCCAACAATACCAAGTGCAAACCTACAACTGTGGAGAGGTTCAGGATTTAGTGTCGGTTCGAGACGATTCAGATGTTTTCTGTCACGCTGTTGACTGCCTTCCCCTTTCCACACCCTTATCCTGCCACAGGCTTCTGCTGATTGTGATTCATCCAATCCAAGACCCATTCATAACAGTCATATGCCAGTTGACTTCATACAAGGAGGGGAAAAAATACATAATTGCAAAAATAGCCCAATAAAAGGTCAAAATGTGATCATTTTCAGTTGTTACAGTAAAATTATTATTGTTTATTGAAGCAAGAAATCTATAGAATTGAGGACCTGTCATCCAAAGCCACATTTACATTTAACCTTGTTAAAAAATAATATACTATCAACATTATAGTGTCTTGCCTTCTTCTTGGAAATATCTAGTGTATTACGACTGACGTCTGTTCTTGTTGCAATCGTTTGAACCTTGTTTAGCTAATACACAGCTGTTCCCGCCATTGTTAAAATGGTAACATGCATTGTTTTAACAGCACAAACTTGCAAAATAAAATTATCTTCATTAGCATGTGCATGGCAGAAAAATGTGTGTTTCACATAAATGTAGCAATGATGCACATACTTAAGGAAACAATTGGACAATTTTCAGTCCATGTTAGTGGAAGAAGGTTTTTGTCAGCCCAAGACTTAAAAGAAATAATCTCTAAGATTAGCTTGGCTGATTTTATAATGTTCCATAGGCTATGCAAAGCTCTCTGAAAGATAGCTGTAATGCTTCAAACAATATCACCGTCATGTTTGTGGTTAGAATGACTATAATGCAGGGAATAATCACAGACACAGAGTAATAGTTAAACAAGTTTATCTTAAATGGATGTAATTGTAGTTGATCTTCTGGGTTTCCGGGTTCGCCCGAACTGGGCACTGAGAAGGAGAGGTAAGTGATTAATATCAGAGGATGATGAAACTATGAGGAAGAATGAAACTATGTTGGATGTGGATGAGGATTTCCTGGAGAAGGTGAGCAATCCACCGAATCCGAGAATGACAGATGGTTGTGTTTGGTGGTTTGATGATTCAGTTTGTTTCCTTATTTCCAGGAGGTAGTTTGTGGTGGAGCGGATGGCAATGGAGGATGGGACAGGCAGGTGAGCATGAGGTAAGTTGCTGAGCAGAAGAGGCAGCTTTAGTCAGGAGGAAGTTCCAGCAGTGTGGAGACTAACTGAGGTAATCTTGAGAGGTTTTTTCCAATGATCCGATGAACGAGGCAGCTGATGACCTGGGAGAAAGGAACCCGAGCCTTAGCATCGACTGGATTCTGTAAAAAGGAGAAACAAACTTGGATATGAGCAGGAAGCAAGAGAGTGAAAAACATTTTAGTGTTCCAGCCTGATTACCATCCTCCATGAGTTAACAATCTGGCATCTTTCTCATGACATCTTCCCCTGTTTATGCTCCTCCTGATTACCCTTAATGAGCTGCAGCTGTGATATCCCACCTGCCCACCCCATAAGAAAATAAAAGAAAACATTACAGAAAACCTGGACCTTGTTTGTGTGACAAACTATATTTTAGGTTTTATTTATGTTTTAAATGAGTCAAAAAACCTTTGTTGTGATTCAGTTACTTTTAATTCTGAAAGACATGTTTTATGAGCTGATATTAATATTAGTAACAATTATGTAGGAACATAATTGTTACTTGTCTTAATTATCGCAATTGTTTCCATCAACCAGATTTGTCAACGCTGGATTGTTCACACATTGAAATTGACCAGTATATGCATGATAGCTTTATTCGCACATGTAGCCTTGTCCCTAGATTTTTGGCAGTTTTTGATCAATTAAGGCCGAATGTGACTTTAGGTAACCTAGCTTTAAAGTGATAGAATTTAATGTTTTTGCTGGTGAAGTAAAGAACATATGGCAAGTAGATGTCTCAATCAATCAGTCATTCAATCAATCAATCAGTCAGTTAGTCAATCAATTTATTTTTCTTTATGTGCTTAAGAGGAACATGTGCATTGATGAACATTTTGAATAACACAGGCACAGGTGCACCCAGTTGAAGCCTAATGCTGCCTTCCAATGTTTGCTCCCCTGCCAGATGGTGATATCATTTGACCAGTAAACTTTAAATCCCATGGTTGATCTTGGGTAATCTGCTTAAATGGAGTTTTGAAAAAAATTCAACTTGGAAGACTCACCTCCACTTTCGGCTCCGTCTAATTACTCCACCACGTTCTCCGCTCCAACCAATGAGCTCCTGATCCACATTCCTCTTCAGCCAATCATCCCTCCAGGCTTTCTTTTAAAAGACCTTCAAACGCAAAATATCCTGCTCTTCAACTGAGCTTTGATGATCAGCCGCGTCATGCCCAACCACGTCTCTGGCGTCTTGGCCAGTTCCTCGCACTGTTCCGTGACGGATCCTCGCCCTCCTTCCTCCTCTTCCGCTCGTAGGAGCGTTCGCCTGGTCTCATTAGCCCATTTTCCCCCGTCTCAGCTCTGGGCAAGTGGAAAGCGGCTTAACAACTCCTCTAATCTTCCTGCTAAGCCTCGCTGAGGTCGCCCTGCTTCCGGCTCCCGCCGCCACTTTACCCGGCCCAGCTTCTGCAGTGGTTCTCCTCCAATCTTCCTCTCACACCCCAGGCTTCAATGTTTTTTTTTTCTACTCCGACCATGTTCCCTGCTTCATTCATCTCCTCCATGGATTCTCTCTAGCGCTCCAAATCATCTTTTACTCAGCTTCTCCAGGAGTTTGCCTCCAATTCTGCCACATCAGCACTTCCTCTTCTCCGCTCTGCCGACGTTCAACCTGCTCCTCGGCCCCTCCCACTAACATTCACCCTCGCAACGCTTGTCCTGGCTCATCTCTAAGGTTGAGATGTATCACTTCTAGCTCTCTTCTCTGTTTTCTTGTGCATATGCCCTTCAAGCATGCTGTGCTTCTCTCTCCTCTTTTACATTCAGGTAGATCACATACTCCCATGCATTCTAAGATCTGTTCAGGCTCTGCTTCAAATCCTGCAGGGCAGCTCATTAATCTGGTTTCTCTCATTTTACAATCTCCTGAGGTTGACCAGTGTGTCGCTTCCCGCGATGGCTTTACTGCTATGTTTAAATCATCTCATCCCCACCTTACTAAAAATCTTCCTTTTGGCGAGCTTGTGCCGCCTTTAAGGATTTCAGAGACGTCTTCTGCTCTTAACCCCAGCATAGAATAAGCTCGATCTCATTCCCTCCCTCTTCATCGACCTACATCTCAAACATGGCTTCCTGATTTTTCTATCAATATCACAAATCCTTCTCTGCCAAAGCTGCATCCACCCTCACTCAATCAGGAATCTGCCTAGACTGGTCTATTCTCGCCACTGAAATGTTATCTTGCGTCTCAGTCGGCCATCAAAACACTCTTTGTTCTTATCTTCCTTTCTTCCAGCACTTCTGCCCGGCCAAACTCAAGCTGCTGGCTTCCCACTCCAGTCTCCTTATGAACTGGAACGGTATCCCCTTACGGCGATGTCGTTCCCTCAGCTGACTCGTTTCAGTTTTTTATGGTTTCTAGTCCCGGTCGAAAAGATGGTCTCTCAAACGAATTGTTCACAATCCTTCGTTGACACAGCCTTGCATGTGAACACATCATTAAAGCTAAAAAAATACAAAACATTATACCATTAGTAACTCTAACAATGTGGCTTTTAACCTTTTTCACCTTATTATTTACCATAAATGAATTATTGACCTTAAATTAATACAACCCCCTTTTATCGTTGTCAATCTTTCCCTTGAGTGCTTTCTCTGTTTTATCACATATATCTATTAAAATGTAATCATCGCCTTCTATATTTTCTCTGTAGCATTAAACTAAATAAATGCAACGCATTATATTTCAATTGTCTGTGACTTTACTTAGCTTATAATATTGAAACTAGTAAACCTTCTTATTGTGCTTAAGCGTGACTAACTTACCAAAGAATATTAGCACCCTCTACTGGAAAGAAAAAAACAAAAAAAACCTACATGTAACAGCAACATGTCTGCTCCGAACATCTAATAGTCAATATTCCTTTATGCATACCAACCTTGTTCCCTTATCAACTAGGCGCTAAGGAACCATTTACTGTTTCGATACATCTTAACTATATCTTTTCCCGTCATAATCATGGAGCACACTTTCTTTCCACACACCGGGTCGGCGCTGCTCTGTTCAGTTTGCGACAATTGATTTTCAGCACCTCGACCCGGACTAAGTGTTTTCAAATTATAACCATTAACTGCACTATTGCCGCAGCAGAATAACAAACTCTTACGAAACAATTTATGAACAGACAATATAAGTAAGGTCATTACACGGATGTAGCTCTTACCTCCGTTGAATCCTGGCAGGCCGTAACTCATAAGTTAATCATTCCTACCCGTCATGTTCCAGCTTTTTTCTAATTCAGTCACTGATGCCCTGTCTCATTTTAAATTTTCAGGTATTCTGCCGTCTTTGTCCATCAGCCAACTTTCACCCTTCTACGACTATTCCTCTCGCCCCTTTCTCCATCGCAATCAGCCAAACATTGCTGTATCTCAGGTCTAGCTCCTTCCACTTTTAAACCCTATTCCTTCGCTGGCAAACCTTTGCAAAATTTGCCTTGCTAATAACACACCATCGTACCCGGTTCACATTCAAAAAGTCCTATCTTTCATTAGTCATTGTTTTGAACACTTTCGTTTCAAGCTCCCCTTGATCCGCAGCCTATTAGCAGGCATCAATTTTTCTGAGCCCACTCCGAGCCGTTTCACTCGTCATGCCATTAAACTTTTCCTCAAAGGCATCTCAAAACATTGCATTCTGCAGCCTCACTCCCGGAGACGTATTACACTTCCTCTCCATAAAAATCTCCTCATGACACTTCGCTCTGGCCGTTTTTCACCTTATTTCAAATCTCTTCTCTCCAGCGCCTTCCTCCTTGCCTTCTACGGCATTCTTAGACCAAGCTAATTAACTTCTCCTTCTAATTAATTCGTGCCATCTAGAGATTTAGCCTTTTCAGACCTCAAGTTCTAACCAGACCATTTCAAACTTTACTGCAAACAAACCAAAACTAAAGGTACATGTTTCATTTCCATTGTTCGCCTCGATGGCCTGTTTTGTCTATTCCAAGCCATGTTCACTTTTGCTCTCAACGTCACAAATCAGCTCACCCAGCATGCCCCTTTTCCTCACTTCAGAAGGAGTTTCCATGATCGCCTCCTGGTTCCTCAAATTTCTGAGGCAAACTTTGTTCAATGCAACCTTCCCCCTAGTCAGTTCTCAGGTCACTCATTCAGAATCGGGGCAGCCACTTCAGTAGCTACCCAAGGAGTTTCCACAGCTTCCCTACAACAACTCGGCCGCTGGTTGACTTCAGCATTCTCTTCATATGTCCGCCCAAACTTCCATTCTGTGCTCTCTGCTCAATGATCTATCAGCTCTTAGGTAAGTGCTTCTGCATTAACTGTTGGTGGTTGGCCTTTTCAGTTTAAACCTATCCTTGCTATGTAAGATCGTTTTATCAAATCTTGTTCTCTCCCCTCATTCTCTTCAAGGTCGCCATCCTCCAACATCCGTCAGCTGACGTTTTCCGTTATGTGTCCCACGTTTCTTCTCATCACTTCATTCTCTCTTGATCAATTTCCCTCTATGCCTTGTCAGGCACGTCTCATCCCTCTCTATGCCTTGTCAGGCACACGCCGCACACGCCTCTTCACTCTCTACGCCTTGTCAGGCTCATGCCTCATCCCTCTCTACGCCTTGTCAGCCACACACCTCATCCCTTTTGCCTTGCCAGGCTCACTAATTTTCTTCGCTATCCTTTCAGGCACACATTATCCCTTCTCTATGTCCTGCCAGTCAGACCACCCTCATTCATATTAACTCCCATACTGTTTCTATTTCAGCTTCGGCCCTGGCTTCTGCCCGTTTTGGGGGGAAGACTTCTCTATTCGAATACATGGATGTTCATTCAAGCACATGTATTTTCAGCCTTGGCAGGCACCGTTCATCCCTTTCCACACCTTAGCAGGCATATTCTGTTCATCCTATACCTTACCAGGCTCAATCTATCTCACTCTTCATCTTAGCAGGCACTGTACCTTCTCTACGCCTTGGCAGGCACAGTCCATCCCTCTCTATGCCTTGGCAGGCACAGTCCATCCCCCTCTACGCATTGGCAGGCACAGTCCATCCCTCTCTACGCCTTGGCAGGCACAGTCCATCCCTCTCTATGCCTTGGCAGGCACAGTCCATCCCCCTCTACGCATTGGCAGGCACAACTCATTCATCTCATGCCTTAGCTGGCACAACTCATTCATCTCATGCCTTAGCTGGCACAACTCATCGTTCCATTTCCTTAGCAGGAACAACTCAACCACATTATGCCTTGGCAGGATCCATTCATCATTCTCATGCCTTAGCAGGTACATTCAACACTTTCTATGCTTTTGCAGGCTATTCTATTCATCCTACAGCTTGTTAAACTCTGTTAATCTCCTTTCACTCCTTCAGGCTCAGATCATTCTTTCTCATGCCTTGTCAGGCTCTCAACATCTTTCCATTCAGTCAGTTTGATCCCCCTCTTATTATTCTGGTCTTGTTGCATCTACCATTCACTTATCAATCTCACATCTTTCCTGCTAACCAACATTCTGTTTATATTCAGACTCGGCCCCCCATTTTTGGGGGGAAGACTTCTCTAATTCTAACCCTAAGATGTTTATTCAAGCTCATGTCATTATCAGCATCCATGTCTTCCACCGGGGTCCGAGCGCCAAAAGAAATAAAAAAATCAGCTAATAAACTCATCTAATTGCCATCTCTGTGTTTCTCTCATTTGTGAGTCTTTCCAGGTTTAAATAATATTAAGATGGAAATTCCTGCTGTTTTCATGTAGACATGTAAGTCTGTTTCTGAGCAGTGTCCAAATAATAAATTTGATGAAAATTATTTCTAATGAGTACTATTTGTTTACATTGTATGTAAACCTTTGATTTGTTCCTGCATATTAAAAGGCACTATAAAGCTATTATGTTATTTTTTATAAATAGGAAAGTGAGTAACTATTACTTTTTTAAATAACTTAATCCATCTATAAAACTGCAAAAATGTTAATAACAATGTATTTTTACATTTGTTTGTTCAGCCATCAATGACAACAAATAAATCTTAAAATATTTTATGCAAATTATATCCGTGCAGTCTATGGCTGCCAAGCAGGACAAATGTATGTTCTGGGAATAAATTAAGACATTATTTACTTTGCCTAGCTTATGTGATCCTATTGAAAGGGAAGCTAGCAAGAAGAAGCTTTAAAATCACTGTTTCATGCTGATAACATCTAACAAGGCTCATGAGTCATGGTAAAAATAAATAGGTAATAAATATTCAGAATGTAGCATAACTGTGTGTACATGTGTTTTTGACTTGTACATGTGTATGTCTGCGTGTCTCTGTTTCTTCCCGCTGACCATTCAATTCCTGATGTGCAACTGGCAGCAGTTTTAAGGTTTAGGGTAACTGTCTATTACAAGTGAGTGGGTGGGTGGGTGGGTGGGTGGTGCAGAAGTCAGTGGAGGATTGAACAAAGAATAAGAAAAAAGCAAGAGGTAATCAGATGGGCCAGGAGATGGACTGACAAATGGCAGATTGCACTGACCTTGGACTGGAAAAGAGAGGAATGGCAGACAGGATGACAGTTTAATCTCTTTTGAGAACAAATCGGTGATACTATGATTGGATGGATCATGGAGATCTGAGGAAAGAAGAAGCAGAGGAGGAGATCGAAGTGGCAGACAGAACACTGACAGTTATGTTACCAGAAAAATAAAATAATAATATCAACATTGACAAGGAACTGTGCATGAATACATATAGAAAAAAATCAAATAACTATGCAAGTTTAGCAAAAATAGAAAATTGGTTGATAAAGTGAAAATTTTACATAGATTAGAGAAATAATGATAATGCAAAAATATAGAGATGTCTTGTGATGCTTCATCGCTGCTGGAGTATATGTGAAAAAGAAGGGTTTTAACAACTGGAAAAAGAGCCTAAAAAAGTTATAAAATTTGCACCAGGTTGTCAACAACCTAGGTAATCCACACATACTGAAAAAAAATCAAAGGACAGTAGTCCACAATGAAGTTAAGGATTGAAGTTACAGTTGGAATGACAAAGTCAATAAGCACTGATCACATGAAGAAAAGAATGTGCAAAAAGGCACAGAAAGCCAAAAAAACATCTAAAATCTGTCAACTATTCAGAAAGCATTTCTGCTGCTATCTGCAAATCAGTATCAGCTGGTTTGATATATACTGGTGGCCTATGAAAATATTTCTCACTCTGAAAGCATTGCAAATTGTAACGATGAAGCAAATCAGCCAGAACCCAAAACGCAGCCAGACAAGAGAACGGTTAACCAAATGATTTATTATAAAAATAATAATTGGGTAGATGGGGTTCCACAGTAAGTTATCAGACTGGAAGGACAGGAATGGAGGTTTCACAGGCAACTGAAATCCAGCCGGGGAGGAAGGGGAAGTGGACAACAGGAGGTCTTGGGGGTTCTGGGAATAAACAGGGGACAGAGAATATTTCCACCAACCAGATGCAGAGGCGTGAGACAATCCAAGGTAAAGCTCTGGAGGGTTTCAAGCAGGGGTAGTCCAGTAATCCAGAAACAGAGACAGGCAGGTTTCAGCAACAGGAGGTCAGGACTTTTCCAAACAGCAGAAGGACTTGGCAGAAATCTGTGGTCAAAAAACAGGTAGGATCAGATAACCAGAAAAACTCTTGAAACATGAATCAAGGCTTGAAAGCTGTGGCAGAGGCAACAGATGATCTCGCACTGAGCTGGTGACGAGCAGCTGTTTAAATAGGAGCAGCCCAGTGCAGGTGAAGGCAATGAGTAATCAGCACAGTCAAGGTAGAGCTGAAGGGTTGGAATCATGACAGCAAATAGTGCTACGGTTGGTAAAAGCAAAAAGACCTTCACAAAAAGACTTACTGTTAAAAAACATAGTAATGGCAATGATTAAAGGTGCAATTCTAAACATCTGAATTTCCCAGGTAGCACATTTGGAGCCATAATTTAGAAGTGGAGAGAAAATCATTTTACCATAAACCAGCGATGGCCAGGTACCCCTTTTAAAATGTTTTTCAGAGGAATCAGAAGAATAATCAAGGGTTGTCCAAATGCTAAGAAGTATTCAGAGAGAGGTTCAGAAAGACCTGGAAAAAGAGGCTACAGTTTTTCCTATGAAAACAATAAGTAATGCACTGAAGGGCAATGGTCTCTGCACACCCACTGCACAAGGCTCCACTGCTGAAGAAAATGTATGTTGAAGCTTGTTTAAAGTTTGCATGGTTCGAGAAAGAATGGTTCTGCGGATGATCAAACATAATGATAAAAATTTGCAGGTTGTAATGTCATGGTTTAGGCTGTGTTACAGTATTGGCAGTATTGGCAGACATCACACTGTATATTTGAAGAAACGATTAATGGAGAAACGTGTCATGACATTCTTGATAAGAATCTAAAGAAGTGTGAATTTCCAAACAAGATAGAATTTTCAAATACACTCAGCTGGTTTCAAATTAAGAAAATAAAACTTCTAGAAATCAGCTGACTTGTATCAAATTAAAAATCTAAAGAAAGAGCTCAGGATCAGAGTGCATTGAAAAATTCTGTAAAAGAATGGGTACACCTGAGCACAAAATGTGGCTAGTTTCTCCATACAGGAGAAGTTTTCATTACTAAAAAAGGCCTTTCCACAAAGTATTTAATACATTTCTGTAAGTGAGATAAATATTTATTCCCTGTATTATTCCAGTTTTTTTTCCTCATAACTTAATCCACAAACTAATTTACTTTGATTTTGTTGCATGTGTAGATTATTTGCATTGTTGTCAGCACCTGGTGTGAGTTTTATGTCAATGGCTCTATTAGAAATACACTGCCTGTCCAAAATTAAAGTCACCACCATGGAGGTGTTGTGTTCTAGAAGCCCAGATATTTTTAGGCTTCAGCTCATCTTCATTGTTAGGTCTGGTGTGTCTTATCTTCCTCTTGACAATACATAATAGTTCCTCTAAGGAATTTAGGTCAGGTGAGCTTGATGACCGGTGATACTGGTTGATTGTCAGGTATGCAATTCATACTTTTGGCAGTGTGGAGAGCTGTAATTTGCAATCAACCACTAAAGCTAAAATAGATGGCTGTGGTTGCCTTGAACTTGATAAAACATAGTGGACCAACAGAAGCAAATGACATGGCTCACCAAATCATCACTGACTCTGGAAACAGACCTCAAGCTTCTTGGAGTCTATGTCTCTTAACTGTTCCTCAGACTATGTCAATTTGAAAAATTGGTAATTTACTTTCATCTAAACATTTTATTTTAGATCAATAAGTCTGTTTTTGTTCTTTGTCTAGGTAAGACATTTCTGATGTTTTTTTCTTCAGGAATGGCATAACAGGGCTGCATGGTGGTGCAGTTGGTAGCACTGTTTCCTTGCAGCAAAAAGGTCCCGGGTTCGACTCCCAGCTGGGGGTCTTTCTGCATGGAGTTTGCATGTTCTCCCCGTGCATGCGTGGAATCTCTAGGGGTAATCCGGCTTCTTCCCACAGTCCAAAAACATGACTGTGGGGTTAACTGATCTCTCTAATTTGTCCTTAGGTATGAATGGGTGTTTGCATGGATGTTTGTCCTGTGTGTCTTTGTGTCACCCTGCGATGGACTGGCAACCTGTCCACAGTGGCCTGTAGACTGCTGAAGATAGGCACCAGGTCCCCTGCAACCCTGTACGGAAGAAGCTATGGAGAGGGACGTCTGGGTGTCTCTGCTGAGTCTGCTGCCCCCGGGACGGATGGATGGATGGAATGAAGGTATGGGTTTAGCCCATGTCCTGAATATTTAGTTGTGAGGGGTGACTTACACGCCAAATTCTTCACAATCATCTTAAGGTTGTGGTTACTCCTGCACCTCATGCACCTTTTTCTATCAAACTATTTCTTTCCACTTAAGTTTCCATAATTTCCTAATTGTCAATTTTTATTAGCTGTAAACCACAGTCATTAAAATAAACAGAAATAAAAACAAATAAAGTACATAAAGTGCAACAAATTTACAAAATAAAATGTGTTTTACTTTTTAAATTGAATTACTGAGATAAATTACCTTTTCAATGTTATTCTGTTTTTTGGGGATGTGTCTGTATTGAGGTACACTTCTGCTGCAGTTTGTGATACATAGAAAAGCTTTTCCATATTTCTTATACTCTCAGTCATTCAGTATGCATGCACACACATCAGCACATATCAAAAGGAACTGCAATAGTTTTATCCCTAGATGCTCTACTCCTTTTGAACTTCAGTTCTTAAGAAACAAATATAACCTTACAGTGGGAGCCATGTGCAGTGAAGGTCATTTTACATTTCAGGTCGACAGTATCTTTAACAAATTCTATAGACAAATACTAACACATTAATTAATTAATTCATTCATTCATTCATTCATTCATTCATTCGTTCGTTCATTCATTCATTCATTCATTCATTCATTCATTCATTCAATCATCCATTATTACACTGATTCTACAAATATAATTAAAATATGTGGTAGTTTGTTATATTCAAGATTTTTCTCTGTTACACATGTTTTTTTTGTTGTATGTTAACATGCCTTTATAAAGGCTTGTGTGAATTTGTATACAAATGCATCTGTGTGTCATTGTATAGTGGTGTAGGGGACATTATTTATTTATTAAAACACAGACTGTGAATATTTTACTTTCTGAGAAGAATTTTCAAAGAAAGACATAAATATTTAATTTAATTCAGGTAGCAATACTGCTATGAAAAAACATGCACTTATTGCTTCAGTAGAGGAGTACTTTCCTCTACTGAGTAAATAGGCTACTTGCTTTCTGCAAGTAGCCTATTTACTCATAGATGAAGATGTTTCAGATGCAGCCAGTCTCAAATTCTAACAAATTTCAAAAGGTTGCTGTTCCTAAAACACAAGTCTTTAACTTTACATTTTAAAAGCCATCTTCCCTACGTTAAAGTAAATACTAGTGATCAAATAATCAAATGAAGTCTCGCAAGCATTCTGTGTACTTCAGAAAAATCCTATTCAACAAATAATGCAAATAATACTTTAAGCTCTAAAGTTAATTAAGCCATTATATTTATCAAAAACAAAATACTCAGAAGCAGAATCCATCAACTTGGTCAGTTCAGAGTAAAATTAGATGTCATGCTCATAAAAAAATCTCTTCTTTTACTGCTAAGAGAAAAAGGAAAATAATTCAGTACACAAAACCCTCTCTCACTCCAGAAGAATATTTAATTTTGACTCCATAAACCATGATGCAGGGTGTGGTTTTGTTTGTTTGTTGTTATTTTTTTGTTTTGGTTTTAGATAAAGAAAAGGAGAATCTCGATTGATATATGGAAGATGACAGACAATCTGTTATGTAGGGGAAGCTGCATGGCAAACTGCTGAGGAAGCACTGAGCTGACTGAGCTGAATGAGTGAGAATGCATGAAATAATGTGTGAGACGGAATAGCAGAGCTGTTAGTTGGGCCTGGCTTACAGCTGACCTGCATGAAACTTGTATACTAAAGATACATTTCGGTGAGGCTTGTTTGTCAGATTTAAAGTATCTTTTAACCCTTAAGCAGGTATTAGACATACTTTTCATTAAGCCTGCATTTCTGTATCAAAAATCTGTTTTTATTGCTATGATATATTCTAATCCTCTAAGAAATTAACTGTTGTGTTTTCATTATCTTAAAAGTAAAGTCATCATAATTTACAGAAAGAACAGCTCAAGGCCTGTGTTTAAATAATCTGACCGTTTCAGTTAGTGATTTGAGTTACTGAAAAATCTGAACCTTTCAATAATATTGGAATTTAATTATATACATTGCATTTTTTTCTTGCAAGTATTCATCTCCTGTATAACAAGGTTAATTATTTCCAAAATGTTAATACACCCGTACTATGTAAACGCACACGTAAAAGACTGCTATGTTTTTCTCTTCGACTGGCCTCATCACAATGTTTCACATTCCAGGATGTACTAGCAGTCCTGGTAGCTACCATCCTTAGGTCTAAGTTTTAATGCTGTCAATATTTGAGCTAAAACTCAAAGCAGCAATTGAAGTGGTGGATACTTTAACCTTATATCACCCAATGCACCTAGTTAAAGTAGAGACTGAACATGGAGTTGATATGTGTATATATATATATATATATATATATATATGTATGTTTGTAAGTATGTGTATATATATATGTATGTGATTTTAGTTAATTTTGGAATGCCCATGAGACAAAGTTGTCAATTTAGCCAACAGATTGCACAAATCTTTACTTTGATTTGACTGCTTGTCCTAAGTATGCAACAGGCCTTAGGAGATAACTAAAATAGAAAACATTTGTTGACAAGAAGCATATTTGCACAGACCAGAAAATACTGTCCATTAGAATGTTAGGGTTAGTGGTGTTGACCACACATACTAATTGCTATCAACTTGTAACACAATAGTATTGACAGTTTTTATATGAGTAATTTGGCACAACATCCCAACTGCTTGCAAAGACAATTTTGCTCAGATCTTTGTTTTATTTGATAATTCAAGCTATGTGTATTGCTAGCTTCATGCCCTCTGCATCATGTCTGGATTATGATCACATTGTTGAACTGCGGTCTCATGGAGCAATGTAGTGACAAATTGTCACAGCTACTGAGTTTCACAGTCTCCTGGAGCACTGATATGTATCATAATGGGAAAAAGTCTTAAATTATTTATAGTTTCATTCCAAGCTGCCAGGCTTTCTTGTAATCTTTTAAAGTAGTATTGATTAGTAGTCCTTAAAGCTTTCTGAAGGTCTATCAAATATTTTCTCTTTGGACTTTAGCGGCTTTTTAACTCATTAGGAGTGTCTTAAAACAATTGCAGTTTAATAAGGCAACAAAGATGATGGCCCATCAAGTTTAAAAAGCCTTTAAACTATTTGATATAATTTCAGGAATTTGTATATGCGTCAATTTTTTATGGAAGAAAATTTGTAAATAAGCTTGCAGGCATATCCAAAGGGCTACATGGGAAGCTATTTACATATTAAAGGATATGCCCTCAAGCACAGATTTAGTATTAGTTTTTATGTTTGTTTTAATAAATGTTGACTAAAAGCATGGATTATAATTTTTTTAAACTTGTGCAGAGAAATTATAATTGACCTACAGAAGATCTACTGAAAACTTAAAGGCGCTTCAGTTTCCCATTTAATTCAGACACCCACTGGGATGCCTTTCCAAGAAGCATGTTTTAGTGAATTATCAGTGGAAACATTTCAAACACTATTTGCATCCAAACTGCACCCAGGGTTTTATTTTAATCTTGGCTGCACAATATTAAAGTGTGTTTTTTATTATTATTATTATTATTATGCTACTGTGTGTCACACTGTTAGTGTTTAATTGTCATAACTCATGGCTGTGAGTTATTGGCTGCTTCCCATGTTTTGTAGTGGAACAGACTTGAAATGAGCTAATCAAGGGCCAATCAAGAAATTGTCTTTTGCACTTGAAGCTGCAAGTCTGCTTTCTTCCCACTCACACACGAATATGTTCACACTGATTAGCCTCAGCAAGTACCCGCCTAGTTAGTCTCCTTTATCCCACCAAAACAACTTAATTTTCTTTTCACAACATGGACTTCACAAGAGCTGCAAACATACCTTGTGGTTTCACACACTAAGAAATTAGCTGTTCAAAATTACAATCTTTTAAGTAAAAGGTTTGACCTCTGAGAACCAAATGTTTGTTCTCCTACAGTCAGGTAATTAATTAATTAACTTACTTGTTTATTCATTCAAGTAATTACTGTATAGGGAATTAAAAGGTGATATCACTATCATTATACTTTTTGTCATCTTAAAATCTGAACTTTCTTTTATCATTTTAGTAATCTAGCAAGGAAATTTCCAACAAAAACAACTTAATTTAATATTAAATTAATTTAATATCTGCAGTATTGTTGAGTAAGGTGCCAAAGTAGCAAAGACCCAAATGTTGTGTCTATGGTAACTTGTAGATGCTGAGCAAACATTTTAAAGAAAACCTTCTTCACGTTTTTATTATTATTTTATTCAGATGTACACCAATGATCTGTTGGTACCTCTGGTAAAAATGTATAAAAAAAACTAATTCTTTAGAATATTGGTATACTCCCACATTGCTTTTTTTTATTCAACCCTTAATCTGAGTATGTTTATTTTGTACAGAAAAAGTCCAATGTCAGGAGTTCAAAATTGGTGGAATGATTGCTGGCACTCCTACTGTTAATATCCAGCTCAATTTAACCAACAGGACAGCAGTTTGTTTTCCTATAACATTTAACAAGTTTGGAGCACATAGAGAAATCATCCAGAGTCATGGGTCCTGTCTTTTGCTTTCTTCTCTGAAGCTCACCCCACAGGATTTCATTAGGCTTTAAGTCATTGCTCTGTGATGGGCATGGTGTAAGATTATTTTATGTTAACAATTTTTGTGGTGATTTGACTGTATGTTTTGGATCGTTGTCCTACTGACCTAATTGAGGCCCATTTTCAGTTTACTGACAGAGGCCACCAGATTTAAGTTATGAAAATCTCTTGGTATTTCAAAGAGTCCAATCTTGCAATGCACTCTAACAAGCTTCCCAAAGTGTTTCAAACGAATCGGGCCAACAGCTTCCCAGATCTTCCACCATAGTTAACAGTCGGTATGAGATGGGTCTCCAAACTTTTTCTTTGCTTCAAGCCAGATCAATTTGGGCCGTTTGTTTCTGAAAAGATCAGTCTTAGTATCATCTACCCAAATCACACATTTCCACTTTAACCCTCCTATTACATTTGGGGTCAGTTTGATTCCATTCAGTGTTTAATATCTCTAAATAAATTTTTGACATAATTCTTATGGCTTCGTATTTTGTGACGTTTTCTTATTTGTACTTATTCAGTGTTCTTTGGGGTCAATTTGATCACATGTAGCAGTATAAAACCTGGAAGAAATTGTGATATTTTACACATATGTTCCTCTTCCCCACAACATGGAGAAAAGGAAACACTGCAAGAAGTTAGACTTTTCCCATGTTGTATGGGCAGAGAAATAGAGTTTCTGTGAAGATATTGGTACTTCACACAACCTAGGGGTGGAACAAACATAGAAAAGCTTGCACAGCAGCCCTCTGAGCCATCTCTTTTGGTGCTCTGTGTGCTCTCCCTTTCTGCTCTCTTCTTAACTGAAAAATACTTCTAAGAAAAGGTTTTCTGTAAATGAGATGTCAAACTCTTTGACCATGAAGGTGACATAGAGGAGTACGTGTCTTAGACAGAGGATAACATTGAGGAGGACCCTGGATCAGGATGCATCCTCCACTGATGACAATGACACCCTACTTTCCAGAATTGGAAAGCTATAGGGCAGCAGACTCACAGGGACACCCAGACGTCCCTCTCCCCAGACATCTCCTCCAGCTTCTCCTTTAGTTATCAGGCTCCTCTCCTGTGGAACCAGCTCCCGGTTTTGGTCCGTGAGGCAGACACCCTGTCTACTTTTAAGGCTAGGCTTAAAACTTTCCTTTTTGATAAAGCTTATAGTTAGAGTGGCTTAGTTTATCAGGGAGGGAGCCTTCCTCCCTCCCTGTTGGATGGAGTAAGGGGGAGTCAGGTTTAGCCAAAACCGGCTCAGTTATGGTTGAGGTGCAAACACCCTCCATTTCTGCTTCCTGTATGACCCCTTCTCTTTTCCAATGGTTATAATCAGTCTGACAGAGGGAGGTATCCCAATCCTTGTGGTTTTTAGTATAACAATGACCATCAGTGGGACCCTTTGTGTGGTGCCTTGAGACAACAATGTTGTAAATGAGCGCCGTTTAACTAAATAATCTGAACTGAAACTTTCTGTGTAGTTATGCTGCTATAGGCTTAGGCTGCTGGAGGACATAATGACCACTTTCACCCTCTTCACTACATTCTCACACTACTCTCCAATTTTGCATTATTTGCTGTTATTTCAGCTTTTAACTTTGTTCTCTCTCTTTTCTCTTCCTAGAAGCTACACCTGGCCTGGCTCTGTGTCTACCTGTGACACCTTTCTGGAGAGGGGCATTGTCCGAACTTCTGCTGGCAACAACTTAATGCTCACCCTTTACCGATGATCCACATGGCCCTTTCTTTTAGTGTTTAACCCTTTCTCTCTCCTAGACATGGCGATTGACTGAGCTTAACTGTAACTAACTGTATGTGCTCTTTTTCAGACTCTAACCTTGAAAACTGGCTCAGAGTTTGTTTTTTCTTCCTAGATGAAACGACTAAAGGAGCTACATCCATTAACATTTACTTTTCCTTCCCATAGAAAGTCCTCCTGGATCAGTGCTTCTTTGTTCTCTTTGTGTCTCTGCTCTGTTCTCTCAAACCCCCAGTTGGTTGTGGCAGATGGCCGCTCACACTGAGCCTGGTTCTGCTGGAGGTTTCTTCCTGTTAAAAGGGAGTTTTTCCTCTCCACTGTCGCTACATGCATGCTCAGTATGAGGGATTGCTGAAAAGTCAACGCCAGTGACTGTCCACTGTCTCTACATGCTCATCCGGGAGGAGTGAATGCTGCAAGTCACTGACTGGATGCAATCTGCTGGGTTTCCTTAGACAGAAAAACGTTTTATCCAATTTGAATAAATAACTAACTGACTGCACTGTTCAATGGTTAGGATTAATTGAAATGTATGTACCTGACTGTTGTAAAGTGCCTTGAGACAACATGTGTTGTCTGAATTGAAAATTGAATTGAATTATAGATGCCCGAGCCACCTCAACTGGCTCCTCCCGGATGGCCAAGCTCCTCATCCTTTCTCTAAGGGAGGAAGCTCATTTCAGCCACTTGTATCCAGGATCTCGTTCTTTCGGTCATGACCCAAAGTTCATGGCCATAGGTGAGGGTAGGAACGTAGACCGATCGGTAAATCGAGAGCTTCGCTTTTCGGCTCAGCTCTCTCTTCGCCACAACGGACCGGCACAGTGTACCCATTACTGCGGCAGCCGCACCGATCTATCTGTCGATCTCCTGCTCCATTCTTCCTTCACTCGTGAACAAGATACTTAAACTCCTCCACTTGAGGCAGGAACTCCCCTCCAACCTGAAAAGGACAAGCCACCCTTCTCCGGAGTTTGGTCCGCATTGCCGGCACTAAGTTGGACCTGTTCCGGGTGCATGTTGGACTCCGGCAGGGCTGCCATTTGTCACCGGTCCTGTTCATAACTTTTATGGACAGGATTTCTAGGCGCAGCCAAGGGCCGTAGGGGCTCTGGTTTGGGTCTCTTCGTTTTGCAGATGACGTGGTCCTGCTGGCCCCCTCTAGCCAAGACCTGGGGCGCATGCTGTATATATATATATATATATATATATACAGGGATTGGACAATGAAACTGAAACACTTGTCATTTTAGTGTGGGAGGTTTCATGGCTAAATTGGACCAGCCTGGTAGCCAGTCTTCCTTGATTGCACATTGCACCAGTTAGACCAGAATGTGAAGGTTCAATTAGCAGGGTAAGAGCACAGTTTTGCTCAAAATATTGAAATGCACACAACATCATGGGTGACATACCAGAGTTCAAAAGAAGACAAATTGTTGGTGCACGTCTTGCTGGCGCATCCGTGACCAAGACAGCAAGTCTTTGTGATGTATCAAGAGCCACGGTATCCAGGGTAATGTCAGCATACCACCAAGAAGGACGAACCACATCCAACAGGATTAACTGTGGACGCAAGAGGAAGCTGTCTGAAAGGGATGTTCGGGTGCTAACCTGGATTGTATCCAAAAAACATAAAACCACGGCTGCCGAAATCACGGCAGAATTAAATGTGCACCTCAACTCTCCTGTTTCCACCAGAACTGTCCATCGGGAGCTCCACAGGGTCAATATACACGGCCGGGCTGCTATAGCCAAACCTTTGGTCACTCATGCCAATGCCATACATCGGTTTCAATGGTGCAAGGAGCGCAAATCTTGGGCTGTGGACAATGTGAAACATATATTGTTCTCTGATGAGTCCACCTTTACTGTTTTCCCCACATCCGGGAGAGTTACGGTGTGGAGAAGCCCCAAAGAAGCGTACCACCCAGACTTTTGCATGCCCAGAGTGAAGCATGGGGGATGATCAGTGATGGTTTGGGCTGCCATATCATGGCACTCCCTTGGCCCAATACTTGTGCTAGATGGGTGCGTCACTGCCAAGGACTACCGAAACATTCTTGAGGACCATGTGCATCCAATGGTTCAAACATTGTATCCTGAAGGGGGTGCCGTGTATCAGGATGACAATGCACCAATACACACAGCAAGACTGGTGAAAGATTGGTTTGATGAACATGAAAGTGAAGTTGAACATCTCCCATGGCCTGCACAGTCACCAGATCTAAATATTATTGAGCCACTTTGGGGTGTTTTGGAGGAACGAGTCAGGAAACGTTTTCCTCCACCAGTATCACGTAGTGACCTGGCCACTATCATGCAAGAAGAATGGCTTAAAATCCCTCTGACCACTGTGCAGGACTTGTATATGTCATTCCCAAGACGAATTGACGCTGTATTGGCCGCAAAAGGAGGCCCTATACCATGTTAATAAATTATTGTGGTCTAAAACCAGGTGTTTTCAGTTTCATTGTCCAACCCCTGTATATATATATATATATATATATATATATATAATTTTGAACTGCGGCAGATCAAACCGAGCATCAGAATGGGGAAGAAGGGTAATTTAAGTTACTTTGAACGTGGTATGGTTGTTGGTGCCGGACGGGCTGCTCTGAGTATTTCAGAAACTGCTGATCTACTGGGATTTTCACGCACTACCATCCCTAGGGCTTACAGAGAATGGTCCAGAAAAGAGAAAATATCCAGGGAGCGGCAGTTCTGTGGGCGCAAAGCCTTGTTGGTGCCAGAGGTCAGAGGAGAATGGCCAGACTGATTCGAGGTGATAGATAGGCAACAGTAGCTCAAATACCCACTCATTACAACCAAGGCATGCAGAAGAGCATCTCTGAATGCACAACACGTCGAACCTTGAGGCGGATGGGCTACACCAGCAGAAGACCACACCGGGTGCCACTCCTGTCAGCTAAGAACAGGAAACTGAGGCTACAATTCGCACAGGCTCACCAAAATTGGGCAATAGAAGATTGGAAAAACGTTGCCTGGTCTGATGAGTCTCGATTACTGCTGCGACATTCGGATGGTAGGGTCAGAATTTGGTGTCAACAACATGAAAGCATGGATCCATCTTGCCTTGTATCAATGGTTCAGGCTGGTGTAATGGTGGGGGGGATATTTTCTTGGCACACTTTGGGCCTTTAGTACCAATTGAGCATCGTGTCAACGCCACAGCCTACCTGAGTATTGTTGCTGACCATGTCCATCCCTTTATGACCACAGTGTACCCATCTTCTGATGGTTACTTCCAGCAGGGTAACGCGCCATGTCATAAAGCACAAATCATCTCAGACTGGTTTCTTGAACATGACAATGAGTTCACTGTACTCAAATGGCATCCACAGCCACCAGATCTCAATCCAATGGAGCACCTTTGGGATGTGGTGGAACGGGAGAATCGCATCATGGATGTGCAGCCGACAACTCTGCAGCATCTGTGTGATGCTATCATGTCAATATGGACCAAACTCTTTCCAGTACCTTGTTGAATCTGTGCCATGAAGGATTAAGACAGTTCTGAAGGCAAAAGGGGGTCCAACCCGGAACTAGCAAGGTGTACCTAATAAAGTGGCTGGTGAGTGTATAGTATATCGTTTCTTGATGTGTTTTGTTTTTCCTGCAACCACTGACAACATAGAAACTCTAGCAATAAGCATGGTCACTAAATGGGATAGTAGAAAAATAACATATTAACTATTTACAGTATATATGGTGTGTTAGATGCTTAAAAGTTTGTGTTCCCTCAACCATTCCCAAACCCTTGGGGAAGACTATTCTATGGTCTTCAGAAGTTCTCATTTCAGCTTGTAATTTTGACACAAAAAGAACATGCTGCAGCATCAAAAATGGAAAGTATTGCTTTAAAAATGTGTTTGAATTCATTTAAAAATGCTTTACATTGTCAAATATTTAATATACCACAGACATCTTTGTTGTTGGAACAGATCGCCACTAAAACTGCCAATATTTGCAGGATAAAAGCAAAAAAGAGCATGTACATTTTTGTATATAGCATTGATTTTGAAGACTCTATATGGCTTACAAGTGAGGAGAGTAGAAAAACTGAGAATTTCTCAAAGTAAGCTTGTGTCAGGCCTTAAGTAATTTGCCAACTGGTTTGACTTTCCTTTTGATTGCTATGATTGTTATTATTGCTATTCCCAGTAATCGCCAGAGACTTAAGTTCCACTCAGTGGTTTAATGAACATACATGTGTATTTATTAGTTATTCACACAACATCAATTTTTGCTTACAAACAAGACATATTTCACATACCTGTTAAACTGTGTTTGGCTTTGTAAAACAAGAGTATATCGGTGTTACTGCTGCAGAGACAGTAGGTGCTTTGCAAACAGATGCACCCTTGGCAGGATAGATCTAATAAAGTTTCCTTCTTTGCAATAGGAAGACAAACAATGGAATAAACTTGAGCATTGGCAACACTCTTGCAATTATACTCTAAATGCAACAGCTGAAAAATTTATGTGGCTGTTAAAAACATTGTAGCTGGTACCTGGCTACCCGAGAGCTTTTTATATTGGACATTTGTGCTTTTGGTGTTTTTTGTTGGAGTCCAGTATTAAGTCAGGAACTATAGGGCAACAACAAATAAAAATAGACTTATTTACATATTTTTTATTTGCTTGCTGATACCAAACACCAATCTTAATTATCTTGGATTCGCACAAAGGACTGTGAAAGGCTTAAAAGGACAAATAACATATTTTTGGAGCCTCATTGTACCCTTTACTGAGAACAGTCACTCAGAAAGGATCAATTATATAGCATCCTTGAAACGCTTGGAAATGTTTGTCCCATTTTCTCCACCACATGTGTTTGCAGCCTTGGATCTTAAGTGTATTAATGAAAGTATATATTAGCCTGGCCAAGGTCAATACTGTATGAGGGTATTTCTTTGTTATTTATGTCTAGCAACCTTGTAACTGAAATAAACGTTAATTAGGGCATGCATTTTCAGCCTGTTAGATAATGGTAGTCACACAGGCCTCAAATATTATAGCTTAGGTCACATTCATGCAGATCTACAGGAAGCTTCTTGACATTCAAATACCTGTGTATTTATTGGCAGTGCATGATATCTTGAGACCTATATGACAAAACATTTCCTGATGCAGGAGCGCAGTCACATAGACGTGCATTTAGTAATTTAGCCTACAACAACTTCAGTGACTGATGGTCTTCCTCACAACTCATTTCATTATTCTCATGCTTTTTACCTATTAGGTTTTGGTATGAGGTGCTTTTTACAAATTGATCGAATGGTTATACCAATTACTTTCAATACCGAGGAGTTTGAGCACTAGTTATTTTTATATGTGTGATATAAGTCAGCACATGGATTAAGGACGTAGAGCTCTTTTATCCTCTTAGGATGCAGTAAGTTACTAATAGGAACCTCCCAGACATAAATGTGTAGATATAACTCATGGTCTTTTTCATATTTTTTCCATGACACCCTTGTTGTACCCTCTTTTTTTCATGTACTGAGGATATTGGTACATTTTTTTAAAAATATAAGGACATTGTTGGCATGCAGTTTATGAAATAAACTCTTGGTGAAAATCCTTGTACACATAAACAAACCTTCTGCAGATTAACAAGTCAGTGAGAATTATCCCAAGGTCATGGATTGAACGTTCACAGGATAAGAAGTGAGGAGGATTTGTGTTGCTCCATCATCCTTTGATTTGTGTCTATCACTATGTCAAATTATGGTTGCCCTCCTGACTGCCAGACACCAGAAAAAGGACAGAGTTGAGTCACATAATTGCTTTAGCGCAATAATAAATCACAACAATATGAAACACACAATCATTTATGACATATTTACAGTTCTACTCAGAGGATTACAAACATTTACAACAGGTTTTAATTATTTACAGTTCATTTTCAAAGGAAACAGGGGCAGATTGGGACAGAAAACAGCTCTGCAATTTCTACTGAGTAGACCCACTATGTAGATGCATACCAACAGCCACCAACAGGGTTATCCTGATATCTCCATATTTCACAATATTTATTTTGATGCTCATGAGGAAAAAAGCTTCGGTCCACATCATGTGCATGTTGCTTATTTCATGAATCTCCATGGTTTTAAAGACATCCTTCCAGCCTTTCATTCCAATTACAGAGGGACTTGCTTTATCTGTACAATATAGTCTATTGTTGTCAACTGAGGATGTGAGCCATTGACGCCATCTTAGCATTTACACACTTTTTATAGAGAAAGGATTTTAGGTTGTGGTGTTTAAAATGTTAAAGCTTCATCCTGGGACATTTTTGCCCTCTTCCTGTTTCTTTTATGCTGCATTTACTTTTATCCTGAATAAACAAGTGACTACAATTTAAATTTTAGGGTAGTTTAGTGATCTTTATCCTCAACGTTATATGTAGGTGTTACCTAAAGTAAAATCATTTGTCCAGTTTATTTATTTGATATTTTAATACAATATTACATGTTTGTTAATATTGAATACATGATAATGATGATAATTGAATGATGATAAAATAATTCAATTAATAGTTCGGATGCGGTTTGATTAATTTGTTGTAATTATGAATATGAATATATTATTTAATATTTAATATTAATACTTTAATATTTTATTCAATAATATTTCGGTCTGTTAAGGGTTGTCCTGTGAATACCAGCCCAGTAAGGCGATGGTATTAGGACAAAATAGAAAGGTGTGAGATGAGCTCTGACATTATTGAACAGCAGAACTCTGCACACACATGGAATGAATTCACACAATTTCTTAAAATACAAGAATTTATTAACAAAAATAAGTCAACTCAAAGTCAAACATATTTCAATCAACAAACTCTTTACTATGCTAAAACAATCCAACTAAACTACCAATCAGAATTAAAGAATAGGGAAGACTAATGGGCTATGTACAATATAAACAAGTTCATTAAAGATGATTGAAAACCATGATGTGATGCAACATTACCATGCATGTTTATGTTTGAGAACCAAGGATTATCTTGAAGAATCTGGAAATGAAGTTAAGTTAGCCTTGGAACCAACTTAGGCAATAATCAGCATACCTTTCGACAACCATTCACAATGCAAGATCAGATAAAAAAAATATTATTGTAATAAAATAATGTTTTAAAGAAAGATCTGCTGAATAAAACCAACTTTCTGGATGATTAATTCTCAACGGTTTCTCATTAGCTGCCTTTATTTATTAAAATAATATTTAAAGAAATATTATTAAGAAAATGGTAAAATACTTAAGGAAATATTTTGGAAAAGAGCCAGATCTTTCTGGAGAAATGGGGCTTAATGGTGTTTATTTAGTTATTAAGTTTAGTAAAATAATATTTAGGGAAATATTATTTTACTGGATTGAAAACTAACAACCTTTTTGGGTAAATGATAATTTACCCTTAGTAGGCGAGCACGTGTTCTTAGCTGTTAGCGGTTGGAGCTAACAAAAGAATCTTATTGCTTAGCATCCGAATCAAACACATACATTTAAAATACCGTTAATAAAAGGGTTAAAATGGTGTTTAAAATCACCCTTTAAATAAAGTTTCTCTTAACTTTAAAACAAACACAGAACACAAAACTGAGCACGTGCTGAGCAGATAACCTGCTAGCACTAAGATAGCTGAGTTTCACACAAACAAAACCAAACTTCATAAAACAAAAAAACGTTTAGATTATTTCATCCTACTAAATTACTTCTATCTCTCTCTGCCCAAACCACCTAACCTCTCGCTCTGTCCGCCGACCAAACTGCACAGTTACTGCCATAACCACGGTCATGCGTCCCATTGTCCTTCCTTTGGGAAACTGCTTCACTGGGCTTGCTGGGAACTCTCTGGAAACAGGGTTTGCTTCTGTAGATCTCAGAGAGAAAGTCAAGCAACGCTTGTACCTTAATTACCCCCTTTCATGAATGAATACCGGATACACAAACAGAAATTAATTTGTACTTAACTTAGTGCATATGACCGCGTAATCGTTTGACACTCTTGGATCCAGCTTAAGGAGTTATGTCTGTTTGCCTGCAAAGAGACATTGGCGCGCTGTGCCTCTCCTGTCCCAATCCTCTAGAGACCGGCATGGAAGAGATCGATTCATTGGAAAGGCGGGGTTTATATTCGGACAGTGACATCACGGGAAGTCCGCTGTCTGGCTGGAAGTAGGTTGATGCAATTTATTTTTAAAGTTCCAGAAAAGTTTGTGCCGGACTTTTATGTTGTAACCATGGCTGTGATCCCAACAACTCACTTTTTCGGCTTTTCCATTAGTGACAATTTTGTGGAACTGGTGCTACTTTTAGTACCTGCTTCGGTTGGTTAGGAGTGGGAGTCACTAGTCATAGCATATTTCACTAATATCTTCAACTGTTAAATTGTTTTACTCTGGGCTTATTGTGTGTATGAGCACTATAATAGCAAGCTATGATTAGGTAGTGTAAGATTACCCTCATATGTCCTCTAGTTTGTATCATTCCATTTGATACAGCATGGCTTCCCTCTCTCTTCTGTATTTATCCTTAGTTCTTTATGCCCAGAGCCTTCTCTGGCTCTCCTCGTTCACTATGAGTCTTACAACAGCCATAAAGAGTAGCAGTCTAGGGTGTTGTGTTTTTTGTCTCTAAATCACATCACTTTGGACCATGGGGGCACCTTGCTATTAACAATACCGCCCCCATTGAGATAGGGATCAATTGTAGTGGAAACTGAATCAAACAATGTTAAACTGTGTTGGGACCACAGCCATGGGTGAAAGGCCAGTACGAAAACTGTTGAAAACTCAGCCATCTTAGTGCTAGCAGATTATCTGCTCAGCACATGTGCTCAGTTTGTGTTCTGTGTTTGTGTTTTTTTTAAGTTAAGTCAAACTTTATTTAAAGGGTGACTCAGAAGATCGGCCATAACGCGCCGTCCATACTTATGCATTTTAACCCTTTTATTTATGGCATTTTCAAGGTATGTGTATGATTCTGATGATAAGCTATAAGCTTCTTTTGTTAGCTCCAACCGCTAACAGCTAAGAACACGTGTTTGCCTACTTAAGATCATTTACCCAAAAAGGTTGTTAGTTTTCAATCTAGAAAATAATATTTCCCTAAATATTATTTTACTAAACTTGAAAACGAAGTAAACACCATTAAGCCCCATTTCTCCAGAAAGATTTGGTTCTTATTCAAAATAATATTTCCTTAAATATTATTTTACTATTTCCTAAATAATATTTTTTTAAATATTATTTTCATAAATAAAGGCAGCTAATTAAACACCGTTGAGAATTGGTCATCCAGAAGGTTGGTTTTATTCAGCAAGTCACTCTTTAAAATATTATTTTATTAAAATAATATTTTATCTAATCTTGCATTGTGAATGGTTGTCTAAAGGTATGGCAATTATTGCCTAAGTTAGTTCCAAGACTAACTTAACTTCAATTCCAGATTCTTCAAGATAATCCTTGGTTCTCAAACATAAATAACATTGCATGATAAAGTTCATTCTGTGTGTGTACAGAGTTTTGCTGTTCAATAATGTCAGAGCTTGGCTCATCCCTTCCAATTTTGTCCTAATACCACCACCTTATTGGGCTTGTATTTACAGGACAACCCTTAACAGACCGAAATATTATTGAATAAAATATTAAAGTATTAATATTAAATATTAAATAATATATTCATAATTATATTCATAATCACAACAACTGGAAAAGGGGCAAAAGTCTCCCTACCCTCCTATATTGAGTTCAGTGCAGCTCAGACTCCTCATGCCTTCTCCATGAATTTTGTGAACTGCATCCATCAGGCAAATAGTACCACAATAGATCTTGATGATACCCCATATTCTGTATGGGATTTAGGCAAGTCTTCCATTCATACAGGATCATAGATATGTTGTCATTAAGCAAGGTGTTCATGCTTTCAGTAGAATTGGCAGGTGCCAAATTCTTCTGGAAAAGATATCAGCATCTCCATAAAGCTTGCCAGCTGAGGAAAGCATGTAGTGCTCTAGATTTTGCTGTAGATGGCTGAGCTGACTTTGAACTTGAGAAAACGCAGTAGGTGAACAGATGATATGACTCCACAAATAATCACTGGCTGTGGCAACTTGACACTGGACTTCAAGCAGCTTGGCCTCTCCACTCTCGTCCACTCTCTAGAGGATGAAATTCAAAGTTTACATTCATCTGAAAATAGGACGTTTTGACCCTCAAGCAAAAAGACCAGCCTGTTTTCTCCTTAGCCCTCTTCTGCCATTATCTCTGACTCAAAATTGGCACAACATTGCATGTGTATACAGTACAGACCAAATGTTTGGACACACCTTCTCATTCAAAGAGTGGTCTTTCTTTTCATGACTATGATTATTGTAGCTTCATGCTGAAGGCATCAAAACTATGAATTAACACATGTGGAATTATATACTGAACAAAAAAGTGTGAAACAACTGAAAATATGTTTTATATTCTAGGTTCTTCAAAGTAGCCACCTTTTGCTTTGATTACTGCTCCGCACACTCTTGGCATTCTGTTGATGAGCTTCAAGAGGTAGTCACCTGAAATGGTTTTCACTTCACAGGTGTGCCCTGTCAGGTTTAATAAGTGGGATTTCAAGCCTTATAAATGGGGTTGGGACCATCAGTTGTGTTGTGCAGGAGGTGGATACAGTACACAACTGATAGTCCTACTGAATAGACTGTTAGAATTTGTATAATGGAAAGAAAAAAGGCAGTTGAGTAACAAAAAACGAGTGGCCATCATTACTTTAAGAAATGAAGGTCAGTCAGTCCGAACAATTGGGAAAACTTTGAAAGTGTCCCCAAGTGCAGTCGCAAAAACCATCAAGCGCTACAAAGAAACTGGCTCACATGAGGACCGCCCCAGGAAAGGAAGACCAAGAGTCACCTCTGCTGCGGCCAATAAGGTCATCCGAGTCACCAGCCTCAGAAATCGCAGGTTAACAGCAGCTCAGATTAGAGAACAGGTCAATGCCACACAGAGTTCTAGCAGCAGACACATCTCTAGAACAACTGTTCTAGAGAGGAGACCGTGTGAATCAGGCCTTCATGGTAAAATAGCTGCTAGGAAACCCCTGCTGAGGACAGGCAACAAGCAGAAGAGACTTGTTTGCAATGGACATTAGACCAGTGGAAAGCTGTGCTTTGGTCTGATGAGTCCAAGTTTGAGATCTTTGGTTCCAACCACCGTGTCTTTGTGCGGCACAGAAGAGGTGAACGGATGGACTCTACATGCCTGGTTCCCACCGTGAAGCATGGAGGAGGAGGTGTGATGGTGTGGGGGCGCTTTGCTGGTGACACTGTTGGGAATTTATTCAAAATTGAAGGCATATTGAACCAGCATGGCTACCACAGCATCTTGCAGCGGCATGCTATTCCATCCGGTTTGTGTTTAGTTGGACCATCATTTATTTTTCAACAGGACAATGACCCCAAACACACCTCCAGGCTGTGTAAGGGCTATTTAACCAAGAAAGAGAGTGATGCGGTGCTGCGCCAGATGACCAGGCCTCCACAGTCACCGGACCTGAACCCAATTGAGATGGTTTGGGGTGAGCTGGACCGCAGAGTGAAGGCAAAAGGGCCAACAAGTGCTAAGCATCTCTGGGAAAGACTGTTGGAAAACCATTTCAGGTGACTACCTCTTGAAGCTCAACAGAATGCCAAGAGTGTGCGTAGCAGTAATCAAAGCAAAAGATG
This sequence comes from Girardinichthys multiradiatus, assembly GCF_021462225.1. Classification (NCBI taxonomy): domain Eukaryota; kingdom Metazoa; phylum Chordata; class Actinopteri; order Cyprinodontiformes; family Goodeidae; genus Girardinichthys; species Girardinichthys multiradiatus. The sequence continues at coordinate 18,799,594 of NC_061818.1, forward strand.
GCTACTTTGAAGAACCTAGAATATAAGACATATTTTCAGTTGTTTCACACTTTTTTGTTCAGTATATAATTCCACATGTGTTAATTCATAGTTTTGATGCCTTCATTGTGAAGCTACAATATTCATAGTCATGAAAATAAAGAAAACTCTTTGAATGAGAAGGAGTGACCAAACTTTTGGTCTGTACTTTGGTCTGTGTGGCTCTTATCACTTTTGGTTGTGCATAATTTTCTACCACACTTTTTCTCTCCACTTAACTTTCCATTTATTACGCTTGCATACACCGATTTGTGAAAAACCAGCTCCTTTAATACAGACCTTTTCTGGCTGAAATACAAATTGTATTTTTTAATGTTTAGTTTTCAAATGGTCTAATGTTCTGTGATATTGCATTTTGGGACCAATAATCATCTAAATTAACAAAAATATATTCCTATGTTTGCAATGAAAATATATACTTTGAGTTTCACTTTATTTGTTACTGAAGTATTGAAATAGATTAACTTTAAATTATTTAACTGGATGTAAGTGCTTTATTTGTATGTGTTTTATCTATCTGTTTTTATCTATTTAATAATTTTTTTAATGTAGTGTTATGGATCCTGGATAAAACCATGTCTTGTTTTATGACATGCTATTTTGTTTGCAATAAATAACAATAAATTGAAAAGGAGAGAGTAGTTAAAATGTTTATATTATTGTATATCTTTGTATTTGAGTTTGAAACATGATCTATCTGAAATTCCCCTTGTGTGTAAGCTTCATTTTACAAACATTACGGACTTAAAACTCATAAATACCACTTCCATTTCAGCACCCGAGAGAAATTACGAGATAAATTATTTCCCATTTCAATGTGTAGCCACAGAAGCCCCTTACCCTTTAACTGCAATCTTTCTCGTCCCAAGAAAAACCCCTTGAGACTAGGAGGAAACAGCTGTGTGGGAGACCTCTGATCTAAGCCTTGCTTGGTCCAGTCTGAGATTATTTGCATAGATGAAATAAAACATGTCAAAGGCAAAGGCCACATCATGCAAGTTACATAAACTGCTGCACTGTACTCAGTGGCAGCCCCGAAACTCCGACATGACAGCAGAGATGTGCAGATTAATTCATGTGTTTTCATGGTGTCATGTAAGCTCAAGCTGCAAACTGCAATATGCAAATAAAATATTATAAGTACAGAGATACAACATAGAAAGTGGCAAGCCTGTTGTGATTATTGAATATCTCAGAGAAAATAATAGGAATGTTTATGTAAACATATTCCCTTTTTTTATCTATTCAAATGTGGCTCTTTTTTGACGTCAGTGCTTCTTTGTGCTGTGGTGCAACGCAACACTGCTATCTTCTGTCTTCAAAAGTAACTGCAAGACTGCAGCAAATTGAAGTGATGTGAAGAAGTGATCTTTGATGTCTCTAGTTTCCTCTTTATCTGATGCAACTTGCTGATTCATCTTGTTACAAAAAGATAAATTGTTCTTTGATCCAGAGAATGGGCTGATAATGCATATATTCTTGTATCTCTGCATGCTTCTGTTTTGACTGAAATCCTGACCAAAGGCAGAATTCTTTTTTTTTGGTTTTGGTCTGTGGAAAGTATTCTGAGAAATTTCCTCTTCTTATGCTGTTTTTTTGCCTGTTCCATTTGTATACATCACCTATGTATTTGCATTGCATTTCCTTCTACTGCAGACAATCATTCATAAACTGTAGCAAGAATCTTGATGGTGATGATTTCTGTCTCGTTATTTATTTTTATATTTTCTATCAGCCAACTGTGCCTTTTTTCCTTCTATCCCAAATCTATTATCCCCCGTTATTTTCCCCAGTGTCTGTCAATTTCTACTCCCATGGCATTTCTCTCTCTCCCTCCAGTTTTATCTGGCTCTGTCTGACGTCATGCTAACTGCAGTGCAAGATTCTGGTCTTCCTTGACACCACACATAATTCTAACACAGGTGAGCACCTTAAAAAAGTAGAGCAGGAGGAAAGACATGACAAAAGATGATAGAGCCACACCCAGACTGTTGTGACATTTCAGGTGAATGAACTGCTTGGACCACTGGGCAGCAAACTGCAGGCAAGGTTGATGGCTTCAGCATCTTTAATAATGTGAGTCACTCTGGCATGGTGCGGCAGACAAGCATGCAGGCTGGGCAGGCGGTTTAAAAAGAGAGGACTGCCATACTGATGTGTCAGCACTCAGAAGTAGAAGGCAAAGCAGTTTGAGTAACAGAGAGACTGATGAGACAGTAAAAATGAAATTATTTTTAAGAACCAAGAAGAACCTTTGAATGAGCAGATGTCAGTGGGAAAAAACACAACACAAGAGAAGAGAAAGCAGCAGGAGCTGAGGGGTAACATGTTGTGCAAGTGCCATGACTTGCAACATGTGGTTACATGTACAGAGGTTGGACAATGAAACTGAAACACCTGGTTTTAGACCACAATAATTTATTAGTATGGTGTAGGGCCTCCTTTTGCGGCCAATACAGCGTCAATTCGTCTTGGGAATGACATATACAAGTCCTGCACAGTGGTCAGAGGGATTTTAAGCCATTCTTCTTGCAGGATAGTGGCCAGGTCACTACGTGATACTGGTGGAGGAAAACGTTTCCTGACTCGCTCCTCCAAAACACCCCAAAGTGGCTCAATAATATTTAGATCTGGTGACTGTGCAGGCCATGGGAGATGTTCAACTTCACTTTCATGTTCATCAAACCAATCTTTCACCAGTCTTGCTGTGTGTATTGGTGCATTGTCATCCTGATACACGGCACCGCCTTCAGGATACAATGTTTGAACCATTGGATGCACATGGTCCTCAAGAATGGTTCGGTAGTCCTTGGCAGTGAAGCGCCCATCTAGTACAAGTATTGGGCCGAGGGAATGCCATGATATGGCTGCCAAAACCATCACTGATCCACCCCCATGCTTCACTCTGGGCCTGCAACAGTCTGGGTGGTACGCTTCTTTGGGGCTTCTCCACACCGTAACTCTCCCGGATGTGGGGAAAACAGTAAAGGTGGACTCATGAGAGAACAATACATGTTTCACATTGTCCACAGCCCAAGATTTGCGCTCCTTGCACCATTGAAACCGACGTTTGGCATTGGCATGAGTGACCAAAGGTTTGGCTATAGCAGCCCGGCCGTGTATATTGACCCTGTGGAGCTCCCGACGGACAGTTCTGGTGGAAACAGGAGAGTTGAGGTGCACATTTAATTCTGCCTTGATTTGGGCAGCCGTGATTTTATGTTTTTCGGATACAATCCGGGTTAGCACCCGAACATCCCTTTCAGACAGCTTCCTCTTGCGTCCACAGTTAACCCTGTTGGATGTGGTTCGTCCTTCTTGGTGGTATGCTGACATTACCCTGGATACCGTGGCTCTTGATACATCACAAAGACTTGCTGTCTTGGTCACAGATGCGCCAGCAAGACGTGCACCAACAATTTGTCCTCTTTTGAACTCTGGTATGTCACCCATAATGTTGTGTGCATTTCAATATTTTGAGCAAAACTGTGCTCTTACCCTGCTAATTGAACCTTCAGAATCAGAATCAGAATCAGAATCAGAATCAGAATCAGAATCAGAAAAGCTTTATTGCCAAGTACGTTTTTGGACATACAAGGAATTTGTTTTGGCGTAGTCGGTGCAATACAGTACAAATTAAACAGTATAAACATATCTACAATATAATATAAATATATGTGCACAGTTTTAAGTGAGTGAGAGTAAATATAGAGCAGTATAAGATGCAAGAGCAATACAACAGTGCAGGTGATCATTGTGCAAGTAAAGCAGTGCAAGTAAAGCAGGAGTCCAAGCTGAGCGTTAATGTAACACATAGAGTTACAAGTTACAAGTGTCCTGTCAGCAAAAAAAGGGGGGGTGTGTGGGAAAGGGACAGTGTCAGGGTGGTTTCCGGGCTTTGTTAACCAGGCTGGTGGCAGATGGGAAAAAACTGTTCTTGTGGCGTGAGGTTTTGGTCCGGATGGACCGCAGCCTCCTGCCAGAGGGGAGAGTCTCAAAGAGTCTGTGCCGGGGTGGGAGGGATCAGCCAGAATCTTCCCTGCCCGCTTCAGGGTCCTGGAGGTGTACAGTTCCTGGAGCGACAGTAGACTGCAGCCAATCACCTTCTCAGCAGACCGAATGACACGCTGCAGCCTGCCCTTATCCTTGGCTGTAGCAGCGGCGTACCAGATGGTGATGGAGGAGGTGAGGATGGACTCAATGATGGCTGTGTAGAAGTGCACCATCATAGTCTTTGGCAGGTTGAATTTCTTCAGCTGCCGCAGGAAGAACATCCTCTGCTGGGCTTTCTTGATGAGGGAGCTGATGTTTGGCTCCCACTTGAGATCCTGGGAGATGATGGTTCCCAGGAAGCGGAAAGATTCCACAGTGTCAATTGTGGAGTCACAGAGGGTGATGGGGGCAGGTGGGGCTGGGTTCTGCCTGAAGTTCACAACCATCTCCACTGTCTTTAGAGCGTTGAGCTCAAGGTTGTTCTGGCTGCACCAGTCCAACAGATGGTCCACCTCCCATCTGTACGCAGACTCATCACCATCAGAGATGAGTCCGATCAGGGTGGTGTCGTCCGCAAACTTCAGAAGCTTGACAGACTGATGACTGGAGGTGCAGCTGTTGGTGTACAGGGAGAAGAGCAGAGGAGAGAGAACACAGCCTTGGGGGGAACCGGTGCTGATGGTCAGGGAGTCAGAGACGTGCTTCCCCAGCCTCACGCGCTGCTTCCTGTCAGACAGGAAGTCAGTGATCCACCTGCAGGTGGAGTCGGGCACACTCAGCTGGGAGAGCTTCTCCTGTAGCAGAACTGGGACGATGGTGTTGAAGGCAGAGCTGAAATCCACAAACAGGATCCTGGCGTAGGTTCCTGTGGAGTCCAGGTGCCGGAGGATGAAGTGAAGGGCTAGGTTGACTGCATCATCTACAGACCTGTTGGCTCTGTAGGCAAACTGCAGGGGGTCAAGGAGGGGGTCGGTGATGTCTTTTAGGTGTGAGAGCACAAGGCGCTCAAAGGACTTCATCACCACAGAGGTGAGGGCGACGGGTCTGAAGTCATTATTAAGCCCTGTGGTCCTTGGCTTCTTGGGAACAGGGACGATGGTGGAGGACTTGAAGCAGGCTGGCACATGACATGTCTCCAGTGAGGTGTTAAAAATGTCTGTGAAGACTGGAGACAGCTGATCAGCGCAGTGCTTCAGGCTGGCTGGTGAGACAGAATCTGGACCAGCAGCTTTCCGGGGGTTCTGTCTCCTGAAGAGTTTGTTGACGTCCCTCTCCTGGATGGAAAGAGCCGTCCTCGGCGTGGGTAGGGGGCTGGTGGGGGGGAACTTCAGGGTGGGGGTTGGAGGTGCCAAGGCCCCTCTTGAGGTTGGAGAGATGGGGGTGGTGGATTGTGGCTGCAGCTGTTGGGGGGCGTCGTGGGAGATGGTTGCAGGACTGTCCCTTTGTCTTTCAAAGCGGCAGTAGAACTCGTTCAGGTCGTTGGCGAGGCGTCGGTCGTTGATGGAGTGGGGGGCTTTCGGCTTGTAGTTGGTGATTTGCTTGAGCCCTTTCTAGACAGACGCAGAGTCGTTGGCTGAGAACTGGTTTTGGAGCTTCTCAGAGTACAGTCGTTTGGCCTCTTTCACTGCCTTGCCAAACTTGTACTTTGCCTCTCTGTATATGTCTTTGTCCCCACTCCTGAAGGCCTTTTTCTTATCCAGTCTTAACCTTCTGAGTTTAGCTGTGAACCAGGGTTTGTCGTTGTTGTAACTCACCCTGGTGTATGATGGTACACAGCTGTCCTCACAGAAGCTGATGTAGGAAGTCACAGCCTCTGTGTACTCGTCCAGACTGTTGGTAGTAGTCCTGAACACATCCCAGTCTGTACAGCCTAAACACGCCTGGAGATTCTCCACAGCCTCACTGCTCCACTTCCTTGTCGTCCTCACAACAGGTTTGCAGAGCTTTAGTTTCTGCCTGTATGCAGGAATCAGGTGGACCATGATGTGGTCGGATTGGCCCAGTGCAGCACGTGGGACGGCGTGATAAGCGTCTCTGATGGTGGTGTAACAGTGATCCAGAATGTTGTCCTCTCTGGTCGGACATTTTATAAACTGTCTATATTTGGGGAGTTCGTGGGTCAGATTACCTTTGTTAAAGTCGCCAACGAAGATTACTAAGGAGTCCGGATTGGTCCGCTCCACACTCAGTATCTGGTCGGCGAGCATGCGCTGTGCGACCTGCACGTTAGCAGGTCTTCACACTCTGCTCTTACTGGTGCAATGTACAATCAATGAAGACTGGCTACCAGGCTGGTCCAATTTAGCCATGAAACCTCCCACACTAAAATGACAGGTGTTTCAGTTTCATTGTCCAACCCCTGTACATACAAGCAGTAAGGTATTTAAAATTTTGGTATATTTTTTCACCTTAGAAGGTGGGCACAGGCACCTTAGACTTTTCAATAAAACTGTCACTTGCCACACTGTCTGGTTTTTTACAAGAGTTTTTTTTAAGCAATTTGATTACAAAAAAAAATCTAGATTTGTGCATAAGACAACTGCATGTCAATGGCTGTTTTTGCCAATAATTGTTCCTTTATGATAGTATAATAAAACTAGCAATCCTATGACTCAGCTATCACCATTTGGCCTATGTCAAAGTGATTCATATCACCCAACATATGAAAACTGCCCACATACTGCCAACTGTCCATTTAATAACATAAACTGTGTTTTATATGCCTGCTTTCAGTGGTCAAAATATTATGCTAAGCTGTGTATTTTATACAACATGAATCGAGGTCAAAGACGTTTGTGCTTGTCCTTGTGCAAATTGGCAAATGCTTTATTCAATTTTAACTGAAAAATATTGAAAGAAAAATACCAATCTGAGGGGGTAGTTAGTTTTCTCAAATCATAGATAGCATGATCTGTATTGCAGGGGAGACATACTTAAATTTTCCAAAGATTCACTTTTGTTCACAATAATATTAAACTGTGAATTTTCAATAAATTACAATAGGTAATATTAAAACTTCAGGGAAACTTGAAGTCCTTGGCACAGACTTTATTAACAGACCAACGGGTTTTGGCTTCAGAGGTTTTAAATAAATAAATCACAATTAAAAATGCAATAAAGACAACACAATACCTGTGATGGACTGTCGTGTCGACCTCTCCTCACCCTGTCCAGGCGACCTATCCAGGGTGTAGGCCTCCCGCCCATAGACTGCTGGAGATAGGCACCAGCTTCCCCATGACCCACTATGGAAGAAGCGGTATAGAAAATGACTGACTGACAACACAAATATAGGTAAAACAAGTGGCTCTCTTGCCAAATATATATTTTATTTTATTATTTTAAAAAAAAATTTATCAGGTGTTAGATGCCACTTGATTTGATCATGTTGGGTTTCAAGAACACAATAGCACAATAATTGTGTATTACTGGGCTAAAGAGGCCAAGTGGCACCAAATTGAATTACATCAGTGTAAATCATCAGTGGTTATACTATTAATAATGACCACAGGTCCTTCTCAAAATATTAGCATATTGTGATAAAGTTCATTATTTTCCATAATGTCATGATGAAAATTTAACATTCATATATTTTAGATTCATTGCACACTAACTGAAATATTTCAGGTCTTTTATTGTCTTAATACGGATGATTTTGGCATACAGCTCATGAAAACCCAAAATTCCTATCTCACAAAATTAGCATATCATTAAAAGGGTCTCTAAACGAGCTATGAACCTAATCATCTGAATCAACGAGTTAACTCTAAACACCTGCAAAAGATTCCTGAGGCCTTTAAAACTCCCAGCCTGGTTCATCACTCAAAACCCCAATCATGGGTAAGACTGCCGACCTGACTGCTGTCCAGAAGGCCACTATTGACACCCTCAAGCAAGAGGGTAAGACACAGAAAGACATTTCTGAACGAATAGGCTGTTCCCAGAGTGCTGTATCAAGGCACCTCAGTGGGAAGTCTGTAGGAAGGAAAAAGTGTGGCAGAAAACGCTGCACAACGAGAAGAGGTGACCGGACCTTGAGGAAGATTGTGGAAAAGGGCCCCCAGACCTTGGGGGACCTGCGGAAGCAGTGGACTGAGTCTGGAGTAGAAACATCCAGAGCCACCGTGCACAGGCGTGTGCAGGAAATGGGCTACAGGTGCCGCATTCCCCAGACCTGGGCTACAGAGAAGCAGCACTGGACTGTTGCTCAGTGGTCCAAAGTACTTTTTTCGGATGAAAGCAAATTCTGCATGTCATTCGGAAATCAAGGTGCCAGAGTCTGGAGGAAGACTGGTGAGAAGGAAATGCCAAAATGCCAGAAGTCCAGTGTCAAGTACCCACAGTCAGTGATGGTCTGGGGTGCTGTGTCAGCTGCTGGTGTTGGTCCACTGTGTTTTATCAAGGGCAGGGTCAATGCAGCTAGCTATCAGGAGATTTTGGAGCACTTCATGCTTCCATCTGCTGAAAAGCTTTATGGAGATGAAGATTTCATTTTTCAGCACGACCTGGCACCTGCTCACAGTGCCAAAACCACTGGTAAATGGTTTACTGACCATGGTATCCCTGTGCTCAATTGGCCTGCCAACTCTCCTGACCTGAACCCCATAGAGAATCTGTGGGATATTGTGAAGATAACGTTGAGAGACTCAAGACCCAACACTCTGGATGAGCTAAAGGCCACTATCGAAGCATCCTGGGCCTCCATAAGACCTCAGCAGTGCCACAGGCTGATTGCCTCCATGCCACGCCGCATTGAAGCAGTCATTTCTGCCAAAGGATTCCCGACCAAGTATTGAGTGCATAACTGTACATGATTATTTGAAGGTTGACGTTTTTTGTATTAAAAACACTTTTCTTTTATTGGTCGGATGAAATATGCTAATTTTGTGAGATAGGAATTTTGGGTTTTCATGAGCTATATGCCAAAATCATCCATATTAAGACAATGAAAGACCTGAAATATTTCAGTTAGTGTGCAATGAATCTAAAATATATGAATGTTAAATTTTCATCATTACATTATGGAAAATAATTAACTTTATCACAATATGCTAATTTTTTGAGAAGGACCTGTATAATTAATTAGACAAACGTCACTACTAAATATATAGAGAAAAATATAAATATTTTTTTGTCTTTTTTGGCTATTTAATTCTGCACCTTTAACAAGGTTTTCAGAACAAATGGAGGAAAAATATGAGGATTTTTATTGTTTTTCTCTTTTTACCACCCAACGGGGTGAGACAGAACTAATGCCAGAGTAAACATGTACAGATTTTGTTTTGTCTTGTTTATTTGTGTGAGTGTTTTTCTTTTTAAATAAATCAAGCGGAACTATTTTCATTCTAGAAAAGATTTTTTAAAATTAAACAAAACGCCGCAAAACACCTTCCACGATTTTCAGACTCTCAATGTCTGTCATGTAGTTCTGCTCTAGGTCGTGACTTGCTGCTTTCCGAGCGCAGGCATGAATGAGGGGCGTGTCCATACATAATGAGTGGAACACAGCAGCGCCATCGTCACCCAGTCGTCGTCGCGGAAGGATATTTTGCACTGAAAGATGTAGCTCCGGGATGTAGAACAGGGAAAACCCTCCGGGTGTAGGAACACACAGGAGATACACTTCGCCTTTGGCAGGTGCACAACGCAGATATATCATTAATGAGAAGCGAGTGATATGGTGTTTTCCATATTCGACGTCAGAACGTATTTTAAACTTAACCCGTATCCCTGTCTTTTCACCATGACAATATCACGGTATGTAACGTGAAGCGGCTGTTACTGTTGTGTGCAACTATTAGCTAACGGCTAAATGTAGCATGTATGGTTAGCAGCTGAAGCGTCAGAGAGAAGGTAAGAACGTCATTCTCTGAAATGTTTGGAGTGTTATCGAGGGGAAAGCGCACATTTTTTGTCTTTTTCATCAGTGGACAAATGTCAGCGTGGATTAAATATGTTGCATAGAGCAATGTAGTAGACTTATCGTGACGTCAGTAACTGTAATTTATCCTCTGACGACTACATGAAAACTACAGAATAATGTTATTTTGTATTGTCACTTTTTCATCTGTATGTCGTATGTGGCTTCTCTGTCTATAAGCGCTTTAATTGTAGATGCCCTTTTTGTAAAATTATTTTTGCAGGAATTATTAGTAGCTATACTGAACTTAACCTATAGTGGACTGAAATCGCAGCTTTCTGTAAGTGAGTGACTTCACTATGCGCTTCATTTATCCACGATCTTGAGGAAATGGCACACAGACATGTTTTGTGACACGTCTCTTTATGAGGAAAAATGAGTCACTAGTGTTTGGGTTAGTGTTAGGAACAGCTGAAGGTGGTGCGCGGAAACGTGGTGGTGGTTTGCTGGGCATGGTTTCAGGGCAACACAAACTCTTTGATCAACATGAGCTGACAGTACTGCTGTTAAAAGTTACGGTTCAGTTTTTATCGTGTCTGAAAACCAGGATGTTGGTCATTGCTGTTGGTATTGTTTGACCACTATCTGCAAACATAGGTGAGTATAACCACACCTATACAAACTGGGATGTTTGTTGAGGAACCCTCTGAACTTCCAGTCCAAACCTACCATACAAACATACAAAAGGGAGAATAGAGCTGAAGATCACTGATAAACGTCTCTTTAAAGCTTTCTTGTGGAACCTAATATATACTATAGGTACATCTGCTGAAAATACCAAAGTTTTATGGTAACAGTACTTGAACTAAAATTTAGGGAATAATTGTATCACCTAATTGCTTTTATTTAAAAAACAAGCATATCAGTTATCTCACTGCTATCTCATTAATCCCACTGCTGTTGAAATAGTATTACATGTAGGGCTTTAGACTTTATTATTAAAATGCCATGTTTTGAGCACTGAGTTTTTTTTTTTTTTTTTTACATATTTTGCATTTAAATGTGCCTTAAATGTTTAAGTTCACAACGTTTACTGAGGTATGCTTGTTTAAGAGTATCAGGTAAGATTGATCTAATTAATACAGTAATCAATAGCTGTAGTCCTAATAACATATTTCAGTTATCTATACCATTTAGTTATTGTTTATTTGGTTTTGGTACAAAGAATAACTAGACACCTAAATGGAGTGGTTATTACATGATCATTTTGGAAAATTGTGTTCGTTTTTGCCATTCTGCTCTTCAAAGAGTGACATTGGGAGTATGTCTACTGCATCTATTAGCCGGCAGCAGTTAGTAGGTGAGGTTATCTGCTCAGCTAGCCAGCCTGCAGTTCATGTCTTAACATGCCACCTGTAGCAAGGGATAGGTAGGAGATTTCCTTCAGCTAGCTGACCAGCACCGTGCAGAAGCAGGTGGGGGAGTGGCAGCACTAGGTTATTCTGCTCCATGTAGCAGGATAAAACTCTGGACATTCCAGCACTTTCATGCCTAGTACCGGCTGTCATTGTCAATAGCTGATGATTATTTATTTGGAATGCAATCTTTTATTTTGGCAACATATTCCGAACGTTTCTCAAATGTTTTACTTTTTTGTCCTAACGTTTATATACTCTAAAGCTGTGTTAAACCTGCATTGTTTCTGCTGCTGCTCTCTAAACCCAGGCATGTTATTTGTGATTAGTTGAAATAAGCTGTGTGTGCATGGCTGTATGGGGACGTAGCCACTGACGGCAGAATTAAAATCACTGGGTTGTTGGTTCGGACAGTTTAAACTCTTATCAGGTGCTCTTTGCATCTACATACATGTCCCTAGTTAAGACTGTGCAATATATTGAAATATATCGTCATTGCAATATCAGTGTGTGGAAAATTCATGTAGCATAGGGGTGTTAGGAGTGCAGTAATTGTTGACTAATATATTCTAAGTGTTACGAACTTGCATTCTGCATACTAATGTAATATATAGCTAGACAGACAGAGTTTCAGGGCACCAGATGCTCACAGAAGACATAAAGGTAAGGGGGTATAAGAAGAGACGGCCATATTTTGCAACAAATGTCATCGTATCGCTATCACAAGATTTTCAATTCAGTTTTATTTATATAGCACCAATTCACAACACATGTCGTCTCAAGGTACTTCACAAAGGGTTTGGAATGGTATAGGGTTGTTGGGGAGGTTAGATTAAACTACTGAGTGTTAGAGTTTGGACATTTTAGAATGGGCTATGTGTAGGGGTACTAAGTAAAATAATAAACTGATAAAGTTTTTCCTTCTAGAACCCACTGGTGGCCATTGTTATACTAAAAACCACAAGGATTGGGGGTGTCTCTCTGTCAGACGGATTATAATCATTGGAAAAGAGAAGGGGTCATACAGGTAGCAGAAATGGAGGATGTGTTTGCACCTCAACCATAACCATAACCCTTACTCCGTCCAACAGGGAGGGAGGAAGGCAGAGGTA